>NC_084904.1:19309703-20031348 GCF_949316345.1 Pungitius pungitius | reverse complement strand
CATTCCCTCATGTCTCTCTCTCCCACTTTACCAGTGGCGGCACATTAAATGACTTATTTAGCTCTTTACTACAAATCGCTGGGTTTAAAGTGCGTTCAGGGTGAATCAAACCCTCCGAGCACCAAGTCCTTCAGCTCCACTTCAGCCCTTTTTCCCGCTGCGTCAAGCGCCAACCGTGACCCTGACCTCGCCTCATGTTAGGACCGCATTGCTCCACATAGTCGCACTTGCTACTCATGAAGTGCGCTGGGTGTCGGGTGCGTAGTAAGAGTGGCCCTTTGTTGCAAACATTACCAAGCAAAAAGAAAGGCCAACTAATGGGTTCCGAGACGTGGACTTGGCTGAGGGATCTCGTGCAGCCAAAGGGTTTCATTACCCCATAACACGTACCAGCTCTCTCCCGGGTTTCTTTTAGGAAGAAGCACTCAGAAGAACGGCTCTTTTTGTGGCCCACCACTTCTTTTTGTTTCCATGGCGTGCCCTAAAAGGAAGAACACGTGCTGCGTGCACACGTTACATAACACTCTTCTTTTTTTTGTTTTTTTTCTCCATCAAATCGCCGATATTCTGCATTTCTAGCGTATGGAGATCCATTGGCTGATGCCCCTTGTTTCGAGCGTGTACACACACTTACTCGTTAAAATGTAAAAAATACGCTGGCACACAGTGTTGCGGACAATTAAAGACATGAACTTTTTTGTTTTGTTTCAGGTTAAACCTTCAAAATGACAAAATCTCATTAATGAACATCTGCAGGTAAACCCCAGGGTTCTAAATAATTAAATACTGTGGAGTTATATCACTATACGAGATCCATTCCGATGCGAGACATTTCCGTCCTCTTGCTGTTTACTCGAGGGACCCATTGCACGGGGAAACATTCAGGGTTTTGCTGATTTAATATCTCAACGTCTTTCTGGGCTTTAAGAACTGGATTACTGGAGGTCTAAAAAAAAGGGGTTTTAAACCCCATCAAGGTCGCAGCTCCCACCGATTTATGTCTTTGGGTGTTGCTAATGGTCCGGTCTGATGTCCACTTTAAAATCGCCGGCTATTTCCTAAGCCTGTTACTGCTAAATGGAAAATGTGTGCGCGTTTAGATGTGTGTGTGTGTGTGTGTGTGTGTGTGTGTGTGTGTGTGTGTGTGTGACCCCTGCCTTTAATCTACTTTACCTTTCATTTCTGTTCTAGGCTCTGACCTGACCTGAGCTACCTGGACCAAATCCATAGTGACCCTGAGACGGTCACTACTTGAGCCTGAGCAATACATTTCAGCTAAAGCTATATTTCTATACTGTAATCTACTGTAATTCTATACTATAATACTAGAAGCTGTGGTGGTTTGCACTAACCAGACATTAACACAGGACAGAGCCTTGCAATTTGAAATTTTTTTTAAAAATAATGATCCCAAGGTGAATGTCATTTGTATCCATCCATCAGATTAAAAGATTAAACGGTGACGTTGTTTCTGCCAGAGGAAAATACTTATTGGCCAATTGTTCACTGCCAAACTAACTGTTAACATGCATTGAATATATGTACACTAAGCAAAGAGTTTAAACAACATCTAGATGCGATTGATTTTTTTTTATTTAAGTTTTAATGAACAGCCGGCCAGCAGCTCTGAATGTTTAGAAGGAAAGCAAGAAGAATCAATTTCTTTGCCAAGAGCAATAAATGGACAGGAAATTGGTCCTCGTGACTTTGATGCATGTAAACTCCAACGTTGACCCACTGGGATACATAATAAATAATTTACATTCACTGCAACGGGAAAGCAAAGTATGCAGCCGATATATAACGTTTATGGTTCCGGTAGCAATGCGCTCCGATGTGCTTCCCTGCCCATTTAATATCAATTATCCATGAACCATGAATGTATTGTAGCAACATGCAGAGATGTCATTTCGCTGAGATGTATTTGATTCTTTGGCTTTGATCGGTTCCACTTGCTGCCGAGGCCTGACGTTATGAATCGTGTGTCGTGGCGCAGGCAGCAACAGGAAATGAACTCGACCAAATGTCAGTAATGAAAGTATTGTTAAGCCCAGAGGGGAAAAGATTGATTTGGTGTCATAAAATGCTGCTTATTGATTTTCCTTATGAATTTGATACCTCCCCTTGTGATGAGTAAGACGCAAACAATTGCTTTAATTGCATATGGTTAAAAAAAAAAAAAAGGCTGCCGAAGCAGAAAAAGCACTGATATGTTTCCTTTTTCCTAAATCAATATTTTGTGCACGTTGTTCGCTTTTCTATCTCAGTTTGTACAAGTTATTTGTCTCCCTCCAATGACCTCGCGTGGTGTGACACCTGTGGGTCCCGCCCCCTTTTAATCAAACTCCCAATAACGCTCGAGCGAGCTTGGTGCCGCAGGTCACATGTCACATCACATGGGTGTCCCCAACCTTCATAGCCATTTATCTATCAGATCATGTTAGGAAAACGCTAACTGTGTAGCTATTGTATAGTTCATTCAAGAGTGGTTAACCAAGTCCTGTATAGACCGACCTCAGGGCATTTCGGAAAAATGACAGCTAGGTGCTGACAATTTAGTAAATTGACAAATTTATCATTGGACTAAAGAATAATTCAGGCCTAAACTCCTTTCTACATATCACCTACTTTTTTGTGTTACAGCTTTGAAGCCACACACACTTATAACATCCCAACGGAGAACCTCCCATTAACCGCAACCAAAAAGAAGCTCCGCCCCCAGGTGGCCTTCAGGATTCTCTCTCTCTCTCGCTCTCTCTCTCTACTCACCTCCTCCCCCCCTCCTTCACAATCGGGGGCGTAGCGAGAAAAATGTAGACTCAGCTTTGAATAATGTGTCCCTCCCTGGGTTGTAAATGTGATGCGCTCCACCACCTTCATCTACAAGAATAACTTCCATGACCTTCAGAAAACCCGCGTCTGATTGATCGATGTCCGCTCGCCTCAAACTATGATGAAGCACTTCCCTTAATCCGCTGTCCCCAAAAACCTCAAACCGTGCGAGGCCACCCGACCGAAAGTAGAAGTTTTGGTGTTTTCACCGATTTAACGTCGAGTCGCCGAAGCGTCGTTGAGCACAAGCCGCCAATCAAACTCGGACACCTTTTTGCATCAAATGCCTCCCGGCGAAGACGCCGCGGTGCACGCGCACGGTGGGGTCACGTGTCGAGCTCGGAGACCGGTTCATTAAATGGCACACGGATCAATTCTTAATCTGCCTCGTGTCCGTCCAAACACATCAAGAAACACACACACACACACACACACACCCTCCTCCATTACTCCAGAGCGCTTCTGTCTTCCTCTTTGTCAAATTCAATTACTGACGACCCCACAGAAGGAATCCCCCCCCCCCACTCACCCATTACCGCTCGACCCGCCGCGTGTGTCTCTGTGAGATGATCAGTGTGTGTGTGTGTGTGTGTGTGAGTGCGTTACTTTAGTTCAACTCGTGTGCGGCCTCCCCCCCGTTGTGCTTTCTACGCTTTATCTACTGATATTTTTTTGCCATTCTAAAGCTGAAAGGGGAAACTAATCTGCGCGTGGAATCCTCGCCCGCTTTCCAGGCCTCTCGTCTCGTCTCCTCTCGCCGCCGATCGATTCGTCATCTCCGCGCAGCTCTTCGTCACGTCCCCCCCCTCCTCCTCCTCCTCCTCTCACCTCCTTGCTTTGTCAGAGGGAGGCTTGCGTGAGGTCAGGTTAATGGTATTAATTTGAGTGTATGTGTGTGTGTGTGCGCTTGTCCCCTGTCCGTCCCCTACTGGTTCTGACACGGGCGACCCACACGTACTGCGTTGTCAACAGTGGACACACACACACACACACAAACGCGCGCGCATCACTAACGACAGCATCACAAGACAGTTTACACGCACAGAGGAGAGCGAGGGAGTGCTGGAGGAGAGAAGGGGGTGGGGGGGGAGGGGGGAGGGGTCGTTATCTGTGTAGTACATCACCGCTGCTTATGTTGTTGTCAGCGATAAATGGACTAAACGGAAAAACACAAGGCGCATTATTGAAATCTCCAGCCGGTGGTTTTATTCAAGTGCAAACAGTAAATAAACAGAAGGCTGGTAAATGGAATGTGATGTCAAAGCAATTGTTGTTAGACTGTTGATTTCCATGGAATAGCCGTGTTTTTAAAGGTTTGAGAATCAACCAGCAGTGGAATGCAAAAGTTTAAAAACAAACGCCTTGATTCCCCCGTTAATTTCCTCTGCTCAATGCTTTTTATTATTGCCGGCGCTCGGATCTATAAATAATTATAAAAACTAAAGCACAAGTTCACTCATCAACTATGGGACCAGTGTCCAACTTGATCCACTCTGTTGTGTTACAATAAAGCTGAGATGACTTTACAATTATTGAAACCACCTCCTGAAAGAATCTTGTTGTTCTGAATAAAATGTCAGCGCTGGCTGGCTGGGTATCGTCAGGCCACAGAGGGTGGTGCGTGGGTTTTTTTTGTGTCGTTGTGTGTGTGTGTGTGTGTGTGTGTGTGTGTGTGTCTCGGTGGGGTGGGTGTTGTAAAGTGTAACACAGGTTTGCGGTATTTGCACTTAACAGCTGTCATTGTGACCCAACGAGAGCTACCTGGTTCTGTTCCCCATGGGTCCCATGCGCGCGCGTGTGTGTGTGTGTTTAATGGAAGACGAGAAAGGCAATATCTGTCACATCAGTTGTCAACAGAACAACAGTTTGCTCACACTTAATCACCGCTCCTCTTTCCGCACAAACAAACAAACACACAAACAAACAAACGACTCGCGGCTGGCTGGAGGTCGCCGCAGAGCTTCTCGTCTTCTCGGCTGGTGGCGATTTGCCCGAATCGACATCCGTCCACGCGTCGATGCAGCAGCGATGCAGCGTGCTGCGTGAGGGGCTCGTGTGGTGTTTACCTGAGCGGAGGCCGGAGGGGACTCTGTGTTTGTTGTCATCGGAGCGATGTTTACAAAGCCGTGCAGTCGGGACTTTTGGTGCATGACGACTGTTTCTGTGCTTTTATTAACTAGCACGGCGTCGAACCTCGGACGTCCTTCAGAGAGACAGCGCCAGGTCCACGCTGACCTCTGACCTCCTCGGGGAGGGGATTGAGCCCACAGTGAGCAATGATTAGTGCATTGAAGTTCGATAATGGGACTTTGGAGAAGTCATTCTCGGAGTGTGTTTTTTTTGCTTTTCGTGTGCATCGGCAAAAAAAAAGGAAGGGGAGAGAGGAATGCTACCAAGCAAAAAAAGAGTGCACATTTTTCAAAGAAAAGTTGAAGGAAATGCATTCAAAATATTTGTCTGGCCTCAGGTTATACGGGATGCGTTTTGGGCAGTAACGCTGAATGTAACCAAACTATGTTTACAAGGAAATGCCACAGGGCATTGTTGCTCAGCTGGAAGTCATTCATATTATTTCGATGCAACCGAGCATGTTTGCATCTGGCAGGGCCAAGTTTGATTATTAAGGATAAAAAATCAAAATAAAAGGTGTAAAGCACCCAATGATATTCCTCCATCTCGTAGGAACCAGCGTTGTTTCCCCTCTCCTCTGTACCCGCTTGGTGATGTCACAGCCAAGAGTCTCCCCCCCCCTCCCCCCCCCGGAGCTCTCGTCCAATGAGGAACCGGCGTTGCTGGGGGTGGAAACCCACGTGCCGTATGTCCCGACCCGGCTCGTTATGCTGCTTTACTTTGGAAAACCCACTGAACTTGTTGTGAAGAACTTTAGTTCCCTCCAGGTTGCCTTTTTATGGTCTATTAAATGAAAAGTTGCCCCCGTGCAACTTTCGGTAAACAGAACGCGAGATTGAAAAAGCCAGCGTGCTGTGATAAGTGTCCCATTATGCTCCGCTGCACAAAGTGAATTAGAGAAAAACACAAATCCTTAAAGATTTTAAAGTATAATGATGATTCAGGATGATTACTTGCTGTGTAAAAATAACCCCACGTTTGCTTCCTCAAATTATTGTGATTTCCTCCCTGCAGTTCAAACAGTTTGTTTTTCTCAAACTCTTGATTTTTTTTTTTATCCATATTTCACTTTACCTGGCAGACCACGATTAAAGATATATTTCACTTTGCTATTATTAATCGTCTCAATCGTCTCAAACGTAACATCTGGTGGTCCGTGCGTGTCTGGGAGTCTGGTTTCATGACACGCCAACGCCTACCTTGAGCACGTCCACGTCCGTCGAGGTGCAGGTGACCGAGTCGTCCACCTCCCTCACCTGCCCGTCGGTTTCCACGGTAACCAGTTTGATGGGCACTGCGACGCGCCGACCGGTAAGGATGGCTGTGTTCAACACCTCCGTGTCCTACGGGGGTGGGGGGGGGGGGGGGGGGGGGAGAAAGAGAGAAAAGACAAGCAACTGAACATTTGTTTTAAAGGATCCATGCGTATGTGTGTGTGTGTGTGTGTGTGTAACAGTTTTTAAGCAGAGAGAGAGAAAAAAAAAGGTGATTAAAAATCTCACAATTAATGTAATCAGCAAAATTACATTTGATTGGATCCTTCCAACAAAAATAGCACAAACAAACCAGCACCCTGCCCCCCCCCCCACAAACACACACACACACACACACACACACACACACACAACTCCGAGCACAGTCGGCTAGCGTCAATCTTGATTATTCTGCATTGAGTCCCCAACGTGGCATTTATCACCGCCAGAACAAACACACACACACACACACACACACACACACACACACACACACACACACTAGCCTGATTACATTTTGCCGGCCCCACTGTTTCTGGATGGGCTGTTTGGTGGTGTGTCCCTGTTGTTTGACTCCGGTGGAATTCAGCCGAGCGTTCAGGATGCAGAACAGGACGCGCTGCATTGTCCACTCGACACAATCAGTTGTGCGCGCTGAAATGTGTCCCCACAAAGACAGAGACGCAGGGTGCGTCTCTGTCTTTGTGGGAACACATTTCAGGTTGAGCACATTTGTGGAATCTGACACCTTTTCCGACTGCTTCTCGCTCCTAGTTGAGTTGAGACCTAGTCTGAGCGCGGGGGGGGGGGGTCAGCATTGGCCTTAATGTTGCTTTAAAGCATATCAAGGCGATGTGTTTGATGCTGAAAGCGGTGCATTGTGGCAATGAGGGTTCTTTCATTGCACGTTCTAACTGAATATATTCACATTCTTTAGTCAAAGAATTAGTAGAACAATGGACAAAGATAATCCATTAGTCCATATAATAATAATAATAATAATCCACCTTTATGTAGGTGGATATAATAATCCACCTACATAAAGATACACAAAGACTCTTATTCTGCTCTCTCTCTCTCTCTCTCTCTCTCTCTCTCCTCCTAAAACACTGCTCAGCCTCGGCTGAAATCCGAAACAGATGCTGATGTGTAACATCAGGTTGAAGGTGAGAAGCAGGTGAGGGGGGGGGGGGAGGGAAAGAGGGGGCTTAAAGCGGGATTAAAAGCACGCTGTGACGAAATAGAGGAAGCGCGCGAGAAGAAGAAGATGAAGATGAAGATGACGGGCACAAAGAGAGTCAACGTGCGGGAACAAAAAACCGACAAACATGGGGAAAGATTCTTCTCCCCCCCCCTCCCCGAGGCGAGTAGAGCACACTGAGGGATAAAAAGAATCCAAGAGGGGGAGTGTGTTTGCGTCGCTGTGTGGCCTAAATGTGTGAGTGTCCCGGGGGCAGCAGCCCCCCCCCCCCCCCCCCCCCCCCGAAGACAAGGCAAAAATATATATAATGTAATGTTTAAATCTCTGCCGTCTGCAGCACCGCCCAAAATAAATTTAATAAAAGAATGCAACATCTACGCACCACAGTGGAGGGCCTCGATCCCTCACTCTGAAAGGTAATTGGTCGTCTATTTGCGCGGGTCGACCCCCCCTCTGTCCGACCGGCACCGAAACACGTTGGAGAACGAGCCTCTCTAATGAGGACGGAAGAGTAATTGAATTATGTTCTTATTCGGTCATAATTGGAGCGGACTCCCAGAGGAGCGGGGGGGGGGGGGGGGAGACACATGAGACCTGCCGTAGAAGCGGCCTCCTCCTGACACAACGGAACACACTCCGGCCTCACAGGTCATAGGGAGCAGAAGGAAAGGGAGAAACAGGAGTAAAAGAAAAAAGAAAAGTAGAGCGAAAGAATTGCGAAAATTGAAAAAATTCCGGGTGAAAAACAGCGGGGAGACGAACATTAGAGCGAGAGCAAAGGAGTCAGAAGGAGAGACAGAGGCAGAAAAGAGGAGCATTTCATGGCTGTCCGAGGGAATTATTAAGTGGCTCGTCAACAAGCGGCTCCCCGCCGCCTCCAGGAAGTGGCTGCGAGATAAGCTGCGAGGAGGTGTGTGCACCGCTCGGGTCCGCTGTGTCAAACACCTCCGTGCGTGTGTGCATGAACCCGAGTCCTGCAGCCCCCCCCCCGCACTGCTGTGTGCGTGCATGGACAAAATGCGTGCATGCAGTGTGTACTGACACGTTTGTTTGTGCGCGCATGTTGCAGAGAGAGAAGTGAAGTCCAGGAAACATCCTTTCTTTTCAATGAAGCTTATCCACGCGCGCGTGTGTGTGTGTGTGTGTGTGTGTGTGTGTGTGTGTGTGTGTGTGTGTGTGTGTGTGTGTGTGTGTGTGTGTGTGTGTGTGTGTGTGTGTGTGTGTGTGTGTGTGTGTGTGTGTGTGTGTGTGTGTGTGTGTGCGCCCTGTAAATAATGTGCGACTTAAAGTGAAGCAACTAGAGCGAGACCACCCATCGAAGGGAACACACGCAGAGTGCCTCACACACACACACACACACACACACACACACACACACACAGACAGACACAAGACTGTAAAGAGTTGACACAGTGAAAAAAACGGAGCTTTTTGCTCTTCTGTACAAATTCGATGCCAACTGTGACTTACAACGAGAGCATGTAAGCAGTTCTCTTTCAGTCTCACCCTTCTTGTCTGTTGGTCTATACCTCTCTCCCTTTCTGGCACACAGACACACACAGACACACACAGACACACACAGCTCTTGCAGTCAAAGTGGAAGTACTACTGCCACTAGTCTCTGACTGTGCTTCCGGTAAATGCACAAAAGGACGTAACACATACACACACTAAAACAAATGCACTTTCATGTTCATTCCTTAAATTGTCAAGTTTCCCATTCGGGGGAAATTGCTCGGAACATTTGCGACTCTCCGGTCTCCCTTTGGTCTGGCGGTGACCTCTTCATCACAAACCCAATTGTCTGGAAACAAATCAGCAGAGTTCTTCTTACGGAGCGGTAAATGCTGAGATGCACAGTGATGACTGATATCTCTTTATCTCCATGGTGAGTCAGAGGTAGATGGATTCTGTTTGGCACATTTTGTCTGTAGTCTTATTGCAGGTTGCATGGATACCAACAGTATCCTGGGCTTCATGCTGGAGGCCCTTCATACTAAATACTAATACTTTTTTAAAAATGTATTTTATTTTTTTTATTGTATTTGGAAAACTCTCTTAGGTGTGGACACAAAGTGGACCTTTTTGTAGGAGTCATGTGCAATTGGTCTACTGTCATCCATGCATCACTAATGGGTTTTTTATTCCATTACTCTGCAGCAATTTGGAGTTTGAAAAGGTTTGATAAATTACATTTCATAAGTGTGTTGATGTCATTCCGTTTGACTCTGGAATTAAAAATGATTGGCTAATGTAATTTCCCATTTGATTCACATAGCCTAACAGTATTACCACTATTTGAAGTGGTCCATTGGTGCTGCAGTATAGCACTGCATCATGAACGTCTACTTTATCTCGTTTGAAGCCATCAGAGGAGATAGAAAATAAATTGAATCCACTTCATCAATTGAAGTATTTACCAATTAGCTTCGGAGAAACTGTTAATGGGTTAAATGGATTTTTCATTAGGATCAAACAAATACCCTCAAGTAACAGGCAGCACATTTCATCCAGACCAGGCACCTGTGTCATTATGTGATCATGTGATTTATCTGTGTGCACATGTATTTAATATTAAAAGGTCTGAGGGAAAAATGTAGAAATATAGAAATAAAAAGCAGTGAAATACTAAATAGTGAGTTCATCTGAGTGAACATACAGTATACAGGAGTAGGCAGGATGATAAAGGGATAAAGAAAAGGAATAATTGGAAGATTGTGGCCAGACCCCAAAACTTTTAGAATCTGAGTCTGATTGTAAAAGAAAGAAAACCGAGCAGAATCCATCAAAGAAAGTTTGTGTGTGTGTGTGTGTGACACGCATGAAACATCTGTACGGAAGAGACAGGCCATGCATGCATGCACCTCGGGTTGTTTATTGGATTATATGTTGGATTAATTGAGCAATAAAGTCAGTGACGGTGTGTGTGAATCAGATGTTCAGCTGCTCCAGTCCCATTCTCCCAGTTGGGTTAACACAGTAATTGAGGTTGTTTCGAGTTGAGTTATCTTGGATTGAAACATTATTGGTTCATGCACTTCATCAAGGTGTTATCTCAATTTTGCAGGATATGTATCAGATAGATAGATAGATAGATATAGAAAGAGAGATCAATAATTGTCCGTATTTTAACTGTCTCGTCATTTCTTTTTTTACCTCGTCGTCACATTCATCCAACCTCTACCGGTTCAGAGTGTTATGTATGAGTATGTGTACTTGCTTGCATGTGCGTGTGTGTGTGTGTGTTGGAGTGTGTCAGGGCTCAGCAAGGAAGGAAAATTGGTTGAAAGCACTTAGCCCCATTGAAAACAAAGTGACGGCACATTTGTGTGTGTGTGTGTGTGTGAATGCTCTTGCCCGTATGTGCAGAATGGCAATGTGCTACACATGCTGATTACAAGAGGTCCATGTATTTACATCCTCACACTCGGCACACTCGGATAGTGGTAATAACGTGCAGGTGTTTGGAGAAGAGGAAAATAGAGGGGGCTCACATGCACTTAGACTCACACACACAGAGGGGGGGGGGGGGGGGGGGGGGCGACTCCCGTTCTCTGACCAGAGAGACGTCACTCCTTGAGGTCTATCCGGCCAAACAGTTATGCGATGCCACATTAATGCTCGCAATCCCACAGAGGGAACAAAAAGCACTTTAAGTTGTTACTTTTTCATGCCGGCTGTCGTCGGGCGGAACGCAGCAACGACTGCAGGGCGCCGGCTCTGCTTCTTTTCCCTCTCTCTCTCTCTCTCTCTCTCTCTCCCCCCAAGTCTCTCGCGGAAGATGCAGACGCGGCTTGCGTTTTGCAATTGGAGTAAATGAACTTCACCTGTGTGTTGTGATTCAGCAGTGAGTCAATGCCGCTCACTTAAAGGCTGCTGCAGCATCAAGTACGGCATCAGCTGCTCAGTCGGGCCGATGCTGAAACCCCTGTGGACTGTGTTTTTGAGTGGTTTAACTGAACAAAAATCTGAAAAGAACTTTTATTCAGTAATCTGAAGTACGAATTTGGTATTGGATTGATTGAATGCGAGTTAACTAGAAGGCCAAATAAAGACTGATGCCACATCATGAAATTTCGTCTCGCATGTTCTTGTTCAATGATTCAGTTTAAATGAAAATCCAAAGTATTTCGGTTTATCAGCTGACTGAAGATAAAATCGACTCTACACCTGGATGCTTCTGTTCATCTTTTACCTGCCTGAAAAATGACCGTCCGACCACCTGCTGTGGATGTTCCATTCGTGCAACCTTCTAACCTACCTGGCGTCCTGCTAAACTCCGCCCTCCTTTTTTTTTTGAATATTTGAAAAGGAAGTGGGAGAAAAGGAGACAGGAGGAAAAGGAGACAGGAGGAAAAGGAGACAGGAGGAACGGAGGAGGTGGAGGAGGGAGGCGGAGCGTGAACGTTGGGAGAAACGACGGATCATGAGGTCTAAATACTGACGAAGATGAGGAGGAGGAGGAGACGAACGAGGGAGCTGACAGCTGGGCGAGCTGCCTGGACAAGATAGAGGTTTCTGGACTGTGTGTGTGTGTGTGTGTGTGTGTGTGTGATATGTCAGGCATAAATGGCTATTATCACTGTGACAATGTTAATTACAGCGAGACTATTAGGCCTGGGGAGTGCCGGCTCATTCGTTTGCCTTTAACACAGTCGTGTGTGTGGGTTTACATACTCTTGTGAGTGCATCACCATGTGACTGTGTGCGCATGTGTGCGCCATTTGTTACGCGGAGTCATTTCTTCTGGCTTCCGACAAACGTTGTAACGTTTCCTGTGATGTAGGAGACTTCCGAATAATCATTTCTGACTGCTCTTCTCTTCCCTTCAGTGGGAGAAACATTTTAAGACTTTCACAACCCGGTGGAATCAAAGATTATTCAATAAGCTTCACAAGACGTGTTACTTTCCCACATTTCCTCAGGAAGATTATTGACTGAGCTTGTCGGCCTTCATCAAAACTCACACCTCCTTATTGCCTTGTTGGGGGGAGGAGGGAGGGTCGGGGGGGGGGGGGGGGGGGGGGGTTAAACAAAACTACTGGAAAGGAGTACAGTGGTCAATAAGCAGTACTGGAGTTTTAAAGTATATAAGATATTGTAAAGAGTACACACACACGTATGTTTAAGGAAGTTGACATTTAAAGAAAGCTTTGATGAAAAATGTCCATCAATTATTTGGAATATTTGGTTACACAGAAATTCTAAGAAGATTGAAAATAGTTTTAAGTGAATATTAAAAAGGTGTGTAGGTCTTTGAAAGTGTGTTATTGCATACGTGTTTGTATTTGTAGCCCAAACCTTAGTGGGAGGGTTCAGTAATATAGTATTTTTGTGTAAGCGATGACCCTGTGAGGGAGAGTCTTCTTCCCCTCGTGGTGATAATCTGCAGCCGATGCAGACGCAGCATCCCACGTAGCACCAAGATAAGCAGGACCCACATTCCATCGCAAGAAATAGGGATCAGGACTAGAATTTCTCCATCTTTCACTTTGCCGCCACTCGCTACACAACTCATAATACTGATTTACACCTTTCGACATACTATGTGAATGTTCAAATTAATTTGACCCGCGGAATGTTTAAAAAGGAAGAGGCCTTGACGCTCATTGCTTCCGATGAACCACGGTGAAAACAACAACATTTGCATGGCATTGATTTCCTGTGTGGAGGTTTCTGTTGGTCAGGCATCAATTGTACTGTCAATCAAACGGAAGGGTCCTAAACCCCTCAGCCGACGCCTCGGGGTCCCTCGACGACCCACCTGTCCGTCAGTCTGTCCGACGTCGCGATAATTGCGGCTGCTAATCACACGCAAACAAGCTTATGGGGGGGGGGCGTCTCAGAGTCAATCGCCACGTTGCTGGGGCAATCAGCGCATGCCTGACCTACTTTTCTCCTGTCTGTCTGCCAGCAGGTCGGCTCTACGGGCTTTGCCCCCCCCCTCGCGTTCCCCCTACACACACGCACATAGGTGCTAATGGGGTCAAAAGTCTTATTGGGGACAGCGTTACGGTTTGTCAGTGGTAATTATGCAAAGAGCTTATTAGAGGAGGTATAATTAGCTGGTGAAAGGCAGACTAACATTATATGCACCACATTATGTGTACGTGGGGTACAATTAGGTGTTTAGGATTTTATTATTCCTTCGTGTACGTACGTGAGGGAAGTCTATTTGTTGTCTTTTAACTTTGAGTTATCTTTGAACTGCGGCACTAACATGTAGCACATAGTAATCAACTCGACCGCTCGATCGTGCAATTAGCTCCTGTTACCGTCGCCATGTAAACATCATTTCATCTGAGCTGCGCAAATGTCGGGCAAAGAAACGGAAATGTACGATGAAAACAAATATCTGATGAGATGATTATAAGCAGACGTTTCATAGAAAAGAAAGAAAGTTGTGACACGTTTTGCTGTGTTTTCATGCACCGCTTAAATATATCCGTTTGTGGAGGGAGGGGAGGGGAGTGAAAGAGAGGAAGAGATAAAACAGGACGCAGGAGGGATGAAAACACGAGGTAGACACCAAGAGCCCCACACACACACACATACACACACACACACACAAAAACACTCGCAAAGATCCCACGGAGACTTTGTACGTTGGATTTACGGACCTCTAATTGCATCAGAAGCGCCCTGCTCCCGCCTCCTCTCTCTCTCTCTCTCTCTGTTCCTCATCTCCATCCCTCACTCTTTACGTTCCTCCTCTGCGCTGCGCAGGAGATCTCCGTCCTCAGCTGCGGATTTGGTTTTTAAAAAAGGCAAGTTAAAAAAAAAAAAAAAAAGTTGGGCCCTGCTCACTGTGTGAGGGTCACGTTGCAGACCTCCTGAGCTCCCGTGGGTTTCATGTAGCTTTACATTCCCCTTTTTCAGTTTGTCTTCATCTCTCTCTTTAAAAATGGATTCAACAGTGAGGTTTGGGTGGATTAAAGACCCGGCCAACATTGAGCTGGCCCCATGATGACTCATCCCTCGCCGACACATTTGGTCACATGATGTGAGCGGATAGTACATTGTTCAGCAGCAGTAATTAGTTATCGGTTTATTTTTTGGAAGACTTTTGAGGATCCCACATGCCTCAGGATCACGTGAGCAGTGTTTATTAAAGCTAAACAGCCAAAATCGTAAGGTCAATCAAGTAAATATATCGGACAGATGAACCCCTGAACGTGTCTGCAATGGCTATTAATGAATGAATGAATAAATAATCTACTATGAATCATTGACTATCCTGCTTTCTCCTGATTACAATTTGTTGATTTTAGCAGCCATTCAATTACTCTTCTTTCTTCATATGAGATTACAGGCAAGTGAGGCTTGTAATATTGATTCCACGCAGTGTTGCTAAGCGTTAAATTAGCAAACACATGCTTTGAAAACCACGGCTGAAACAAACGCACACAAAACAAATGGGGAATAGACAAAAGGCACGCAGGCCGTGAAAATGGAAAGTCTATAATTGAGTTTGAGAGCCGTGTGTGTGTGTGTGTGTGTGTGTGTCTGCTTTCACCAACAGATTATTGACTACAGAGTTTCCTCTTCCTACTTACTGACTTCCTTTGAGAGAGAACCAATCAGATGAGTTAAATTAAGAGGCCACTTATCTTAAGTGCTCCCTCCTTGCTTTTGTCACACAAACTTCAGATGTTGCTCTAGCAGGAGACCTTACCAATGACATGCAAGTGTCTCCGTGGAACTTATTAAAATCACAAAAAAAAACAAGAGTTTTGACGCTCGGTACTGTGCGTGCTGTTCTGCTGTGATATTTGCTTCATGGAAATGTGTTAAGAGACTGTACATTTTCTACTAATCCGATAAGGAAGTACTACTACTAGTTGCATTATTATTGTTATGTGTGTTTAGAATTGGCATCTCAAGACTTGCCCATTGTAGAAGTCTAACACTGAGCTTGTAATAACTTTTTTACACATAATACGTGTGGACAGCGTGTTCATCTGCTGCCTGCTGACCGCTTATTTTAGTTATTCTTTTTCTCTTTTAGAACCTGTGTAAACCTCCATTACGCCATGCAAATAGAAACTGGGGTGGATATGGGTCTATCACTGACAGGGTATAGGGTGGAGCACTTATATCAGAATATCAATACATCTTTTTTAATAATATGCTGCAGCGAGGGGGTTGTGAGTCATTGTGAGACACGGTTGGTTTGAGGCAGCAGAGACAGTAATGACACAGCATCGGGAAATTGGATGCAATGCAATAATATCCATTCTCATGGCTGAGAGCTAAAAGCCATACATGATTATGTTCTAAACCATACTGTTCTTCCTTTTTTTTTCGTAATTTCTGTTTGTCTGATTTGCAGAAACAACCCCACGGTAACATTAATGCAACATCTAATGTTGACTTTGAATGTCTGTGTCTATCAGCTGGACTCTGTTTCCATCTCTCTCTCTCTCTTTTTGCCCCCCCCCCCCCCTTCCCTCCCTCTCCTCTCCCCTCCCCCCCCGACCCTCCTCTCTCTATCTCTCAAAGATGAAACCAATTTTTCAGCCCCCACGGAGGACAAATTACTCCTAATAATCCCTTGTTTCCTGAAGAGGGCCTCATTCTTTCCCACTCAGCCAGGAGACCAGAACCGTAATGGATATATGCGGAATTAGCGGCAGGCGGCGTTCTGCTTTTCGCTGCTGCGTTGCGAACGAGGGAAGCCACGCCGGAACGGTGGACGAGCCGGCGTCAGAAGACGTCTCCGTCGCTCAGACGGCTCAGAGGAATGATGCTCACGGTGCTGCTCGTTGCTGTTGGTTGTGGTACTTTTTAAACATTACACTTTGGTTCCGTTCCTCAGATGTTGAATTCATTTTTTTTTTTTTTTTTGGATGAACGATGCAAGACTTGGTGAAAGCTTTCACATCCGGGCGGCTTTGAAGATTCGAGCTCATAATTTGATTCCCTCGTCTCCCATCCTCCAAAAGACCCCCTTGAAACGTTGCGGCTTTCATCTCGGTGACCTCTGACCCCCGAGACCCCTCTTCCTGCGAAGAGACGCGTCCACAACCAGGCAGTCAACGACCCGGCCATTTTGGTAAACAAATCAGCAGGCGCAATGACTTCTGAGAGCAGCCATTTTGACGCTTTTACCAAAAGGAGAGGGGGGGGGGCGTCGAAACAGAGATGAAGGCGAGAAGGCGAACGTGTTCAAAGGACGCGTGCCGAAGTTAACAAACACACACACTCGTTCGAGTGGGTTTCGTTTCCGTGGTTATGTTGCGTCTCACATGACAACAGGTCTCCCGTTGGTCTGGAGCAATGAGAAGGGGGGGGGGGGGGGGGGGGGGGGGCGGGGTGTGCATCCGGTCCGGAAGAGGTCAAAGTACTTCTAACCTTTGGCTTTGAACCCGGAGGTGACGTAGTTTTGTGTCTCTTGTGATACTCGACGATGCACTGGATAGCTGATTTTGGTTTGGTTTTTCCTTTTTAAAAAGAGCAAAAATAAAAAAAACTAATTGGATAACTAATTAAATGGCAGCGTTAGTGGCAATTTATGACAAGCGTGTTTTAAATTGATGTTCAAAGGTGAAGCCTCACATTCATTTACTTCAACAACACCAATTCATGATCTGTAATGGGATTAAAATACTTCTTTTTCTAAGTATTCAGGGGGAAGATATGTGGTATTTCTAACCCAAGAAACTATTCACACGGACCCCTTAAAAAAAAAAAAAACATTCCCAACAGCACGGCTATTTGAAATGATGGTTTCAAGCTTGCAAAAGCCTGGACAAAATTGGGTTTCCTCACTAAGGCTCTGGTGTCTGAAGGAGGGCTATCAGGCCAGATTAGCTCTACCTCAGTGGTAATGGAACTGGGAGTATTTTGAAAAGCATCCTCCTCCTCCTCCTCCTCTTCTTCCTCTTAATCTTCCTCTTCCTCACTTTTTTAGAGCGAAGTTCTGTGGCCGGAGCGTTGGTGTGTGTTATGTGACGCGTCTGATGTCATCAGTGAAAGTAGGGTGCTGATGATGAGAAAGCTTACAAATATAAGATAACTTTTAACGCATGTTTTTTTTTATGTCATGGTTTGCTCTTTAAATCAGTAGAATAGAAATTGAAAGATGAATAAGAATTTGCATTGAAAAGTAGTAGTTGCTCATTACTTTTGGTGTGAAACTTAACATATTTGCCAATTGTTTTTGTCAAAAATATTTACTAGACTCAAAACATGATAGAATGATGTTCCGGCTCTTTATGGAAGAACCCCGAGAGGACCCCCCCCCGGGGGATGACACCTGCCAGCGTGACACATGCACGGGAGGAACCATCAGTGCGTGGGACTGCTTGGTTGTGTTTGCATTTTTTCTTTTTTTTTTAATGCTGCTTGTCATTTGAAAACCTGTGAGGGTGACACCTGCTGTGTGTGTGTGTGTGTGTGTGTGTGTGTGTGTGTGAGACCAGGGGGGCTGGTAGCGACAGCAGGGGGTAAACCAGCTGACCTTTAGAGCTCTAACCCAACCTGGAGGGAAGGAATGGACCGGAGGTGTCAGCAGGACGGGCTAAGAGGAGGCGATTGGGCTCGATATATCCACCTGTGGCGACCCGTCCCGGTCACCGCTTACCTCAGCCAGCGGCACGATTCCCTGGATGTCGGCGTTGCTGATGTAGAGGTGCGAGACCTTCTCCGTCGGCCTGGGCGGGGCCTGCGCGCCCGCCGGGTACTCGGCGTTCCAGTGCAGGGTCTGGGTCGGCACCAGGTTGATCACGTTGTCCACCTCGAATTCCAGCTGCATCACCTCGTACGAGGGACTCTCCAGCCTGCGGACACGGGGAGGGGGGGGGGGCGGCGTTTAATGTCTTTTTAGGAACATTTCCCCGGGTTGAACCTTGATGACCCGACGAGGCGAGGAGAACGACTGGATGGGCATGTCCACTGTGAGACGTTATCAAATCACTTATTACCAAAAGAATCTGTTCATAACAATTCCAGATAATCACTTTCAGATTTATTTTTTTCAACTTTCTCTCTGGTACTTTTACCTCGATTCTGATTCCCACTCGCAGAAAATGTGACACTTTGTCATTTTGACAACTTCGGGGAAAAAAAAAACGGCGGCGCACATCGTGCCCTCGCAGCTTTGTAGACTCATTACCCGCTTCTCCTCTCCTCCTGTCAGACTGCGACTATCTGCTGCCGCCATGAATCACACGCCGCCGATCATTAGTCCCCACAGACACTCTCTGCATCTTCCTCCTCTTACAGCTCAGCCACCGAGGGGGGGGGGGGGGGGGGGGGGAGGGGTGGGGGGGAGTCGGTGGGCTGCATTCGCAAGTCAAGGTTGCGGCCAAATCCAGAGGGAAGGAATGACCAGAGGAACACGTGCCACGTGCAAATCGGGAGAAGAAACTGTACCACGCGATGAATCACAAGAGGAAGAAAGTAAATGGATTTCAGAGCCAACGTTTTTTTTTCAAATGGGTCTTACAGGCATCTGGGACGGACACACACACAGATGTTTAATGGTTAAAGGTCACGACAGAGCCAATTGCCAGAGGTCTGTGATATCTGGCGCCGGTCTGTGTGTGTGTGTGTGTGTGTGTGTGTGTGTGTGTCGGTGGGGTGAGCGATGTCTTACACAGATAGATTAAGGAGGGAAAAATGATGGGTGTCAGCTCCCCTTGACCCCTTTTTCCAGATTCTTCTATGGTGCGTGTTTTTCTCTCACCAATGCCTCCCCCCCCGCCCCCCCACACGGTGTCTGTTACCCGAAAGCCGGCCTGCCTACAAAATGCTTGTTATAATTTCATCATTCCGTCGTTATTGCGAGCTGCCGCTGTCCAATGGGTGCCAGAGATGGGATATTAAGGGATTTCATTGCAGATTTAATAAAAAGCACGGGTAGTAGGTCGAAAAATCGGTCTAGATTGAAATGTTAATGCCCAATTAGCGCAGCAAAAATAAGTATTCAGACGTATTTTCAGGTGCATTTAAAAAAAAAAAAAAAAAAAGCTGCACGGGAATGGAAAAATTAGGAAAATCTCAATATTGTTGTTTTCGACTTTTTTTCTCGAAAATGTGCTATGAGACATGGAACCATCTTTGCTGAATAGGTTGTGATGAAGTGAACATTTAAAGGACTGGATAATGCACAAAAAACACGGCGGGTAGAAGCGACAGCAGGTGCGCGTGGACCAATTAGACCAAAGTAGAAACAAAGACGGATAAATCTCTCCGCTATTCTCCCATAAAACCTTCACTCCTACTATTCCTGATTATTTTCTCCGGATAGAAAGCCACCATCTATAGTGGAGCCTGCGCTGCCTTTTGTCAGAGCCACAAATATCCACAGTCAATAACACAAATTGAAACTGCGACGTGGCAATTGGTTGTAAATTTGACGTGTCGGCGTGGAATTAATGTCACAGAGGGCCCTAAATGTCACTGCCAAGTGTTTATTTATTGCAGCTCACTGATGCAGTAAAATCAGTGCAAAACGAAGGAGCTTTTATTTTTTTATAGTGGATGAAATCAATCTGGAGTGTAATGTCAGCTCAAAATCTACCTCTGTACAGCTTGGTATGTCTCAATTACTCGAGGTTATCGCCAGATTCGGTCCTTGTGCTCATATTTAGGAATCAACCCCCTAAACATGGACTGTCTGGAGTAATTCAGCTCACTCACTCATTCACGTTGTCAAAAGCACGAGAGCGACCTTTCCCTTCATCTCACGAATACCAAACTCAAAGCTGCTTCAGTAAAATGCAAAACTCAAAACTATTGAGAAAAAAAAACAGAAGAAATCATGGCTGTGGTCTGTGACAAGAGTTCAAATAATAATATAATATATGTAGCCCTTTCAAGATAATCATGGCTATATTCAGAAATCCTGCAAATATTTAAAAAAAAGAACATAGAATATGTCTCTCAATCAATATAAATCCTCTAAAATACTGTAATATGCGGGAAAAGAAATGTCACAGAGGGTTAGCGACAAATGCTAATATTAAAGTACACAATGCTCGGGTCACTGCACGAGGCGCCGTGTGACCCGTCCTCCACCACTAGGGTCCCTTTTCGATGGTCACGCGGCGCTGTCTGACTACCACACGCATCATTGAGCCATAACGTTTTACTCACACACGCGGAAACACTAAACTGCCCTCCACCACTTACGGCTCCGAGACGCAACTCAAGTCAGGGGGGGGGGACGTCACCAGATCAATTTTGCTTGCACTTATTCCATTACCGCCTTACAAAAGCAATTATGGTCAGGGATTTTTTACTTTTTAAATAAGCACCAGGCGATGGAAGAAAACACCTGCAACCACTGGTTGAATTTCTTCTTAAACCTACTGGAATGTCTGCTTTTTTTTTCTTTTCTCCTCCCTGTCATCTAGTGTCCAACTTGGCTCGATCTGCTCCTTTCTTCAATTTGGTTTTCATCATCTTTTTTTTTTTGCATTACATGACATCCGTAACCTCCCCCCCCCCCCCCCCCCCCCCCCCGCGTACACACCTCGGTTGGTTACCATCATCATCGCCTGTGCATTGATCATATAGCACTAAATGTTGGTCACATTTGGTTATTACCGTTACTGTAACGTGACGTGATTGCAGCTTTTTTTTTTTTTTTTAAAGAATAGTCGAGGTTATGTTAGTCCAAGTTGTATTTCTGTAAAAACCATCACTGGGAGTCTGTCAAGCTGCCCCTTGTGCAATTTCAGTCCTTTGTCAGATAAAGTGTCCTAAGTTCCCTCTCTGAAGGACACGCAGCAGATTACAGTGGTTTCCGTGTGACGCAGCAGAGTGGCAAAGAGGGACAAAAGGGAACGGCAAAAATCTTTATCCACGTTCCTCTTTCGACAAGAAAGAAGGAAGGGGGTTCAACGCGGGCTCCGCGCATCCGTCAGCGCGGCGTGTTCCAAGGGCAGAGTACAAGTAACGTTATTTCACTCCTTCCAGGAAGAAGCCCCCGAAAAGACAGAGGAGGTTTGGCACGGCGCTGCACGATGCTCCGTCACGCTCGCCCCTTTGTTCACGTCTCTCTCTCTCTCTCTCTCTCTCAGACACACGCCCGCAGGCCCATGCACGAGCTACACACACCTCGCTCTCTGTCTCCCACGCACACACACACACGCGCGCAAAACCGAAACCAAAAAAAAACCACCCAGAAAACGCTGCGTGTGTTTGGGTGCGGTCTAATCGCTGGAGCTGAAAAAGCAATGTGTCTGCGGTGACAGGTTCATTCAGGTGTTAGCTCCGTCCCGAGCGCCAGGCTCCAAAACAATATTACACTGTCCTCTAGTGTATACCTGTTCGCCTCCACACACACACACACACACACACACACTCACACACCAGAAGTTTAACACTCTCTCATCGTCTCTGTGGGACATGCGGTTTGGACAGTGGGTCATTGTTCTCGGCTGTTGGACCTTGATGAACTGAAACCCGCCCCCCCCTGAAAGGTTTAATGACTTTGCTGTGATGACGTAATCCTGAATCTAGCAATTCAGACCATAAACTCAAGCTTACAATGTGCGCAGAGCGAATGAATCAAACGTGAAGCGGGGTCATTGTCTCATAGATCCGCAGTCTTCTTTTCGCTGGTGTCCAGTAGAACGAATGGAAGCTCGAGGCGCTTCCAAACTCACTTTTTAGACCCCAAGGTCACTGCTGGCACATTTGTATTTGGACAGGGATTCAATTCAGCCCTTACTATGTTTGCGTTGGCACGGAGGGGTTTTACCTCCTCCAGAGGCTCAGAGCGGATGGATCGACCATTTTCATTTCATCTGTTCATCTGTTCAGCCTTCGACTAAACATTTAAGTTGGCCGGGTTAGCAGAGCGACACGCAACGCGTTTGGTCCCAGTCCGTAATGAATGGTGCAGGCGTCCTTGTTATCCACAGGGTACCACTCTGAACACGACACCATCGTCAGGGTGAAATGTGCAATGTCACAAAATAAGGCACTCGGTTGAGTATTGTTAATGTTCAATTAAAGACAGCTTTCCGTCACCTTTGTATTTGCATTGCAAGATGAATGCGAGGCGGTTGGTTAATTATGAAAACCATTGAGTTCCACTTTCCATTTTCACAAATTATTTTCACAGTTCAGCCCAGTGCAGCTCCTCAGTAATTCACACCTGCTTGCTTTTTTTTTTTTCTTTCTCTACCCGAGGAGCAGCCGTTAGTAGCTAAAGGAAAATCTCTCCCTTTGTTTGCAAAACGCACACACACACACACACACACACACACACACACACACACACACACACACACACTGTCGCACTGACACAATGTAGCAAGTGCAGGGAGGACAGGTTGTCTTATCAAAGTGTACTGTAGGAAAGTGGTGGTCTCAGGGGAAATTCAAAGGACAATAGAGAACACACACACACACACACACACACACACACACACACACAGACTTACAAACACACTAAGAGACACGCACCGCTGGCAAGGCGAGAGGAAACCTCCGCTGGGAGAGAGCGCTGCAGGAAAGAAAGGATGGAACACGGGAGGATGACCACAGAAAGGCAAAGGCACACTTTTTGCTCAGAGGAAGTTGTCACTTAGAGCATCTCCCCTCAGCACCTGCAGAGCCAGTGGCTGACAGCAGGTGTGTGTGTGTGTGTGCGTGCGTGTGTGTGCGTGAGAGAGTTACACAGAAAGAGACACAGGGGGTTTCTGTAAAGAAACATTTTACAACAACAAAATAGAGGTAAAGGAAAGAGTAAACAGCTTATTTCTCTCTCTCTCTCACACACACTTTCACGCACACACACACACACACACACACACACACACACACACACACACACACAGCTGTCAGAGATGTGTTAGCTACAAGCGGCGAGAAAGAGAGAGAGACAGAAGAAAAGGCAAGACAACGCCAGGCGGAACCAGAGGCCGACAACGCTGTCACAGCCATCACCCGACTTCCCCATCAGTGTGTGTGTGTATGTGTGTGTATGTGTGTGTACGTGTGAGAGAGAGTAAGAGAGAGAGAGAGAGAGGACCCCTGTCAGTGTGGCTTAACACAACCCCGAACTGTGCGTGTGTGAAGAGCGCATATCGCTGTGCGGTTTTGTGTGTGCTTCACCTCAACCTGGCAGCCATTCACACCCAATCCCACACCTCCATGTGCACTTCCATCCATCCATCCATCCAGTGTGCACACAGACACACACACACGCACGCGCACCCGCTGAGTCTTTTTAACATGCGTTAGCCTCCGCTGACCAGCTGTCAGATGTGGGTTGCCATCGGTTACCAGGCCCCGTAATGTCATGGGAAAGGGAAAAGCAACATGGTAGAGAGAGCGAAGAGGAAACTCTCTTGGATCAAACCACATTAAGAGAGAGAAGAGGAAGCAAATGGTAACCGTGTGTGTGTCTTTGATTCAAGCCTTCGTGCATTCATTGTGGTTAATGATTCATTCAATACGTTTATCACAACTAAGTTCTGTTACAATTCTATTCTAATATTTTAGATTTATTTCATTTGCATTTCATGCAGCCTTTATTGCTAATGATGGACCTGAGTCCATCTTCAGACTAAACACACAAACATGGAGATGTTTCATTTTAACGTCAAAGGCGAACATGGTTCCAATTGGTGGACCCCACTGAGTAACTAAAACGCACAATGGTGAACACAAAGAAGACATTATTAGAACCATACAAGCAAATAGACACAGAAGAAACGGACTCTCTCTCATCTTTGGGTGAAAGACATTCACACAAACACAGACATACACATCCATGCCACACTGCACCATGTACACACAGCTACGGCCTGCATAAACAGAGACCCAAATGGTTGCACACACACACACACACACACACACACACACACACACACACACACACACACACACACACACACACACGCACGCAGGCTCAACAACAACCAATGAAAATGTAATTTAATGTAATATAAAACAAGATGATGGCTCGTTCTTCCAGGCTTCCCTGCAGCGTTGTTCAAGTCTTTGTGTTTTCACGACAGAAAATACATTACTCTGAAATGTTCCCTTTTCTCCCTTTTCACACAAAGACAAGTAGATCCATCCATGTGTGTGTGTGTGTGAGAGAGTGTGATTAAATGTGTCCAGCCTGTCCAGATAGAGGCAGGTTGTCACTGTAGAGACTGAGGGGACTCTGGGGGGAACGAGTTGTTAATATCAAGGCACAGACGGGGGGGGGGAGAGACGGGGGGGCGGAGGGGGGGGGGGGTGAAGTGTGCTACTTGTGGACACATTTGCACACGCTTACCTCCCCGCGCTGCGATGTTCATTCAAACGTGCACACGTGAGACGCGCGCTCTCAAGGTGAGTGTTCAGAGGATCAATAGCACCGAGAGAGACACACACACACACACACACACACTGACACCTTGATAGTGACACCCCTCCCCGCACGCCATGCTGATGCATGAAGAGGGGTTTTTTGGTGGGGGTTTTTCATCCCCTGAAGTGCCTTGGACCTTGAATTCTGGATCCTCTCCTTGATGAGGCTTTTCCTCCCCCTCACCGCGGGGGGGGGGGGGGGGGGGGGGGGAGAATCTACAGTGGAACTCTGAACTGGACTCGCTCATCAGGGCCGATGTGCCCCGCTAATGCAGCAGGAGTCGTGTCCACAAAACCATCCCATAGTGGCTGTGGACTGTCTGACACTAGGTTATGATTGGCCCGTCTTCGTTTAAAGGGGGCGGGACTTAGCCAAGGGTCAATGGACAAAACTGCCCATTAAGTAAAGACATTATGTTTGAAAACTGAATAATGAATGATTTATTTTCCCGCCTACTATGTGAAGCTATGTGAGTGTACAACAAAATAACTGCTATTTGGGGTGTCGATAGTTTGACATTTAGCTCCTTTCCCCACCATCCACCCGCCCTCACAAGCCACAGGTCCAATAGGCACCGCTCCACCAAATGTCCACATGCACATCACCTTCCTAACTCACACCCGCCCTCACCCTCCTCCTCCTCCTCTCCCCCCTCTCTCACACACACACACACACACACACACAGAGAAAGAGCGATAGCAGGGAGGGAAGTAATGGGCTATTTCCTGGCATAGTGCTTTTTTGATTGCAAATAGGTTTTTCCTCCAACATGAACAGACCCCCTATCGAGCAACTTTAAACACACACACACACACACACGCGTGCGCGCGCACACACACGCACAGACAGGCAAACGTCATGTTCTTGTTCCGTCTTTCTTGTACTGTTCTTACCCCCCACCTCAACAACCCAACAGTCTCTCTCTCTCTCTCTCTGGTCACGCACACAAATGCTATGCAAAGAAAAAAAACAAAGTGACAGTGACTCTTTCCATCAAGTACACACAAGGGGACAAAACCACAACCCCCCCCCCCCCACCCACCCAGACTCACACCGACATGCAACATGCAAATGCTTTTAAGACGGCTCAGCGAAGGGACACGAGTGTGTGTGAGTGTGTGTGTGTGTGTGTTTGTACATACTTAGATGGTCTCCCAAGGATCCTGTTTTCTGAAGTTTTTTTTTGTTTTTGTTTTTTAATAGATTCGATGCTTTGTTTCCTTGGGGCACACAGCAGAGACGGTTAGAGAAGACACACGAGGGAGAGAGGGAACATTTAGCCAAGCCCGCAGAGCTCCCAGATGGAGCTGGCATTCCTTTGTAGCTACTTGCATCTGGATGTTAAATGTGGCTCACACAAACATTCCGGGATGAGGAGATTACTACAAACCCACTTGATCAGATTTTGGGCCTTACCTTGATTTTGAGGTTGAAATGAGCCTTTTGTATAACGACTATTAAAGTAAACGGGTGGAGGCCGTCTTTATATTTTATTTCACTCGTGTTTTTAGTTTTTAATGAAGCGGATATACAACTAATGTTTAATATATCACCATAATCGAATGATAAAATGAAGATATTTGATTAAATTCAAGTCAATTAGAGCAGAAACGGCATTAAGCAGCGCCACAGGGACTCGCATAGCTTTTATCTGCTGTATTCATCTTTCAATTTTATTTGGATTAGTCTGGCGGATGCTGTTTAATCGCCACATAACATTTTTACTCTCCTTTGAACTACTTGTTAAAATAAACGAAGAACTGATTTGAAGAGCACATCTCAACATACAAGGACTGTTTCTTTGTCTCCGGGAGGAGATGAGACGGAGCGAAGGACGCGAGACGCAAGGTAGAAGACGAGAGACGGGGCGAACAATAGAACCGTGTGCAGAGAGAGAGAGAGAGAGAGAGAGAGAGGGAGACTCCACCAGGACCGCTCCGCTTCGTCTAATTGCTGCAAAATAACAAGATAGGAATTATCATTTTGATGAGATACGGATGACGAGCCGCTAACAAGTGAATTCCCGGCGTTCATTTGCACACATCTCCGAAGATCTCATTAAGGCCGACTCATCTCCCCCCACTCCCACTGCCTCACGCGAGCCCCCGTTTTCCTGAAAGCCGAAGCAGCCGCGACTCTGATCGCCGGACAGATTGTCACTCAGCATCTTTTAAACAAAAAAAAAAATTGAAAAAAAAAAGCTGCAGCTGAATGAAAAGAACCACGAAATGTTTCTGCAGGTAAAAAGAGAGCTTGCTTTTCCCTCCGCACACTGTTACGTATACACACCTTTTCTTTCCATCTACTGATAACGATCTTTTCTCGGGTTTCCACTGCTCTCTCGTCATTAAGTACAATCAGCAGACTGCGTGCCGCTTGCAAAACAAGACAACTTTTCAGTCAGAAAAGAGGCTGGAAGGCTTCTCTTAATTAAACATATATATATATATATACGGCTTGGATTGTTGTGAGGCCGATCGAAACAGGTCCCAAAAGAAGTTGAAAATAGATATTGGATTTTAGAGCCGACTGCACAGTTTGATGTTGTGATTATAACAAGAAAAAAACACATTATTTAAGTTTTAGAGTTTTCTTTTTCCCTGCAGAACACCTGGCTGAGCACCACGTCGGCTCCGACTCTCACACTTTACTGCTTCCTATTGTGCTTAAATCCCCCCCTTTTGCCAATCTCACAAACGCACGAGGAGTCCGGCGGTATCGATCTGTGGCGGCTGTGTGAGAAATCTGGTGCAAAAGCAGAGTGACACACACGCGCACACACACACACATTTAACGGCGTCACCACTGCGTGGCCCCGTCCTGCAGCGTTTCTGTCCTCACACATTGGGGCAGATACACTCTCTGACCTTTCCTCCGTGTGTGTGTGTGTGTGTGTGTGTGTAATCAGATATTGATTTAGTGCAGCACCGGGTATCACATCCATCTCTGCTTTTCCTCCATCGTCCACAATATATATATTTTTTTTTACGATATTTCTCTTTTGAGGTATGGGGCTGCTCGCCCCTGCAGGCTCCAAAATTAGATTTGTTCTCTAATTTATTTGAGCAAAGAATGATTTCTCTGTGAGGAAGAAAAAAGAAAAAAAAAGAATGCCAGGCTATTTGTGGAAAGGTGAGAAAGGCTCCAGACCATTGCAACCCCCCAAAATGTTCCTGCTCAGGTGTGTCGTGTTTTGATTTCATACCTTTTTTTTTTTTTCCTCTTTAAACACGTCTGGAGAGGTCAGAGGTCGTGTTCACGTAAGAAACCACACCCTTTGGAGCGGCGTCCGGGCTCCGCTGTTCCGTTTGGTGTGTTTTGGGGTTGGGTGGAAATATAAAAGCAGGACAACACTTGAAGCTGAAACTGTTCCTGGAGGATTCCTCACTGGCTCAAAGTGAAACGCAGACCTTTTAACACTGTGGTGTGTTTTATGAACAGCAATAACCCCCTGCACACTGTGATTCACACTGAGGTGGAAGAGCCGTGAGGGTTTGAGGTAATCTGCATCTTGTGCCTTTGCTGTCACGGAGGCTCAACTCCCACAGTGAATATTGACTGTGGAATAAGCAAAAACCTGCATTAAGTCGGTTTTTGTTTCTTTTTGTTTCTTTGCAATGGCACCAAATCAGACATGGTCTACGGCACAAACTTCCCTCCAGTGGATTTCCTACTGTGGAGCGACCAGTTATGTTTACTTATTATATTCCCTAAGCTCGGGATAAGAACTCGATTTCCAACAGGAAATAAAGAGTCTTATTATTTCGTACGTGGCGGGAAGATGTAAAGACTTCCATTGTTCTAGCTGATGTTACAGTATTGCAAAAATAAATGAATGAATTTAGGCTGTTCATTTAATGTCATCAAATGGAACACAGATATATTTTCTCTCTTCTTTCTAAGTAAGGTTAAAGCTGGATTTTGAGTTTTTTTTCAGTTTAATGAGTTAAATTATCTGAAGGCTGGATGATGAAGAGACACCTGACGGAAACTGTGTGTTTGGATCTTTGCAGGAACGGCGTTGTGTTGCCATTGCTTTAAATATGTCTCCTTTGTATCACGCTGACAAATAAGCTCTTTGTCTCTACTGTGGACTCATTTTCATTGTTTTCATCATAACGCTTTTATTGTTTTGCCATCAGAATCGAAAATGACTCAATTGCCGGGTTTATACTGTATGATGGATGTCAGCATCCCCCAGAACACACACACACACACACACACACACTCAGACAGGGACTCCGAAAGAGGGGGGGGGGGGGAAAAGAGAAAGAATGAATTATTAATCATGCCGTCTAATTATGGTGCGTGGCCCTGAGAGAGAAATGATCTTGGGGAAATCACGTCTAACAGTCATTTATCACAACAAATAGAGCGAAAAACACTAGTTAGAGGAGAAATGGGAGCAGAGAGGGCAGGAGAGGAGCCGAGTTAAAAGGCCGGCGCGCCGATATCAGACTTAACTGTTAAAATATGTAAAGGAGATGCATGAGGACGGGGAGGGGGGGTGGGGGTGGACTGGAGAAGAAGGGTAAAAGGAGAGTCCAAAGCAACAAATCACGAGGCGCTCGATGGAAAGTGGAGTCCCTTTAGAACTACTCAACGTCCCCCGAGGCTGGGATTGCAGGGAAAACACATGACATCACATGTAAACAAATTAAAACAAATACGTCTCCTCCTGAGAACGAATGTAAACCCATTTAAAGTGCACTACTGTCGTGTATTTTTACGCTTAAACGTAAATGAAAAAGAACTATGGTCCTTGCTGAAGAGTGGAGACTCGGCAACATCCGCCTGGAAGACCCCTGTGCAGGTGCAACCACACGCAAAGTTAAAAGTTTAACTTAGCGTCGTCCTCCACGTGGCGTCATATACATGCCGCTCATTGGGTCGTGTGCTTTTAGTCTCTGCGAGTGTCGAAGTGCTTCTGAGCCCCACAAACGACGTGCTGACCAACCTCACAGAGGCAGTTAGAGCTCGCAGAGCCCGAGGCCCTCCCCCCTCCTCACACACAAACCCCCCCCCCCCCCCCCCCCTCCGATGAATCGTCATTTGGGATTGCGCCTCGTATATTTAGCCACTAATCGGATGCGGGCCGGTTGGGAGCTGACGGACTGACGGAATCAGGCCAAGAATCAAATCCGGCCTGTCAGCCGGAGACCAATGGCCCACTCAGGGCCTTAAAAATAAATAAAAAATAAAAACCACAACTCCCAGAAGGCCCGGCTCTGCGGCTGCTCTCCCTGACAGCTCGCTGGGAGGGCGGGGCGGGGGGGGGGGGGGGGGGCGTGCGAGTGGGTGTGCGCATGTGGGATTCGGGGGGGGATGAAGCTGGAGAGAAGGTAACTACTCAGAGAGGTTGAGTGGGAGCCTTGGCGAGCAGCGGGAGCACCTCCGCTTCCCTTCAAGGACGCCGGGTTCATTTTCCGTCTGCCACTGTGCAACCACGGCAGACGGGAGACTTTCAGCAGTCACTTCTAGGTATAGATGTGTGTGTGTGTGTGTGTGTGTGTGCGTGAGAGAGTGCAAGGATACAGTACGGGCTTCTGTTCAAGTGCACGTTTGTCTCGCCCAAAAAGCCCCCCTGTGGTCAGATGGTAAGTGGTCCGGCCACAGCGTGAAACAAGCCCGCGGGGTTCACTTCACCCTGCTCACACCAGTGACCCTGTCAATCAAACGATCAGGGTCAGGGAGGAGGAGGGGAGAGAGAGAGAGAGAGGAAAGGGGAAGGAAGAGGGGTTGCGGTGAAGGCCTGGATTCCGCGTCCAGGCTGCACGTTTGCGTGTTTGCGCCGATGCGTCTCCAATGACAACGCAGCGCAGCAAACGGCCAGAGGCTCTCTGACAGGCACGCACGCTCCCACGCACAGCGCTCTCGGGGACAAACGGCTGGGTAGACGGGGGGGGGGGACACTTTGTGTGCGTCGACACCTGTGGGCATCAGAACACTTGCTGTCGACGAGAGGACGGGTGACTTCACGGAGGAGGAGACGAAGGGGGAGAGTGACAGCGGAGGGAGGGTTTCGGGGCTTCACGTTGGGACTCTCAAAAAAACTCCTCCGTGCTTACGAGCGCGACACATTGGCCCAAAACACCTTGGACCATGTTCTCCCTCCAGCCTCCCTCGACCCGTGCAAGCATGCAGCGCCTTAACCCAGAGTTGTGTCTGACATGCCACGGAGGCTGAAGGGTCAAAACTCCACTGCATTGACACAGCATTTCGATGCACTACAACGACTCCGTCGTTGTTGTGATATCAAGCTGCAGGTGGCACTGTTGTTTTCCAAGCCTTTGGTATATTTCCTTTATGATTGCGAAATACTTCCTTCCCTTCCCCCCATTAGCCATCTGTCTATTTCATCCTGCAATAACTACTCACACAAATGTGTGTTGGCGTTACGTGCAGCGCCTCAGCGAGTCGCTCCTCAAAGCAAATGCAATATACGGCCAGTGCCATCGGTTTTGCCCTGTTGTGAGTGAGTTTGAAGAAGGGGGGGGGGGGGGGGAGGGGGGGGAAACTGTTGTGTTTGGGGATTGCAGGCTACCGCATGGCGGGGCGCTCTTATATCGGTGCCTTCAGACAGCGAAAAAACAGACAGAAATAACAAATCACAGACGCACACAGAGGCAGGCGGAGAATGAAAAGTCAATGTGCAATTGAAAAAGAGGGATGGAGGGGAATACAGAGGGGAGCAAACGAATGGCCCATCTCCATAAAAAGTCAAGGTGGCTTAAAGTCCACAACCAGGCAACGGAGAGGACTGATTGAATTTATAGGAGCCGCTTTCTCATAAGAGATCGATGCCACACACGCCATCAGAACCTCACTTCCTTCTGACTCCTGAAGAATTAGTAAGAGGGGAAAAGCAGCGGCGGAGTCTTTTCATTATGAACTTTCTTCTTTCTCGGCGAATTGTTGACGGAGCCAGAATAAACCCTGGCGCGTTAATGCAGTGTGTGCTCTCTATGGGGGCGGGGGGGGGGGGGGGGGGGGGTGACAGCGTTTCTACCCGCACGTAAACCTCCTGAACCTGCGGATCGAACAGCTGATCCTGGAACCTGCGCATTGTTTTTTGGAGCAATCGGATCTATTTTGAGAAAAAAAAAAGAAAAAAAAAGCCTTTTCATCTGGAGCACCTATAAGTGGCATCGTAACTGACTCGGCGGCGTGACGCTTAGCGACCGTGAGAGTCATTATTCATTATGGAATCAACAAATGCACACACTTCAGCTGAGCCTAAGTGGTGAGTCCAGCGCGCCGTTAGCTGCTGATGGAAAAAAAAAAAAAAAAAAAAAAACGAGGACAGGCAGAGAGACGCCAGAGCGGGGATGAGCGCGGCGCGGGGGAGGCGGGAGAGACGGGGGAAGAAGAGAAAATTAGGAGAAGGAACAGAGAGCTCTTTGCAAATCTGTGTGTGTGTGTGTGTGTGTGTGTGTGTGTGTGTGTGTGTAAGGAACAGGGGAGGAGAGGGAGATGAGAGCCAAGAGGTGGCGAAGGAGAGAAACAGGGACTTGGTTGTAGTGAGACGGCAAGGAGGCGATAATAAGAGGTTCAAAGAGAGAGAGAGAGAGAGAGGAATAGAAACAGACACGAATAGGAATGAGTGTCGGAGTCATCCGGTGTATATTATCTGTGTGTGTCTGTGTGTGTCATACATCCCAAGACCCTTTTTTTACCAATATATTTCACCAGCGGGAAGGAGGGCCTTTACATCGTTCCTTCCCCTCGGTCGCCGTCCAGCAGAGGGCTGAGCGCTGCCGATTGGTCCACGATCGAGCCATTTCACGCCTTTTTAAGAAACCCACCAGAGAAAACGCCGAGCTGTTCACAACGTTTGGAGATCCAGAGGCATCTAGAGGCCGACGTGGTGATCAGGCATCGGCGAAACCACAGAAAATTCGATATTGTGCGGTGAAACATACACTGTGACCACAAATAGAGAATGAAGAATTCCCAGGGATTAAAACAATAAAAAAAAACATCACGGCACCATCAAGGACCAGCTGCAGATTGATTTGCTTGTTAAGCAACAAACAGCCTTTTGTTTCAGTGGGACTGAGACCAATGGGAATCCGTTTCATTGATCCACAAATATCGTCAACGTTGGTATTTGTTCGTTGGATGTAGAAAGGCAACAGAGAAGGAGAGAGGCAAGTTCAAAACGAAGCACTGGTGTATGCGACAAAAAAAAAAAAAAAAAGCAATGGAATTAATCTCCCATGAACTTCTAAGTGCAGCTTTCAAAGGTTGGATAGTGTGTGTGTGTGTGTGTGTGTGTGTGTGAGACAAAGAAAATGTAGCCGGATAAATCTTCCATGAACCTTTAAATCAAAGTACAAAGGTGAAACATGTGCGTGCTTGTGCATAAGTCTGACTCCGTGTGTGTGTGTGTGTGTGTGTGTGTGTGTGTGTGTCATCTACTGCGACATGCATTTCTACCAGAACACACACACACACACACACACATTCTGTATATGCACGGGTTAAAATGAAAGAGAAAAGGAAGATTACCAGCACGGTTCACTTGCGTTTAATCCGGGGGCATGTGCCTTGCTCGAGGGCATTGCAACCTAACACACATCGGCATGACGGATTAAAAGTATCAACGTAAATCCTGTTTTCATCACCGAGGCTTCCAACTGTGTCACAGCAGCGATCTCATTGTTTTTTTGTTTTTTTTTTCCTCCCGTAAAGTTTTTTTTTATCTCCTCAAACACGGCAAGAAGAAAGAACGTCACGGTGTTCCTGATAACGCCACGGGAACTTTTAGGAAAAAATGTCATTGTAAATTACCAGATTACCATCAAAGCTCACTGGTAATGAGAAAAGGGCATTACATATGTCTTTGGAAAAAATAGATATATTCATACAGAGTGTGTGTGTATGTTTGTGTTCATATGGACCCCTTCCTCTCCCCTCAGGTTGTTTGTTAAAAAACCCGCTTTACTTCCTCTGGTTTCCTCTCCACACACCCAACCCAACCTCTCACCCTGCCCTCTCTAAAAGCACATTATCAGCCACTTACCTCTATTTAGCATAGCATCGATTGACAATGAACCAGCGGAAAATGTCACCAAATGCCATTTGTTGGGACATGCTAATGGGCTAATCAGAGCGGAAGAAATGCTTAGCCTTAGGGGGCAAATTTTCAGCCACACTTTGGTCATTTGCCAGCTAGCTGGGGTCACACACACACAAACACACACACACACAGGTCACCTAAAGGGACACACAAATTCCCTGAAGGCATGAAGGCTTATCTTCGAACCGGGTTCACCAAACCTCTACAATCCATGCAAATATAATGATGGTTTCGAGCTGCTGTACACAATGTGTTCAGTATATTTAACAATGGGTCAAAACAAAATCCATTTGGTTTTGAGTGCAGCAGTGGTGATGAAGTACAGAGTACAGCTAGCTTAGCAGCTAAGCTAGCCGCTAAGCGCTACGCTGTGGTCGCGCTGCCCTCATAATTTGACTTGGGAGTGCTTTGCTTTTTAGGAATTCGCTGTGAGTTATGTTTGTATCGGAATTTTGGTGACATTGGTTACCGACTGGAGGTCGTAGTCCGAGCGACGTTTGGCATTACATCACTGAGACTGCAGTGAGGCCACTGAGACCATTCGCCTTGAATAAAACTTGCAGCAGTCGTCTACACCACAACTTTGCTTTTGCTGATTTCAATGCAGCATAGCGCTTCTTTTTCACCTCCTTGTCTCGGGCCTTTTTTTCCCACTCAATGTGACACTGAACACAACCCGTTAAAAAAAAAAAAAATACCTGCCTCAGCAATGTTGGGAGACGAAGGAAGAAGACAGAGAGCGCGAGAGAGAGAGAGAGAAGAGAGAGAGAAGAGAGCGCAAAATGGTGTGACGGAAGTGAGCAGAGAATGAAAAAGGCAGACAGATGGCAAATAGGAGTAAAGAGGAAGCGGGATGCTTGTTAACACCTCACTGGCCCAAATAAATATAAGATGACACACCTGACTGATAATTAGTCTCAAGGGCATTACTGCCTCTGTGTGTAGCTGTGAGAGTGTGCGGAAGCGTACGGGAACGCCAGTGTGCGAGTATGTCCGCGGGGTTATTGTTGGAAAACCGAACTCCAACTATGGATTTGTGTGTGTGTGTGTGTGTGTGTGTGTGTGTGTAATTGAAAGGAGGGCAGAGGCCTTTGCAAGTGTCCCAGCTAATGGGTATCCTGGCACACAGAACCAGAACCCGTTAATCACGGAAACGATGAGAGGGAGACAAAAAGTGAGGGAGAGCGGAAAAAAAGCACAAGTACCAGGGAGGGAAAAAACGTGTTTAAAAAGTCAACAGTGGCAGAGAGGTAGAGTGTGAAAGGCTGTGATTTCGTCTAATAGTTGACCTCTTTCATCAGCTGTATGTTGCACTTCCTTTGGCGAGAAGCACCTCTGTACTCCGGGCTCGTGCCAAAAAACAGCACCCTTTGGATTTAATTAGCCGGCGGGTGGAGAAGTGAGATTGAAAAGGAGGCAGGAAAAAGCGAAAGAGAGACGGAGAGACGGAGGGAAGGAGGGAAATGGATTTTACTTTGCTGGCTCGTCAACAAACCTGCGTCACCGGCCTGGCTCTGGGTCAATATCCAATCCGAAAAACAATTGTCTTAACACGTACACTTACACTCCAGCATTTGTGAACTTAAAAAATGCCACGGAACCAGTTTGTGTATAGCACCACACACACACACACACACACACACTTTTTCCTTCATTTCTCTTAAAGAAGACCTAAAAAACACAGCTCTCCAATCCTTCTAACACTTCCCCAGCTCTAGGACTATACCTTATTGTCCTCGCCTGCTATTTATAGATCCAGTCTGTCCATTCTCCCTTGTGTTTGCTTGATGCTATTTCCCCGCTTGTTATCTTCTGTTTCTCCTCCGGGGATGAAATGTTTTTGCAGCACCGATTGGGGTTTTTATGTTTCCCCCTGCGCAGATTGCACATCCTATTTTTTTTTTTTTTTTTTGGGGGGGCGGGGGGGGCTTTGCCATTTGTTCATGCGAATAAATGAAACCATAAAACAATACTCTCTAAGCAAAACAAGCCGGGGGGACAGACCCAGACGCTGCTCTTGGTGTTGAGGAGACAACAGGCATTACCGCTTCGGCCCCGGTGACAACAAAAGGTGCAATAAACCTTGTGAAAGCCCTTTTCCTTCAAACAGTATGCATGCAGCTGCACTATTTGGAGATGGAGAACACGGGACAAAGAGCTAAACTTAAACATATTAAAGGAACATAATCATTTCCCAGGCCCAACACAACCGACAAATACATTCCACAGAGCGGCTTTGTCCTTTAAACACGTCAACGCTCCCTCTATTAATTAGCGCAACGATGGCCAGAAGGGTTTATTTTGTTGTAAAAGAGTCGCACACACACACACACACACACACACACGAGTGTGTGTTTCAAGTTTCATTGTTCAATTCTGCAGAGAAAGTTTTAAAGAGTCCTGCTCCTGATGGCACCTTGCATCCGTGCATGAGAGTGTGTGAACGGGTGAATGTTGGCACCTGCTTTAGTGCGGCGGGAAAGACTCGAAAAGTGCTGAGTGAATAAATCTGTTTATGATTGATTATAAACAACAATGGCTTTGGCCCCGGCAATCTCTTTCTCTGTGTTAAAGAGGGTGTGTGTATTTACGTGTGTGTGTGTGTGTGTGTGTGTGTGAAAGGCAAGGTAATTAGGTAATCAACAGCTACGCCAGACAGACAGGAAGCAGCTTGTTAAGGAGCTGAAACGGAAATAGATAATGAGAGAGGCGGGGGAGGAGGAATGAGCCACATACAAACAAAAGGGAAGTACATTTAAAAAAAAAAAGGTTGGAAAACGGGAAATAAAAAACACGATGTGCGAGGGAGAGAATAACTGGGGGGGGGGGGGGGGAGGGGGGAGACAGGCGATGAAACACATTTCAACCTCCCGTTTACAGGAGGGACGCATTACTGACAGCGAACAGGGGGGAGGGGGGGGGGGGGCTTGAGCCTCAAAATGGTGGAAAAGTGGGAGGAGGGAATGAAGAGAGGAACGAGAAAGGCACGACTTTCTCCAAAACATGATGTGCGTATTGATTTTCCCGTCAGCTTTCATATGAATCGAGGGCTAAAGTTCACGGCGTCAAGAAACCCATTTAAGACCAAATGAAAAGTTCTGAAAAATGATTGACTTTGAGTTGCAAAGCTGTTGCAAAACGGAGTGATGGTGTTTGTCCTTAAAGAGACGGACAATTCCTCACTATTTACTTGATATAAAGACATCCAGGGTGCTTTAACCCTTTCAATTTGCTTTTCACTGCTCATGGTTACAGCAGAGCTGCTGAAAACACTTCATGACATACTTTTTCTTTTTAATCTGCAAAAGTAAGTGAGAGAGACTTATGGATTTCAAGATTAAGGTTGAGGGCAACGTTGTTTTCACGTTACAAAGTTTGGAGGTTTCTGTTAATGAAGAGCTTCTGGTTAAGTAAAGCCTTTTTGTTATTTGTTAAGTAAAAAATAAAGCATTAAACACATGACCTAACGTCTAAAATGAAATACTTTAAGCACGTAAATATAACCATAAAATAGTTTATATAGAAGTATAATATAAGTAGGGGAGAGCGGGGCATGTTGTCTCACGGGTAAGTTGTCACACTCGTCATAACTCCAACACTAGAGGGGCTATCTCAAAAATCAAATAGCCACTTTGTGTGACTTCTTCTTCTATAGTCAACTTCTAGTTCACATGTGGTCAAGGTCACTCTAATCTGAGGTTAGCACAATTTTCTTATTTTTCTGCTTAAAAGTAAAAAAATTGCACTTTCCATTTCATGCAATACAACATTGTTATATATATGAATGTTAAAAATAATGATTTTGCACAAAATAGAGGAGACATTTTTGAGTCTTTTGATACCTTAGCTAAAGTGGTATGTTAAGCTAACCTTGAGATGTAGCCAACATTAACACACATTTTGGGGCAAGTTGTCTCACTGACTTTGGGGCAAGTCGTCACATGTGACAATTTGCCCCTGTACAAATAAACACATTGAATATTCTCAAAAAAATGTGATATTAGGCTAATTTATTTGTAATTGCTATAATGTTTTTGAAGGAAGGAAGTAAGGAGCAAAGGAACCTAACCCTAAGCCAGCAAAGGAAGAAAACGACGCAAATCAGCAATTCTTACTGACACGCCAGTGAAGCAGCAACTAGAAATAGAAAAGAATAAGGATCACTCTCTCAAAAAGCTGTTCCAAAAGAAAGGGAAGCAACATGGGCAGTCAAAATCTGGACCTACAAAGAACAAGGCAGATAAAAAAAAGAAAAAACCAAGAGTCATCATCAGATGAAGAAGAGTGCTTCTGCCTCATCTGTGTTGAGCCATTTTCTAACAGTCGTCCAAAGGAGACCTGGGTGAAATGTGTTAAATGCAACAATTGGGCCCATTCTGATTGTACCTCCGGCCAGGCAATTTATGTGTGCCAGAATTGTGACTCTGAAGATGAGTCTGATTAGTCAGATATAGGGAATCTGTTTGTTCAGAGGTTAGGTTAATCAAGTTATCTCCAGCAAAGTTAAGTGGTGCATTGTTTGGATTTGAATAATTGTTTTTCCAGATTCTCCAGGGACAATAGTTTATGTTTCTAGTTCTGGTTTGAAATAAAATACAATAAAATAAAAAAAATCTATATTCACAATAAAGTAGTTGTGCTCATTTTTAGATAATCTATTGTGACAACATACCAGAGGTGGGAACAAGTCACTGTTATGCAAGTCACAAGCAAGTCTCAAGTCATTGCCCTCGAGTCCCGAGTCAAGTCGAGTCAAAGACGAAGCAAGTCCCAAGTCGAGTAACAAGTCAATGCCAACAAGTCTCAAGTCGAGTCACAAGTCGTACCACTTTATTTTCGAGACAATTCAAGTCATTTTATTATAGTGGGGACGGGGAACCCTGGGTGATGGTGCGCTGCCTCACAGACCTAGACTACGAAGGGAAGGGTAATGGTGGATGGACTGTGACTGTGTTATAGTACTGTAACGCTCACCCCAATGCTGCAGCGTAAATAAGGAGGCGATGACTGGCTTGCAACTCCGCTGCATTTATTTATATAAAACAACTCAACTTCGGTCACTGTTGGCCGTCACCACGCCGAACGAACACTTCCGCATACACGGCCCCCCAAAACTCGGGTTGTCTCGCGTAACTACAGCTGGTAACGGAGCATAACGTGAACACATGCAACATCTGCATAACTGATTAACTAATAACTTTAACTCAGCTCATTACACTACTTTAAAACGGACGTTGACATAATGTTGGCGAGGATTTCCATCGGAGTCTGAATCCGGGTTCAAAAATCCCGATTTTTGTAACCATGAACGAGCTGTCTCGTTGATACGGTCAAATGGACTGCAGTGATTGGATGTCGTGCAGGCAGCGCGCGCTCTCTGCATACAGGTGGCGCACATTTTTTTGACAGATGCAGATAAACAGAGCGGCGCGGCCGTGTGAAAATGTTTTCCCCCAGTTTTCATGGGAAGTAGCAAGTCTTCTCGAGTCAAAAGGGCTCGAGTCCAAGTCAAGTCACGAGTCATCGGTATTCAAGTCCAAGTCGAGTTGCAAGTCTTTGTACGTTTTGTCGAGTCGAGTCTCAAGTCATCAAATTCATGACTCGAGTCTGACTCGAGTCCAAGTCACATGACTCGAGTCCACACCTCTGCAACATACCCCCCCGATGGGGCAAGTTGTCTCAAGTGCACTCTCTCTATTCTACAGTATACAACTCTATAATTAGATAAGATATGAAAATGTTATGAATACAACATATGTGCCCAAGACTTCCTTCTTCCATTTGGTATGACATTTATACCATTGTGTTGTATGGTGCTCAGTAAATGTTAGACAGTGTGAAAAGTGTGACAACATGCCCCGCTCTCCCCTATATATAGGTTTTATATATTTAATGAATATTATATTTTTGACATGGGTCTTGCATTTTTGTGATCATTTCAGTATTGATGTAATTGATCCAAGTACTGAGACCCCCCTGTGTAAAGGTGTAATGGGCCTAGATATCAGGGAAATAAAACCAGGCTAGATTGGACAGGGTAACTTTTTCCAAGTAAAAATCCGTTGGCACACAGGAAGTGACGCATTTTCGTCAGTAGAAAAGTAAGTTTATTTGAAGAAAAATGGTGTCACTGAAGCCTTTAAAGTAATGAGACCGCCAGCAGAAACACGGAGTTAGTCAACAGGAAACCCAGAGGGACACGGTGCCGCCAAGCTGGGATGCCATTTGATTGGCACGCCGTCTCCTCAAACATTCCATGAAATGCTAGAAACTAGAAAAATGGGATTTTAAAACGCAGCTTTTAATCTGATCTCGTATCCTTTCCCCTCCCCCTCCCAAGTCCACAATTATCCTCTCTCTCCTTTGCATTCTCCGTCATGCTCCTCCATCCACCCAGACCCAAAGAAGGAGCCCCCTTCCGTGGCTTCTCCTTTGCCGGCTTGGAACAGACCTGGAAAGGTAAAGTCGTGGAGGTTTCCTTTCTTCACCGTCCTCTCCTCCCCCCGCTAAAAATACCAGCATTCACCACAGCCATGAGAGAAAAGGATGTAAAATTGGCTTCTCCCTCCCGCGCCTTCCCACCAACCTCCTCCTCCTCCTCCTCCTCCTGCTGCTGGATTCTTTTCGTGTCTTCGAGTCGTGGCTGAAAGGGGGCTACGGGGATGGGGGGGATGGCGTAGGACGCGGGATCACTGTTAGGGTTCAGGAAGCCGCGTCCGTGTCCGCGAGGCCTCGGGGCAGGAGATGAGAGCAGCCGGCGGCCCCCGTCACGGGAATGCGGGCAGCGCGTGCGAGACGGCGCCGCTCACGGCGGTTTGAGAACGGCAAAATCCCAAAGAGTTCAGTGGTGATCTGTCAGAAGTGGAGAGCGTTTTCTTGGCTGGAAGCAAAGAGCATTTTCTCTGTGGAAAAGAGGTTTCTTCAGTTTGATTGACAGACGGGTTAATGTATTTATTTTTTTATTTAAAAGGTGCCTGTTTCCGATGGACATTCTCAGATCTAATAAACCCTCCGTCACATCTAGTTTAATAATGTGCTGTTATGTATAATAAAATGGCAAAGTTCCGTCTTTGGCATTTTCTGGAAGGCTTGAGGAACACATTTCCAGATTTCGGGCTTCTTGTCCCGGTTTAACCCCCTTTTCCCCAATACTTCCATCCCAGCCCACTGAAAGACAGTCTTCTGGGCCCACGATCCAACAAAGTAAAGGAACTTTTCCTTTTCTTCTTAGTGCAGATCCTTTCCACCCCCTCCTGGGAGAGGGAGGTGCTCGTGGAGAGGAGCTCTCGAGTCAAGGGCACGAGCTTGGGTTTTTGATTTACACAATGTAAAGAATTAATTAAGCAGCAGCAGTGAGACCCCCGGGATCCTGGCGCCCGAGGTGGGTACAGGAGGGCAGAGGCAGGAGGACAGGAGGAGACAACGCAGCTGGTTGGGAAAGTGGCAAAAGAAAGGAGGAAGGAGGAGAGGGCTCAGGTGAGAGAGACGAAGGAGGACAAGTTTTTCGGGGTGGAATAGACGGGGGGGACATGCGGGACGCCGGGGGGAGGAAAAGAGCAAACAGAGAGAAATACAAATAGGGGGCCGGGAAATATCTCCACCGATTGACACCTCTTCCCCAACACACACACACACACACACACACGAGGGAGTCGCTCTACGACAGTACATCTCCAAGGAGAGGGACCCGGGGTCCACGCAAGACGCCTTAATTAGCCGCACATCCCGCTCTGTGCGCGCTCCCAGGGGGGTCTAACAGGGGCATGTGGGAGGGGGGGGGGGGGGAAGAGACGAAGGATGGGGGGGCAGGACAAGCCAATGGGATGGGAAGGTTATTTAAAGCATGGCCTATAAAACATTCAGAAAAGTACAGTGTGCATGTTTGGACGGGAGTTTGTGCGTTTAGTCACGAGTGTGTGTGTGTGTGTGAACCCTGGGATCCCACGCAGCCCATTCAATAAATCCAGCATGCGTGTGCGTGTGCGTGTGCGTGCGCGTGTGTGTGTGTGGGCACGTTGCATACTCAGGTGGCCGGGGTCGTCCCAGCGAGTGACAGAATGATGCCGAGCGTATGCCGCTCGCACAAAAGGACCGTCCATATCTGCGAGGCCTCGTTAGCCGGCCCGGGTCATCGCTCGGGGCGATGATGGAGAGCCGGAGCGCCCGAACGCTCGCCGAACCGCACCTAATGAACGAAAATTGCTGCCTCTGTTCCCGACGAGTGTAACATCATTTTGGCCTTTTTTCCCCCTGTAATTGACAGCTGGTGTTTTCCTCCGCTTTCATGAAACTTCCCACAACTTGCAGAGCTACGGGACCTTCCCATGGAGAGGTGTCGCTTCTCACCTTCGCGCCTGTGGAATTTAATCTTCGGCCAAATAACTCAGTAAAGAGTGTTTTTTTTTTCTTTTTCGGGAGGACCGTCACATGGGTCAACTCACTTAATTGGATGACGGCACGAAATCCAGAGGTGGGAAATGATGGCGCACCTCGGAGACAAGCTGATGGATCGCAGTCGAAGTTACAAGGACTCGAATCAAATTCTTTTCCGGCGATCCATGATCCCAAAAGCGTTATCCTGCAGGACGACAGGCTTAGTTTAAGAAGGTCGTTTCACTTGTGGTTGGCCTGCAGTATCACTACTAAAGAGAGAGATTGTTTGTGCACTAAACAAATAAACACTAAACAAATAAGATTAATCTAGAATATGTTTTTTCTTTAAACATAAATGATCTTGGTCTTGTACATTCTTCCATTCTGCCTCCTTAAAGCTCATCTTTTCTTTCTACTTGTCTCAAACATTTTTTCCATCTTTTTGTTCCAAGCCTTTCTTTCCTCCCGTATCTCCTCCTCTCCTCCTCCTCCTCCTCCTTCTTCATGAAGTCCATCCAAATTGTTCCCAACTGGTCGACGATATCGCTTGTAAAACTTTACATCTCTAGGTAAAATGATTGTTTTGGGACCAAATTATTCCTCAGGGTCAAAATGTGAGACAACAAAAAAAAAAAAAAAAGTGGCGAATGGCGTTCTTGAAATGTTCCTTTTGCCAGCGGAACATTCTTGAGCCTTAAAAAAAAAAAACGAAAAAATAGATGAGTCCATTTGCAAGCAATCTACGGAGACAGGGCAAAGAGGGGGAAATGGGAAATGAGGAAAAAAAAGAATAGGATGGAAAGTAAGGGGGGGGGGGGGGGGGCATTGGTGATGCTTCAATATATACGATGAAGCATCTAAAACACACGCGTTGCCTGAGTGCCGTGTACATGAATGCACCACGCGACACACTTTTGGCCTCAATTCCGTATTGAACAATAAGAGGGAAGAGAGAATAAGAAAGGAGGGACCATAAACACCGTCCATTACCACGGCCGGAGTCATTTCCTGCGCGCTTTGGTTAAAGGACCCCCGCAGACCTTCTCATTTGTTTGTGTGGGTATGTGTACAATCTGTAATATCCACGTGATCTCATTCGGGAACAAATCTATACCCAGAGCTCGAGTTGTTGAGATACGAAATACAGAGAATTTAAGTCCACTCGTTGCATTCGGTTGTTTTCCACTCAAATCCAAAATGACGAAAAGAAAAATGCTGAACTCAGCGATTCCAAGTGTAGCCCACGAGCCAATGCGCGCCGGACACATAAAATATTTGATTCCCCATAACAAGTGCAATAAAAGGCTGTAAAAGCCACCGACGCACTCATAAAGTAACATAATTATAGAACTGAACCCAATGTTACGGATTGGACCAGCAACAGACGGAAAGCACTAATGGGCCGAGGAAGGTCAGAACCGGCGCTGCTCCATGAAGCTCTAAATGGATGAATGACGACGCCGTAAGCAAAAAAAAAAAAGTGCCTTTAACGGGAGACGATTTTAACATTTAGCTTAAAGACAAAAAAAAGCAACTACGTCTTTTTAAACCAAACCTGAATCTTAAAACATCTTTGCATATCAGACTTAAACCTAAATTGAAAGCAGAGACTCGTGTAGCAATTCATCCACCTGTGTGTGTGTGTGTGTGTGTGTGTGTGTGTGTACACCTGTGTGGCATCAGGGGAATTTCTTTTTCTCTTTGGGTTAAAGTAGGTCAAGTACTTCGGCCTTGGTTGGAGTGATGGGGGCAGAGAAATGTGTCGTACACAAGAACACACACAAATTGACCTTGCTTCCTTATGAGGAGAAAAGTTGTACCACACACACGCACACACACACACACACACACACACACATTCTGGTTGTATAGAAATGGGATTTTTTTCTCCCTCCTGTTGGCAGAGAAACTTCTCTCTTCCTGTCCCTCCTGCCTGCTGCTGTGTTTTTAATCCTCATGTCTGCCCAACAGAGACTGCAGACATCTTGGCCCCACGTCCACACGCGTGTGCGTGCGTGCGTGCGTATTAGTTTGTGTATCCCGGGGAGACCGACAAGCACTCAAAAACAAAAGCTCCCCGTTAAGTTGGGTTTTTTTTGTCTTTGCAAACGACCAAAACCAAACACTTAACCCCGGGCCAGTCGATGCTTGAACTAAAACTAGCTCTAATTCTTCTTAATCCTCACACGTGTGTGTGTGTGTGTGTGTGTGTGTGTTTCTGTTTGGAGCGGGATTTGTTTTGCGCATCCTTCAGAAGATAAAAGGATCCAAGAATGTTTGGAAGGTTACACGCAGAAGAAGATTGACTCGACAGAATCGATCACAGACTGAAAGATCTTTTTATTTCACCGCCAACGGAAGTCTGGACATTTTATTTGTGTGTTCCACTTGTTTGTTTAAAAAAAGGGCAAAGGCACCATCCTCTACAAACACACACACACACAGTGTGTGTATTTGAATTCCTGGTTACCTGAACGCCTCATTCAGACTCAACTCTATGAACTAACCAGGCTTCAATAACCAGGCCCCGTGGGGTCCACAGTTCCACCGTTCACAGACAAACACCTCTAATGTCAGACAGACGAATAGCACGTGGGCGGCGCATTACCCCAGTTGGGCCATCGAACGGGGGCCCATTAGCGATAATCCATAGATCTAACCGCGATCGTGATGTAGAGCACGGCTCGCCTCGCGATCATCCGCCGCCCTCAAGCCGCGCCGCGTCTCCCTCGCATTTCTCCACGGGACCAACAAGGAACACGCAACGTAACAGTAAAACAGCTCGCACAGTGAGAAGAACATGTGAACCACGTCGAAAAGTCAGAAAACAACTTCAGAGAGGCACCGGTACGCAGCAGCAGGAGGGCAGGGGGGCGTAACTGAGTGTCAGCAACAGTGTGACGGTGCTGTGTAGTGACAGTAAGTGACATCAGGATCGCCCCAATAATGTATATTACAGCGTAATCGCCATCAATAGAGAAACAAATGATCTTTAATCAAATCTTTGATGGGAAAATGACTTGAGGTCCCCCCCGCTGAGCCGGATGACGGGAGCGTAATTTACACCCTTCATATAACTGTCATCCTGCATGCTCGTCCACTGAAGTGTTATGTATGTAAGACACGCACCCACCTCATTAGAAACGCACAATCCTGAACACACGCATTCAAAAAAACACACACACACACAGCCAATCCTGGGCTTCTGCTCTAATTACTGGCGCCTGTGACACACCCAGCAGCGCATGGCGTCCCATCGCATCACGTCACGTCACGCAGCGACAATGGGCCACAGGAACCAATAAACAAGACTCACTGTCAGAGGGAAGCAGCCATTCCGCCCTTCTTCATTCAGAAGAAACGCACGTCGCTGATTCGCGACTCCAACCGGTAATATCTCATTAGAGATTAATACAGATCAGCTCTTTCATTTAGCCACCCCGCCCACGCAATCGCTGATAAAGAGCCTGCGATCCTGGCGGCTGCACGCTGGCAACGATCCGCATACACTGTGTGTGAGTGTGTGTGTGTGCGAGTGTGTGTGTGTTCCGGCCTGTTTCGATGCATGCATTTAAATAAACATGTGTATATATATATATATATATATATATATTTGAACTGATCTTTTCAGGCTCCTTTTTTTTGTTCACAGAGTCCCTTCAAAAAGATTGAAAGAGTGTGCGTTTGCGTGGGTGGATGTGGACGTTCTAGAGTGTGCAACGCGCGCCTCGCATTGCACGTCTTTGTGAGCTCGTCAAAAATCCGTAATCCCGTTCCTAAAGCTTCACTCTCTGTGTTCACCCCGACGTGTTTGGCCTGATGAGTTTCACCCTCGGGGCAACAAAAAAATAAAAAATCGAACATACGTGGACACGCCGCCAGAGCTCAAGGAAATAGGCTTAGAATCATCCTATATACCAGTGATTCTCAACTGGTTTGTAATGGGAAAATAAAAAATAACAAAAAAATTCCTCTTGTGATTTTATTTTGAAGGGACATGTTTTCAGCAGCGTGTGCCAGGTTGGGTCAAACCATTCTGATATGGGGGAGACATTGGGTTTTTAGGATAATTAAACATCCTGAATATAAAATATAAAATTCAGCTTGTGATCTTGATATTGAATAAATTTGAGAAGTTGAGAATGTTCCTTGATGTGGGTGTCATTAAGGGCTGATGGTGGGTCCCGGAGCCAGACCAGTTGAGTTGAAGGCTCAACGTGATGATTCCCTCCAAACTAACTTCAACGTACTTGTCCGGAGGCTCCAAAGTCTTTAAAAAACATCCCGAACGGAAAACTTTCCCCCTCCTGCTCTTTAATGAGAAAGTTTAAAGCTGTTGTGTCATCACTTTTATTCCCCCTCAATTGGCAGGTTGGGGTCGCCGCTGCCGTCCATCCGTCAAGGCTGGACGTGGCTAACGGCGAGCTAAGTGGTGCTCACTGCGCCCGGGTCCTGCTATTACAGTTTCATGCAAAGGGAAGTCATTCATCAGCGCTGTCCTCGAGCAGCAGCAGAGAGATGGGGGGGGGGGGGGGTGATGAGGGACAGTGAAGTGCGCACTTCAGTCACTCCGGCACAAGGTTGAAGGAAGAGATGAAACGGAGAGACAGACGAGGCGGAAAAGAGAGCGAGAGAAAAAGAGAAGACGATGTGATCTCAGCCGGGGTCAGAAGCCGTCCGTTCGAGCCGCTCTGCAGCTGCCTGTCGGACGCCGACACACGCGCACAGACAGACACATGCCACAGAGTGGAAGAGTATCAGATCACAGTACATGGATGTGTGCAAAATGAACGTTAAGAGTCAACGTTAACTTCTCAGCCCCCGCTGCGCACGTGTCCATCACAGAGTAGGACTGCTTTGAGCTGGAAGCTGGAAGTACCACGGGTACTATCTCCTCCATCAATAGTATTTGATGTACTACCTGATCCCCATGCATTGTGTTATGTCTGCACAGTCCTTCTAGTGCCCTTTGAATCAAGACTTCTCTGCCTCCCAGTTACCCTCAGTCTGTTTTTCCACCTCCATTTTTATCTTCTTCAAGCAAAACAACGTTTTTTTCCCCGTCTCATCCAGATAAACTGTCACATTGGAGAGAAAAAAACAAAAAATGTACTCTGCAGTTGTTGGTTTTTACCCTCCTGACCCAAACCACAAGCGCAAATCCACACGCACACACACTAACATAACGGGCCGAACCAGAGCGCGGCGAGTTACCAGGTTAATGGAAAACGTAGCGTGACGGGTCACTGCTCCCCGTCAGCCCCCCTGTGTGTCCACGTAGAACTTACTCTGAGCGGGCCACCTCCACGGGTTGGACATTCCTTAATATCAGTATGAATGCAGAGGCCTCCTCATGGGTGCCAGCGTCACTGAGCAGTTTTGCCACGGGGACTCCTCGCGGTTGTTTGCGGAAAAGTGTTAAAGAGAAATAAAGTTTTCTCAAAATGTGCGTCTAAATATGCAAATAAGGAACCCAGTTTAACTTAATTGTGTTGACATGTTACAGTCACATGCTTTTAAAGAGGGAATAGTGGCCTTTTCTTTATTTACAAAAATTGTCAACAGCTGTAACCAAAAAGAACTTTTTTTTTTTTTTTTGGAATATAATGTTCAAAGAACGAATCAGCCTGTGAACGTAAAAACGAGCAAACCTCTCACTACAACATTTGAATATGCAAACGAGGCGTCGTTACAAGGCAAAGCGCTTTCTTCCGCGTTCGGCCTTTCTTTCCCGACGGTGTTTTCTCTCCAGGTGCCAACAAGGTAATTGCTTTCTACTTCTGAAGGCCAGTTTCTTGGTCTCCACTCACTTCTCAGAGTGAGAGGAGGAAGCCCGAGGACTTCGCTCTCTTTGGTTTTTTTTCGGTTTTTTGTTTATTTTGTTCCCCGCCTCGTTTTGTGCTGTTGTGCTTTTGTGTCGTCGATCAGCGGAGGTTTCTGGTGGGGAGGGTGAGGACGGTAAGTGATATCTGTTCCTTTACCACAAACCGATCCTGTTGACTTCATGGTTGTCGTCTTATTGTCAAACATTTAGTGGTTTGAGGGAAAATTGGAAGCGAAATGGACAGAAATATAAAAAACTGACCCCTCTATAAGAACAAAAGCATTAGCGTTTGGTTCTTTAAACAAGAAATAATAATAATCAGGAGCTAAACACTACTGTTGTTGGCTGCAGAATCCTTCACTCTCGGACGGAAATTAAGATGCTTTTCCTTGGTGCAGAATAAGCACAGAGACATATATTCACTGCACGGACAAGTACAAAGAGTAAGGAACCCGACGGGAGGAACCTGAGACCTTCAACAAGGCCGCGAGCCACTCACACCGACAGCGTAAGTCGGCCCTTTGATTCGGATCCAATGCAAACTTCGCAAGGTTATTTTTCCCCCTCCTAACACGTTTGGTATGAATCTCAAGCAAACGAAACAAAAGCGCGGTGGGGGGGGGCACGGCCCTACCTCTCGGGTGTGGAGGACGCCCTTCTCTGGCACATCACCGCCAACGATCCCGGCGCCATTTCCTGCTTGATCTCCCACGCGACCAGGTTGCTGGGTTTCACAGCCAGGAAGTTGATGCCCGACTGGAACCACACCCTGCAGACGGGGGGGGGGGGGGGGGGGGGGGGTTGGAGGAGGAGGGAAACACAACGAAAAGTGAGAACAGGGCGAGAGGTGAAAAGGTCGCACGACCACATCGGGAGGAAAAATCGCCTGTTTTATGTGGCGTGCTCTTTGTGTGAGGAGCCGTTTTAAATGGATTCACCCAGCAGGGGGGCCGCCTCCCACGGTTCCTTTTGGTGCAAGAAGACAAAAGGATTGACAGGAGAAGAAGAGTTAACGTTTGAGTAAGAGCTGCGCGGAGGACCAATCGGATGTTTGCTGTGCTGGGGATGAGATCCAGTTCTCACAAAGCCACAATAAAACAGACAATTTCGTACAATATAACTGTTCGGTTCATTTTGTGCCGTTTCTTGTCCTTTTTCATGCCTAAAAAGCTCCTTTCTTTCCTCGCGTTCACTTCATCTTCCTCTCCTTCGGGTACACACAAACACATTAAACCTCCTAAATGTCCCGCCCAAATGTGGCATCCCTAATCCTCTCTGCCTCCTCTTTCATTTCGCCTCTCTTGAATTAGATTAAGGCCTCTCGTTGCTGCCTTTTCTCTCCATTAAATTCTTCTCCACGCCAACGTTTGTCTTGGATTTCCGTTGGAAGAGCCACGCCCCTCCCCTTCTTCTCCCCGTCCAGATGTCCTCCTTGTTTCTAGTCCTCCTGCTGCATCGTCCTCTGGTCGCCGCCAGGTCTCCTCTTTCATCTCCTCTCCTCACGTCCTCCTAAGGCCTTTCCTCGATCTTTCATGCGTCCCTCTGTGATTTCCTTCCCTCCCTCCCTCTCTTCCTTCCCTCTGTGTACCTTCCTTCACCACCCCCCCCCCCCCCACCACCACTGCCCCTCCTCCACCCTTCCGATATCAAGGCATCCTACAATTAATCGCTTCATTATCTCCGTCTCCCTCTTTTCCTCCTCCCTTTTCTCTAATTCCGTCCCGGTGTGTTTCGCTCTAGTTATCGCTCCCCTCAGTTTGTCGACGCACTTCATGCGGTTACAATCGTCAACAGCAGATACCAACACAGGCGCAACTTTCTCTTCTCCACGCAGAAAGGGGGGGGGATGAAACCCTGCCAATCCTCTTTTTTGTCTCCTTTCTCCTTTCTTAGGCTTGTTCTGCTTCATGTCTGGCCAAACCCCCCCCGGAAAGCTCTCTGCAAGCACCTGTGTGCGCAAATGAGATGCAAAAGGGGGAAAAGGCCTCTGGTGAAAACTTGAAAAACTCACTTTGTTTTTCCTGTTTCACTCCGAACAAACGCGTCTTGGTTTATTCTAAAGATGAGGGAAACGAGAAAAAAAAAATGAGGGGAAAACGATGTCTGAAAAACAAAGTAAGTAAGCGTACACATTGTTCGAGTCTAGTGTGTGTGTGTATATACAGTGTGTCCCTAAGCACCTAACACTGTGTTTGTGTGTGTGTGTGTGTGTGTGTGTGTGTGTGCGGCAACGCAGCGTGGAAAAATTGGGCACTCCTCCTCTTTCATAATGCAACAGCTCAATGTTACATGAAATAATAATATTAAAAACATAGCAATCCTTCTGCTTTGTGTGTTTCTCCCTCTTCTCCCCCCTGTCTTCCACTCACTCCCCCCCCCCCCCCCCCTGTCCTCCTCCTCAACCAGCCCCTGAATTTGAGATAATCCACTTCAAAAAAGAAAATTTTTTTACTTCACCCAGAGGACGGGAAAAGAAAGTACACGGAGTAGTGGAGAGGTGAAACGTGAATAAAAAAAACAATGCGGACAAAAAGCCCACAAGAGAGAGAACAAATCTCACGCTTGTTAATGTAACATCAAAGCAGCGGGTCGAAGCTAAAACAATCCTACAGAAGGGAAAAAAACAGAAACATTTACAAAAATCATTTCGACGATTGACAACCAGCGAGTAAAACGTGTCACAGAAAGAAGGGGCCTGTCGGGGATCATCTCGAGACGTCATCCGAGGAGTGACAAGCAAACACCGCAGGAGGAGAAACTATTTTCTGACAAATTGCAGGGCGATTCAATCCGATCAGAAGTGACAAAACAACATCAACGCGGCGAACGAAAAGGGCTCCGTGCAGCTTTACCCAAAGTGACTTCTCCTGGGCCGGCATGTGACGGGGGGGGGTGGGGGGGGGTTGGGGGGGGCCCTCGAGCTCTGTGGACCAGTCTGTCAGCTGATCGCTGCAGAGACCTCCATCAGCACAGAGCCAGAAACACGACCCCCCAACCGCATCCGCCCCCCCCCCCCAGGAGGCCAGGAGGAGAGGGAATGTCCAAAGTGCAGTTTGAAGCGTGGGCTTTCTGTAGGTCATAGGTCAAAGATGTCGTGGAGTCCTCCCAGAGTGGGTCAAGACAATGGAACATTAATCACGGCTAAAATATCATCTCATCAAGAACGAAAATGACCTATTTTAAGAATCTTTTGGTTATTGGACTTTATGACGGCAAATGCTAACAGGAGAATGGAATTATTACCGTACTCTCACTAAAGTTACTGCCAAAAACACAAAAGTCACAATCTAGTGCGCTGAAATATTGTTTCAGAACCTGAACAGTTACTTTCCATCCATGTCGGCCCCTCATTTTGTGTGAAATCCTCATATTTAAAGTATGCAAAAATGTATTCTGGGGTGAGAAAATGTTTGAGGTAGTGACCTTGACCTTATAATTTAGAGGGGTTTGTGGGAAAATATTGCTGGCCTAGATTATGAACACACATAAACCCCCTCACACACACACACACACACACTTATAAGAAAACACAGCAACCCTGTTTTCCCATGCTGCATCTGTCAGGGCTTTGGCGTGCTCCTGTCTGACGGGGCGCATGTCCGTCAACGAGCCGGATGACGGACAGGCCTGCGTCCCTGAGCGGCTTCGGTCAGACGCGGCGTGCGGCGGCGAGGGCCTGACGAGCGTCCGCGGGACTTTCCTTCTGCATCCGGCTTTTTTTAGGTGATACAGAAAGACAAGCGAAACCCCCCCCTCTCTCTCTCTCTCATGGTGTGATTTAAACGTACAGAGATATCTTAAGAGAAACCCACTCCACAGTGTTTAAATACTTCATGTGGCTGTGAGAGAAATGCATTCTGGGAGCCATACCCATCAAGGGTTTCTTTTCTCTGTAATTTCAGTGTATCTGCTACGATACAGATGGTGTGAATTGGTGTAAGTTTTGATTTCAGTGATTTGCTGCATTCTTTTGATAAAGAGATGCTTATTTTCTATGATCAATCTGTGGTTTCACTTTTTTTGGCAACAGCTACATTACAAGTGTCCCTTGATTCATTAATGTCTCCAAGAGGATCTCTTAACTCACTCAAGATTTTATTCTCTGTGAAATGCACTACTTTGAAAATTCAGATTTCATTAGCTGCTGGGTAAGAAATGATAAATGAGGAAAATTTGTCGAATCAATAAAAATACAAATATCGGAATGTCTTTTGTGATTACCAAAAAGACAGTTTACCAAATGTTTATTTACCGGGAAAAAAACAAAGGAGTAAACAGTTGAATGGAGGAGAGGAAGAAGATAAATGAGAATTAAACCATAGCTTCGAGCCAGGATAGAAAGCAGTGTGATTTATGATAAAGGACGGTCCTACATGGTGTCTGCCTCTAGTTTACACACCTGAGTACATCCGATCCCGATCTCGCTTCCACACCGACACACTATCGCTCTCTGATACGAGAGCGCCATGAGCGCCGGCACAAGGTCACGCGGACCTGTGAGTCACATGTGTGTGTGTGTGAGATTCACTGCGGTGTTAGTAATAACTCTGGTTGGTTTCGTTGAGCAGCATCTGATGATAGAAGAAAATAAGTACACTCGGCAGAGAGAGAGAGAGAGAGAGAGGAAGGCAGGTGAATCGAACACCCAGCTCCACCGCACAGAGGTCGTCGGGTGCAGTTTGTGACCTTTCGGCATCCCGGCCGAGGGCCGACCAGATACCGGCCACACTCATCCGATTCAACGCATAACAAAATTAAAGTACATTTGCAAACTCCAGTTGGCATGTGTTCCACCCTGATGCATTCAATTAAGATCTCTTTTCCCAAAGTCTCGAAGAGGATGCTGCTTCAAATTTGTGTTTAACCTCACTTATTTCCATTTACAAAGATCAAAGTGGAGACGTATGGCATGAATATTAATAAAACCTTTTCTATTACGTTTTCCCCTCTACTGTTCTGATCTTTGCGACCTGTGGTTCTCCTGTGACCTTCATGCTAGTGACTCATTCTGCCGTTTCATTCACCGCCAAACAGCCTGAAAAGTCTACTCCGAAGGCAAAGGAAAGAGCAGAGCCGCCATACGCCGCGTGTCGGAAATGCACGGCGCCAGATGTGTCCGAGAGACACAAGTAAAAGAAGACATATTGTTCGTCTGCAGTCGCCGTTTCGAGCAGATGTTTAAAGACGGGAAGCAGAAGTTGATTCCTGCTCCCAAACTGAGCCAACTGCACCGAATTCATCTAAGCTGTCATGTGAAAGCGCGTCAATATCTGCACGTTATGATGATTTATTTATGCAATAATATGATGACAACAAGGGGGAATAATTCACCTTTGAAAAGAGTGTGCCACGGTTGAATCCAATGGGCCGAACTGATAACTCACGACTTTGGGAAAACAGCAACAACAGTAGGGGGAAAACATTAGAGTCATTAGAAGAGCGGACAGATGTTCAACAGCAACAAACAAAAAAAAAACACCTGCATATTTGTCCACGACGTCATCGCACGCGAGCTGCATTTTAATGAGTCACCCTGTCACATGATGAAAATCTCGCGTCGCGCTTGTCCCGCTCATCGGGATGGACAAACAATCTGTTGCCGTGACGGCAACGCGCGGAGGAGACGGGGGGGGGTTACTCCCCCTGCCACAAACCAGCTGTCAACAAACGGAAACCTCCAGATTCGCAAAGTGGGTGCTCACCAAAGAGAAGATGCCTCCTTTCCTCAATTCTGTTAAGTTAAGATGTGACCTCCTCGCAACAGACAAGTTTACAAAGACCTACACACCTGTATGGTGAAGAAAATAATGAACACTTTTATGATATACTTTGTTCACATTGCAGTTTTTGCTTTGTCCTTTTTAAATACCTGAAACAGCTCATCCACACCTGGAGTGCACGTTTTTCTTTGACGATGGAGTGACGGACAGCCTGGAAGGCCGGGGTTGAACAGGTGGGATGTTTTTTTTGTTTTGTTCTTTAAAGATACGGTTGAGACAGATGGGAAGCTGTAAATGAAAGAAGGACGTGGAAGAGCCCCTTTATGTTGGTCGCAGGTCAAACGCGTCTCCCTGTGAGAAACATCTGTTGTATCTTTCTACCCAGAATCCTTTGCTCTGTTATTCTACTTTTGATGCATCTCCCCCCCCCCCCTCCCCCCCCCCACCCCTTTTTGTTCACTGCCATTGTTGTCTTTTCATCCTGTCTCTCAATTCTTTCTCTATTGGCTTTTTATCTCTACTTTTTATAAAGCAGTCTTTTCTTCACGCATTTATTTCTTCCAGTTAAATATTATCCATCATGGATGTTTTCCCGCACCAGAAACATTCCTGAGGCTCTTTCTGTAGCAGCAGCACTTACTATAACTGATGACTGGCATTTAAAATACACAATTTGTTTCATTCCATTACATAAATTGAGACTGCCCTAAAAGAAAAGTACTATGGTGAGTCTTTTAAATGCTTTCAACTGTCTAAATGTGGACAAGTACCCAGAGAGCAAAAAAGCCAGCGGACATGTGAATTATAACAACATTTATATTTTAATAACAACTCTAATATAAGGCTGACACAATATTTTTGGGGGGGAAAGTGTCGTAGACCCGTGTTGTTTTCTTTTAAGCCATGACATCCCTCTCTCCACAGTCGCATCTACAGCAAGGCGGACCCTTACTATCACCGTATGAAATGCTAAAGTGGTTCGTTTTGTGCAGCGTGAACTAAGCCCAACAGCCGGGGAGGAGCAAATGAGTGATAATTTAGTCTATATTTAGCACTCTACATAGTCTATAACATGGGGTTTTTTTCACACTTCGAAGGGGGGGGGGGGGGGGGGGGGGGGGGGAATGATTGCCTGTTTAAAGCTACATTTTAAGAAAAATACTCAGAAGACATGAGGGGAAATCTGGCGTGGGTCCTTTGCTGCGATCGGAGCGCATGGCGTGCCCATGCAGGGGTAAATTGTCACGGTTTGGGTCTGCTCTGTCTTATTTTGTAGTTTTCATGTCTCTGGTGTTCCTGGGTAACTTCACTTCCTGCCTTGTCCTGTCTTCCCTTGTGATTGTCTGCCGTGCTTGATCGTTTCCACCTGTGTTCAATCACCTGCACCTCCCTTGTGTATTTAAGCCCTGTGAGTCTCTTGTCTGGTGTGGCGTCATTACATGTCGACCGTTCATGTGTCACGTAAGTCAAGTTTGTGTTTTCAAGTCCAGGTCCCTGTTTTGTTTGTTGGTTTTGTTTTCTCCTCCTTCCTCCCCTTTTTGGTGGGAGCGATTTTGATTTTGAGTTTTGACTATTAAAGCCCTTTTATTTTTCATCAACTCTGCGTTTGAGTCCTCCCCCCTCGACCTCGTCCCCCCGTGACATAAATAGTCCAGCCTTTGAGGCTAATGTCATCGCGCACGCCGCCGTTGATGGTTACTCCAACTGACGGGAGACATCTCACCTCCAGTTCTCACCGAAGAACAGCCAACCCACGTTGAACATTATCGCATCCAGACTCGTTCTGCTCTTCTTTCCTCCCTCACCTTCAAGGCATTACTGGAGCGAGCTGCACTGTCAGAATCTCATTATTTCAGCTCGTCGCTGCAGACTGTGATCCAGTCGAACCACTGCAAGCGACACCGACGTTAATGTTGACAATTATCCCCCCCCCCCCCCCCCCCCCCCCCCCCTCCCCCCCACCCAAAACTGTATTTCCAGCTTGTGTTTCTGGGGTCGTCTTTGATGGCAACACAACTGAGCTTTTCTAATACAGAGTGAGCGAGCAAACCACAAACCACCCACCCACATGACCGCACACAGACAGACACACACACACCCGCGCGCGCGTTATACAACTGCCACCCCTCTCCACGGATGCTCTCGCTCCCCGAGCAGCTGGCTCCCCAGTTATATAAGTGCGCTGCTAAATGACTATTGTAATGATGATGAAAGCTGCTGGAAGAAAGTCCCGTGTGTGTGTTTGTGTTTGTTTGATTCAGCGTGCAGTACAACTCCCTTACACCGCGTGGCCCTGTGCTCAACGTATGGAGACCTCTGCAGGCCCACGCACATCCCCTCACACCCACGCTCGTGTGTTGATTGTGGATGGAGGGAGGAGAAATCCATCAGATGCCTTCTGCTCCGGACCTGGTCTTAAGTTTGGACCACCAGCCATGCAGGGGGGGGAGCCATTACGGAGGCCCCCCTACACATGCATCCATCACGCGTCAGTCCTGCCTGGTACTAGAGACCGTAATCTGCAGGGGTTTGGATAGTCAGTAAAAATGACTATCATCTAGCCAGCTGTTGAGGCTTGGGATCTAATTTTTCTAACTGATACTTCAATGATCTTTTTTTTTTTGTAACTGCCAGTGCTGTTGGAATTACTTGGTAACCAAAGGGTGACGGGGTTCATTCATGTATGAAATCAGCTCCTCATTCATCAGCCTTCAGTTCACCATGCGAGCTGCATGGCCCAGGACGCAGTATCATGCCAAATGAGTCGTGGATACGATGGTGGATAATTAAGGGGATTAAGGTTGCTGCTCGGTTAAAAGTGGAAGACCACGCAGGTTCAGTACAGTAACGCTTGACAATTGTCCTTAGAAATGTATCAAGCAAAGCTGCAGAGGAGTAAGATAAAGACCACCTGAAGTTATAACTTAATTGGAGTTATAGCGAAGCGTTACAACAATTACCTATCGTGCATTCTGTGACCAGGTTAAACACCTTTGTCCACCAACGAGTTAGAAAGATGTTGTGAGACTTAGCACATGTTGGCCGACACATGTGTGGATTTCTTCCATGTATGTTAGGTGAAACCTCCAAAAGGTTTGTGTGTTTTAAAAGACGAACCATTGCAAATTAAGTATTAAAGCAAAAAATGGAATAAAATTGCTGATTCACTTGATTTTGTGGCGCCGCCATGAAAATGAAAAACGAGCAGGGGCAGATCAACAAGTCACTGTCGTAAAACTGTAAATGGGCTGCATAAGTGTAGCTTTATGTACTCGATGAATAATGACTCTGGATGTACCTTAATAAAAGTCATCACCCACACACTCGTCGGTCCGGCATTATTGCAAGAACAGTCGTCTGCTCAACGTGTTGCTGCTGCCACACAAAGCACTTAAACGTATTAACAAAGTAACCCCCAACCTGTAACCCGGCTGACCCTTTGAGGTCTCGACCTCTCGCCGTGTTGGACGAAGCCAACGTTGTGGCAGTCCGGGCACGCGCGCAGCAAAGCGTGGGACCATTACAACCGCTGCCTCTGTACACATTTCTGAGCAGGACGCCGATAAATGTAATCTGCACAGCTTGATGTTTGGTGACTGGAGAAAAAAAAAAAAAAGAAAAAAAAACCTCACACATGGAATCAAACCGCCCACTCTACTACCCACCACACATCGGATTAGAACGACATATTTCCCTGCGAACAAAGACGCGGACAATGGCGGTGGGTTTCTGGCTGTGGCAGTAGCTCGCGGCTAGTTCTCCGGGGCTAATGTCCCAGATTAGCGGTGTAGCAGCCGCAGATCACTTTAAGCAGGCGGAGAGTGGAACGCCGAAAGGACGACTCCTACCACTACATTTGATGAGTCGGACCGCAAATGAAAGGGAATCCCTTACTGTTCCCTTGATAGTCGTTGCTACATATTTAATGTGTTTAATTTTTTTGTGTTATTTTCCAGGATCAGAGCTATTTAGATTCCCATTACGCAACAAGAAGAGGAGGGGGGGGGGGGGGTAGCGGCCGCTCTGCTCATAACCTTGCATTATTTGTATTTGTTAGAATACCTTGCCCTTTATAACGTGCATTAAGGGTAATTTGTAAAGCCCTCAGGGTAACTAAGTGGTATAGACAGGTGGTGAAAAGCAGGACAACAAGAGCCAAAGACCAATGGAGCCCGATTCTGCTGCTGCTCCGACAGAAGGTGGGGAACCTGCCTCCTCAATAAGTCGCGGCATTCAAGGTTTATAAGAACAAATGTTTCTGTCACAATAAATGAAACCCACAAGAGAGAAGGAAGAAGAAAGACAGACAAAAACAAGAAATCCCACTGAAAGCGGCGGCCTAGAAGTCAAAAACATCAAAATGCGTCAAATTCATGGGTTCTAAATTTACTTTAAAATCCTCTGAGTCAATTTTCATTTCTCCGGATGCCCCTGCCCACGCACAAGCCCTACCCCCCTTCTCTGGTCTGAAGCAGAAGCATGTGAAGAAGCTATGATTTGTTAGATCTCCACACCTTTGCTTGCTTGAGTCAATGCATAACAGCTTAATCACAACAGTCAAGCGGCTGTACTCGGCTTAAATGTCTGTAACAATATATTAAATAGTTAGTGTTTTTTTATTGCACGCTCACTGGTTGATTGAAGACACAAAGATTCGCTCCCGAAACTGCCCTTTTTTTTTTTCTTTGTAACTCAGCTCTTTCAATCTGTCACTGAACCTCAAAAGCACCAGAGAGGATTGTGCCGCCGTAATCAAAAGGAACTTCAGGGAGTCGCAGCGGCAATAACGAGGAAAGACGGTCGCGCCGATATAGAAACCACGAGGGCGAGAGCGGCTTCCTCGGAGGTGCAATAAAGCTGTACACGGCTCATTTGGACAGAGAAGAAGAAAATGTATCAGTCCGACTTTCATTCAATAGGAGGGGAAGAGATCCAAAAGGACACCAATGGGAGCATGAACGTGTGTTAAATATGTCAACGGAACTGGGAGTAGAGACCTGGCGATGAGAGGACAATCGCCAGGTCGTCTCGGAGGGGACGGAGCGACAGTACACGTCATTTCAGGACGACAAGCTGTTAGTCTGGTTGGGAGGCTGGGTTTCATTAAGTTGACATAAGTGAGTACAGAGTGAGTGAAATGTTAGCTTTTTTCATATGCAGTCACTTTTCTTCAAGTTTTACTTGTCTGTTCTTGTCTTAGACACATTAGTGTTAGTGCGATGAATGAATGTTGTTGTTACAATGTTGTTTTAATGAATGTTTGTTTTTCTTTTAAAGACTACATTTTTTCTAGCAATGAGTAATCACTTTAGAAAATGTGTATTTTTTTACACTGAGGTTTAAATGTTGCTGTTATTTTAAACACAAAACTAACCACATTTGATTATCTTGGAGGCAGAATTCCACCGGTTGGAACATCAACTCTTACAGCTAGCTTAGCCTAGCAGCTATCTTAGCCTAGCAGCTAGCTTAGTATAGCGGTGCTTTAAGTCGTCCATTTTCCACTCACCCCCCTTCTGTTTGACACGTGGAGTAATTCCTCTGCACAGTTCTCCGCTGTGTGTCACGCCTCTGTTTGATTTACTTCCAATACAAAAAGCTCTCTCCATCTTGAGCTACCAGCTAGTGGCCGTTTCGTTTCCGCGGTCAACTTCCGGTTTACTTCCGGTTTATTTCCGGAAGGAAACCGGGAAAAAAACGAAGGTACGTTAACTACGTTAAAATATTTTGTCGCATTAATCTTCGTCACATTAATCACATAGATTAACGTGTTTATGTTGACAGCTCAAATAAAATATCCCATTGTTTAAATATATATAACCACTTGTGGCTTGGTGGAGAAAGAGCTTTTGAAACTCTTGTTGTTTCTTTTGTTTAAAAGCACTTCAACATTCAATATGTTTACCACTTAAAAGCAATTCATTCAGAAAATGAATCGTAAGAGAATCAAAGGTCACGGTATGTCACTTTCTTTTAGGAAGAATCAAAGTCGGTTATTGACCTAAATTAAGCAGTAGTTTAAAAAATATGCAATACAAAACAATTATGGCCACTGGACAGGCAAAGGAGCGAGGTTAGTGAGTCAGTCACATCCTTTTTTAAGTGGAGCATAGACATTTCAAGATTCTGGATTAGAGAGTGAGACTATTTCAAAACCCAAACCCTACTCAAGGAACACCCAGCGGGGAAAACATGTGAGGGGCCGGAGACGTCAGGATGCTAAAGTTGTATCCACTAAACTTGGAGCTAAAAGGTTAAAACAGTCACCCACTGCGGGAGAGATGCAGCACCTCGGGGTCCCATTAATGTCATTGTAATTAAAAAAAAAAAAAAACTCAGCAGAGGCTTCACCTTCCTCAGTGCTTCGCTAGCACGCGTTTTTGCTCGTACACATGCATGAAACACTGTCCGGCATGTGGTTACGATGGTGCTTCTTACATATTAGAAATGCTCACTGCAGGCGTTTGTCCGTGTGTAATTGAGTCACTTGAAAGAGAGAAAGGATCAAAAAATGTGGAGCCTGGCAGAAAAATAGTGTGAATTTGGAGTTAAAGACCAAAACAGAATGACAATCAGACGGAGAGCAACAATTAGATAAAAAAAAACTCCTACAAATCACCGCACAAGTTTATATTCATACGTATATTCTATTTCCAAAGGCACAAAGGAAGTTTAAGATCTTCAGAGCATTTTAAAAGAAAAGTTAATTTCAAATTTAATTGCGAGTGTTTGATTTATGTCGACCCTGCGCAGCTAGCCTCTATTCAACACATCAGCCATCTCTGATAACCGACCATTACATTTCACTTGGTGCTGCGTGTACAATTTTGACATAATTATTGTACTAAACACAATAATTATGTATCATGTTAAAGCCAAATCATTGGTCTAAACTGCTGTGGAGACTCCCTGACAGGAATCACCCACCAGGGAACCTACTCTCGTTTCCCTGTTGTTGTTCAACGTGTTTGGGTTTTCTTTTCTTTTGTTCCACTCGTGGTTCTAAAAGAGTAGCTTTTTTTGAAAGCTAAAAAACAGTCCATCAAAACGGCGCTCAAAGAGCCACAATGGCTCCTAGCTTCTTGTCATGTGGACAACAATAAAAAATGCGGGGTTTAAAAAAAAAAAAAAAATGAAAAAGTTATTTAATTCTGGCATTCCGAGGCACAGGCAAAATGAATTATAACAACAACGACATAAGAGAAGGAGGTCAAGACTATGAGACAGTAGACTGGGCATCAAATTAGGAGGAGTAACGTGCTGCTAGACAAACAGGAATAAATTATAGCGTAGCGAGGACAGCAGAAGACAGGGAGAGGATAAGTGAAGAAAGAGATGAATTAAGAGACAAAAGGATATGACAGGACTGCCACAATGACCTTTAAGAGCGGCAGGGAAATGGCCAAACAATTCACACAGTGTCGGTGGGTGTGTGTTTGACAGACGTCTTTGTCCCGTCCCGTCTGTCTTTGGCCCAGGTGCTGCGGTGTGATAACACCTCCGCCCTTCTCCTCTCCTCCCTCCCGGCCCGCCTAAGTCCACTAATTCAACGCACCGCTGCCGGTGAAGCTTGTTTCCGCTTCGAGAGTCGACTCTTTGGAACTCATTCAACAAAAACATCCAGTGTAGACTTTAAGGAGCTTATTCAATGGACTCTGGGAATTTATTTGCCACGGCTGGCTCATCTGCACCGGAGTATGGAGTTAACATCAAAATGACAAATAGAGGTGGCGGAGGCCTAATGGCGAGCGAACCGAGCGGCTCGCCGGAGGGTCACGTGTGCTCGATGAGTCCACGGAGGACGATCTGTGCAGAGGAAAACGAGCGAAACCCAGTGAAACAAGTCCCTTCTCCCAAACCGTGATGCTGAGGCGCCAGGTCTGCCGGCGGCAAAGTAGCAGAGAACTAATGTTGTACCGAGCATCTCCCGGGCGGCGATTTTTGGGGGGGGGAAGTGAGTTCGAGTGTGAAAACGAGTGCCGCTGAGCTCAGCGATTCTGACGAGCGGGGTGGAGCTGATTTGATCCAGGGTCGGAAAAAAATGTCCGGAGCAAGACAAAACGTTTGGAATAAGGCCACATCATGTGCACTTTAAAAAAAACAAAGGTTTCCCAGTTGCCCATTATAGCTCTCCAATTGTTTCTCTTGGACAATATCGACAATATCGTTTTGATGAATTCATCTTTTTTTAAATACAAATATTGACTTTAGAAAGCATGTAATGTAAAGTTCAAAATCTCAAACAATAAAATGAGGTGAAGGCAAGTCATGATGTGTAAAACTGCACCGAAAAGATAAAATGATTATGATTGCAAAAAACGATATTGTGACCTGGCCTTTAAGATTATTATCATGTGATGTTAAAAATTGTGTTTAGTAAATAAATAAATACTTTTAACACCTCACAATTTGCCTTTCACTTATATACATCTAACCCAATTATGGGATAAACCACAAGGCAGCGGCGCCTTCTCAAAGAACCACAACAACCTACGATTGGCGTGATCGGCGTTTAATTAATACTCTGGAAACAAATCAGAGGGAATGGTAGAATACGGATGCCTGCGCTACTCGGGCAGAAATATACAAATCCCTCCTTAAAAAAGTCACCAGAGAGCCTCAGCTGTTCACGGACTGCACGTCGAACGGCTCCAAGCCGCCCGCTGTCTGCTTCGTTCCTCGCTTCAGTCAGCGGTGTTCAATCAGCGGGCTAACTCACCCCCCCCCGCTTTGCCCGTGATGGATAGAGCCTCCTCTTCTCCTCCCATGTCCTCTGTCAATAACAGAGATTTCTGGGGAGGAGAGGTGGGAAGAGAGGAAAACATATGTGTTTCATTTGGTTTCCATGTGTTTACTGGTTGCCGTAGAAACGCAGGAAATGGGCTTTATTCTTGCTGTGTATTGTAGAAGATAAAAGTGTAGTAAATGAACACCATCAACACTGTATGTGTGCTGCTTTTAATATTTATGTTGAAATCTGGGCATCCAAAGTTAGAAGTTCTGCTCAGTTCCTTCCTATTTCGATTCAAACGTTTGAATATTTCTACCTAAGGTGTCATCATTACTCGGGAAATAATCAGCATGAAGTGCAAAACGCTCCACACTACAGCGGGTGTGAATGGCTTGAGAAAAAACCCAGGACTTTCAAGCTAAATATTTCTCTTTGCGTCACATGCTAAACTTAAAATAACATTGATGAGTCAATTGTCATAGATACAGTGCCTGAGTTGTGAGTCAAGCTAAACCTTGTGTGACTGTGAATACTTTACGCAACTTAAAATAAGTCCAGCCTGACGTTTGGTTTTCACACCCAACTGGACCAATGGTGTTGTGGAAGAAAGTTCTTATTTTTTGTTTGAACCGTCCTACTTTCCTACATGAACCTCATTATTCAACCATCAACATCACGATCACCTCTGCTCCAGAGATCTGAGACTCTAATGATGCCATAAAAAAAGCCCAGTGTGTTTCATTCACAGGTCAAAGACCGCCCAGTGCGAAGCAAACATGAGGCGTCGGCCGTCTGAGGTTGGTCAAGTCTCTGGATATCGTACAGAATCAAGCTTTCTAGCGTGCGATTGTTGTGTTTTCATGACCATCTTTCCTCCCCCAACTGCTTCCATTGAAGTCCTACAATCAACGCCTCCTCTTCCCTCTCATCCTCCTCCTGTGCAGCGCCAACCTCTACCCAGCACTTAGGTCACTCCTCCATTGAGTGCTATAGGTGTCACTCCCCCCCCTGTCAAACCACCCTCAATCCCTGTAATCCCCCGTACGGCGTGGGCCTCACGGATGTTTGATTATAGCGTCTAACCGGTTCAATGGACGGTTTGTTAAGACAACTGCCTGGTTGGCCGGTGGGATCGGTTGGGTGGAGTGTTTGTTTGTGGATGACTGACAAACTGACTGAAGGGTCGCCAGGGAAGCTGATGACCAGGGAGAGGCCGGGTAATGTGGCATGTTCAACATGTGTGTGCAAGCGTGCATGTACATTTTTGGGGGGTTTCTCTACACCTATCCTAGCCACCGTCAGTCCATCGGAATCTGTAGATATTTCGGCGACAGGTCTCGTGCCTCCCACGCGAGCTCATCCTATGACAGCTTGCGGGGACAAACAAAGAACTTTTAAAGCACCACTGGGGATTCCCGGCGGCTTGGCCTCATCCATCTGTTGACACTGACATTGCATATATGGGAGGGTGTGGGGCTGAGTGAGTCTGTGGTTATGCGTGTTTGCTGTCAATCACGCGTCAGTCACACATACACGGCACTGACAGGCGTCCGGGAAGTCTGTCCTGTTTACACTCAAGAACGACCCCAAAGGGTGGCCTCAACTGTAATGTAAGTACAAAGTGGAAACTATTTGAAGAGTCAGTGTTGTTTCTTAGTTTTTCCCTGGTAAGTGGTAAAATGTTTGGCTATTGAAGAATGGGACAACCAGCGTATTGCAAGTAAAACGTGTCATAAGCCTAAGAAAACATTATTTTATCTTTTTAATGGTCTACATTTTTTGTAGTTTGGTAATCTGCTAAAATGACATACATGATGAGTCAGCCACTGCTGCTATCGAACAGTATCTGTATTTTAAAGCCGCTAAATAAGGAGATTGGAGGTGTTGTAGGATGTTGTTTTTAGATTTCAGTGCAGGCCATTGGCTTCTTCGTCGTCAGCAGGGGGCACGAGGAAAGGTCGTGGAGCAGCCAATTTGGTACGGTTGTCAAGTTGCACCGTAACCAAAACAACTGGCAGCCACTGCACAGGACATAAAACCTCCACGCCACCTGCTGCTCTTTCAGACTTTATCGGTAAAACAACAGGAAAGTCAAATCAGGCTGAAATGCTGTGAGATGGTTGAAAGGCCCCTTTTCTGCAACTACCAAGGGAAAAAAATGCAACAAAATCAGACTAAAAGGCTTAGTTACCACCCGATTAGTGCATTTCTGTACCAAGGGGATTGAAACATTTTCACATTCAAGTAGCTGCTGTTGGTTGTTGTACTTTATCCTGCTGATGAAACAAACACTGAGTAGCAATGAGCTGGATTTTTTTCAGCAATGACCATTTTGATATCGCTTTTCCCTCCTAAAAACAGCAATTATTCCCTTTGTTCACTTTTCCATCACGCTTGTGTATAAATACTTTAATTACTTAATTACTTTAGAACTCCAGTGCTACATTGTCCTCTTTTTTTTTTTTTTTTTGTCTCCGACAAGTTATTTCAATGCTACATTAGCTGTCCCCGTAGAAAACTCATTACAGGCCATTCTCTGTGATCCAACGTGCCTCCGTTGCTTTCTCTATTCTCCACTGGAACAGAGCTCTTCATCCCTCCCTCTCTCTTCCCCTCCATCCCTCCCACATGCCACCTCCGTGCTGGAGGACTCATTATGCAGACCAACTCTCCCTGTGTCTCTCTTATCGCTCTCCACTGGAGTGCTCATTACTGTCTCTCTGTCCCTCTCGCTCTCTCTTCCTTTTATATCTCAATGTCTGTCTGATAAAAGAAACACACAACTCAGCCATTTCGGTCCCTGGTTTTCGTGAAAATGGCAAAAAGGATGCTACATATCGCATGAGCTCACTTTGACGCGTGGAGCCGACTCTGGATGTCGAAATGGAGAAAAATGTTCGGTGTTACTATACGACAATGCGATAATTCCGGCATCGGAAAGCGCATTAGTGAGGCTGCACTCAAGGCCAGACGTCGTCCTGCTGTGGCAAACGGAGATTTCAAAGACGCTGCTTCAGCCCCCTTGTTGGGTGTGATCCCTCCGACCTGAATCAATTACCTCGCATTACATCAGGCCTTAGCGCCACGCTGGCACGGGTCAAGCATCATGTCAGCATGTCACTCTGCATCAGCTTTACTACATACTGTTTTCACTCTTAATTTGGAAATCTAGTGGCTCCCCGTAATGTTATTTGCTCTGAAATATTCATTAGGTGAAACAACACGTACTGTATCATGTTTTAGTTTTGTAACCTCTCAATTGTGCATATCACATTGTATGAAGAAAATGATTTCAATTTTTCGCCACAACTGCAAAGAGAAAAAGAAAAGCATGGAGTGACGCTAATGCCTTTGATACAAAAATAGACTAAAAATGCTTTGGGAGACATTGCCATCTGGCCAAAGATTTTCAGACATAAATACTATGAACGCTGAAGAATATATCATCATCCTTAACAGCAGGTGTTTGCTTGTAGAAAATAACATTTAACAAGGTACATTTTTAGGGGGCACTTAAAGGACTTCTAAACAATGTTGATTTGTAAAATGTATCTTTGATCCTGGATACAAAAAAATAAAGTTATTTTAATTCAACAGCCTTGAAACAGCTGTCCAGTAAATTTGGATCAAATCATGTGAGCATTTTTATGGAGGGAAATAATCACAAAGTGTCTCAAGTTATCAGTTTTTTTTAAAACTCCGAACAATTTAAAAGTATTTTGGAAATATATTACAATAGGAAACACACAATAGGTGTCCGAGACAGAAGACAAAATGCAGTGCGCGAGTATCTGACACCAAGTGTCAATAAGTGTGTGTGTGTGTGTGTGTGTGTGTGTGTGTGTGTGTGTGTGTGTGTGTGTGTGTGTGTGTGTGTGTGTGTGTGCGCGCCTGCGTAAGGTATCCATGTGGATCGTGTTCCATGGTCAAAGATGAGTCCTTCCACGAGGATGTGCCGGAAACGAATCGCAAGATGACTACTTTCATTAATTAGCTAACTGCAGCACACATAATAAAAAGCTAATTAGGATGAATGGCGAAGCGAGAGAGTGAGAGTAAGACAAGTAGACAAATATAATTATAAGAAACTAGGTGGGCTAAGTGATAATCAGACGAAGGGAGAAGGGACGACAACCAGTTAGTAACAGATGCTGTTGTGATGGAGGAATAAAGGAGACGGATGCTGCTTCCACTTCCCCTTTCGGTTCCTCCCTCACATGTTGCACACCTGCTCCCTTTTCTCCTCGGTTTTCATCTCACAAACGCTGTGGTTTTTGCAAACATTTTCACACGTATGAACATGCTCTTTTTGTTTTTCTGTATCCTCACACGGCCCTACGCCGTTTGCACGTTCTTGAGATACAGGCTCATTCACACACACCATGTGTGTGCGTGTGCGTGTGTGTGTGTTTGCACATGTGCCAACTGGGATATTTTTTGCTAAGTCCTGTTAAGTTTAGAATACCGGGGTTTTACTGGGAGAAGAAAGGGTGATAGAAAATAGACTCGAGGCATTGGAGAATTGCTTTGTTTTTTTTACTACAAGCAGCTCGAGCAACAAAGGTGTGAAACCTCCAATGCTAATTGTGTATGCATAAGTCCTACACATGGCGCAAGCTACAATGTGTTTTACCTATTCATGTATTCATCCTGCTTCTTAGCAGCTTTTGGAATGATTTTCTGGAAATCGACACAGTGTGTTCCACAGTTAGACTGTCTTAAACATTCCTAAAACATTATAGTGAAAGCAAACTATGAGGTAGGTTCACCTGAGACAACAAGTCAGGGAAGAACAAAAGGTCAGAATTTAAAGTAAAGAGGGAGAAAAAGGGTGAAAAAATAACAAATTAAACATGCAAAAGGAAGCAGAGATTTCCCCATGAATAATAGCCAATTCATCAGTGCTAATTTGCTAGGCTAATGTTCTCACTGAGCTTAATGGGAGATTAGCCAGGCAAATTAGCATTGATAAAGGAGCAGGCACGAACCATGGTGGTCAATCATGGAGCCCGCCGTGAACTCATACCGTACCCCAGCAGTGGAAAGCATCTGCTCCAAATGAGATTTCAGTTTAACTTCAACAATTAGGGGCCCATCAGGGGCCACACAGCCTCGCACTAACGTCGATGATAAATAGAGATACAAACAGGCGCAGACATTAAAATAGTCAATATTAAATACAGAGAGCGGCGCCCTGATTAAATGAAGTGCACTGATTGAGTGAAAAGTGCTTTGTTGTCGATCGGGTCGACAGCATTTTGGGGAACTAAAGCCCCTTTTGGATTTGAATTAGCCAGCAGCTGGATCCGCTTTGGAAACGCAACGCATTGCAAAAGACGTCTTCTCAATTGGATCCCAAATGGGATGTTATGGCAGTGTAAAAAACAGCAGTAGTGGGACTTCAATAAGACATAGTGTGTGTGTGTGGGTGTAATTGTTGGGAAACACCAGCGGGTTCTTTAATTCCTTCATTAATAAGTAACGTAACCATTAAAGTTTCACACGATTGGGTGGCGCTCGTACCCGGAGTGACTCGAGAAGAATGAGCGCGACAGAAAGCTTGAATTTCCTCGATCGCAGCAGTGCGAGCGACCAGTAGATTACACGCTCCAGAGCACCGGTGCCCTGCGACACACTGTGACCTTAAAAAAAAAAAAGGTGCAAAGAAAGAAGTTGCGAGAGCCTTTATGAGATCCCTGAGGAGCTCCATGAAGGATTTATGAATTATGTCTGAGGTTCCACCAAACTGTAACTGATCCGTGTGCACGCAGAAAAACAACGAGGGGGCCTCATTTTGAGTCGGATATTCTCAGTTCAAAGACAAACTCGAACGCATCACTGGACGGGTTCCAGAGGAAATCTTGAGTAGAGATTAGCTGAACTTAAAGCGCTCATCCATCGCTATCGCATATTCTGGCGGATAATGCAGCCGTCTTCTTTGGGGAGAGATTTGAGGGACAACACGAGAGGCATGAAAGACGTTTCTATTGTTGTTGTTGTTTTTTTTGTCTGATGCGCTGGGCCTGCGCTTTCTGTCATAACTGTCATGGTGGGTGAGCAAAAAAAAAAAAATGTCTATACCCTTTTGATGGCGTTCACCAGCTCAGTGGGTAAAAAGCGACAGCATTCAATAGCTGAATGGCGACCGAAAAGGGGGGAAGGGGACCCGCCTCAATTGATCGAGCGTATTATTCTGTGAGGGGAAAAATGTCGAAACTTGCTTTTTAGATTGTCAGAGTACATGTTTTGGATCTCTGAGAAACAATCCTTACGTACTGTGTCCACAGTGTAAGATGCGTAAGACAGAAAGACAGACATATATACTTAGCCCAGTGACAAAGACACGCCCACATACATATATGCTATATATGTATGTATATAAACATATATATATATATATATATATATATATATATATATATATATATGTATATATATATATGTATATATATATGTATATATACATACACACAGACAGGAAACTGTATTGTTCGTCAGCCCGGAGGCTGCAGGCCTCCTGCAGTGCAGAGTGAATAGAGAGATTTACTAAAACAGGAAGCGATACTGTGAAATGCAAGTTCTTCTAAACTAAAAGGAGAGAGCGCATCACTGTAAGCAAAGACGATAGAAAGAAAAATATGTGTTGAGCAGATGCGTGTGCTCATGGCAGAAGGTATATGAAGAATGATGACACTTTGAAATGAAAAATTAAATTTTAAAATGTTTCCTTTTGGCTTCTGGTCGTTAATAAAAAGCAGAAAACAGAATAAATATCTTAGAGAGCAGAAAGACCAGTGGGTATGTTTTCTGTGCTGCAGCAGAAAAAAGATCTACAACAATTAATAAAAGGAATAAATGTTTTGCATGAAAAAAAGAGAAACACACACCAGCTACACCACACAACATCTAACTTCCAACAATCCCCCCCGTGGAGCCAATGTGCAGCTGCACTTCAGCCATTGTTCAGTACAATTTGGGACTTTTACAACGGCAACATCTGTAGCCTAATTCAAGTGGGTCCCAGAATACTAAAACAACATGTTTTCATGAGCCTGCGTCCCAGGCCCAGAAAATAAAAATGTTATTTGAGTTCCAGGGTGGAAACCCGCGGGAGAGGGATTTCTATCCGTCATTAGAAACATCCGCTTGATGTCCCCCGGCTTGTTAGAATAATAACAAACCTTTCTCCTGGGGTAACTTAGAGGTAAATGTCCAAACACACAGGAAGAAGCCAGCCACATACACACACTCAGTCGTCAGGAGTCCCGTTTCTAAACCGGGCCTCCTCTAGCAGGGACAGCAACGGGCAATAAACACAAGGAACCGGCCAGGCATTTGCATTTGAAACATCCCAAAAACTAGCGCTGGCAGACCCGGACGCAATGGCGAGGAGCAGAGAGAAGAGAAGGCACAGAAGAGCGCCAGGAGACAAGGGGAAGCTTGAGAGTGAGCTAAATGAGCTCAATGCGCTGTGGACCAGAGTCATTTCAACAACCGGGTTCAGAATGCAAAAAAAGTAGTGTCGTCAACATGAAGGCGTTAATCTATGCGATTAAAGTGGCCGAGATTATTGAAACAATATATTTTAACGTGAATATGTTTACCTCGGCAAACGGACCACTTAAAGCACCGCTATGCTAAGCTCGCTGCTAGGCTAAGCTAGCCGCTAAGCTAGCCGGCAGTCTGCTTCTATATCTCAGCATATAACGTTACCCTGAGCGGAACGCAGTCTACAGAGGAACCACTGCCGTGTCCCTAAAAGGCCGTGGTTGGAAAACGTCCCGGCTGAATGTGGGGACACTGCCGTCAAATTATGGAGGGCTGCGAGCACAGCAAAGTGCACGAGGACAGCAGAAAGAGTTCAGCATGTTCGACCCGGTGGAATCCTGATCGCAATTGATCACAGTTGATCAATTAATCACAATTAACAAATGTTGTTGTCTTTTAATCTACTGACAGCCCTACAAATTTTCGGGTTTTACTCAAAACAATCTCACTCCAGAGAGTTATTAATTTGATTTTCAGCAATGGTGTCAATCCTTTGGCGAGGGGCGTGCAGACGAAGCACAACAAATTCTGTTGTCTTCCCTCTGACTTTGCTCCTTCTCCTCATCCACGTCCACCTGCTTTATTTTGTCTCGCCCCCACACACAACGCAGAGCCCCCCCCCCCACCCCCCACCCCCGAAGACACACAAACACCGGCACCATCCCGGGGTTGATGGCTGTCACCTCTGTGTACTCAGCCTCTTTCAGGAGCTGAGCAATGCAAATAACAACCCTTATGAATATTCATGAGAGACTTGGGAGGGAGCGAGAGGGAGAGCAGGAGGAAGGGTTTGACAGACAGAATGATAGCGCAGACTGGATCGGGGGAAATGAACAGAGGCAGAGTGACCGAGTGGGTCAAGTAGAGAGTCTGGGTGTGTGTTTTTTTCTCTTCTCAGGGGAATATCAGAGAAAAAAGCAGCAGATTCAAACTATTTAAAAAAAACATTTAACAAATTACCGTACTTAGGGAAATTGATCCACCTGTCCAGTATTATTTTGGAGCTCTCCACACGTGACACTGCATGAAGTAAACGCTTCATGCCCACGATAGGGAATGTATCATGTAAAAGAGCAAGAGAGCAAGAGAATGGACATCGAAATATCCGATCCTTTCCACAGTATAATAATCAGAAGTACAAAAAAGTGCTGAGAAGAGGGATGCATGCACAGAGAAGGGCCAAGCATCTTAGACTAGGTGTATTTTTCTCATTTTTGGAGAATAGGATTAATTGACTTTCACATTGAGTGATGCGTCCCTCGATTGTATCTCTGACTTGATACTAACACGCATGGTCGCGGGCAATCCTTTGGCACGTTAATTAATAGGTTTCAAACATTTCTCAAACTTTATTTATTCTTTGTTGTGTTTTGTAGTCATTTGTAGATTGTGACAATGAATTCAGAATGCAGGGAATGTGACTTAGACCTACTAATCAGTTTTTCATTTTCAGATGAAATATCCAAATAAAGGACAATCGAGGAAATCCTCAAATAAACCCGGTCAACATTATCTGTCCCCTGGTAAAACACAGATGGATGTGGATATGTGTACTTATTAAGCAGACGCTGCAGGAAAACAGCAGCACAATACGCTGTGCGTTTACTTAAAGGTTGCATAAACATTCGCAAACACACACAAACACACACACACACACACACACACAAAACTATGGATTCTCTGTCCATGGTGTAGTCAGAGCATTTGGGGTCAAATCGATGTTAGAGCTTTGTGGAGTAAAGGCATTCTGGGTATATGGTGTGTGTGTGTGTGTGTGGTGACAGAGAGGAGTTGCGTGTAACCACCAGAGGGGACTAGCTGGTCCTTAGAAGTACATCTCCCCCCCTCTGATTCTAAGAAAAATCCACTAATCCCTTCACAAAAAAAAAATCATTTCTGTCTCAAACTGTCAAAGTTATATGTCTCTCAAAAACACTCACAGACACACACACACGCACGTATCCCATCATTGGTAATCATCTCGCTTATTCGCCAACTAAACAAGGATAGAGTTCAAGATGACAGCTTTTAATGAGGGAGATACTAATCACTTTGACGCTCAGTGTGTCAACATTTCCACTGCTGAAGAACACTGAAATGACTAAAAATAGATTCGAAGCATCACAACAAACGCGTCCTCGGATTGTAACAACGTATTAACTGCTTTTGGTTGGATGCTCACTGGACCGGAGAGACGTACACAGAGCATTCATTCGTCATCACGTTTCCCACCTTTGGAAGTTCTAAAAGGTGGCGTTCAGAATAATAACATGGGATCAGACCTGATTCCTGATTGACGTGTGGAAGGGAAAGTGTGGTTTCTCTTCGGGAGTTAATGGCATTCACTGGTTGGCATAATTTGCCCTCGTTCAAAATGTCTCATTCCCTTAAATACCGCCATTGCTCTCTGAATCCAGCAGTGAATCGGCCAAAGGTTCTCTCCTTCTGTGACCTCTGGCCCACAGGAAGTCAACCTCACGTCTGTTACACCATGGAAGGTCTCTGATGTCCACCTGCCCCTCTTTACCAAACTTACTCGATACCTGAAGCCGTGATCTCAGTGTTGTGTCGCTTTAATGCCCCACTTGTTGCCTCTTGTTGGAGGATAAGGAAAGAATCTTTTTAGTACAACATGACCCCTCCGGAAATAATGATGTGTTTATATACGTATATGTAATATATATTCTCCACGTTGCGGCAGGAACGACTGCATTGGAAATCTTTTTAATAATTGAGCAGCTGTATCTAATCTGATTAAAGGATGATATAAAAGACGAACACTTCCTTTTGACATATAACCTATTACTTAAAAGAATAAAAAATAAATCAAATGCACGTCTTGATTTAAAAGAACAGTGCAAAACCCCTTCCTTTTATTTAGTAGTTCTTAATTAACCATGAGGTCGCTCCATTTCATGATCTCCTCTTGTCCTTTCAAAATGAATCTTGGCTTGGGCACAAAGAGCCATTTAAGTTTAGCCCATTATCTTGGCATTTTTATTAATATTTAAGCTTGAGCACCAGTGTCAAAAACCAATTACACACTCATCTCGCACACGTCTCATATGTCAGCTGTGTTCTCTCAGCCATAAACAAGTTTTAATTGTTTAACTTTAATTTTCCTTCGGTCACAGGCTGCAACTGTGGCTTTAAATCTCTAACATGGGGCTGTAAGCATTGTGCGCCAAAGAAACCCTTACACCAAGACAATGTGTTTATTTGCGATCTGTACTGTAGTTCCATACAGGGTTGACCCCCTTTCACAGAAAAATAATTAGTTTTTCAAGAGGACAAAAGTCACACTCTTTTCCAATGGCCTACTTCTAGTGGTTTGAGAATGACTGAATAGATGAATACGGAGCAAATAACGTGTATTCAAAAATCTTGTTTCAATGTCTGGCTCTGTGGAAAGACGTTAACGAATGACAAAAGGAGTGGAGTGATAATTAAAAGCAAATGTGTTCGATTCAACTTTCAATGGTGCAAAATGAAGGTCAGCGTTGGCGGAGAATATTCCGCGGACAACTGTGATGGGCTTTAGCTTTAGAAAGAATGAAATAACACGGTTTTACATGCAAAAAGTTGTGATCAAAGTCATCCATGTGCCTCAAACTCTCAATGCGACTGAAATGGAGGAAGAAGACTCGAGTCCTCCATCCTTCCATCTCTGCTTTTTTTTTGGATGAGCAGAAGATCCACGTCATCAAGAAGCGTGTTCCCCTCCTCCCTCATCAACGTCATCTAGTCCCGCCCCTCTACTTCCTGTCTCTGTCCGTCTCCCCGGCCCGTCCTGTCTCCGTGTCCCTCCATCTCTTCAGTAGTTTAACATAATCACATCACCTCAGTGTGATGGAGCACACTTAAGGCTTATTATGTGTCACACACACACACACACACACACACACACACACACACACACACACACACACACACACAGGAATGAGATCCACTTAAGCCTTATTACATGTCTGACTGTGCTTCTAACATGGCAGATTATCCATGGGCTGTATGCTGCAGAGCAGAGGGCACAAGCTGGAGGTAGAATGGGCACGCAAACACACACACACACACACCTGGAATTGAAAAACAGGTGGACGACCGGCATATAAAATATAGGAATAAAATAGAAAAGAATAAACTAGGGCAGGAGCTGGAGGGAAATGCCATAAAGAGGTTATGTCTTCCTGTAGCAGAACAACACACACATGTATGTGTTCACACGTGCAAACACACACACACACACACACACAGCAGGGGTGTTGTACGACGAGGACAGGGACTAAGTGTCTATAGGGGGACCCAGAGAGGCCACCTCATCACTTATTTGTGTGTTTGTGTGTGTGTCTGTGCATAATATGCACACACATACGATGGCAAACACGGCAGAGAGACACCCTTCCGTGTGACCGGCGATGTACGTGTGTGTGTGTGTGTGTGTGTGTGTGTCTGAATCTTAACAGCAGGTAGTGCGACTAAGAGCTGCATTCCAGCCACTTGTTGTTTTCCTCCACTGTCCTCAGATGACCTCGGGAACGTTTGCACACAGACAAATTCTGGACCGCATCTTTTAAATGACACCAATGTGTCAATAAAATCCTATCAAAGGTCGTTTGTGGAGTTGAATTCAAATCCCCTTTGCAGGTCTTCCACACCAGTTTTTAATGCGTTGTGCGCTGGGATGGTAAATCTGATAAATCTAAATAAATAAATAAACCTATTTGTCAGCCTGAAGTCCCTGAAGTCACTGAGCTGATGGGATGCAGGAAAGCACAAATAAGTTTGTGTCTTGAGATACAGGGGCTGATTATGTGTGAAACCGGGCATGTGACCTCTCAAAGCACACCGTAGAGGCCTTTTTTAGGTACCACCCTTTAGTTTGAGGAGCCGGGATCAGCTCTAATTGTTTCATTTCCCCTCCAGTCGCTCGCAGTCACCATTTCCTTCTCTGACGTGTGTTTTCCTCTCTCTCTCTCTCTCTCTGGATCCTTCATGAATATTCATGAGGTTGTTATTTGCATTGGTGGCTCCTGAAAGAGGCTGAGCACACAAAAGGTGACAGCCGTCAACCCCCCGGGAGGCGGCGGTGAGAGCCGCGACAGGAGATGAGGAGGAAAATGAATGAAATTATAGGAAACATAACGGGAAACTGAAGAAAAATGGAAATTAGTCCCAAAAAAAAGAGAACAGAAGACAGAACAAAATCCAAGCCAGGTAAATTATTTGAAAGCATTTGTGCTCCCACCTCAATGTGAACTGTTGCGTGTTGGAGAGCGTCTTCATGTAGACGCCAAACGCCACCGTCCTGCCGAGCCGAACCGGGCTGGGAGGCACCAGAACCTCCACGTTTTCATCAAGTCTCAACTTTTCCCCCTTGGCAGGTACCGGGCCCGTGGTCATTACCACGGAACCGGCTTTCAGCATGTCCTGAAGACCCCCATCCACTAGGGGGCCCCACAGTCCCCCGAGGCCCATTCCGGGGCCTCCGAGAGGCCCGACGTTGCCGCCGGTCCCTCTCCACGGCTCGTCGACCACGGCGGGACACTCCTGGCCCGCCTCCTCCGCCGGCACGATGGAGTAATACACATCCAGTGATGGCAGAGTCGCTTCAGGGGGTCTTTTCCTCCCTTGAGTGGGTGTGAACCAAGCCGGGGGGATCTCCAGGCGGACCACGCAGACGCCAGACGGCCCCACCAGACGGCAGCCCGCCGAGGGCGCCGCCTCGCCGACGTCCCGGATGGCCACGGCCCGCACGCACGGCAGGGCGGCTGGAGGAGGCGGGTCCGGCTCATCCCAGCGCCGCCCGACCAGGTAGAACAGCACCTGGGGGGGTGGGGGGGGGAACGAGGGCGGGTAATGATACGGCCAAAAGGGGGGAAAATCAGCAGAGGAACGAGCTCGAACCGATAGGACAAGCGTCTCTTTCTGACGCGGTGGGTGACAGGCGAAATGATATTAATCAGGAAATGTGCCCGGAAATGAGAAAGGAAACTGGGATCCTGCAGTTTGCTAAAATTTCCTAAAAGAACGCTCTTCTTTTTTTTTTTTTTCTTCTTCTTCTTGTGCAGAAATATTTCTGCATAGGCGCTAATGAGCATCCTCTTCCAAGCGGCGCTAATTAGTGTATTTACACCAGCTGAAGATCAAATTACTTAGTGAAATGTGAAAGGTGCAAACGCGAGAAACCCAGGGGGCGAGCTGCCACCCGACCCAGCGCCTCGGAGGCCCCCGCCTCTCAACGTCTTTTATCAGCCACAGAAAAAGCTTCAGCAAGTCGATGATTGCATCAAGATTGAATAAATCAAACTAGAATAAATCCTCCTCATCGTCAGCGTGGTGCTGCTTAATGTATGGGATTGACGTATGAAGTATATGTGAAGCCTTTATTTAAATGCATTAAAAAGTTTATACATTTAAAAAAAAAAAAAAGTACCTGTATCCACGGCCGTGTCGAACCAACTTTGGGGACCACCACCTGACCCTTGACCTTCCAGTTGAGAGTCACCTGGTTGGTCGTCGGCGGCAGGTGCGGCGGGGAGGGGCCCTGGAGGAGCTCCGCCGGGATTGGCTGCTCGACGCTCAGGTTGCCGTAGCTGCAGTTGACGCCCGGCGGGGACGGCGAGGCGGGCCGGTGGAGGAAGAAGGGCTCGGTGCGCGCCGACAGGCTGCCGTTGCGCATGACGTCCTGGCTGGATTCTCGCAGGAAGAAGGCGGACTCGGGGGCGCCGCTCAGCTGGCATTGGACGGGCAGGTAGGTGGGGGCCGAGGAGGAGAAACGGGACTGGGAGGAGTCCGCGCCTCCCCCCGGCCCGAGTCCCGCTGCGCCCGACGGGCTTCCAGACACTGTGGGGGGGGGGGGGGGGGGAGATTGAATTCATTACTATCGTTAACAAAAATGATACCTTTCATCAAAAAGTTGTAAAAGTCTGGGTGAATTCCAAATCTTCTAATGGAGCCAAGTCATGAAACAGTAAATCTGAGACGCATTGACCTGCGAAATGCATTTTTATTGCTGCAACATAAACGAATATATATATATATATATATATATATATATATATATATATATATATATATATATATATATATATACACGCTGCAGTACATGGGGTCTCTGCACAAACACGTCAGCTCTCAGTCGATCGACTCAGCATTACACCATTGCACATAAAAAAAGGACACATTGCTCTGCAGTTGAATTGCACATGTTTACGTTGAGTTTTTGTTCATTTCCTGGTGTATTTCTTCAACCTTTCACAAAGCGAGCCTGGGATTACCTCTTTCAGAGCACCATCTCATTTTCAAAGAGGACACGGAGTTACAACGACTGAGCTGAGGGTACATTTTGATCCCCACACTTTATCCTCCATCACTTAATGTTTGTTATTCATCCCCTGTTATGTTGTGCTCGCACTGAACCCCCCAAATGATCACTCACTGTAAACTATTTGATGTTTGAAGCCAAACAGGAGCCAAAATGACTTAATATTTTGGTTCAGTAAATTTCAGGAAAAGCGATTTTACGGTCAAGTTTTGAAGGTCGAGTTAGCGTAACATTGTTAAACTCAATGGAGTTCCTCAAAGCCTTTTTGAACCATCTTTTAATGAGTGAACACACAATTTGTTTATTTCACCTCTGATTTGTCATGTTTCAATGACAATGCTTTTCTTACTGCTTTAAAGACAACGCTCAGTTGGAAAAGATTACGTCTACTTATAAATCAGACGTTCTTTCTTTCTTTCTTTTTTTACTTTGACTGCTGCCTATCGAGTGTTGAATACTGATGAAGAAGACTTCAGATTTGAAGTTGACCATTTAAAGGGCCTTTAAAGGCAACGGCCTCCTTTTGCAAATTTGGAAGTTATTCCTCCAGACCGGGCGGCAGGCTTCCCGCTGACTTTACCCACTAATAGATGCTCTACAGGTCAAGAGGGAAGGTCGGTGCATGAGTCAAAATAAGGAATTTAAGTGGCACTTCTGCACCGTGTGAAACCAAACATTGTTTCACTAATTACATCGTGTTTCGGGACACTATGGGCGATTTTACACGCGTGGCTCGTGTTTCATTACATGCACTGACATGCATTCTGACACAAACCAAACACCTTTGTATTTAGCAATAAACACACGGGGTGTAGTAGTTCAACAATCCAATGGTTTTAAACAGGTTCACCACAACGTTTTTTTACATGTTAAGGGAAGTGTGTTGTGCTTTAGAAAAAGCATTTAGAAAACATGTCTAAAATTAAACGGCCACTGCCGCAGAATTCTCTTTTTTTTTTTTTAAAGTGCATTTTATCGTAGTGGAGTAGGATTTCCATTTGGCACAAACAAAACCCCGCGTACAGTGTCTCCGGGTGTCCTAGCGTAGCCGAGTGTGAAAATATAATGAGGGTGGGACGGCGTCTCGGGCAAGTCACACAGAGGCGACTTCGGAAAAAGAAACATAATGTAGCATATAGCGGTACCTCGGTGCGACGTGAATAAGCAGGCGGATTTGGTTACGGTGCGTGGGCACCATACACAAAAAAAAAAGGTTTAGGGAGGGGGGAGACAGAAAGGAAAAAAAAGAGGAGAGAGTTAAATAGAAAGACGGAGTGGGAGACAGAAAAGGTAACACAAAGAGGAGAGGAGCAGGAGGTGCAAGAGAAGGAGGAACTAAATGGAGTGAGATGAAAAAAGGGAAAAGGCGGAGGGGGGGGCACAGAGTGCATACAGTGTGACAGATCGGAGACGCTGGAATTTTAACACAGGACGACTGCATGAACCTCACCACAGATCAGCTTCTCTGTGTCACTTCTTCAGTGACAAAGATTCAATTCAAAGAATTCTATTCTTCAATTCTAGGTTTTTTGAAAAGATGAATATGCACCTAAACCAACATTATTTACTGAACAATGCTGTAGGAAGATGGATTCTGGCTATGATCTCGTAGGTGTAGTGGTCGTTCATGTCTGCAAGGTAACATGCTCTTCATGTTTGGGAAATGATCCTCCATATTTAGCAACTTAGTCACATGCATTAAAAAAAAGAAATCAGTTTGTAATTATTAAATGTGGTGAAAACATTGGCCTCAGTGTGCCGTTTTGGCTTTTAATATAGTCCCATTATCCATTTATTACGTGCGTCTTTGAGGTGCAAAGGCCTGCATGTGTGTGTGTGTGTGTGTGTGTGTGTGTCCACGGGAGTCTCACGCAGCATATGTCCCGAAGCCGGACAGGGCCCTGCAACAGCTGACAGACACACGGGCAACACTCTCACTCTGGCTTATCTTTTCATGCAGACAAAAGTTGACCGTTGGAGGGAATTGTTTACATTTCATGAAATATCAAAAAAATCAAAAGTCTCTCCTTAATCTCAAGTCGTATTTTTTAAAATTTCTTTATTCATTAAGATGATTTTCAAACAGATGTGTAATGTTTTCTTAAGCCTTTTATACTCTTGACCCTTTGTTGTTTGTTATGTTAATCTGGAAATGTAAGCCTCTGCTGGGAGAAAAGGTTTTTTTTTTGCTAACATCATTATCGTGTGGATAATAAAAATACAAGATGACATCAGCCCAATCTAAAAACCAGTGTGCAATTGGCCACCATTGAACTTGGCGTGGTCCAGAATACCTGGCATCGTGACTTTGGCAATCGCCGACCACAGCAGGCGTCCCAACCCGCTGTGTCCTGCTGCACAGTGATTCAGTGTGTGTGTGTGTGTGTGTGTGTGTGTCTGTGTGTAAAAATTATCTCTAAGTGTGCGTGTGGATTGTTGTAGTGGGTCCCTGACCGTGCATGCAAGGTTCAACAAAAGTGTAAATGTGCAGAGGCTATGCAAGCTTTCGTATAGGTAAAAGAGATTATAGAGAGTTATATGTGTGTGTGTGTGTGTGTGTGTGTGTGTGTGTGTGTGTGTGTGTGTGTGTGTGTTTTAGAAAAAACTGGAAAGGAACAAAGCCAGATGTAGAGAGAAAAGAAGAGCTACCAAGATGTGATTACGGTATCAGTTCAGCTTGATATTGTGTTGCTTGTATATTGACTTTTTGTTCATTAGAGACAGACACACACACACACACACACACAGGAACAGGGCCATGTTTTACAATAGTCTCTTTTGGGTAGGACCGGCTGAACGTTGCACCAACATTGCCTGCAATAGCAAGCTGATAGATCCAATAACTTGAAACTTTTGCATGTTACATATAGTAGTAAAGGGTTAAATGGCAGTGCATTGCAGGGCTGCATTTCACAGAGTGTCAAAGTGCTCCAGAATGTCATTCCTGATTTGCCCGTTTTTTTTTTTTTTTTACCAATTTCCCTTCCATATATATATACTGTATATACGGGAGCCGTGTGCAAACTACTTCTTTCCCCCCCCCCCCCCCCCGCTCTCTGCTTCCCTCCATCTGTTCCCTCCTCATTGCCAGTCACACTATTTGTCTTGCTTCTGCCGAGGTTGTTTCGCACACTTGAACAAATAGCTCTTCGTTGTACATTCACCGAGCAGAAAGCCAAATGTTTCCACAACTGCTTTCCTGTCAACAGCTCACAAAATGTCCAACAACGACGAGCGCTTCCGCGTCGAAACATCTGCGACATCATCGTCTTGCTTCATTCAACCCCCCCACCCCCCCACCCCCCTCGTCCCCCCCATATTCCACCACCCCATGGGTAAAAAAAAAAAAAGAAGCAGAGCAGGCAAAGAGAAATCCATCACGGGAGAATTTCCCCCCCGAAAAGAATTAACGCCATTGATCACAAAGATGGCCCGCTATCTGAGAGAGAGAGAGAGAGAGAGAGAGACGGGGGGGGGGGGGGGGGGGGGATACAGATGGATACGGGGGAGATATATAGACAAGGATGGTGTGAAATGTGGAGGGAAGGAAGCAGGAAGGGTGTCGAGGAGGAGAGGTAATACGGGGAAAGAGGATGAGAGAGGGATGAGGTTTCTATTTCTGAGCGGAACATCCATCACAAGCATGAGTTTATTTTGGTGGTCTCTCTATCTCTATTTATCTACGCCTGTGCGCCCCCCCCCCCCCCCCCCCCCCCTCCCCGTGTGTCCTACCCTCGCTCCTGAATGGTGGATGTTTTTTTTTGTTTTGTTTTTAATTATTAAGGGGAAACTCCAATGATCAGGTTACATCGTTTGGAATAAACATAAAATTTAGAGAAATCTTTTGGCAGCGTTTTCACCCCCCCCCCCCCCCCCGGTGTTTGTCTCGAAGAGGTCGAAGGTCGGGTTGCGTCAGTTTGCACTGAAATGACACCCCGGCTAAGAGGAGAAGAGTTTTGTTTGCGACCTTGTTTTTTTTTTTTTTTAATGGCTTCTGTGGCTCCATTTGGAAATGTGTCATTTGGAGGCACTGTGATGAAAACTATACTTTTCCTTTCAAAACTGAAAATAATAATGCTAAATGTCCTAAAAAGCTCGCTTGATATTATGAAACCCAGTTCAGTTCTGCTGCTTGTCTGTGTTTGTGGTCCGTTGTCATGGTTTCAAAGAAAAAAAGAGAAAAAAAAAGACATCTACGTTACTGTTAGAAACCACAGATTTGTGCTCTTACGACACATTTTGGCAGGTTCTGACCGCCGGAGCCCTTTAATCGCTGACTAATGCAGCTGATTGAACACGTGGAACCTTTGTAGCAGTAAGTAACCTCTGGTTTGTCCTTGTCCACAGAGTGCTTACAGAATCCTGTGTACCCCTGGTGGAATAATCACTCCCACACACACACACACACACACACACGCTGTCCACTTGTTGATTGATGTCCCTGTCGTTGGGTCAGTGGAGTCACATTTCCCCAGATATGGTCTGAGCACCACCTCTTCCCCCCCTACAGCCACCCCCACCACCCCTCCTCCACCATACTTGCTTCGGCCCAATATCCCAATCTCTCTCTTTTTATCTGTCTGCCTCTTTGTCTCCATTCTGTGCTGCATCCCCTCGGAACACCTCTTCCATTGGAGGCGTTTGATAATGGGAGGACGAGAGACTCACTGCTGATCGATGCTTATCAATCACAAATGATGTGTTTAGGACAGAATGGCGTCTTCGATATCCTCTCATTGATTGTCCCTCGCTCTGTCCCTTCTGTGCCTCCCTGGAGGAGAACGAGGGAGAAGCCCAGACGGACCGAACGCGAGAGCAGGGGGGATAAGATGGTGGGATGGAGGACTCAAGGGATCTTGTGTGTGTGTGTGTGTGTGTGTGTGTGTGTGTGGGTTCATTGCACCGTGTCTCTAAGAGTGAGTGTGTGTTTGTGGCAGCAGATGCAGGGAAGGGTAAAGAGCAACGTGGTGATCGTCCCACTGACAGAGACGGAAAAGAAAAGGCCTCTCAGAACGGACGTCCAGCGTGCGGGACACACACAGAAATGGTTTTATTATTATCAGTAATATATACAGCTAGAATGGTGACAACATACCATACTCTAAATATACTGTGAAATACTTAATAAAATAATTAAAGGTATTAATTATAACGGTATATATGGAGGACTAAAAGTGCCACAATTAAGTAAATAAATACACAATTAAATAATTACTTAAATATAAAAATAGAATTAAATACATAAATGTGTTAATAAATGTGTCATTAATTAATTCAAATACAGATTCATGTTATGTAAAATACATATATACTTATTTCACTATTTACATTTACATTTCATGATCCTGCGTTGCAGTGCTTCATGAATTACTTCAAACTGTCAAACTGACCCATCAAAGTCAGTGGGCGGGGCTAACGCGAATCCAGTCTGATCCATTGCTTTGGTAGAGTACCTGGCCACGGCAGTATTTTGTTCCTGGCCCAAACTCTTTGTGGCATATAGATGGCCATCATAAGCTCATCAGGTCAGTGATATTAGCAGATAAACAATGCATCTTTCTAGATGTTTCATTACAATTCATGTGTTTGCAACAGGTGGAGATTTGTTGTCCACGGTGGGGTGGATGGATTCAGTCGTTTAGTAGCTCTGCATCAATCCAGTATCCGGAATTGATTTGCCTTGACTTGATACACAGGGTAACCAATCAGGCGTTAGGTTCCGCCTACCAACTTTTGATGGGTCAGTTTGACAGTTTTAAGTAATTCATGAAGCACTGCAACGCAGGATCATGAAATGTAAATGTAAATAGTGAAATAAGTATATATGTATTTTACATAACATGAATCTGTATTTGAATTAATTAATGACACATTTATTAACACATTTATGTATTTAATTATATTTTTAATTAATTAATGACACATTTAAGTAATTATTTAATGATGTGTTTATTTATTTAATTGTGGCACTTTTAGTCCTCCATAGGTATATGGTTTTTAAGAAAAATGCAATGTAGTTCATCTGGTGATAAAGGGATGAAGCTGGATAGTACTATAAGTATACATATAAGTATTTAACCTATTTGCAATGGCGAATCCGCTCTTCATAGTGAATGTTGTAACATGCTGAGCGCCTCGACCCAAAGGTGACGTCCAATAACCCTGATCAACAGAGACAAAGTCCCGTCAGTTAAAGCGCTGCTTTGAAGAAAAGCCTCGCGTGGCGCAACAAGATCTCCTGGCTTGGAACATGAGTAAAGGATCGATCCGTTCCATCCGATCCTCCAGTGGACCACAGCCAGACAGCCGACTTGCTGAAGAGGCTGAAGGCCTCAACCCACGTAACTGACCAACAGGAGGAGAGCAAAGGAGAGGAAAGGAGAGGAAGTAGGGATTACATGAGTTCCTTGAAGGATACAAGGCAGTCAAAGCGTGGAGAATAGACTACAATGAATAAATAAGAGGATCAGACAAGAGGCGATGGTGATAACTGTAGCGAAGAGCTGAGAGTAGAAGAAGAAGAAGTGAATGAGTGGACAAAAGGGAAACACAACCCATGAGCATCCTTTTATATTGGAGCTGCTCGTTGACTAATGGGTGCGTGTCCATTCGTGTGGCTCTGCGTGGATGACCTTTGTGGTGAGACACGTGTTGTCAAGACTAATACAAGCCATTACACGCCACACACACACACACACACACACACACACACACACACACACACGCACACATAGAGTTCGTGGACATGCGTCACTGACGGAGGGTCTCCCAGAGAGCCAAAGGGGGAAAAGGAGAGATGAATGAGTCAAACAAGAAAGAGTTGTAGGGCAGAAAAAACCCACTTAAGTTAAGTTATATTTATTTAACTGTCTGAACGAAGTAGAAGAAGAAGAAGAAGAATATTAAGAAGAAGAAGAAGAAGAATATTAAGAAGAAGAAGATAATGTAACAAAAAAATACTCAAGAATAGAGCTTGTTGCTATGGGTTGTGTTTGAGAAACAAATGATGCAGATGTGCATTGAAGTGTCAAAGTTATATATATACATTTGAATTAAGTACACAACATGAGAAGACTTCTGACAGTCGGGAACACATATTATGGGATGCTACAGTCATGGTGACTACAGTCCGTAAGGATAATCATTAGAAGTAAAGACACCGCAGGCACACACACACACACACACACACGCATTTACATGCACACTACATCCGCAGTGTAAATAAATGAAAGGACCACGTGCACATCTGGAGCGTAGCGTTGAGCTTCCTCCAACTGCAGCCCGCTGGTTTCCCCTCTGACATAATGCCCACCCGCCGCATGTCTCTTATTATGAGGTGGTTTGATTTTTGGATTCAACCAATTCGTTAAACTCTCGAGCTAAAGTGTTTCTATTTGATCGATTGTCAACAACATGGTTTGTTATCGTGCATTCCGCACACAGACAGGTGGATATCCGTCTACCTTAATCAAAGAGTGTGAATTAAAACATGGCGAAAAAAAAAAAGCTGAGGATGGACCAACTTTTAGTTAAGAAACGTCAACATTAAACATGACAAAGGGTCACGAGTTGGTCGTTTAATCCATGAACAGCACAAAGAGCAGCTACTCACGTAGGGCTTTTAGACAGGACTCCCAGGTTGTTATTAGGACCCATTAGACGGGGCCTATAACGAATTCAGCTAAATAAATTACCTCCTCATCGTCTCACCATCGCACAGCGAGCCCCTGTAATGCGGGTCTAATCTGTTTACAGCTGTAATCTGGTATGACAATCTGATTAATGTTCAAGTTAATTCATCTGATTAATGTACTAATAAGGGCAGGATTATCACTCCTATGCCTGCATATCCGCATCGCTCCTCCTCCTCCTCCGGCTCCTGTTTATCTGCGACTCCTTTAATTGGGTCCTCGGCGCCGCCCTCGTCCCCCCGCCGTCCTCACCTCGCTCTGCTGTCCTCACCAGTCTCTCCCCGCCCTGCCTGTCAGTCATTCTCTGTCTCGTTGTCATCGATTGCCACAGAGGCCGCACGAGGACAAGCCTAATTAAGTCCGACAAGTGCAGGTATTTTTAGCAATGTCCAAAAAAAAAAAATAACCCCACCCGGGGCAAATGCCAGCGCGCCGAAACCCAAACGCACCCCCAAACTGTTGCAGGATTCTTGATTTTAAGGTGAACATTCGTTGTGCCCATGTTGAACTTTGACATTTTGTGTGCACATGTGCATCGTAGGGGCGTCGGTGAATGTCAGGTCGTATCTCTCACACACACACACACACACACACACACACACACAGGCACACAGACGACACACATCTTCGGAGACCTTTCGTCCCAGTCATCCACTGTCCTCGGACATCTTTCCACCCAACCGTTAAACATTGACCTTCACCCCAGTTAAAGAGGGGATGAACAATAAATATTCACACCGTTTTCACCTTTCAAGCCTTCACAGCTCATGCACACACACACACACACACACACACACATACACACAGTTGCATGTGCACACATCGGTCTTCATCACCTCCCCTCGGGGCAACTATTCCCGCCACAGATGTGTCGATGTGTGAGTTCTTTATGCAGAGGTGTGATACCAACATTTTCAGACTAGCCCCTTGGTGTTGATCATCCGTCGCTTTTGTGTCCTTCAAGGTCTTCATTTTGTTACGTCTCAAGGATACGATCCTTGTCTATCTTTGTGTGTGTGTGTGTCTGCAGTATTGTTGCATATATGTGTGTGAAGGACTGAGTAAAAGGGGAAAATGGCAGGTCAAAGTTATAATTATCCGGGTGATTGGCAGCATAAATGGGTGTTTGTATGCATGTGTGTGAGTGTGAGGGTGACAAGTTGAGTGTCAGCTTTAGGACGTTCATATTTAATGGAAATATTGGAAAGGTCACTTTTTTAATTTATATGAATCCAAAAGTTTTGTGGAGGGAAATGAAGAATGGAAGAGATATCTCTTTGGATACAAAGGGCACCAATTGAATCAGCATTATAGATAAAGGAGCACAATATAAGGATATTCTAAGAAAGAATTGTCATGATTCCCATCAGTTTCACTTTTTATTAAACTCAAGACCTTCTCATGCTTACTTTAACAATTGTTGTTGTATTCGAGCGTACGGGAGATGCAGTGACATGAGTAGGAATAACTGTCTCCTACGTTGGATAAAACAGGAAAGAAACCATTCAAACGGATGAATCTCCACAACCAGATTAGACAAATAATCCAATGAGTCAAATTGAGCATAACGCTTCCACAATATCACCATTTGGCTTTCTATTCATCTCGCAACCCCTTCTGTCTTTTGGACAATCCATCTCTTCTTCCTCACTCCATCCCTCTGATCTCATTATAGTCCCGATGGTTCCTTTAACGTTGCTCTTCACCAGAAAAAACTTCCCAGTGGGAGTTGGATGGATTATATGAAAAAATGTTTCAAAACTTTGCCGGGTGTTTTTCATGTGTTGAATTCAGAGGTCTTTGCAGGTTAAATGTGGGTAAGTACGTAAATCAAGGGCTTATTCGTTCACACTGCTATTATACTTCTAAATTTTCCTCACAAAAACGCCAGCTACGCACCTACTGTTCTCCTTTGAGTTGTAACAAGAAATCATCCATCTGCTCTTGAGATTGGAAAGAGGGGTGAAGTGTTGGAGTGTTTGTGATGTGGCTTTTCTTTTTAGTTCTTTTGTGTCGCATTCACCGATCGGACTAAAAGAACGTCTCTCCTGTGACTCGCTGACTACAAAGAGCGCGTGATTGGTTAAGTGAAATCACAAAAAAAACGTGACGCGCATTCACTTAGAGCTGCAGCCCCCCCCCCCCCGACGTCCTCCAGTCATTTAAGCTGAGGATTAAGTGTTTGCATTGAATGCTGAATTGAACGTGTCACAATCATCAGTGATCACAACAACAGTGTTTCATATCAACTCGGGACACTCCGTCATTGTCCCCGTCCCTCAAGGGACACAATGCCCAAATCAGCACGCAGCGCCAAACCCCTGGAGGCAGGGTTCTCTCTAACGTACATTTTGCATACATTGTAATCCTTTTAAAGATACAAAAAAAATAAAAATTACTCTTATCTTTTTGAAGATTTGTTTGACAGAAACGAATGACCAGCTTCTCCTTTGCCTGATTCATCCATCATCATCGTTCGTCATGACCTTCGTCACACGCCCATCACTTTGACCGATCGACTCATTCACACACACACACACACACACACACACACACACGCACTGTTAAAGAAGTCATAGCATGCATTAATCCGGGACACCGTGGAGCGGAATACAAACGGCGACCTCTGTTCCCTCGTACATAAGAAATAGATCCTTTGCTGTTGCCAATTTTTTTGTTGTCTATTTTGCGTGGGTTTTTTTTGCAGCTTGTTGCCGTCACAACGGCACACATTTGGATCGGTTCCCGCTTGTTTAACTTTAACTTTATTCTTGTGCTCTTTTTTCCCCCCCTCAACCCACAATTCCTTTAAAGCGACGTGAACCAAGTCAGATACACACGAAGGCCCGTTAGCTGCGGCCTGATGCTGCTGCAGGGTCGTGGCCCCTCCTCCCTCCTTCTCCCCAGCGTCTGCAGGGGGATGGGGGAGGATGGGGGGCTGTGTGGCTCATTTTTTCAGTAATTGAGCTCACTAACGTATATTGTTGTTGGTGCACTTTGGTTTGTGGACTGCTGAGTGCGCAGCGTGGCGCCCGGAGGGAGGGGCTCTGCGGCCCACCGCCGGGGTTGATGGCGGAGTTAGGAAACATCGAGTGAGCTGCAACAAAGGTGTAAAGATGAGATGCAGGGACAAACATTGTCAGATTTGGATGTGTCGGAAGAACAATTGAATTGGTCAATTTACTCAATAAGTCCTGAAAGAACCTTTTCGGGTGATTGCAGCCGTTTCTTCGGCTGATCTCATCAACTTCCACTTCAATTTGTGAATTCCGCACGCTGACATCCACTTGTGTAATTGCGTAGGCGGGAAGGGGGAGTTTTATTAAACGGTGTAGTTTGTAAACCTTGTTATTTCTCCTAACGGATCCTGAGTCCCAGGCAGGTAATGTGGTTCCACCTTTATTCCAACCCTCCTCCTCTTGGTGCTGGCCGAGCATCACGGTCATTAAACTTCATTATTGGGACAGTTTGTGCCTGCACAGAGGTGTGTGTGTGTGTGTGTTTGTGTGGGTTGGATGGGGCTCAGTGTGAAGGATGGGGTGCCATTTGTACTTCACTGTAGTCAGCACACACACACACACACACACACACACACATTGACATCGATGCACACAGAGCCCCGCTCACAGACAAACACAGGGTTCCTCCGTGGTTACAGCCGTGGGACCTTTGACCTCAACGCTGTTCAGATCATTAAAGGGGTTTTGTCCAAACAATGTGATTTAATGAGAATGTGCAACACTGTGCGGTGTAACCCTGCAGAAGCCTGTGGGCCCTAAACAGTGTTTGGTGTGATCATAGGTAATGGATCAATATTTAAGCGAGCACATCCTAATATCGACCCTCTTGATGTAGCGGTGATGTGGGGAGGGGGAATGCGGGGTCACACCATGGCGAATGAAAAAACATCTCTGCAGGTACTGCTTCATAAATACAGATTTAAATCAAACACAGCGAGTACCATCCTAATGGTTCCTTAATGCAGAGAAATGATCCCGTCTCACACAGAGGGAATGTGTCCAGACACCTTCACGCGCATCCGAAAAACTGCTGTAAAAATCGGAAGACGTTGTCGTCAAAAAAAAAGGAAAAAAAAGAAGCTAACTCGACACTCGAGCAGACAGACACACAATCACAGATGAACGTGCAAACACACACACACACGCACACACACACGCACACACTAAGCACAAAGAAGACATTTCAATGACACGTTGCTCTTTCTGAGGTCTCACCTTTGCCGGAGCGCGACAGAGATCGTTCTCTCCCTTGTCACTTCGGTGTCTCACCTGCGGGTGTGACGATGTCACGTACAAGTAACAGTGTGTCACTGTGTGTCACTGTGTGTGTGTGTGTGTTTGTGTGGCCCTGGGCGCCTGTGACTTGATCTTGGAATAGAGCATAATTCTCACACGTCCATTTGCAGAACATTTAAAAGGAGAAAGATTGATGAACAGTGAAGAGTTACACGCGGCTGTGCTGTACACAAACAGAGTGTGTGTGTGTGTGTGTGTGTGTGTGTGTGTGAGAGCCGGGGTGTGACATTCAGCAGACAGTGGCTGTGGGATGAATGTACAAGTGACGGCTGATTAACATATTAGCCTTTATTGGCTCACTGCGCATCGACTTCACTCCGACGGAAGGCAGTTGGCGGCACGATGTAAACAAGCATTAATAACCCAAAGGCCTTTTTTTCAACTTCAACAACGTCATACGCCATACGTCATGAAGTTGGGGACCGTGTCTGTGAAGTTCTGAACCTCGTGGCTGGGGAGTTGGAATAAATGAAGGGCAACGGGCTGTAATTGGAAAATGCTAAAAAGGTAAAAAAAAAAAAACACTCAAACAAACTTTGACCGTCAAGGTGGCCTTGAGCGATGCAAATAACTGACAGCTACAATAAAAAAAAAGTTCCAACGGTGCATTACAGAAAATGTCCCTGATTTCCTTCTTCTCAGATGCTCCGAGTTGAAGCCCCGCACACGACGATGCAGCATCTCTGTTGTTACTTATGTTGCTCCCGAAAGCAGAGCTTCCATCCATTTAATACATCTGCACAGCGAGATGAACCTTCTGCAGCATCCAGACATGGGGAGGGGCAAGGGGGGGGGGGGAATCCTTCAGACTCTCTGCGACCCTGCAAGCAACGTTAAGAGCTGGAAGGGACCACGGGTCACTTGTTCCATGTGCACGCACTGCGTCTCCGGCACCACCTTCCCCCTCGTCCTTGTTGTGTCTCGTGGAGGCGGAGCGGGGTGCTGGAGAGGCTTTGAAGCCGCCATCACCGATGATCCGAAGAAACCCCCCCCTCCCCACGAGGGAGCAGGAGGTGCTCCTCCTCAGTCCTCATCAGACTTCTGCTCATGGGCTGTTGTTGTTTTTTTCTGAGGTTATCGCTGCAGAATTCCTCTTTTTTTCTTTCATGTTTTGTATACTGGAGCCTTGGGATGCCTCCGACAGCCACGTGAACCTGTCCCTTCCTCAAGCTTTGTCTCCCTCTCCCTCCAACCTCGGCCCCCGATCTCAAACCGCCTCCCCACCTCCCCCCCCCCCCCCCCTTTTCAACTCTTTCTTCCTCCCCATCACTGTCAGGGCCGTCTCTTTGTTTCACCTCCTGCCTCCGCTCTCCTCCTCCCGCTGTTCCTCTCCCCGGGTAATCCTACCCTATCTCGCAGCAGCAAGCTGGTAATCCTACCTTTGCTATCACGCGCACACGCACGCACACACACACACACACACACACACACGCACACAGACCGGATGCAAACGCATGAACAGGAAACAGACTTACACACAGGTGCAAGCAAATACAATCAGATAATGTCACAACAACAGATGGAATCACACCTTCGCCAGGCATTACACACTAAGGGCGGGTAGATAGTCACACACCGATCTGAAGATCTGAGCACACACACACACACACACACACACACACACACACAAACAATTTGTAATAAAACGTCATCAAATATCAGCAGAAAGCAACACTATTTCTGATTGGCCATGAGGACTGAGGTGTGTGTGTGTGTGTGTGTGTGTGATAAAACAGCCCCGATACATTTCCCCCATTAGACCATTTATACGGACCCACCTCACAACAAAGGATGCATTATTTATCTGTACAAGATTTAATATGATTCTTGAAATCGGTTTGATATCTAGATGAGTGACAGTGAGAGACAGACTGTTAACTCGCAGAGAGAGAGAGAGATGCTACACACACACACACACACACACACACCGATAGTGATGAATTATTAACAGTAAGGATCCTGGAGACAAAGGAGAGAAAAGGAGGGTTGGGTCGGTCATTGTTTCTGCTAAATCATTCAAAAGCAATTCATTTCCCTTTTGTAGAAGGAGGGATGCAGAGACTGGGACGGTTGTCCCGGCCCTTTTTTTCTATCCGTGTCAACTTGCAACTGATTTAAGATTAGAACAAGTAATCCATGTGTACTGCACATGCACGTGTGAGTAACCAGTGAACTCAACATTCCCATTAAAGTACAAGTTGCGTGAATGTATAAAAGGATGGTCCCGCAGAGCGGCTCCAGATGTGCAGATAGCAGGATTCTACAATGGTAACAAGAAGAAGAGAAATCCACTTTGTTCCCGCTTCATCCTTCAAAAGCTTCGAAATTACAAAGTCCCACCTCCCTCCGTCGGCATCTCTGGACCGGCCCGGGCCTCCTGGTGGTGTGATATTGGCCGTCCTCTAACTTTTACCCCTCGAAACACCACATGCACACAGAGGAGGAGGAGGCCACAAAAACAGAAAGTCAACCACGCCTCTGTCTTTCTGTGTGTGTGTGTGTGTGTGTGTGTGCGTACACACACACGCACACACACACACAATGTAAGAGCGGTCAGCAACAGAGGACATGGAGATATTGAACACATCTCTTTGAGGGAAGGTGAGGAAAAGAGTTTCGATGTAACCGGAAAGTCGCTGACAAATCAAAGGATAAAAAGTCGATTATTTTCGTCTAGCAAGTTCCTGGACAAATTGTTGACTGATAAATATTTACCATTCCACAGGATCTGCTGTCACTTGCTCCCTGCTCCATGAACCCGAGGTACAACGTTAGTGGTGATGGGTGACGGCGTTTTGTGAAAGATACATTAGATAGTTGCTACGGCAATAGACCGAGACGGTCCCAATGCAGTTTGTAGTAGAGTCCAAATATGCAGGGACGCAAACTGACTTCAAATTTGGAGGGACGTTACGTCACAAAAGCATCAGGGTTGGTCTTAAAAAAAAAAAAAAACGCATGTATATCGCCCACTAAAAAGGACCGAAGTGACATTTTGATGTGTCGTGATTAACCACGAAACCAAATTTTTAGGAGATTTAAGGAGAAAAAGGGAAGGAAGCTTGAGGCTTTACCTCATAATCAACCGCATTTTAAACAATTCCAACACATGCTGTGTCCTGAAATATTGCTTTTTTTTTCAAATAGTGAACAAAGATAAGTCAGCTGGAAATTCAGACAAAAATGCATTTAACAGTTAACCGGATTGTCCACACACCCGACTACGTGTCTGTAAGTTTATACCGTAGTGTAATCAATACATTTTGGGTGGGTGTGTCCCATATAACATAACAGTGGCAGACTTGCACATCAGATACGGCGGAGCCACTGAAAACGTCCTCCCCATCCGACTAAATGTTAATGCTCAGGCTCACTGTAAATAACTAATGTGACAATCGGCTTAGCGCAGCGTGTGCACTTTAAGCAGCTTTCCGTCAGTCAGCACACAACAAACATGAAGCTTAGTCCCTCGGCTCACAAACAGACAGAAATCCCATTATCGTCCATCTATCCATATCCATCACTTCATTCCTCCCTCCCTCGCTGTCATTGCCGTGGTTTTGAACGGGGGCAAAAAGCCTCCACCTTTATTTATTTACCTCACATTCCCATTGCTTGCAACTAGACTGAAACCCCATTTATTTTTCGCCACTCTCTCTCTCTTTTTTTTTTTTTTTCTCGCACACCGTCCTCAGTCGCGTGTCTCTCGACCGAAAGCAGGGTCGTCCATTCATCTCGCTGTCTAGGCAGCTTTCTATCCATCTGCTCGCTCCTCCCTCGCAGCTCCACGTGTAATAAAAGGGCGCCGGGGTTGTCCATCTCATCGACAACATGTCAGGTGGTTTTCTGAGAAATCAGCCCAAGACCTCGGCTGAGACTTGAGAGTCTGTAGAGAGCGCCGAAGTTGCAAGTGTTTGCAATTTGTTTGAAACTAATAAAATGACCCATAAAAATGACAAACCCACCAAAAAAAACAATGATTTGATCTTTCAGCAATTGCAGAATTGTTAATATAAGTTTGCATGAACATCTGGAAAACTTCTCTGAAGTAACAAAGGATAAGATATGTACAAGAATTAAGGAGTTGTGTGTCTTATGGGATTAATTCACTCCTAAATATTTTTCAAACCTGTTGTTTAAGGCGAAAATGAGGCGGCAAAATAACCCAAAATTGTTTTGTATGAGCTTTCTAAGTGCAATAAAAGCATCAACCCGTCAGGTTATGTGAAAGAAGCCTCCAGAAAATACACAATTCTACAAAAACACATGGCTCCGCCCTCCGGACCGAGACTCACAGCCCAATAATTATAAACCTTAGGAAAGACCATGTATACCAGAACCACTCCTTCCCTTCTCGCCTTTCACAATAAAAGCCCGGGGACATATGCGCAGTATAAAGATATTTGGCATCAGAGGTGATTGTGCTCAAGGCATTTATGGCTTTTATCCACAAAAGTCTACGTACAGTTCAGACGTATTGAGAGAATGGCCAGAGTTCCACCATAGCGTGTTTTTATGCTTTTATACGGGTGTCTCATGCAGGGGACATTCCTGCCAACTGACGGCCTGCTTTACCCTGAAAGGCCCAGGTGCCTGACCAACACATGTGTGTCTTTTAGACGCAACCTGTGCGTGACCCTTTTTTTTTTTTTGAGGCCGCCGTCTCAATAATTCACAAAGGCAGCACGGGTTACATCCGCTCCCTCTGTTCAACATGTGACTGTGTCTGTGAGTGTGTCTGCGAGTGTGTCCGAGAGTGTGTCTGTGTGTGTGAGCTCCGCGGTGTGTTCGGCGGCGTTGTGTTACATAACCCTTAATTATAACTCGGGAGGAAATGTGACAGCTTGTGACCTAAGCCTTAAAAAGCATTACATTTTCACAATTCAAAAAATAATGTGCAAGAGAGAGCGCGCGCGTGTGTGTATGTGTGTGTGTGTGTGTGTGTGTGTGTGTGAGGGTGTGTAATTTGCCAATGCCAACTAAAGGTAATGTGACAGCCCGGCAAACATACTCTTCAATCTGGAAATGTGACGAGTCTGATAATGGCACATTGATGTGGTTTTCCACTGCACGCGTGTGTGTGTGTGTGTGTGTGTGTGTGTGTGTGTGTGTGTGTGAGAGAGACAGACAAAAGAAGGTTCTTGGAAGTGTGTGTGTGAGAGGGTTGCTTTAATTTGCGCTGAATGACAGATCTATTACTGTGCAAGAGCGCGTCATTATTAACATTAAGCGGCCTTGTGGAAGCACACACACACACACACACAGCACCATGCAGGCTGTGTGATTAAAGCTGACTAACGTTCTTAATCTGTGTGTGTGTGTGTGTGCGTGTGTGTGATTACGAAGGAGAATAGAAGCTGCCACTTGGCTTTCAAGGCACCCTCTAATATGGCTTTTAAAGGCTTCTCATCTTTCTGTGCCACACACTCACATAAACACAAGGAGACATGCACACTTACAGAAATACAAAAAAAAAGGCCACGGACTCACTGGCGAACTGTCACCATTGTCACACCCCCACCCCCACACACACACACACACACACACACTGCCTCAGCCTCATTCAAGTTGCACAGTTCTGCCCTCCTTAATTCAACCTTTCCTCTACTTTCTATCCTTCCTTCCTCTACTTTTATCATTTGGGATTTACCGGTCCCTCCTTTTTCCAGCCTCACGCTCTAAATGTACTTTGCCTACGTGCCGTTCTCCTTTCCAGCGTTGCCCTTCGTTAGTCGGTTGAGTTTGTGGTAGAAACCCAAAGACGATGAAACAAAGAGGAGAAAGAGACACACTGAGCGCTGCTCCATTTACTGTTGAAGCACGAGAACCATTCAAGTGAACGACGTTGGGAGCGGTGGGTCCTCTCCTCCTCATTCGTCCAAAAAAATGCTCGGTCGAAGCTGCCGGGCGGAACCTGCAGTTGTGTCCACATCAATGAGATGCAACACTTAAAGCCCGAGGCTTACAGTGGATCCTGCCGGTCCGATGAAATGCAATCTCAGGGCCCATCTGACGACAGATAAGCCTCCGGGTGCCAGGGGTCGTATATCTGGCTTTCCAGTATAGTCAGCGTCTATCTGGACCAAGAACTTCCCTTTTTTCCCCCCCCCTGCGCTGATCAGTGTTTACACTTCCATCAGCAACTTGAGATTAGAGCCGGAGAAGAGAGAGCGAACCCACTTCAATCCACGCGAGAGACACGATGCGAGGAAGAGAGGGCCTCAACGCGGCGTGACTCAACCTGACGGAGGACAGGGAACAAAAAGATTGCTCTAAAATAGCTGCAGCTATATACAAACATCATGTTTTTGTCTGGGCCTACACCCCCCCCCCCCCCTGCATTGCCTGTTCTACAGCTTGCACACAGCTAGCACACATCACGTGGTCTTCGTCCCACACACACACACACACACACACACACACACACAGGGAGACTTCTTGTCACACTCTCTCTCTCTGATGGGCTTAACCAGTTTCTCTATTTCTTCTCTTCTTCTTTCTGGAATTCTCCTTTCCTGCAAGAGCACATCCAGACAGAATTACCACCCACATCGCTCCTCCGTCACTGCCTTCTCGTCCCCCCCCCCACCCCCCCCCTCCTCCGCAGAGGGATGTACACACACACACACACACACACACACACACGTAAGCCCGTTTTTTCCAACAAGTTGTCGAAAACAGAAAGTGTGAAATAAACTGCTTTTGTGCAGAAATGAAACGCCGTGTGTAACAGGGTTACATAATCAAGTAACACTTTTGTAAATCATGGCGCTTCACTGCTGCTTCCCATCTGTCATTTAGGGTCATGAATGAATTCAACAAAAAGCCCCGTTTACTCTTGGCCCGCGTGCAGGGTTTTTATCTTGTGTCTAACCCGGTAAAAAGAACTTAAGGATAATGCGGCATTTGTTTACCAGATTCCGGGGCGGGGTGGGGGGGGGGGTTCCGTTCCCTTTTTTCTCATTCTTTCTTTTTTTTTGTGCCCCTCTCAGCATCCGGCCCATCTCTTCCAGCTTCAATTTCGCACGCTCCCCATCTTTTACTTTCTTTCCACGCCCCCCCCCCCCCCCCCCCGTCTCAGGGCTTCGGCTCACAGTGTCTGACTGTCCTTCCTTCCTCCCCTCCCCCCCCCCCCGCTTTCCTTCACTTAACCAGCTGGAAGCATCGCTTGATCCAACAGAACCGGGGACTTGATTGGACTCATCCACTTTTAATTGCAGCCGTTCCTATTTAAGAGTATTTCATCTCTTTTTCATGGCTCAGTCCTCACCTGTTAAATTCCCGTTGCACTTTTTTCATCTCCACTATGAATGTTTTAAAAAAAGAATATCCTCATCTCACCATTTTGTCGGTTTGCCATTTTTGTGCCTTTTTTTCCCCCCCCTCTCATCTCTCACAATTGCCCTCCTCCTCCTGCTACCATCTCTCCATCTCCTCCTCTGTGTTGTTGAAACACAAAAGTTAGACCTCGGTACACAAATATATTTAAGAAAAAATGATTTTTTTTTTTACAGTTGCAGCAGACTCCCCATCCTCCTCTTCACATTCTCGTTGTCATTGTACGAGGAGAGAACAGACTGTCTGGGATGTCTACGGCCGTTATAGAAAGTTTATGTTATCCAGCCGCTTTTCGCATTGAGTGAAATAAAGAGAGGGTTTTCTCCAACGGGCCGGAAAAATAATGGATGGATGGATTGAAGGCCAGCCAAAGATCAGGTCATTTAAAGACAGGGAGTTGAGTGAAAGAGAGAGAGAGATGGCAGCTTCAGACAAGCACGGGGTGAATGACGCTGTTAGAGAGCGGAATAAGAGGTAGACAGATGTAGGAGAGCCAGATGGGGAGAAAAGGAGCGACCGGAGAAAGACTCGAGTTTCAGAACATAGCGAATGTTACCTGTAGCAGGTGTTCGACCAGCACACTTCGGCACCTAAAGATAGCAACGAAGGTCCCGTGTGTTTGCACTGGAATCGCAACCCTCCGTCTGTCACGCTGCGGCCTTTTGCAATGCTCTCCCCCATACGCATGTTTGAATAATTCAAACCAAACTTCACGTCTGTCAAGGCCATTTAACACCCCCCTTTGCCACGCCAACACAATTATGAATATTGCAAGGTGTTCATCAAAAGGCTGTCAAAGGTTACAAACAGTGTGGAGAAGTCGAAAACCTCCTGCAACACTTAAAAAACGTGAATCCCCCCTGTAGGTCTTTGTGGTGCAGCTCAGCGAGGACGGAACACCAAGAGGCTAACATCATCCGATGAAGGCACTGTAACATGAACTTAGCATATACGGCATATTCATTGTGCATTCATCTGGACACGTAGAAGCAGAAACATCTTGTCTTTAATCCGGACATTAAGGCTTATAGCGCTTTAACTGCAGTGTTTCAAAGGAAGCTGGTGAAGTGAAATACCTGAAACAGACCTGAAGCAACAAGGCAGCTTAAATAGTTCGCTGTAAAATAGACACCTTCCTGAGAAATGATGCTTATAAATAGAACGCTAGCGTTACACGAGGCCTTCACAGGAAGGCAGAGAAGCAAAGGGCTCCTTAGAAGGTTTCCCTCCACAGAGAGGAGACCGCAAGGAGCGCCGTGAGAGGCGCCTCCTCCTCGACTCGTCTGCGCTTGAAAAGAAAGTCTCAAAGCCGTACCCTCCGTGTGCATGTGTGTGTGTGTGTGTGTGTGTGTGTGTGCGCGCTTAAAGGAGGCATTGATTAGGCGTAAGAAAATCAAAGCTGAGCTTTGGGTTAGCAATCAATCAAACGAGTCGACGTTTTTCTTTCCTACCTCCAAAAGGAAAGAAAACATTTCTTCTTGTTTAAAGGCTGACAGATTGGGTGAAAGTATAAAAGAGAGGAAGAATCCTCAGACACAAACACAATGCTGGAAAACACAAGAAAAAGGCGTAAACGAGAACAAACACACACACACACACAGAGAAAACCAAACACTGAATTCACGCACGCAAATGCAGGTGCACATACTTATAGAGAATAAACACAAGTTCTAAACCCAAGAGCAAACCAACACACACACACACACACACAGCAGGTTTTGACAGGATTGCGCCGACACAACACAAACAGACATGCAGATAGACAAGCTGCATACAAGGAGACGGAATTTGTGAAATGGAGAAGAGAGAGAGAGCAGAAAGGGAGAGAGGAAGAAGAGAGAGAGAGAGCAGAAAGGCAGAGGGAGAGGAAGAAGAGAGAGAGAGAGCAGAAAGGCAGAGGGAGAGGAAGAAGAGAGAGAGAGAGCAGAAAGGCAGAGGGAGAGGAAGAAGAGAGAGAGAGAGCAGAAAGGCAGAGGGAGAGAGGAAGAAGAGAGAGAGAGAGCAGAAAGGCAGAGAGGAAGAAGAGAGAGAGAGCAGAAAGGCAGAGGGAGAGAGGAAGAAGAGAGAGAGAGAGCAGAAAGGCAGAGAGGAAGAAGAGAGAGAGAGCAGAAAGGCAGAGGGCGAGAAGAAGCAGGTGAGGGACAGTGGAGGTGAAACAGAGTTTGAGTAAAAGTAAAAGCGGAGAGAGATTTGCTACATGAGTGATAAAAAAGATGAAAGGGAACTTCCTGTGAAACACTCAGCAATTGTATAGGAGAAGCTGCAAAGCTTTGACCTCAGCCAGCATAAGTTCTCTAGTTATAGTGTCTCTAGTTAAGTGTCCCCGTGACCTTTGTTCCTTTATCTGAAGAGATATTTCACTGAAATGATCTTTCCCTGAAAGTTTTTTTCCAAAGTGCTGCAGCCGTACAGTAAGCATCACGGGTGTCGCTCCTCAAAGTTTGCATTATTAAATCATCATTATTGCATTTACATTTTTTTTCTCTTTTTCCAAATTGATCAAAAATCGCCGAAGAGGCCCTTTTTAGGGCTGCATCCGGTTCTGCGATTTCTCCCCCCCCCCCCCCATCCGCCTTCTGTCAACACGAGGTCCGCCCCGTCTCACTCATCTGTGATGCTGCTCCGCTTTGGCAGCTGAGACATCCACCCGAAAACAGACGGACTGACGAACACGGGGTCACGTGGGGACACGTGGGGACACGGGGGGACACACGCCAGGGACACGGGGACACGGGGGGGTGGGCGCGCAAGAACTGGAAGTGAATCAGCACGCTGAACATGGAGCTGCACTTGTAACACATTCAGAGAGAATTTTACATTTAATTCTGAAGTACACACACACACACACACACACACATTATACAGCGCGGACGTCATTTGAGAAGCACAAGTACACTTTATTCAATAGTACTTGTTGGTTCAGGTAGGAGAGAGGGTCATTTCTTTTACCTGAGGTGGCTTTATGCAGGAAACCTCTCAGTGAGGCTCAAGCCAAAGAGGGCCGCCCATCGCTTAACGTCTGTTTTGCTTCCATGACATATCTTTTTCACGGGACTAGTTGGAAGCTGAAGAACTTTGAGAACTGGCTTCGTTCCCTTTCAGATTTTTGTTTCCTTTTTGCAACTCCTTCCAGTTGCTGGTTGGGACTTTTTGCAAAGGACCACCTTGATGAAACTGCTCATTCCTCATTTAAAAAGTTAACAAAAACAAAATCGTTTATCGAATCCTTCAGCTGGAGAATTCTCCGATGTAATCATCTAGTTCAAATGTTACCACACAGTCACCTCGGGTGTCTCCTCTCCATCGCTGTTACAGAGAGAAATATCAAATCAAACAAAGAAACAAAGGGATGGCTGGCTGGAGAGAGAAGTAGAAAAGAGAGCACAAGTGGACACATGGAGGGCTGTTTTTTTTTTTTTTTTTTTTTTTTCCATCTACGAAGCCTGGAGAGTTCCTTTCACCGCCACAGAACTGAGAGGCCTAATGAGCTCGCGTTGCCAAACCACAGTCTGTAGGTGGTTCGTTGGCTCGGCAACGCATTTTTATTTCGCGGATAAAATGAAAAGTGGAACGCCGAATCCCCACAGATTGTTGTTTTTTGATCAGTAACTGGATCCGTGAACAAGCTCAACGTCCCCGGATGAATGCTTCAGATCAGTGTACTCGCCATGGCTATGGATTTCATATTGATTGTGCCCCGTTGTGTAATAGGTTATTCACCTAAAGGCTAAAACACATTTCACGTCTCCTGTTTTGGGTTCCTTGCTTAAAAAAAAGAAAAGAAAAAAAAGGGGTTCCCCCCCCCCCCCGCCTCGAGGTGCCAGTGTGACTTTTGGATAAAGGGTTTGCGGTTTGAAGGTCACAACGGTTCTCCACTTAAACGCGGTGGGGACCTCATCGGGGAAAGACAGCAAGTGTGTGTGTGTGTGTGTGTGTGTGCCACTAATGGAGGGTTTGCTTTTTACACCAACTCCACCTGCCTCCACCACCGACATCATCTCTCTCTCTCTCTCTGAGTGCCTCCGCCAACAGGGACAGGCGCGGGGGGGGGGGGGGGGGGGGTGGACAGGCATGCGGTACTCCTCCGGAGGAGGAGGAGGGACTGCTGATGCACGGTGCTCCTTTGCATTACTCGTAAGACGAGGCGCCCTGTTGAGCGCGCATGGATGGATATGAGTGTGCGTTTTTTTTCACAGGGCCCGCTGCTCTACAGAAAATGTGGTTTTACGAAAGGAAATGGGAAAGATTCCCCTTGACGAATCAGGGAGTCGGATGAGGGAGGCCGGGGGGGGTTATGGGTTGTTTTCTGCGGTTGGAGAATCGATACAAGTCGGGGGTTTTTTCACACCCAAAGACATGCGTGTGTGCCATTACATCATAACAGATGATGCGCGTGAGCCGGGTTCCATGAGCACAGGGCTACATCTGTCCCTCAGCGAGACGCGTACGCCAGGGTCAGCGTCCACGACCCGAGGACAACGGACGCGTGACTCACTGAACAGCGTTCGCGTTAAGCTCCGAGTCAACTTCTAAAAGTTTTCTGGGTGTTTCCTTGAATTCTTTTCTCACCAAAGCGAGATGGACGGGAAGATAAGATAAACGCTAAAAAGAAACCGATGCGTTTCCACCTTCGGAGAGCTTTATCTCTGTGGTGTTTGTGGGCCCGCCTGTGATAATGTGTGTGTGTGTGTGTGTGTAATGTTTCTATTTCATTTAATTTTTTTCTAAAATGAGCAGAAAGTGCACACTTAAAGAACAACAGTCCCCTATTGGTAAGAAACACGTGTATGTGTGTGTGTGTGTTTTTGCCTCCCTATGGGTACCAGATGCAATGAGCTTCACCATCACAGCTTAAATCACACACACACACACACACACACACTCATGCATACGTGCACATAGGGACGCGCCTGTAAACAAACACTAACCTCGTGCCTCACTGATTAGTCTTCAGTTATCTCTTCTGTTTTTCTTTTTTTTTAAATGTTTCGTGTATCTCACTGGCTGCTCTCGTCTGGCTCTCTCTCGCCTCCCTCTGTATCTCCGGTTCGTCGGGAGATAAGAGGTTCGGTGTTTGCCTTCACGTATCTGTCTCTCTCTCTCGGGGACCTCATTCCCCCTTTTTTTTTTCCGCCTGTAATCTCTCGCCAACATCTCGCTGAGTTTGTCAGTCAGTGTTTCTCCTCCTCAACTCCCGATTCACCCCGAAATCATATCGTGTTCCAATTATCATCTAAATGAGTTTTTAAATAAGTGATTAAACATATAGTCTCCACCATCTGATTGCTTGTTTTACCTCTCCAACAGAAGACTGCAATCAGACAATAATGTTTTCATCACTTCATAAGTTCATCACTTATAAATAAACCATCACATATGGAAACACACAGAAGAATAAGGCCGGTCCAATAAATAATAATAAACATCACTGAGCAGAACTAACAACTTTTCAATTATGTTTTGAGTGACACAGTAGAAATGACTTCAGATAAGACTGTCGTGGCCGCGGTTGTTCTCAACAAATGTCATAAATATAAAATAAATATGAGTTTGAATAGAGATTTTCTACTTGATGAAATGTGCTTTGATTCATTTGTAAACAACAGAAAAATTGGTGATTGTCAAGGTCGTTCTGAACAAGGTGACAATTTAAATTCCAGAACTATAAAGTTTTTCCTTTGATTTGTTGATTGAGCTTTCCTGTGCATTAATGTAGGCTGAACTTCTAATATTACCTCAATTTATTTATATTCATTACTCGCTAAACAGCCAAAGAAGAGTACCGATCACCTTCAGTCAACCTTCACGTTACTTCAAGCATCCACGCTTTAGAGGGAGAAAACTGCAGCATCAACACTGTAGCTTGAGGGGGGGGGGGGGGGGGGGCTATGGGAGAATAAAGGAAAGAGCAGGAGATGAGTAAAGGAAGCAAGATGAAAGAACGGAGCAGGAGACGACGAGAAAAGAGGAAATGGGACTAAATGTAAAAAAAAAAAAGGGGACTGAAGGGAAGGAGGGATGAAGGACTTGGGAAGAGTGGAGTGGAAGACAGAAGAGGACATGTGAGAAGGAGGAACAGAAGAGAGGAGGAGACGTGAGGCCCAGCAGGTAGGAAGTGTCGTCTTAATCACCTCTCACTTTTTCTTGTTAGCATACAACATGCTAACAAGAAAATGGCCAGAGGAGGAGGGTTCAAGATCGAGGCTTTTAGGGAAAACAGGGACAGAAGATATGACGCAAAGTTGAGACTCTGGATAAAAAAAAACAACAGGATGGGGTTGTGTTTTGGGGGTCACTGTGTTACTTTTACACTGTAAATGTGCGATTGTCTCCCTGAACACGACAGTGAAATGGATTTTGTTCGCTTGATTTCACTCAGGAGAGTCAACATTTTGAGGTAGAAGTGTTCGGGTTTCTCAGTACGTCACAGTTTCACTGCTGGAACAAGTGTCGGTTGTTCGTGTGTCAGTTTACAGCAGTTTTTTAACACTTTAGGAAGGACACACTGGTTCGCCCTGTAAGCTAAAACGATGTAGCTTAGCTTTAGCACGAACACTGAGCTCCATCCATTAGCCGGGTTCTGGTCCCGTGTCAACAGGAGCATGTCCTGTAAACTGTTAAAAGGTTCCTCCTGGTGTTCCTGTTCTAACAGTGTTTGGTGAACTTCTGCTGCAAAGGACACAACGCAGTGTGTGTGTGTGTGTGTGTGTGTGTGTGTGTGTGTGTGTGCGTGTGTGTGTGTGTGAGATGTTCCGTTGCACTTTGGTGAGCTCGACATGTACATCCTGTCTCTTGGGATTCAGCGTGTGTGTGTGTGTGTGTGTGTGTGTGTTGTTGCGCTCACTCTTTGCACTCATTTTCAGTCTAATGTGTTATTATTACGCTGTTGCCGCGGTGACGGCTAATGAGGGTCCAGGTAAATAAACAGTTACTATGAAACACCTTCGTATTTATTACACAATGAGCACAGGAGTTTGCAGAAGAAATAGAGAATCCTCAGTAAGCTTCTAAATCCAAAGCCTTAATCCGGCAGTTATTGGCATGGTTGTGTTCACCTGCAGTTTTAATTGCTGCCTCTGCAGTTTAATACGTGTGGTGAAACTGAGGAGAATTTAGTTTTTTTTTTTCTCGATGAAGTCACGTTTTAAAGTATTATTAACAATAGCAGAGTAGACCTAAACCGAGCCTCGAGTTATTAAGAATGGACCCTTTGAAGACAGGACGCCCTTTATTGAGCAGGTTGTTGAACTCCTTGGCTGCGGATTTGAGTTCATTCACAGTAAAACAAACGCCGGGTGGAGGAGACGGGAAAAAGCCGTCTCAGGTTTCTCATTCTGCGTCTTTTTCTTTTCTTCTGCCAGCGGAACTTGGAAAACGATCCGCAGCGATAACGCGACTCTCCGAGGTAGTCTGGACACACGCGAGAAAGATGAGACGCCATCGCGGCCCCAAGAAGCTTCTCCGCCGCGTCGGGGGGGGGGGGGGGGGGTCGTCTTACCATCACCGGGGCGGTGATCCAGGAAGTGACACCTTCGGGGGGCTGGTCTTCAGCGACCCAGGTTCACACCTTCGGGGGCCTACTGGCGCGTCGACCAGGGAGCGGCTCCTCTGGCTCGGGTTTATGTTGGTGTTCACAAAACGGCAACCTCCTCATCTCTTGACATTCAGCACATTGCCATCGTTCATATGTTCCACAGAAATGAAAATGTTATATAAAGACGTTTCAACTACATCTCACACGCATTCACAACGACTTAAGAGCTACTTTTCAGAGCAGCAACAAATTCTTCCTCTCCGATGTTATACCAGCCGGGTCCTTGCTGTCCTGTGGTGTAACACTAAAGCACGAAGTGATGCTTTTCATCCACCGCCAGGGACAGAGTTCTCCAGAGGGGGGGGGGGGGGGAAAGGAGACACCTGGTGCCAAATTCCAAGGCTGAATTTTTTCGACCGTGTAATGAAGCAAAGCCCCCCGATAGCACGTCCTTCTGATGCAGGAGCCACGTTGTCCCTGCGCGGGACAGCATCAGTCGATCCGTTTTCCCACGAGCACAAATAACCAGGGGGGGGGGGGCCGTGTGATCAAATCTGGTACGGAGGAAGCAAATAAACATTTGAGGGAGAGGGGTTTTTTTTTAAAGGTTGGTTTCTCCTCGCCGGCTGTGAGGATGATTCTTTGACACGGAGACGGCTCGGGGAGCAGGTCAGGAACCGGCAGACTGTTGGACATTGTCTCTGCATGCGACTGTGGTCATGTGAATAAGTGTGTGTGTGTGTGTGTGTCATATACTTGTATGCAAATGTACGCGTCTCCTGCACAGCGCCATGTGCCTCCATGCTGCTGCGTGAGTAAGTCTGTCCCTCTGGTCCTCCCCACAGTTTGAGGAGAGGATGAAAAAGATTTAATACCTCTGCCAAGGTGGGGCCCTACGGTGCTGCCTGCATTAAACACACACACACACACACACACACACATCGCAGTGGCATGCACAGCGACAGTGCAAACCTCTAACACACATATTGAATCAACAATGTGACAAAGAGATAAAGAGGTTGCAAGTTAAACCCCACAAGAGTCAAGTTTTTTCGGTATTCTGTTACATCTCAAAGCTGCTCTTAAGAGATTTATTTCTCCGCCTAATTTCTTTTTTGTAGTAATATTTTTAAAGATTCAGGAATCCATTTTAAACCACCATTTTCCTTAAACCTTAATAACGCAACTTACATAGGAGCGTGGTGAGATCTGTGTGGTGGTGAAGCCACGATGCAGCTGTGTGACAGCTGTCTCCAGCAGGCGAGCAGATCTTTACACTGTCTGGACCTTCAGGTTACTCCTCCATAAAGCTCTCCTCTTCCCTGCTGGGGAGGGAGGGGGGGGGGGCAACTCTCCTGTGAGGAAATCCTTTAATCCTGACCCGTGGTGCAGCGACGACCCACAGTCACACTGTGTGTGTGTGTGTGTGTGTGTGTGAGAGAGACTGAATGGAATCTGGTGTGAGACTTCACATCACGTGACTTTAAAGCATCGTCGCGCCGACGCTCGGGTGTCACAGAGCGTGAAACATCACGACAATGCCGGAAATAAAAAATCGGGCTTCAAATACGCGGTAGACAGAAGGCGGCCGCGGACGTGAAAGCGCAGGAGCGGCGCCCGAAGCCGATCTGAAGAGAAGTGAGTGAAACAGGAAGGAGGGACCAGAGGAGGGAGACGGGTTACAAACGGTGGGATTTCTTCTCCGAGGCTGCAGGGCTGCCAGCGCAGATGAACACACTCCCTCTCCTCCTCCTCCTCCTCCTCCTGCTGTCTTTCCTTCCTCTCCCTCCGTTTCATCCTTTTTTTCATTTCATTACTTCTCTGCTTCTTTCTGGTCAACTTTCACTCGCCTGGCTTCTCGATTTTCCTCTTTCACATCCTTCTCTTCCTCTTCCTTATTCCTCTTCATTATTTCTCTTCTCTCATTCACCACCCACAATGCTGTAAAAACTGGGATTGGCGTAAATTAATATCTACTGAATAAATATTAGTCACCGTTGCAAAAAAAGTTTTGAATTACATTGAGCTGAATTTAATAAATATTGTTTATTTATTAATTACATTTCACTTATTTTTGCTTGAGTAAAACCAGCTGTGAATCACTGAGTAACCTTTAATTATATTTTATGAGTAAAGTTTAATATGCAGGAAAATAATGAATTTGACTCATTTAGAGGTCGTTGTTTTCACACGTGGACATCCGCTCCACGTGTGGACGGGACGATGTTCTCCTCTCTCTGTAACCGTCGACGACCACCAGCTACGACCCTAATTGACCCGCGGGCCGCAGTTCGAGACCCCGAGTGCGGCTTCTTCTTCTCTCTCTCTTTAACCGGCACATTTCTTTCCCCCTCTGCTTCCCAAACTGGTTGTTTCCTCCTCCCTTTCGATCAATTATTTTTTCCATCCTCCCGTCTCCCTCCCTTCACATCTATTTGTTTGGGTGCAACAAATAAATAGAAACCTACTGCAATTTTTATTTAGAAATACTCATTTACATACATAGTGTTTGTTTCGATAAAACTCTTTCACCTTAGACATTGGTCTGCTGTCTGATAACAGCTAAGAAACCTGCCAAATGACATAACCTACTTTGTGTGTGTGTGTGTGTGTGTGTGTGTGTGTGTGTGTGTACTAGGTGAATGATGAATTAGGCTGACTTTGGCCGGCCATCTTTAACAACAGTTAGAAAGCTTTTTCTGACAGACTGTCGGGACTCGAGGCTAGAAAACACACACACGCGCACACAGACACACACACACACACACACAGTACGCGCACGTCTGGAGGCACCCAGCAGCTTGCAGACGGACATAGAAGAATGACGTATGTGAGCCGACGACGCACACACACACACACACACACACACACACACACACACACACACACAAAAGGAGGCATGGTCATCATCACCGGCGCCCCTCCCTTGACAGCTGTTCCCTCGGCAGCGAGCCCACACACACACACACACAGACACACAAAATCTCACCATCCCTCTGAGATTACAGGCACAACATGTGAATCACTAGAGAGGTCAAAAGTACACACACACACACACATGCGCAGTCATGAAACAGAGGCTCATTAAACAGACTTCCTGCCCCCGTCGTCTTCTTACAACCTCAGTGTGAGACACTCGGGCAGCGTTTCTACTTTAATCAGTTGACCCGCAAATGCATTTAAGTGCAAACAGTGCTACGCACAACGCACTTTGCAAAGAGTCACAGCCGCGGCGATAAAGTGGTTTCAGGTTGGGGGTTCCTCCTCATGGAAAGTTGTGTACGTAAAGAGGAGAACAATTAACCAAGAGACACACAGAAAGAAAGTGTTTTTTTTTTTTTATAGCTAACTTTTTCAAACTGAAATCTATTTAAAGCATCACGTAATTACATTTCTGCTGCTTCCTTTCGAAAGGGAAAATGTCAAAGAGAATGCACAAAAAAAAAAAAAAAAAAAGGGTTTGTCTTGTCTGGTCATAAATTCCACCGGCTAAGTGCACTTTTTTTTTATTTTTCCACATTAACTTGGGGAAGGAGTGAAAAAAAAAAGAGAGGTTGAGTACAGAGTGATGCTGCCAAACCGGAACAATCAGAGGAGCTGCTGTGCCAAGTAAACGACAGAAGGGTAGAAAGAGGAAGCACTTGTCCCCACGTTCACCCCGCGGCTAATATCCCGATTCTTGAGTGTGTCTCTAGATTTTTATCCTCTAACCTAATCTCTTACTCCCTTCCCTCGGCTCCTCGCATTCCTTCCTTCCCCTTTTCCTCCCTCCTCACTTCATCCTCTTCCTCATTCCACCCCGTTCGGGAGCCCGCTTCCTCTTGCGGTTGATGATTTTTTGGGGGGAAGTGGTGAACAAATCAATGAGTTTCTGCAAAAGCACCACAGCTGAAGTGCGTTTAATGGTTTGGCAGTGAAATGACACACACACACACACACACACACACGCACACTATGTGATACAATTACTCAAAAGATGTAACTTAAAAGATGTGATTTTTGCTCCATTGCAGCAGTCTACTTCAATAAGGGGCTGATCTGGGAGGTGGGAGCTGTCCATGGTGCTCACGGTTCCCTTTTTCCTTCCTTCCCCATCTGTTCCCCGAGGCCCGACACCACCTTGTTAATCAACATCGGCCCGGTCGAGGCTTCCCATCCGTTATTGTCAGAGTCTGGCCGGCTTAATTAGGGCATATTTGCTCTATTGTCGCTTTCCTTTCAAGTCTTCTTTTTCTTCTTCTTCTTCTTCTTCTTCTTCTGGGTTCTTTCCTGCATCATGGAGCTTATTCGGGATTGGTTTTCTTTCATTGTTTCTCAATGTGACACTCGCTTCGTTACACATAGAAATACTTAGCAGCTAGCTGGCTACATTCTTCAGAGTGGGTTGTTTTATGAGCACCATTGTTACGATGTATTTTGCCACCCTGTGTGCAGACGTATTGACAGCCATTAGGCTTAAGGTCATATCTCTTAAACTGTAACGCTCTGCTCTCGTCCCTTTTCCCCCCTTTCTCTGCATTATTTTGCCTTTGAATGTTTCTCTGTATCTTCTCCCCTTTTCCTCTTCTCCCTGACTCGTGTCGTGTCTTCCTTCTCTCCCCAGCTCTCATATCCCGATGTCCGTAGCGCTGGCAGCTCTATCTCGCTCTCTCCTTGTAGATACAAACGCCGTTTTAATCTTCAAACAGTCCCAACAAATGGAGGAACTTCCGATCGATAAAGTGCGATTTGTGTTCGCCTCCCCCCCCCCCCATCTGCTGCTCGGGTCCATCGGTGGCGTTAATTTATTCAAGCCCGAACTGTGGCTCTTTTTCTCTTTCAATGAAAAGATGTTTGTTTGTTTGCTTTTTGGTTCCCTTCTCGCTCGCTAGCAGCGTGTGTTCTTTCCCCTTCTCTCTCAGGCACGCCTTTCGTTATCGACAGTCCCGACTATTTTACCCATCCTTTAAAAAGCTGCGCCAAGAAGCCTCCAGCCGCCGTAGCATCGCTTTGACTTCAAGTCCGTCCCGAACAATGAATCCACGTAACACTTGATTTGTGCGTTTCTAAAAGAGTTTTTTTGTGTTTGTGAGCGGAATCAATTTGCTGGTTATAGACTGAATGTTCTTCACCTCCCTGAACAATTACCAGGGATGAAACCTTCTGCCGGAGCAATTCACCCCCCCCCCCCCGCTGCTCCCGAGGTGAGAGGTCAAACGCCGTGGCTGTACTGGGCAGCTTCCAGGTGCGGACTTGAGTAATTGGACGAACCTGAAGCGCGGCATTTCTTGCGAAAAAGGCTCGTTCAACCGCTGCGGGATGAACAAAGAATGAGGCCTCGTGTATTAGCTTGTTAACTTGTGCTCACGTGGTAATAAATGATGAAGAAGTGGAAATCATTTTGCATTTGGAGTCTTCACGGGGCCTCTTTTATTCTTCCTCACAAACTCGTCTCAAAGTAAATAATAACTAACCCGCCCCGAAAAACAACCAAAACAGGTGAGACACAAAAGACAAAAACCACCAAAACGCATTGTCTCACTCTTCTGAAACAACGTGTCTCTCAGACGCGCACACACACACACACACACACACACACACGCACGCACGCACGCACACACACACGCTCTCTCTTTCTCTCGCTGAGAGAAAAACCAGAGGCGAGGAGTGATGGATGAGACGAGGAGCCGTGTGGGCGCGGCTGAAACGCAACTAATGACAGAAAGACGGGCGATGTGAGGAAGAAGAAGAAAGTGTGGGCGACGAGGAGCGAGGAGCAAAGACTCGAAGATTCGGATAAATTAAGACACGGCGAGGCAGTAAAGAGCAGAAACCGGCAGGCGGAGAAGAATAGGTGACAACGATGCGCAAGGAAATGGATGCGGCCTCTGAATGTTTGTTCAGCCTGAAGCCCATTTTTGCGTGACTACAGTTGAGTTATTGGAGCCATCCGGCTGGAGAGAGCTGTTAAACTGGGTTTGCTTCACGATGTTTATGCTTTAGAAATAATTCAGCTGTTGCTTTGTAGCCCGGCGAAATGGATGTTTGACTACAAGGTGTAAGTGTCTCGGCCCGAGCGGGGCACCGTGGCGTCGATGCATTTCCCTTTAATGGCTCCTTGAATTTACGTCCTAGAATGAATGCGCCTCCGTCTCTGCATAAATTGAAAGGGCTCCGCTGCTAAGCTTTCATTCTGTGTATTGTGGCGCCATAATTAAGGACGGGGAGGAGTCTATGCTACGAATTGTTGTCAGTGTGGGAGACGATACAGCTCGTGGGGAAAGCCCTAATGGCTGATTATCTCGCTAAAATAGCTGCTTTCGTAACAGCGTCTTATATAAAGGATTCGTCAGCCGCCCCTGCTGATTAATAGTCTTAGAGGTGTGCCGGAATGAGAACCCCCCCCCCCAAAAACAGCTTCATTTGAAGGGCTGGTGAGTTGGTCGGGTATGAAATTGTACTTATAAAGGCACTTTTCTATAACATGTTTTGTAACTGCTTATTTGATGAAAAATGTACTTTCTTGTTACTTGTTTTCTGAGTTTGTATGTCTATGTGGAAATGCACTTATTGTACGTCGCTTTGGATAAAAGCGTCAGCTAAATGACATGTAATGTAATGTAATGATGTGACACCTGAAGGCCCTCGATGGCATGGGTGTGGGAGGGCAGTGGGGTTTCTCTCAATTTACAGCCAGCTCGGAGAGAGAAAACCGAATCCATTTTTATACCCTCACACACACACACACACACACACACACACAGCCCGTGATTCTTTGGCTTTAATGACCTCTCATAGGAACATCAGATGGCAAACAGTTCTTAAACAGCCAGCTGGGAGAGAGAAGAGAGGACAGGGGGAAGAAAGATATACAGAAAGACACACACACAAAAAAAAGGAGTAGAGACGGATGAGAAAAGAATGCACACAGAGACGAACAGACGTAAACCCCCATCGATGAGATGATGGAGAAGCAAGAAGGAGGAGGAGGAGGAGGAGGAGAAGTCACAGCGGGAGGAGGTCCAAGGTTGGTGCAAGGGATGAGAAGTTAAGCAAGCTGAGCAAACTGTGAAGCAGAGAATGAACAGATGTCCAGAGAAGCACCAGTAGAGAAAAAAAAAGAGAGAAGTCGGAGAAGCGACTTCTACGTTCACTCTATAATAAGAGGAAGAGCCCAGTAGATCACACGCAGCATGCGGCCTCCTGCGGAGCTCCACTCGTACCGGCTCATCCCTCAGAGATATTAACAGGATGTAAGGGCAGGAAGGCCGGGGTCTCCCACTGAATCCCTATCAGCTGTTTACTACAGACTTTCCTCATAGAGATTCGCAAGGTGTGACAATGTTGTAATTGGAGACGTCTTTGGGGTCTTGTGAGGGAACCAGATGGTGAAGCACTTCACCGTGGAAGCTGCTTTTTAACATGCTTCAACCCACCAGCCTTAACTTAACAATAACCTTCATACATGGTTCATCAGTATTAGGGGCTTCTCTCCCCATGCGGCAGGGGTCAAAAAACTACCACTAAAAATGGACCACAGCACAGCAAATGTTAATATTAAATGGTTTTCTGTTCCTAAAAATACATGAAACTAATACCGTGTGCATTGAAATCAATTTTTCAAGTCAAATCATAAACATATATTTTTCCTTGCAGTGGTCTTCTGTTTTGTCACATGGGTTAAATAACTTTTTTCTTAGAAAAGGAAAAAAAGCAGAGTCTCCACATAGTGAAACGGGAGACTGTGTCTCCATTTCACCCAATAACAGGAAGGTCACAAGTGCAGAATAAAAGGACCTCAGACAGCAGGAGTGACGGAGAGGTGCACAATGAGAGCGGGAAGGTCCAGAGAGAAAGGAGGCGGCAGAAGGGTGGAGAGGAGAGAGGTGTCAGTAGAGGGATGGAGAGGTGCAGGTGGGAGTCCTTATCGGAAGAAAACAGGCCCCCTAATCGCCCTGCCCTCAAGACACACACACACACACACACACACACACACACACACACACACAAACACAATGACACGGACGCACAATCCCATCCACTAAAAACACACACACTTAGCGATGAGTGCGTCCAACCCTGTGGGTTACAGGGACCGCCCCCTAAACCCGACAACACACACGCGCGTACCTACAGGTCAACGACAGGCGCCATTTACACACAGACAGCGATGCCCGCCTCCCCTACAGCTGCCATGGCAATGAATACCATTAGCATCCAATAAAATGTCAGGGGGGGGGGGGGGCATGCCCAAGCAACCCATCACGCGCACGCGCTCGCAGACACACACACACACACACACACACACACACACGAGGACACACATATTCAGAAATGCCACGGGCCCGTGCCCAGTAACTACGCGATGGAGAGGGAAGGCAAATGTCAGCTGTTTCTCAAAATGGCAGCCAGCAGGCTGCGCGAGCTCGGGGGGGGGGGGGGGGACCGCGACTGTGGACTGAAGACCGCCGGACACGTGTGTGTGTGTGTGTGTGTGTGTGTGTGTGCTGCGTCTTCACCTCAATAATTCATCGCCACCTTCGGTTTGGCACGGAGATGAGAAAGAAATGCCACGAGGTTGGTGTCCTCGACGTTGCGGAGAATCCGCTTTTATTGCTTCAGAGTGGCAATATTTTTGCATGAGCTCAGCTTAAAGCTTTAACGCGACTTCACTTCCTCTCGAATAAAAAAAAAAAAAAACGGATCATTAAAGCCGCCCCGTGGTGGCAGGTCGGCACAGTGATGCGGGGGGGGGGGGGGGGGGGGGGGGGGGGAGGGGGGGGCCTCGCTGGTTGGCGTTTTTGCAGCATGAGCAACATGCCGAACAGGGAAAGCGGCGTTCATGTCCTCGGTGTCGGGGCCTGCTCCTTTTTTACATGGAGTTCATTCGTCGCTCCGCGAGAAAACACACTCGCTTTCCAAAAAAGTGATTTATTCCTCGCCCGGTTGTGGCGAACCGCGTCTGAGGTCACACCGACACACACAGGGAGCGCCGCTCGCTGGGTAAAATTGCAGCCACCGGGTTTGCAGGCGAGGAGAGAGAAACCCGGCAAAGGAGAGAGAAACACGTGCAGGGAAGGTCCTGCTTTAGAGTCAAAGCTGGTTCGACTTGGTTTAACACAGCGGACCAAACATGTCCAAGGGCACAATTCAAATAACACCAAGGTAACCCGAGCGGGTCTGCAGAGTGAAATTCTGCAAAAAAATAATGTGGAAATATATTTTTTTTTCCTAACTCCTGCAAATCATTTGATGTACTGTCGCTGTCATACATTCCCTCCTCGATACATTGTGGGGACGTGGGACAAATGTGTCGGACGGTGGGACATGTTTTCTATTCGCGCAGTTCATTGGAAGAAAGTCAGACAACCGCCTTTTTCTCCGATCACTTCGCGAAAATCCGAATTTAGGAGTCGTTTCATTATAAAATGAACTCCTGCTTTGAGTTGACAAACCATCTGTCAACAAAGAAAAGGGGCGAACTTTCCTCTCATTCATCAGCCGGACGAAGGGACGGATGAGCGGGAGGAGCGGCGTGTGATCCCCGGGCCAAGACCGGTTCTCCGTCCCCCCCCCACCGAGCCCTCGAGCCCCCGGCGCCCAGATCTCAGCAGCAGCCGCTGGCAACACTTGCCCAAGGTCACCGGCACAAAGTCAGGGGTGGAGGAGAAGGAGAGCGAGCCAGACTGTGTGTGTGTGTGTGTGTGTGTGTGAATGTCAGTGTTAATGCACACAGGGTTCAAGATAAGGTATAAAGGTGTGTGTGTGTGTGTGTGTGTGTGTGTGTGTGTGTGTGTGTGTGTGTGTGTTTGCAAAGCACCCTGGGGAATTTAATAACTTCTATAAGCTCCAGAAGCTCTGCGCGTGTGTCTCTTTGTACGAGTGTGTAGTAAAGATGGCTGCGACTCAGCAGGCTGGGCAACATGACGATAAATAATCGCCTATGAACCACTGCACTAATGAGCCACACACGCACACGCACACACACACACGCACACACACGGATACAAACACGCAGCATCTCCGGCTCAAACAAAGTGTAGAAAGACTATTTATGAGAAAACCAACCGATTTCAGTGATTTGATGACGTACACAAACTAACTCAGAATGCTCCCTCAGCCGTGTGTGCGGCAACGAGCGATCCATCGGCGCCGTGCGGAGGTCAAATCCATCAAACCCCGGAGACGGTTGCCAGGATGAGACACACTTCAGCCAGGAACCAATCACAACAAGTCTCCCCCACGCTTCACTGCACGCCATCGCTCACCACCAGGACGGGACTTCTGTTCAGTTCTATAGAAAATGTCTGAAAGCCCCAAAACGAAAGCGCCGCAGAGTAGACAGAGTGTCGCCTGGTCAGACCTTAGTGTGAAGGACCGGTCCGTGACGTGCACGTCACACGGGCACGCTCGTATTTCCTTTAGACCAGTAGGGCCCAATAGGTCGATGGACCGACCAGTCGGCCTTTAAAGGCAGCACCGGTACCGGTGGGAACGACGTCGCGTCGTGCATGCATAGTCTACTTGAGCAACGATACTGCCTGACTTATAAACACAAAGACACTTGCAGTGGGCCTTTTTGCATTTCATGTTGCAACGCTTGTTTATACAGAAGCTGACAGGAAGTAGAACCAGATTTTCACTCTTACCTACACTTTCTTCAGCAGCATTTACCCCAAAACAAGATACATAAACATAAACATAGAGCATTTACCAAACCTGAACAAACAGGTAGCAGGGAACATGTTGACTTGGCACACACTCACCAGTCACCAGATGAGCAGCGAGTCGGCTGAAATGTAAACAAGAGGCCTTGACATTCTCTCCCTCTCCTACTTCCCGTCCTTCTCTTTACAACCTTTGCAACCTCCGTCTCCTCCGATCCTTCCCACTCTCCCCTCACATCCCGTGTCCCGCTCGCTGCCGTTGGGATAAACACTCGTCAGTGCGTCTCAGGTATATGGATATGCAGATTAGCTCCGACTCGTTTGCATAACGAGCTCCTACTCGCCGGGTCCAATTAAGGTGGCACGAGGCAGAGGCCGTCCCTCCGCCGCCCTCGGGGTTCATTAGCGGGGTTCGTTAGGGGGTTTGTTAACGGAGAGCTAATCGCTTCTTCCCTCTTTAACAAATAGTTGAGCCTCAAAGTCCGGGGAAAGACTCCCTCCTCCTCCTCCTCCCCCTCCCTCCTCCTCTTTCCTCCCCCACCTCCTCCCCCCTAAGCACACAGCCGTGTTGGTTTGGAGAGAAAACACATTGCACACTTGAACGAACACACAACGCATTTACACACACACACACACACACGTGCTAAGTACTCACGAGTCAGTCGATGCGTTGAAGAAAAAAGTAAACACACACACACACACACACACACACACACACAGACAGAGGAGGCCTGCAAGGCAGTTGAGGTTTGTTGAATCCAGCCAAAAAATAGGTGTTGAAGTTCTAGTTTTTTTTTTTTTTTAATCTAATGCAACGATTTAACAAAATGAGGTTGTGTTGCACACACAGATAGCAGCAACGTGGCGTTCCCCTTTACAACTCAAACAACAAACAACTATGATCTGCTTGGTTATACAAATTCACGTGGGCAAAAGGTCAAATTTGAGGTTCCAGATCTCTCCACAAAAGACGGAAGGCTATCCATCAGATTCAATGTAACCGCCGCTTACTTCCAGGCAGATAGCGAGCGCGGGATTTTGTGCAGGAAATCGGAGGCACTTGATTCGCGGCGCCTCCAGAGATAGCTCCATTTATTTTCCTTTTGTTGCATCTTCAAGTTCAGCAAGTTGTAAAGAGGAGAGTTGAACTTTTCTCGCGTTTGGTATTAAAAAATGACTTTAAAAAAAGAAAGAAAGGGTCATTGCCAGCATCTTGGTTGAATAACTGTGTTGCGTGTCTGATATTGCGCCCCCCCCCCCATCCAACCCTCAGGGATCGATGCCCCTCACACCGCCTTCCTTTGACGGGCACGGCGCAGCCAGGCTGAACATGTTAGACATTGTGTAGATGAGTCCTGGAGCCACTGGCAGCTTTGTAAATAGTGCAAACCTCCAGCGTAGCGTTGGCCTGCAGGCCGAGGGCAGCGCAGCCTGAAACGCTCCTCCTCCCTCCTCCCCCCTCCTCTGCCCGTCCCTCCCGTTCTTGTTTTCCCTCTGTTCCCTCTCAGCCTGGGATTTTTTTTTTAACCTTTTTCCTTAATTCTCTCCATCTTTTCACCCCTCCTCACAGCACCCATATTGTTTCCACATATATAAAAACCTACACCTACAAAAATATCCCAGCTGGTCTGAGAGACATTAATAGTCTACATTTTTAAAATACACAGTGAATATCTTAACTATATTACATTCACCAGAAGTAAAAAAAGTGTCCTGGTTTTAATGCTCTGCTTAGCACTGACCTGAAGGGGCAAACTGAGCACTTTATATGCCGTTGTCATTTCGTTTGACATTCTGCAGCTATAAATATTATAATAACTACACACACAGCATTGGACATGTAGGAATGTCCCATGAAGCCGACGCGACTCCCACCGCAAAGCAGCAGCAGCACCCCCCGTTTGTGTCGGTCTCTCCTGGTTCAGGTATCCATTACAGCATCTCGAAGGTCGCTTTCAATGGATTCAATCAGGTAACTGGAATGTTGGCACAACACAATGGTGACTTTCTAATTCCCTTTATAACCCCCCCCCCCGGAGCTGAGAAGACGCACAACAAGCCAGGCTGCAGAAATACGAAAACACAAAAGAAAGAAGAACCCTTTAATTCCCTGGATGTGAGCGGAAACTCAACGTTTGCCGACTGCGACGGAGGTCAAAGCGGCGTATTTCAAGACATGCATAGTGAATATAACTCATGGATGAAAGGAGTAAATACAAGTGTAAACCATTACTGGGATTACATCGCTATAATTCCACAATATAATGTAACGATCCTGCATTTTCTTTACCAAAGCAGAAGAATAAACCCACTTCCATTTCTAAATTATTGGATGGAATGTACAGAGTAGAAAAGAAAGACCATCACAATCAGATAACAATCAACTCTGCAGGAAGACCACACTGGTGATTTTCTTTTAATCCCTTACAACGATGTTACAAAGACAAAAAAAAACAAGGCGCATTGATTGAAGCGACATGCAGACGGATTTCCCTGCGCCTCTAAAAGTCATTCTCCATGCACTCAGCGTCTTGCATTCTCTCCTCCTCCTCCTCCTCCTCCTTCTCTTCTCCTTTTTTTGCAGGCCGCATGCGGTTTCAGGTTTGAAATCAATTTGACTGAGATGAAAGTTTTCAATTTCATTAGCTTGATCAAATGGAGCGCTGTTAACAGGCGGCGGTAATAGAAAATCATTTAGGCCGAGCAGCTCACACACCCTCAAAGGACTGGTTTAAGAGCTGCTCAGAGAGAGAGAGAGAGGGGAGAAGGGGAGAAGGGAGGGAGGAAGGGTGACAGGTGGGAACATATCGACGGGAGGAAAGACTGAGAAGGGTTCAGAACAGAGCGATGACAAGGAGATAAATATTGCATTTTGGAGAGAGAAGAGGTGAAAGACAAGGACAAAAAAAAAGTCTGAGACATGATGGCAGGGGGGGGGGGTGGGGTGATGGAGCGAAGGAAGCTAGTGGTGGGGAAAAGTATCAGGGACCAAAACAAACCCAAAAAAAAAGTTCTTTTGGAGAGACAAAGAAGAAGATGACGGAGAGGAGAGAGAAAAGCAACAGGAGGAAACAGACAGATTAAATGTAAGAATGATTGATGAGCGTATGTGAGGGAGATTAAAAGAGAAAATGTCACAATAAAGGATGAGAAGAAACAGGACGCGAGCAACAGGAAAGAATACAGAGAGATGGGTCTCGGCCGTGTGTGTGTGTGTGTGTGTGTGTGTGTGTGTGTGTGTGTGTGTGTGTGTCTGCGGCCCATTAAACCCCCTCTTATTGCTCCTCAGAAGTTTGTCAGAGAAAAATGTGTTGTGACGAAAGGACGTAAATAAACAATTAGCCATCTAAAGACTCGCCGGCTCGCTATCGCCACCGAGACAAATGGAACCAGCCACAGATACACGAGATAAACGCTGAGCCACAGAGGAAATTTGAAAGAGAGAGAGAGAGAGAGGATGATTAACTGACGATCATCCGAGCACATGGAGTTCACAAAAGGGCGGCGCTGACCACGATGTGGCTTTAGCAGGAACAGTGTTTTTCGTGACACACACACGCACACACACACACACACACACACACACACACACACATTCAGAAATGCCAGAGGAGAAAAAGAAAGCTAGTGTTAATCCATCGTTAGTCTCTTCTGAGTCATTAGGTTAGGATGATAATTATCAGCTAATTCAGTTTCTCTCTCTCTCGCGCGCGTACACACACACACACACACACACACACACACACACACACACACACACACACACACACACACACACACACACACACACACACACACACACACACACACACACACACACACACACACACACACACACACACACACACACACACACACAGTGTGGAAAACCAGCGAGGTGAGGCTAATGTACGGGGAGATTTGTTGCTGATGAGCTCAACCTTAAACCCTTAAACCTGACTTCTAGACGTGCGCACATTAAAATTAGCCCGACTATTGGTGCTAATCTGAGGGAAAATTACTTTCCCATTAACGGGCTTTCACAGCCGTGCTCACGGAGTACCCAGAGAAACGCAAGTAGGATCATTCACAAGTCTCCTGACCTCCAGTAGCTGCCTGATTTTGGCTTTAAACAGCAGAGACAAAGATGAAACCTGTGGAACATCGGCCTGAAAAGTCCAGAGAACAGAAGCATCTGCATAGAACCCGATGGGTTAAACCCAGTGAACACGTGCGTTAACATGCAACCCGAGTGGAGTCCGTGGTTCATCCAACTGGAGGATTATTGCATCACCTTCAAAATGAGGCTATTTGAAACCGCTGAGAGAGAAAGAAGCACGGCAGGGGAGCCGTGAAAGGATACGCATTTTCCCGTGGATGTGTGTCAACAAGCGTGTGACCTCATTGCTGTATTTATAACAGCTGATAAAGTCACCTTTCCTCCGCACGATTGTTCACGACTGTTTGTATATGCGGAGGCCACCCCCCCCCCACCTCCCGCAAACCGCATCCTCCCCGCTGAGCTCCACTGGGGGAGATATGGAAGTGAAACAGAGGGAAGAGAAACTCTTGGTTTCCCCTCTCGGCTCCTTCCTCCTCCTCCTTCCTCCTCCTCCTCCTCCTCCTCCTCCTCCTCCTCCGTGTGATGACAACAAGAGTTGCGTCTCCTCGCTGCGATGAGACGCAACACGAGAATATGCACAAATAAGGGATGTTTGGGTGTAGAAAAATTACAGGTAAATTCAGGTTCGATTAAGGGAAAAAGCAATGTATCTAAACCTGTGAAAACAAACTACGATTTCCAAGACCTTTGTTGCGACTGTATAAGAGAATGTGCTTAAGGCGCTGGAAACATGACAAGATGAGGTGTGCTTCTGAACGCCAGCTGGCCAACACGAATCTCTCTTTTTCAGCGTGGTGTTGGACATTATGGGCCCACCGAAATGGAAGAGACGGGAGGTGGAGGAATTGTGGGTGACAGAACTTCAGGAAACGAGGCGTTTGGATTAATGGAAACTCATTTGCCGAATATGTGCGAAAGGGTCCGCTCGATTCCCTGCATGCACCCTGCCTATTTCTGCCCCCCCCCCCCCCCTTCAATTCGCTGAACGCTGCAGCCACCCCATGATATCCAGAAACACACAAGATGCAGAAAAAAAATCAATACTGGTAAAAAAAAAGCTCAAAGTTGTTTGAGCGAGGAGGAGGAGGCGGCAGGGAGTGAAGACGTCTCTCAGTCGACACACAATTAGCTTTTTGACCATCTCCACCAGCCTGCGCGCTCCACCTTCTCCCCCCCCCCCCCCCCCCCCGTCACCCCTGGCGAGAAAAAAAAAGGCAGCGGGTGATGATGTCCTTCCTGCATTGGTGGGAAAATGTTCAAAGTTCACCTTTTTCCATCACTGAAATATCCCCCTTGTGTGATTTTATATCTTCTTTGTTTGCTTATTTTCTCAGAGAAGAAGCTCCTTCTGTGTGTGTGAGTGAGTGGGGGGGGGGGGGGGGGGGTTGGGGGGTTGGATGAGATGTGTGTCTGTGTGTGTGTTTGTGATTGCGTGTGCGTGTGCGCCTGTGTGCCCGAGTGAGTCAGCGAACGAGTGAATGAAACCAACAGTGACACACAAAGGGTGATACACTTGCAGAGAGGACAGCGAATAAAGGACAAGGTGGGAGACTATTGTGCGTGTGTGTGTGCGTGTGAGTGTGTGTGTGTGTGTGTGTGTGCTGATTTCCCATCAGCAATTATTAATGCTCTCGATTGCATGAGTAATGGTGCAGAGTGCTGACATTTTGTACAGGTTAGCCGTGTCGTGCAGAACGCGCTGGAGCGCACAGACACACTTTGACTGGGGCCGGGCTTTTTTATTTATTTATTTATTTATCTTTCCCCAGGGTTTGACTCACAAAGTGCAATCTGCCAGTGAACACTGAATAGATCTGCTATGAATTATAAAAACATAATAAAAATAAATAGTTATCTCCAAGGGGAGGGGAGGGGGGGGGGGGTGGGGGGGGGACTATGTAAATCTGTGTTGATACATCTAAAATAGGCTAACATGGTAATCAGATAGAACATAATGGAATAGTCGCAGAGCCGCCCTGGAGCATCAACAACAAATAGCTGGAATTCAGAAGTGAGAAATATGTATTCAAGCATTGACTTCTTGTTTGATTTGCATGAGAGTTTAATGAAGTCCCAGCAGACCTCCTGCCGAGTATAAAGAGGCGAGCAGGCGTCGCTCTGAAGCTGGAACAAACCAACCCACGACCTGGATGAGCAAATAACACGCTGATGCAATTACAACGAAATGGAAACGCCACTCAAAGAACAACGAGACAAGGACATGAAATGGGACTTCCGGGGAGATGATGGGACGGCAACTCTTTGATCACAGGGTGTGGGGTGTGTGGGGGGGGGGGGTTGCTTTTTAAACTGCCTTGGGTGGCCATGAAAGCGTTAGAGCCACGAGCTCCCCAATTGCCCAGCGTGGAAATGGACCTTTTTCCCTTTGCGTGTCTGTGCGCGTGAGCGTCAGTGCAACCCCGAACCACCAAGGGAGCAACTAAACTGCAATCAAAGCACAGCACGCACCGCCAGAGACAAAGTAAAAAAAAAAAACCTGTCCTTTGAGTTTCATCCCACGTGACGGAGAGGAGGAGGAGGACAGGCGGTGTGTCTGGAGGAGAGCAGGGGAGGGAGAGGGGAGGGGGGGGGGACGTGTTGTGGTTGACTTGCTCCAATGGTCACTCAGCTGTTCTGCCGGGCGCAGCTGTTCGGTCTCCCCGGCGCGCGGCACGCGGCGCGCGGCGACTTCGGCCCGCTCAGTGGGCCGCGAGTGACGCGCGCGTATAAGCACAGCTCGTGGCACACATTAGTCGAGTCACGGGAGTGTGGTGATGCTGCTGCTGCTGCTGCCGCCGCCGCCGCCGCCGCCGCCGCCGAAGGACTGCCGCGCGCGTGGGAAACGGGAGGCGTGCGAGTGTCCCTAAATAGCTGAAAGTATGCTTCGTCGTGCGCTTCTGTTGTTTCCGCGCGTGTCATCTCTCTCTCATCGTTCACCGGAGGCGCGAGGGACACGCGGTCTGGAAAAGAACCTCGTGATATACGAAACGTCCAGACGCACTCTTTCAGGGGGACACTCGTGCCCGCGCCGGATCTCAGGAGCGCAGAAGTTTGGTGCGTCCTGGATGGCACCGCGAATAAAACGCCTCGATCATTTATTACTGTTCCACACACGGGGGGATTATAAAGATGAATAAAATCAATTTAATCATCATTTGGCCAAAAATGAAAGATACAAACTTCCCCAGGTGGCGGCACACGCGAGAGTGAGCTTGTGATCTCGGCACATGGCGAACACGCGCCTTTTCATTTCGGAAAGGCGCCCTGGTTTCATGCAACTTGTTCCGCTTAAACACTTGTTAGCGGTGCATCGTCCCGTGGGTCGACGGGGAGGACGGAGAGCCGGGTAAATCGAGAGCACCACTCCGTCTCCAAAGCGCGCAATGACGCACCGCACGAGCCCGAGGAAAATAACAATCGCGTTAAATGCGATCGCGCCTTTAGGACAACACGATATGTTTAGACAAAACAGGCTGAAAAGTGGCTGTGATGGCTGTGATATACTCTAATCCTAGCCTCCACAAAAAAATATTCGTTTTTGGCTTTAAATTGACAGGGTTTTTTTTGCCTGCATCTTACCTTTGCACAGGAAAATCAGCAGCACCGTCCTCCAGATGTGACATCCCATCGGCGCGCTCCCCCTTCCCCGGTCAGCCTGCATCCCTCCTCCCGGTAGAGAACCGAAACCTCCGCAACTGTTCACAAGTCGGACCAAGAGGGGGATCTTTTTAGTCAGTTCTCCCAGATCACGGCCGCCTCGGTGCCATCAATGGTTTCTATTGGTGACCGAAGCAAGGCACCGCGCAGATGATGTTGGGAAATGAACAAGAAATCCTCCTGGAATCAGTTCTTAAGAAGAAAAAAGAACCCAGATAGTAATTCCGGTGCAGGTTGTTCTTTTTAAATATATTTTGAATCCTCCAGACACTCCAAAAAAAAAAAGTCTGCTGTGGTTGCCCTCGAAGAAAGAGCCGAGGAATCAAGCCGTTTCCTCCGCTTTGTTTTATCCAAACGGGGCAACTAAAGCGGAGGACTTTCCAACGCGTCTCCCCTTCGTCACGCTTTTCTTTTTTTCCCCCGAAAGTTCACGCCGACCAGCAGAGTTGATGAAAAACTCCGACGGAGGGAAAAGTCCACTCGAAAAGGCGCGTTTGGAAACAACTAAACCCGAGAAAACTCGTCTCACTTCGCGCTCATAAATTGAAATAAAATCCAAATTCTGCTCGGCCGGCTGCAGCTCCCTCCGCTCCCCCCTTTTCCTTCCTTCCTTCCTTTCTTCCTCCCTGTGTCTGTCCTCCGACTATCCTCCCGCTGCTGTGCGTGTGCGTGCGTTCAACTTGAGAGGCTGCACACACTCGTCCGCGGGATGGAGGGAAGAGAGGAGCGAAGAGGACAGAGGAGGAGGACGTCTGACGCTTCCACCAGCCGGCAGGGGAGGAACATGGGGGAGAGGAGGGGGCGGAGGGGGGCGGCTGAGGAAAAGGGGAGAGGGCGGGATTTGGGGATTTGAGTGACAGTTAAGCAGCCAATGGAGGGTGCATACATGTATTTGTTTTGGTTCTTGATTAGTTTATTCTTCATGATACCATGATATCATTCATTATTCACGTTTCATGTCAATTCCTTCTATTTCGTTGGGGTGGGGTGGAGTAAGGTACTCCATGCCATACCAGAAGGAAGGTCAAAATATATTTATTTGTTTTTTGTTTTACAAAAGAAAACAAATAAAAGGGAGAAACAAGAAATCCACAAACACCAGAATACAAGTGGAACATGAGCCAATAACTGAAAGGCCAGTGAAGCTGTGCAACGGAGTCCCCTGACCTTTGCACCTTTTCATGCTCTAAACGACTCCAACGCAAGTTGAAAACAAGAAACTATCCCATTTTGTTCTCTGCACGTTGTGTGTGTGTGTGTGTGTGTGTGTGTGTGTGTGTGTGTGTGTGTGTGTGTGTGGTTTCGGTGGAGCGTGCGCATCCGCGCGTTGTTTATCCTTTCGTACTCTCTCTGCATAATTCATACAAAGACACACGCTACACCTGTTCTCTCTGTAATCGATAGACGCCACCGTTGCACGGGCTCTCGCACGCACGCACGCGCACACACACGGAAGCTCGTGCAGCTGTGCACGCGTCGACAGCTTGCACGACTGCAAAATGTGATACACCAGGCACCTTGTAATATAACTCATTCACTTTATATTAGTATGTGTGTGCGTGCGTGCGCGTGCGTCTTGGACGGACGGACGGACGGGGGGGGGCTGAAGAGAGGAGAACATTAAGGTCTTCTTTAGGTCCGAGGCGATATTTCATGAGGCAGCGTGCCTGGTTCCCTTTGTCAGCTAAATGCGTAAAAGCTAAAGAGATGACATTGTGACTTATTGAATTGCAAATCAGTCCGTCGGCGGCGGAGGGATGGGACGCTTTCCGGGGGGGGGGGGGGACCGAGAGACGTGAGCCTCCGCTGTCCGCGTGCCTCGACCGCGAGCTTCAAGGAGGAGCGACAGCGCCCCCTCGTGTCGCGCCGACAGAAGAGACAGCCTCCCACGACGACGGGCCAAACCACCCGTCCACGTTGAGCAGAAGGAGCCAAACAGTGCGTCTTTGTAAAATATTATTCAATTTTATTATTTTTTTTGGGGCCGAAGAATTCCTTGTGCCTTCAACTTGAACAACATTTTTCTTTAACGGAGCTATTCCTCTCGGGGGTCGCATCGAAGCGAGGCGTTAGTTCAGCGAGCATGTGGTAAAAAGTCAGATTTGTACACATGGTCTGTATACCAATGAGGCCCCACTGGCAGTTTGGAGGGAAATTTGACATATAAAAAGGAATTTGAGATAATTCCCCAACGGGACAAAAGAAAAAGACTGCATCTTTCAAAGCAGTGAAAACATTCTGCTGGTAAAGCTCGCTTGTTCATCCAGACATCTGTTGTAAAACATTTTCAGCCGCCCCCCCCCCCCCCCCCCAAAAAGGAAATACATCAACACCCAACTCAATGCACAAGACAAAAACTAATTGGCCAATATAAATTCCCATCTACCATTTGTCTTTTTCCACTTTGATGCTTTTCCACTTGGGTGGCGGCTGCCTTTCGTTCCATCACGAAAAGCAAGGAATTCATTACAACGTCTGTCACTCTTCAAATTCAAAAAAGGGGTCAATGTTATTTGATCATTTTTTTTAAAAAGGTGGAGGGGGGGGGGGTACTTTTGGTGAAAATGACTTGATGCGACTTTTCATTTTTTCAGTTTTAAGAATCCTTCTGCACATCTGAATGTAGATCTTCCATCAAGTCGTTAAAATTCAAAGACAGTCCTTCCTTCATTCATTCATTCATTCATTCAAACTTCAACCATGAGCAGAGAACCCATGACAACAAGTGGACTACTAGCCCCTCTCCCTCCGTCTCCCTGCTGGCCCCCACCCTGAGGTGACGGGGGTCAATCGCTGCACCCTTAAAAGTCACATTGCATCTCCTGTCGCAAACGGAAGACTCATATTTCAAAAGAAATGTCCACATGGATATTTCTCCTTATTTCTCCATGTTTGTCTTATTAAAGCAGAGGAACATTCCATCCTAAAAGCACAATTCCACTTTCGTCTCTCCTGAACTCTCAGGATCAGGTGATAAGAATCAACGGTTAACCTTCTTTGAGCTTTTGAGCAAAGACGGAAAATATGTTTATAAGTGTTTCTTCGAGTCGGCAAAACACATTAAAAACACATCCTCTTTCCTCTCCATGAAAAAAAGGGAGAACGTGAAAGCTTAATTTTACGGACATCATTTAATGTCCCATCAGAAGGACATCTGCAAGGCTTACTGCAGCCCAAAGGTCCAGAGAACTGTTCAACACAAGGACGTGGTCGCATTAGCTTCCAGCGCAGCACAAGTCTTACCCCTGTGAGCTTTGACTCGTAATGCATGATGGATTGATTTAACTCCGGGTGTATAAACTAACCGGAGTTAGTCACGAAGCTCCAAGCTGAAACTGAAACGCCAGGGCTGCTCTGGAGCTGCCCAGCGGACAGTTCCGTGGTGCTGAAAATGCTTCCTCTGGGACTTCTTTCCTACGTCGTGTTTAGCACGTAGGCATTTTTGCATGAAAAACCGGAAGCCGAAGGCACCCGATCTACACACACGTTCAGAGTCTGGGGGTGAATCATCTGGGCCAATATACATTGTTACATTGTTGCTCAAACTTTGAATGAAACCATCTGCCACTTTAACAGCGCTGTCTGGCTTTGCAGCGCGTTAACCTAACGCTGAAGGGCGAGCTCACATAACAATTAGCTCTCCTGTTGGTGCCGATAATGGACTCCGAGCAAACATCGTGAGGTTAATGTGCAGCTAAAATTACCCCCCCCCCCCCCCACTTCACTCGGAGGGGGAAAAAAAGGGAACGAGTCTCTTTGGGATCGTCTCTGACTGGAGGTCAGCACTCAGCCGTTGCGCGCGGCACCGTAACCAGGGTGTTACGCCAAGCACTTCAGTGGGAGCCTTAGATACTGATCTCGGGGGGGTCGAAGCGGTGTGTTTGTGTAAGAGCGCGCTAGTTGTTCCCCGCCGCAGTGGATAAGACCTTCGTCCTTGCATGTAGATGGAGACGATAAGAGAGAGAAAGAGAGAGAGGGGGTGGGGAGGGCGATACAGATGGTGCCACTTCCCTTCTCGGGGGTCAAACGGCTCTTGTAGAAATTCGGGCGACAACTTGTTCAGACGGTGCACTCGAGTCCAAGGCTGGGGGAAGATTACCGCCCTGTGTGCTTCTAATTGCCTCCCGCTCCTCCTCCATCTCCATCTCTTTCCTCAGTGGAGCAAACCGAATACATTAGAATCCAATTGAGGCTTGTGAAGAATAGTGTGCGCCCTGACATGCGCGCTCGTAATGACATGTGTGTGTTGACCATAGCTATATGACAGCTATTTTTGTCCAGCCCATGTTGTCTGGCTTTGTAAATCAGCGTAGTACGGTGTGTGTGTGTGTGTGTGTGTATGTGTGTGTCAATAACCGTGTGTTGCATTCAACAAAAGGCATGTCCACTGCCCTCGTTGAATTTGAAATTCACACACACGGACCACTTCTGAAGATGTCACAGATGGAAAAACACATCTGGAGGGAGAACACTTTACTTAAAAACCCCAGACACACACACACACACACACACAGATTTTATGATGCACCACCCATAAACACAAGTGGATGCATACACTCCCTATTTTCTGTCTCTCATTCATTCTTCTCTGCTTTAAATTATTCCCTTTCTCGCTCTTGCCAAACACCTGCCTCATCTTCTACCCAAATGCTCTTTATCTCAACCTGGAATTTGCCTCTTTACTGGGCTTTGTGGATAGAAAGAGATTCCACACAGTATACTTAAAAAACATTGCAAGCATTGTTGTTGTTTGTTTTATAGCTTTTCGGAGAGAGTTGTGCATTTTTTGGGAAAATTACTTTTTAGAGACAAACAAACATTTTGGACAAAACCCTTCTAACCTGCACTGCTTGTTTATGTGTGCAGTGTTGCTGGCAGGGGCCAGTGTGTCTGAAGTAAATAAAAAAAAGGTTAAACAGAACTTTTCAGGCAAAATGTCTCATTGTCCTCAGCGAATATTCCAAATTTACATAAAATATTTTCTTGACCCGGAACAAACAATTTTTTTTGTTTGATTTGAAATGTTTGAAATGTTTTGAGGTCTTTTCGTACTGGCCCTCCACCCCCCCCCCATCCCTCTCTACCCAAGCACATGTGACCAGCATCAGTATAAAGGTCAGATCTAACCGTTATGGCCGTGATGACGGTGCATTCCTCCCGCCTCTTCCTGTACGGCGTCTTCCACCGTGAGCACGCACAGACAGCAGCTGAGATCAATTACAGAGAAACGCCACCGCGCCTCCCCCCCCCCCCACACACACACACACACACACACACTTCTCTCCCACTACAGAAGCAATTTACTCACCCACCGTAAATCAATGGAGACAAGTGGGGCTAATTTAGACCATTTGATGTCAATTTGGCCTTGACCCCCCCTCCCCGGACCACACGTACGCACACGTACGTGTGCACACAAACGCACAAACACACACACTCACACACACAAACACGCCGTCCACTTGATGACTGGCTGCGCAGGAGTTTATTAAGCAGAACCGAGACCCACGACTCAAACGCACAGACACTCATGAACATTCCCGGAGGAAAAGCCTCGCTTATTCTTCTACATGCGCCCCACAACACACACACACGCACGCACACACACACACACACACACACGCACACACACACCATGTCGCAAGCCATAACTCGTAGCTCTACCGCCTGAGATTTCCATATTGGTTCTGTCAGAGACAATTTTGTTTACAGTGCCCTTTGGATGAAATAACAGCACTGGGCGCTATCAATTACTGTGATAGAGGAAGGGAGGAGGGGGGGGTGAAGAGGGGGGGGGGGGAGTAAAATAGGAGAGGGTGTAGAAGATTGAAAAACGATGAAGAGCAGGATGGGAAGGGAGGATAAAGATCAGGAGGTGCGGCCCGAGAGGTGGTGCAGGGGGGGAGGGGGGGGGGGGGGGGGGTGGGAGGAGGAAGACGGACGCAGAGTGAGACACGGATCTATTTTCTCTACACAAACCTGACCGAACAGAGAGCCTCTCGTCTCTCGCCCGACCATTCCGCAAGGCCTGTGAGCCAAGGTCCGGAAAGCTATTCACCGAAAGAAAAGTCGCCAAAACAATCATTCCTGCTCACACACACACACACACACACACACATATACACACACACACACACACACACACACACACACAGCTCTGCACTCTATGCCGCAGGGACGCTGTTGTTTTTGGTGTTTGTTTGTTTGTGTGTTAAACCTTTAGTCCAGCTGTTAATCACTGTCTCACTTTCCTTCAAAGGCAGTGAAGGCAACACGTGAAGAAAAAAGGGAAATATATAAAACAAGAGGATAAATATTTTCTGTCAATGCAGCTCACGACCAAACCCACGAAACGTTTCCCGATGGTCAGAATGACCGTTTAAGGTGGTGTTTTGAACACCATTCAGGCCGTTCAAAAACCTCGGCCTGCGCGTCCAAACGTGGGGGTTTTCAAGCTGTCGTGGCTCCAGGGGGGGGGGGGAGTTGATCCCAGCACAAATCACCACAAAGACTACACTGGAAAAAAAAGGGACTTTTTAATGGTTTCCTCCTTGGTGTTATTGGGTCTTATTATTCAAAGTGCTCATGCGGTTCTGCTCCACCCCCCCCCCCCCCGCTTTCAGAGATTAGCGAACCTACACAAAGCAACCAGTCCCGATCTTCTTTGTGGGCTTTGCAGTGCCGGTAATTCAACAATTTGCTCCAAATTAAACGAAACGTGGTGTGAATCTGTAGGACAAAAGAACAGCGAGCTCCTTTGTCAACGTTTTGTTGACATGCATCAAGTCCCAGTTGCCACCACGGCTCGAGGGCCTTTGTCCCTTAAGTGCAAACACGTGTTGTTTTTGGGGGAATTTTTTTTTTGGGGGGGGGGGTTCGTCTACCTGGAAAAAACGTTCCACGCTGCTACCACCAAACGGTACATCGTCACAGAGCCGGGGTCACACCGATCCAAACGCCTTGACCTTCACCGCGTGGAGAGGTCGTCTCAAACCAACCGGGCCAACAATCCCCTCCGGATTCATGATATCGTATTTTACACATATTTTTTTTGTGCTTAAAAGTTGAGAAAAAAAAAAAGGCTCACCGGGCACCCTGCTGTCGGTCGAATGTTGAGGTCCCCCCCCGCCCCCCCCGTGGACCCTGCAGGGGTTCGATTTCAATCTGTGCGCGCTTGTTTTCATTACCACTCGGAACCGGCCCGCCCCCCCCGACCGCACAGGTTTACCGAGGCCTTGAGTGTGCGTGCAAGTGAGCCCACGAGAAGGTGTCCAAGACAAGCAGCAAGCAGCTCAAATCAAGTTTTAAATATTGAGGAAAAGGTGTGTTTAGTGTGTTTATTAATGAGCTTATTAGTCTAGAAAGAAAAGAAAAGCTCTGGTCTACACGTCAACGTGTGCATTTTAAGTCTTGAGGACAGCTTAAGCTTTTTATTCACTGGTTACTGAGTGTAAACAATGTAGATGAATAAGCTTTATGAAGCCAATTGTCAGGTGTGTCATTTCAAATGTGATTTATACGATTGTAAAGTTTGAACTCCTTCTATTTAATAAAAAGTTTGTCAGCGGCAATATTTTTTGAAAGAAATGTTCAAACAAAATCAAACGGCCCATTTGAAAAGAGACAAATGACGTGAATGAGTCCAGACGTTTCACACGTCACGGATGTACACGCATTCATCCACAGTGCGCGCACACACACACACACAGTCCTGCATAGCGATTCAGACAAACATCCAATTTGCTGGGGAGATTACCCAGGGGGCCGTGCTGTTTGCCACCTGAAAGGCAGTTGGAGGCGACTAATCAGGAAGATGCTATATCAATTTTTACCCACACACACACACACGCACACGCACACACACACACGCACACTTCGGCCGGAATATATTAATCCTCGGCAGAAGCACGCAGCGACTGGCAACTTAATTATACTCATTTCCACGTGATTGTCCCCCACAGGAGCACGAGAACACACACTAACAGACACACACGCTCAGCAGAGATCATTTGGTACTAACACACTGCGTTAACGATATTGTCATATTGCATAATGTCCCCTGCGTGAGTGAAAGTGTGTGTGTGTGTGTGTGTGTACGGAAACAAAGACAATTAGTTGCTGTAGCCGCACAATGGTATTAAAATATATGTTTGCTTTTTGTTTGCAGTGAATCGTATTTTACAGATAGAAGTCATAATTTCCTCTTCAATGACGTACACTCACTGACAATAGATTAAACACCAAATTGCTGCAAGACTCACAGAAAGATAATGCACCATTAAATTGAGAATCTCCATAAAAAGAATGAATGACTTGTTGAGAAAACTTAGAGAAAGGTTTTATTTGAAGTCATTTGAGGGAGATTGCAGGGAAATGGCTTTCTACTTGGATGATGAGCCCGCTCCAATTATTTAAATCTTTAACTACGAGTTTGAATTAAAGTCGGTTTAAATTCCATTTGGAGGACACTTACCAAAGCAAAAATTGTCACACTCCGGCTGGGGCATGCTGCAGTGAGGACTCAGGCGCAGAGTTTCTTCCATCTAAAGTGCTCTTTATTTTCAAACCAATAACGTGCTCCAACAACGAGGGACATATAGACAATGACGCGACAAAGGACAACAGGCACACAGGGCTTAAATACACAAGGGAGGTGCAGGTGATTGGACACAGGTGGAGACAATCACGCAATCACAAGACAAGGCAGGAAGTGAAGTTAACCCAGGGACACAAGAGACATGAAACTTCAAACTAAAACAGGAAGCGAGGCCAAACCGTGACAAAAATATGTCCTCTCTGGATGGAGACAGAGTCTCGCGGCCTCAAAGGGCATCCCGGGCCCACACCAAGCCTGCGCTTTGTGGAGGAGGAGGAGGAGGAGGAGGAGGAGGAGTGGGGGAAAAAATAAACATCATGAAACGTCTTCAGATCATCATCGGCATTGGTGGAATTCAGACACTCGGCACTGCCTCAACAGACAATGGGTACAATCCTTTCTGAACATTGACATTGGATGAAAAGTCCTGAATTGTGGCGTTGGCATGTAACGTAACCGGGAGCAACCAGGGGGTCTGTGATGGTCACTGTTGAGACATTCGGGACATGAACGTTCCTACTTTGAGCAGATGATTGACCAAGGATCATTGGTTTCACGTGTATATATATGTATATATACATATATTTATAAACAGTGAGAAAAGATAGGGCCAAAGAAGAAGGAAGAGGGGAAGGTGAGGTAGGGTGTGCATAGATGCAGCGGCGGGCAGATGGAGAGACGACGGAGCCAAACAGAGGAGAGGGTTAGCGAGGGATGGATGCCGCCATAGCGGCGGCAGGAGTTGTTTTGAGCGGCGTGTTTGGACAGATGGTCGTCTGTGTGCTAATTACAGAGCGAGTGCTCGACACCCAACGCAGTCACAGGAAACTAGCTTTATTTGTTCAGCTTCACCCACACTAAAAAAAAAAAAAAAAAAAAGAAAAAAAAAAAGTGACACTTTCATCCGCACTGAGGGAAACAGTTGGCCAACGGCACTAAGAGGCACATGCAAACAGAAACACACACACACACACACACACACACACAAACAGAGTCCTGCACAGCGGCAGAATCTCTTTGTATGAACAAATGCTGGAGGACAACCGGCTCACACAGGCCTTCCAGGGCCATGAACCGCGTTGCATCCTGGCTCGCCTCATAGTCGCCGTCCCTGAAACTTTCGCCGATGCTGATTCTACTCGTTTCAGCTGTATGAAAATGTAAAAAAAACAGTCATCGAAACCCACTGAGCGAACATGTTGAGACAAGTTCACAGATGAGAATGAGAATACATCACACAGATATGTTCCTACGCACGTGTATCAAATATAAATCCAACACAAGCACCATATCAGGTCAAATAGATTCAAATCTATTGGTAGTAGTAGTAGTATTAGTATTATGTCACCTGCAGCATCAAGTTGAAATTCACAGCTCAAATGATCTCAGGAAAGACTATTGAGGGTTTTTGGTGGAATGACCTCTGACATCCCGGTGATGTAAGGAGCGTCGCCTGTGAAAGGGTCAGCATCTCAACACTTGTCTTCCACACACGTCACCCCTCCCCCCCTCAAACCCCCCCCCCCCCCCCCCCGATACTAATGACAGAAACAACACGCTCCCAGATCCCACCGCGGCTCAGTCACCTCCAAGCAGCCTCATTATGACAACACGTAACGAGCTGGGCCTTAACAAGCTTAACGAGGCCCTAACGAGGTGTTGCTGTTTGCCGTTGCCATGACGTCTGGTCACACCTCGTCAGGCGGCCGCACATTACAAGGGGGCCAGACACCACATGTTCTGTTTTTGAGGTTTTTTCACTCGTGATTTAGATTCAAATTAGCCATTTAATTGAGAAAGAATTTGTTCTTGAACAGCTGTTTCATTTTTGTTATTTATTGATTTCACATTTTGGGGCACCGGTTTGATTGTAATGTGCAGAAATCAGAATGTTTCGGGTTTAAATGGGAGAGAAAAATATAAACAATTACCGCTTGTCTGGGGGAGTCTCTGCATTGGAAATGAATTCATGTTACCTGGAATTAGATCATTATTGCCAGATTTCCTCTGTGACCATGATATTGCCTATTATTTATAATCTGTAAAATGATGGTCTTTCATGATATAAACCAGAATCAGGTCCACGTCTTCAACTTCTTAACAAAAATCATTGAGGTGTGAAGCATATAGTATTTACCTGCTTTTGTGTAGTTCATGTGTGTTCTGTTGAAGGATCACCTACTGTTTATTCTACTCTGTGTGAGAGACCTTCACACAAACACAACAATGTTCCTCAGGACTTTGATGCATCATGTGATCAAGAGGGATATACTTCCTTCAACATATTCAGCGATGTCACCTGTAGAATTCTTTTTTTTAGGGATTCCTCCATTTTTCCAACTGACTCCGATTTAGAAATGATGTTTCATTACAACTTGAGTTTAGCGGTTGAGATTCCTTTGGTTATCCCAGTAAACTCGCCAAAGTAAACTGATAAAACGCTAAATAAACATGGAAACAATGCACCTCATTGGTCAGTTTAAGACACGTCACATGACTGCGGAATTAAGTAAACGATGACGCTACGCTTTCTATGTTTGAGTCGGCGTGGAAATTCCTTCAGAAATACCTCAAAACATCAATAAAGAGCGATGTTGTTTATTTCGTAAATTTCCACATGACAGCCGGTCAAAAAGAAGTTTGTTATGTGGAAAACTTTCAGTGCCAACCCCGTCTCCTTCGTCATTTGCTTTTGCTTTTTAGTGAATGTTTACTGGAGTAAGACAGACCGTTCTGTCACCGCTGACAAGGCCGCTCGCCCGGCTCAGACTGAGCCGCTAATCCTCCCGTAAGAGCCGTTAAACCACCGCAGCTGTGGCAGGCAAGCTGCCACCTGAAGCCAACTGGACCGTCGCATGCCACACACACACACACACACGCAGATATACATCATGTAGGACAAACACACGCTGTTCTCCCTCATCCGTTGTCTTGGTGTGTATTTGAATGATTGCCTCGCACACGGGGAGATAAAGCAACAACAAAAAAAAGAAGATGGAAAAAAAACAGAACTGAGTTTATGCTTTTTGTCGTGTGGTGAGAAAACAGCGAATGGGCCGACACACCCTGAACTAATCTTGCGCGATTGTGTGCGCTTAGGTGTCCGAGTACAAGCATGTGTGCATGTTTGTCCAGTTTAAAGAAACAGAGAAAGAGAGAGGAAGCATAAAGGTGGCAGAGGGGTGAGATTAGGCAGATAAGGGTTTATCTGTGTGTTTATTTATATGTGCTTAACACACACACGCACACACACGCACTCAGTTGGATCCAGTCCAGGAGTGGCAGCTTGTTATGAATAATCTATTGTCTCAGTGTGTGTGTGATAGAGAGAGAGAGATGGTTACCACCTCGTGTAATCCTCTCTACAGGAAACACACTCTCCTGGGACGGGACATTTCGTCTGGTGTGTGTGTGTGTGTGTGTGTGTGTGTGTGTGTGTGTGTCAGCATGACACTGAAGTGGGGGCACAGAGGGTACTCGTGTGTCTGAGTGAAGGCGGAATCAACGGCGTTTATACAAAGGTTAGGTTGAACCTCTCCTTTTGTTTTTTTCATTTTTATTAATGAGGCCAAACACGTTGTGATGATAAAGAGCAATGCACAAACTGTGCTGACTGGGTAAACAAAGAAGCATCATGGACCCTGCGTCTGCGCTGAATGGATCTGCAATGGACACTGATTCAGTTTGGAGATCACCTGCGGATGAAATGCTCAATATGATCCTCGCAAACAAAGCAACTGCTGGCTGCGTTTACTGTAAATCACCTCGGCAAAGCGTTCCCACGCTGTGTCACCTGATACATCCAAACAGCTGAGGGAGGAAAAAACACACACACACACACACACACACGCCGGCCCTGCAGCAGAAGACGAGTCCATCCGTCTTTGTTAGGAGGCTTCTGGTAGCATTTGTGTCTCCGGGCGGATGTGAGTATTTTCCCGGGCAGGTGGATAATGAGTTGATTAATGAGCCGGCGAGATTGGACGCATTGACAGCTGTTTGATGAGCCGATCATCTTGTCATCCGTCGTCCGATTGAGCTGCTCCAACCAGGGCAACAGACCCTCCACGGTGAGTTCGTTGGACTAACCAACGTGGTGGTCCGTGCCGGTCGGAGGAGGAGGAGCTGCGGGAGGGTCTTCTCTCTGCCGACCTCCTCCCGAGGGATCCGCTCACTGTCCATTGGCCCCAAACGTAAATCAGTTCAGTCTCCTCAGTCCCGCTCCTCCCCCCTCTGTGTGTGGAAGGTTTGTTCCCCTTCCCTCAGCTCACAGGTGGGCTTGTTTTAGGCCCTTGCCCCACCTCCTTTTCCTGGAGAAGGCGGAGCCTGAGGGGAGCGCCTCAACTTTAACATTAGAATCCCACTATTTCTGGTATTATATTTACTTGCATTACGGTCGTGAAGCAGAAGGCTGGAGATGATGCTTTTATGCACCGCGCACATATAAAGAAAGGCCACCCCCCACCACCACCACCACCACCCCCCCGCCACCACGGCTTCAGTATTATCAACCCGTGGAGCCAGACTTCATCGTTGACTGCCTTTGTTAGTCATCTTTCATCAAACGCCGCCATGCGAGGACTCCGCGGAGCTTCACGGTCTCACCTGCACGTCGGATGGGGGGGGGGGGGGGTTGAAATGCAGTCTCTATATCTTATCTTTTGACGGCGCTTTCAGCATATTGAATGTGGAATAATGTTGCAACAGTCGTGTGAACCACGCCCCCCCCCCCTTTTGCAGATTGTTTACAATGCTGTAATGTGTCAACTAAATACATTAAAATGTAAACTAATGAAAAGATCTGTGATTTCACTGCTCCTCAAAATGTCACAAATTCAATTCAAGAAGTGAGCGTGCTTTAAAAAAAAAAAGGTATTGGCACATTTCCTAGTTTTCGGAGGGTAACAGTAGCACCCGTGTGTGTGGTGAATTGATAATAATAGAAGTATATCAGCAATAGACATCTTCACCCCTCACACAGCAATAACAGACATAATTCATGACACTGGAGGAGCGAGCGAGCGAGACTGACAGCGCCCCCCCCTCCCCCTCCCCCTCTCTCCTTCAGGCATGGGAACATCCGTGTTAAACATTAAAACCCTCCCTTCATGCTCCTCCTCCTCAGCCTCCTCCCTTGCCCTTCTGGATCCAGCCTATAGCCTCTTGTAGGCTATTTCTGAGCCAATTAAGGTTGTTCCTGGGCTCGGGGTGCTCGGATGGCCCGGGCCGGAGCGGGTGGCCTTCAGTGCGATCCCAGAGAGAGGAAGGTTTTCACAGCAGGTCACACTGGGGAAAGTTGGGAGGGAAGTCCCGAAAGAGCCGTGTAGAGAGAGACGTTGATCTTCACTGGGGGGGGGGGGGGGATAAGCCAGTGGACCATATTATTCAGCGTGTGCTCGGTATTTGGACCTCTCGTTTTATCGAGAACGTTCGCTGGCAGCCGCGGGGTTTTCACTCAGCCTCATCGCCGGAGGGCTCTGAGGTCAAAGGTCGTCCTTTCTAGAAAGGTCGGGGGCCTTGCCGAACCCCTTCGAAAATCCTGCGACACAGAGCACAGAGCTCAGCGGCGCCATCGCTCCCGCCTCCAATCGCCTCCCAATCGAAGGCCGGAGCCGCGGCGAGCCGACCGCTCCCCGAGCCTTTGACGCCGTCCTGCCTCTGATGCTCTGGATGTGTTTGGCGTCGCTAAAGTCCAGCGGCGTGCGTCCGCCTGCCTTCGGCGTGCCGGTGTGAGGGCGAGAGAAGGCGAGGCGGCGTGAACCTCTGAGGAGAGGATACCTCGCCAAGCGCGGGCCGCCTGGAATAAGACGGAGAGGGGCAGATAACAAGCTGAAAGCGATTTCACCACCGTTTTGATGAAGGAAATACATGCTGGGGCTGATTCCATGCCTGACTGGGTCACGTCTTGGAGGGGGGGTGAGGGGGGGTGGGGGGGGGAGGGTTCTTTGTCGCTCTATCTGCATTTTGCATGTTTGTTCGAGCAAAAGCGGGCTTGTGAAATACCCCGTTCCCTCATTGAGGCCGTTCCCCTCCCCTTCAATTTCATGCAAATATGCACATCCTGTTCAACTCAGTGTGTGGCCAAATGTGGACCCAACAACCATGTGCACAATGTGCTCAATGCCCACATAAAACGCACTTTACCGGCTGACAGAATCATGCACAGGGATACAAACACACGCACCTTCGTGATGCAGCAGTTTGCTTTGGTTTGCAAAAATAAACAGTTGTTTTATAGGTAGGTTGTTCTGATGTCTTCAGTAAGAGCTATAAGGGAATCAGTTCATAAAATGATCAATAACAGGAAGTAACGGCATCTTCAGCAAATGTGACCGACAGTGAAAGGCAGCTAAAGGACGGAGTGGAGGAGACGAGGCCACGATGGGGCCGAGCGTGCACGTGTTGTCCGTACACCGAATTAACAAGCGCGCACGCACTGGGCCTCCACATGTGGGTGTGTGTGTGTGTGCGAATGTACACAGGATGAGCAGAGTGTGTACCCTATGTGTGTGTGTGTGTTTAGTCCGAGGGGGTCAATATCAAGAGAGGAGCTTCATCCCTGTGTAATCCAGCTGCCTGGATAAAGGTGTGTGTGTGTGTGTGTGTGTGTGTGTACATACCACGCGTGTTGAGGACACACACTTGATCCCATCATAATCCACTGGCCTGGATAAACAGAGGCGGAGAGGATATCTCACGTACGTTTGTGTGCGTTATGAATTCTTGATAAAAGGAGATTCCTCACTTGAGTGTGATTCGCGGATCGATGGCGGCGTGGGCGGACCGTGGGAAAAAAAAAAACAAACATTCTCTCCACGCACTGCACTCTCACTCATCAACACTTTCATAGAATACTCAGAGAGAAGAGAAGGTCATCTTCAGGGACACCGTGTTTTTAAGTTGGATACTTGATGTAAATGAATGGAATGCCTGATATTTTGTTGTTACACTACACCGATCTTAAGAAGTTAGAACTATGGACACTGACCTCTTTATTAGGCTCGAGTCTCTCTTGGCTCTCAGTTTGCTCGCACACTTTGTCACACTGGTTAACATCTGGGAGCTCCCCTGTACAAAAAAAAAATCATCTTTTAAGTCTCCTTTTGAACAGTTTGAGGTCAGAGACCTTTCCAAAGCCGGGATGGAACCAAACAAAGAGAGGACCGGCAGATCGACTTCTTTTTCTTATTTACATATAAAAAAAATCTCAATCTCATCCAGTCAAATCTGTTAATAATTCACAAACGAAAGGAGCATCGAGACCAAGAACAATTCAAGTAAATATTAGAACATAAAATACAAAATGTTTTGATCATTTTTACTGATGCTAATAATGTAAACAGAAGGCGTTGATACACAAAGCCCTTTTTTTTACTGTTCTTGTCAAAAAGCAAGACACCAGATGATCAGTAAAATCTTAAAAGATTGATTCCAGAAGGAAGCCATGATTGTTAAAGTTTGGCCTGAGGCATTTTTGTGATTTGGAATCTTGGGTTTCTGCACACATTGTTATATTTATGATTGTGGTTCAAACTGTACGGAAATGTGCCGTCGTCTTTTTGTTGTGGTTTTGTTGTTGTTGTTGTTGTTGTTGTTCTGTGTCTGGGTTACTGCCGTCGCGTTCTTTTGTGTAAAGTGTATCCATGCTACTTTTTTTGTATCCTGGCATTGCAATTATTTTTTTGATTATTAAGACGGTGCGGCGCTTTTTTTTCTGGGTAAACTCTTGATAACAGAAATATGTTCCTCTCCAGGGAGCCGCCGCTCTGCTGTAGTTCTTCCGTCGTTCCAAATATCACCTTTAAAAAAAAAAAAAAAAAAAACATTTTTTACACAAAAGTTTCTCCAGGAAACCCTGCAGAGTCTGTCTTTCCCCCAACACCGTTTATTCATCCACTCATCCCCCCCCCCCCCCCTCCCCAGCCTGCCGGCTTTCCATCTGCGTCCCCTTGGATGGATCCAGCTGGATCCAGCTGTCAATCTCAGGTGCCTATTGATCTGATTCTGACAAATCTGGACGGGCACCATATTTTTCGGCGCCACGTTTCCAGATGCAGGAATGAAATAAAAACAGCTGGTGACGCAGCGACCGAAAGTCTCGCCAAGCCTTTTCAAGTTCTCTTTAACACAAAAGGACTTTGTCAGAAGTACATTTTGAGGTTTAAAATGCGGGCATTTTTTTTTGTTTTGAAGAAGCACAAAAAACGAGATATTTTCACAGAGCGTTGTTTGATACAAGCACAAACTGATTGAAGAAGATTGAAGGTGTTGTGTGTGTTTTTTTTTTTTTTGCAATAGCCGACGCTGCCAAGCTGCATCCCACCCAGAAATACATTTTGTTTTTCCATTAATCCCAACACGAGGGAAAGAAAACGGAACTTTGACCTCGTTGAACACGTTTGAACCAATAAATCTGTCGCTTTTTTACGCTCACGCTGAGATTCCGCTGTCACATGCGAGCGCCAGTGTTTCTTCTTTTTTTAGGGAGTTAAGCTGACGCTCTCAGAAAAGTCAACGACGTCTTCAGAAGCCAGGAAGGAGACACACACACACACACACACACACACACACACACACACACACACACACACACACACACTCAAATAACACAAATCAAGCTGTGACTGTGAAGGAGTGAACATGGGTTGTCTCCACAAAGCAGGGAGCCACCTACGGTTTACAAAACCCCCCACAAAAAAAAAAAAAAAAAAAAAAAAGGGCCGAGGAGATTGACGGGTGGAATTGGAGAAAAATCAAAAAACTGCTCGTGGCGTTCAGCCCATCTGGCTCATATTCGTGACTTCAAATGCCATTCATCTCGCTTCTCTCCCTTTCCTTTACCTTCCCTTTAGTCGGGCTCGCCCCTTTCGTCTCTCTGCTGCGCCATCTTGCTTCACCTGTCTGCAGATGTTTGATACTGCGACGGAAATATCCTGCTTGATCTGCTTCAAAAAAAATAAAAAAGGCGCCTTTTTTTGTCACCATCTTCTTAGGGGAGATCAAGCGAGTCATTTTATTACTCAATGAACTTTATCCAGTTCGTTTTTATTAGGGGAAATGAAGAAAAGCTTGGTTTTAGCAAGGACTTAAAGCTGTGCTTGATATTTTTAAAAAAAGGTGTTGCTGGAGTGGAGAAGGTGGTGCAAGTCTTAAGTTCTTCTCAAGTTAGGCGTCATTTCCATCGTTCAACTAGTGCTGAAGTCATGACCGACATCATCCAAATAATCCCCACAAATAATACGCGATGACTCGAGAGGACCGGTTAATATAATTTAGTTAAAGTTTGAACAAATGCAAATTGACTCTAATGAGACGTTGGAACTCAAATTTAAATTTAAATTTTGGGATTTATTGGAACATCACTTCCTAAAGACAGAGGTGATGGAGAATCATCATGGAGATCTGAGCAAGTTAGAACTGCAGGTATCTTTACATCGTTTCCCTCAACATCATTTCTCTAATGGAACAAATTGCTGAAGGTTGTTTGGGTTCAGGAATCAGGTCATGCTGACTCTTTCAGTTCCCCTTTTCAAAGCGCTCGAGTTCGAGTGTGTCTTGTGTTGTTCATCAGAGGGTGATTCGCACAGAACACAACAGCAAGTGTGGAGTGGGTGGCATTAAAAAAAAAAAAAGGGACAGAGAACAACCGGCACAAACCCCCAGAATAATCCCACATTGCAGCCGGAACGTCTAAAAAAGCGCCTTCACCTCGTCGCATCCTCTGAGAGCTCAGTGGAAAACTCTTGAAAACTCTACTGAAGCATCAGGAAGTGTGACAGCGTTCGCTCCAGAGCCCCGATGGGGATATGAGGATGGTTTTGAACTTTAATCGGATTTTTTTTTTCTTTTCTCCGTCACTCAGTGTCTCAGGCGACAGTGAGAACATGAGGATTGTTCAGATGCCCGGAAATAATTCCGTCTAAATTCAAATGAAAGAATGCAGGTTTTCCAGCAACGGGTTCACAGATTAGTGTTTAGCTGTAACGGGGCATCCTCAAGATTATCTCTTCTTCGGGGGTTTTTGTACTTCAATGATATTTGTTTGTTCCCGAAAGATAATGGAATTCTGTGCGGGTTCTTAGCTTAAAGTTGGGAGTTCAATAGCACGAAAACAATTGGTATTTAACTTAATGATCTCCATTCTGGGTTCATCGCAAAAAGGGTGAAAAACACGTTCTGTGTCGATTTGGCATCATTACAAGAATTAAGTAAAACCCCTTTAATTCTTCACTAAGTGGACTCATAGGAAAATGTGTTCAAATGACCCACACGACCCATGAAACTTGTTATATGTCACGAACAGAGGTCAAAGTTCAGATTATCCATTTCATTTTCTTTGTCCCAGCTTGTCTTTTTCTTTATTTTTTACTTCGTATTTCGGGTTGACATTCTGAACAAATGGATGTGGCACCGACAGCGTTGACATATTAAGAGGAGCGAACCACTTAATGTGGAGCCTGACCTCTTTATTAGGCTCCAGTCTCTCTTGGTTCATACTGGTTTACATCTGGGAGCTCCCCTGTACAAAAAAGCATCTTTTAAGTCGCCTTTTGAACAGTTTTGAGGTCAGAGACCTTTGCCACAGACAGACCGATTTATTTTTCTTATTTACTCATAAAGAATCTCAATCTTATCCAATAATAATTCACAAATCAAAAGGAGCATGGAGACCATTAGAATCCAGCTGTGCACTGTCGAGAACAATTCAAGTAAATATTAGAACATAAAACGTTTTGTGCACTGGGCCGCAAACAAAATGTTTTGATCATGTTTACTGATGCCAATAATGTTAACAGAAGGTTTTGATACACAAAGCCCTTTTTTTTTACTCTTCTTGTCAAAATCAAGACACCAGATGATCGGTAAAATCTTAAAAGATTGATTCCAGAAGGAAGACGGAGCAAATGGAAGAAAGCCACGATTTGGAAACTCCACGAATATCTACACATGGACGGTGCCCTTAGTCCCTTTGTAAAGACATCTTAATCCCACAGTGCATCCATCCAGCTAAAACATGAAAGTATGATATCCGCATGCTAACGTGTGCTAACACACAGACGATGCTAACAGGCTCATGTTTTAAAGGTGTCCTCCTCTCGGATTGCAAATCCGAGATCACCACAGTCATGAAGATGAATCCCGAGGGGGGGGGGGGGGGGGGGGGGGGGGGCTGAACTTTTCACACATCCATCCAAGGAAGCGAGAGTCGGGCAAGATCATTTATTTTGTGGGCAGAGACTTGTGTCGCGGCGGTGGAGGGAAACGTGGTCGCAGAGCGCCGCGAGGCGCCTTAAATCCCCAAAAAGGAATCCCTGATGGATCACAGGGGGAGTCGGGGCAATGAATAAAGCTCGTCTGCCCCCCCCCGAGGTGATGCTGATCGGACTAAAACGCTGGACTCTTTTTCTTTTCTTTTTTTTCCACTTCCCAAGTTTGAAATGTGGCAGCGAGCTGGTGATGCACTTGGTCCCCATTAAGCTCTCTGCCAGGCTCCTGTCGGCGAGACGGGGGAGCAGCAGAGCTAAATCACACCCTCTCTGTTAATGTTGTGATCAACCTTTCAGTCTCCTGTGGGGGGGGGGGGGTTCGTTAGTAATACATCCTGCGCGGCTCGGACGTTCGGAGGGTTTCCAATTTTTGAGAAACGCTTCTGAATTCATCAGAGCGCCGAGTTCGACATTTGTGGGCCTTTGGAAATCCTCATCAAAACAACCATGGATGAACCCAGATGTTTGGTTTTTTAAGCGTTTTAGGCTGTGTTGGTGACCCACCCCGTCGGCCTACCGTGCCCTCCCTGGGGGTCGCGACCCCCTGGTTCGGGAACCACTGGATGAATCTATTGAAAGACTCTCTCTTGAGGAATCCTAAAAGATAATTGTTAACCAAAGAAATCAGTCTAATCTCATCAATTGATAAAAGCAGACATTTTGAAAAACTCTAATTTAAGTGGTGACATTCATGAACTGAAACATTTTAAATAAAAAAAACACACACCAAAGACTTCCATCTATTTTAAAGGGTACCATCATCTAATAACTATCATGCTGTATTAAAGAGAACAATAAAGTTGTGTTTATGATCTTTACTGAGGTATTTATCGAATGCGAGTTCTATACAATCTTCCTTTAACTTGCATCACCTTCCAACCCGGCGGGTTTGCACGTCGAGTTTCCCCTCAACGTGGGAGGAAAACACTCACAAGTTTAAACTAAAAATTACTCCGTGCCGTTTCAATTTCCACCTGGGATCGATTGCAGCGAGGGGCAATCGACCGTTAAGCCCTGTGAATTCAACCCGAGGCGTTGGGAGCTGCTTTGTGGTGTGTGGTGTGTTGCGTTATGAGACTACACAACAGCCTCTCCGCATGGCGCTTACGCTCACGTTCATCACATGGTTCCATTTGGTCAATTTGGTAAACACGTCAGCTTTCCATTTGACAACATTCCTGCATTCGACCCGCAGCGCTAATTTCTGCAGCCCCCCCCCCCCCCCCTAACCCCCCTCTCATATCTCCTCTGCAAACTGACAGCATGCCAACAATACAGTTCCTCACATTTGAATGACTGAAGGTAGGAATAAATCAAATACTTGCACACGCGAGATGAGTGAGACTTTTTATACCGAGGAACTGGACCTCAACCAAAAGTTGTTGTTGTTTTTTTTTTTTTTTTCTTCTATTTTAACATTTTCCTCACGGTTCCGTGTGGACGTTTGGGTGACTGTCAGGTCTGAGCGTTCACACTTCTAGATGTTGCAGGGATCCATCAAAATGCCAAGTTTATTCTCAGAGTGTCCGTCAAAGTGATTGGCTTTCACACACGCTGGCTTTCACACACGCACACTTTACTAATACTGTCAATGCATCCTTTGGGGGGGGGAGGGGTTTGAGTCAGATTATTGTGCATGATTCCAGCTAAGCTCACTTCATCCTGCATGTTTGCCGTGTGCAGAAAGCATGGGATAAAGGGGGAGGAAACAATGAGGGTTCACACGGTGTGAATCTGCAGCGAGTATTAAAGGCTGAAGCTCTGGAACAGCAAATTGTTTGTTTGAGCTTTTGCTCTCTCACACTGGCTTTACTTTATTGGGTAGCCGACAGCAGGCGACCGGGGGGGGAACGCACCCATGCATGCGACAAAATCTCCCCCGATACACCACTGCAGCGCCGTCTTATGCAAATGCCGCCCTGGAAGGCTCCGGCTGGAACGTTCTCACAACGACGTGTGGAGAGAGCAAACAAAACAGACTGCAGAGAGAAACGGGGTCACATCGGACTCAAACTTTTATCGCAACACCAAAACCAAAAAAAAAAAAAGAAGTAAAAATTACATTATAGATTCCCTAAATGCAGACAGGAAAGAAGCAAATACAACAAAGTTATTTACATGCGACACACCCAGCATGACGCTTGCACTCCTGGGAGAAGCATTAGGTGTGTACAGAGAGCTGCATGCGTACCACAGAACAAAACAGTACATCTGCCATTTTACCCAGAATGCATTATGATCTCCTACAGTAGACAGTACTAAAGTGCTGGATGGACAATATGGTCCTTGTCTCCATCAGAAAGAGCCTTTGCATCGTTTTGAAAAAAAAAAAAAAAAAAAGAAGCCCTCTTTACATTAATCTTCTTTCCCAAAGCAACAGTATAGATGAAGAAAAAGCATTAGTCAGGCTGATTTAAATTACTGCCAATCAGTACAATGGTGTGACACCATTGGAAGGAAGATGTATCCCAAGCTGCTATTGGTGAAAACCTTCAAAGATTCACATTCATACCTTTAAATTTATCAAAATAATTCAGACTCAAGACTGAAAAAAAAAACGGTCCAGTTAGAAATACGGGTCAGTATAAAATGCTTCCTTTTCCCCCCAAAGATCAAAGGCTCCCAACAGGAAATGAAACCCAATTTTTTTGTTGTTGTTGTTATTGTACGCTGTGTCTGGCTCCTTGTGACCCGAGTCCACTGTCATCAGGTCCCTTTGTATAAATAATTCAGCTTCCCCTTGTACAAAGCAATAACAGGCTGACTAGTTATCAGGAAGCACGCAGCAGAGCGACGGGACAAACACACACACAGGCTTCTGTGGTGAAAATAAACCTCACTTTCACATCGCACATTGACCTTGGCTGACTTGACCTTTACAAACGGGGGCCAATGTGACTTCACGCTCGCCTTCATGTCTCGTGGGCGGAATGAAACAAGATTCAATTGTTACAAAGTCAAATCGCTGATAGGATTGGAACACGTATAAGCACAGAGATCGACTTTTTGAGCTTGATAAAAGATGAGTAGGTTTAGTTTTCACCCAGAAACCCCCTAGTTTATAGAATCAAACTACATTTCTTGGGTCACGATCTTCTAAAGAACAATGATAATGTTATCATTATATCACAGTCCAAAATAGATATATAGGTATATATATATATATATATATATATTCATGTATATATAGACACATACACATTTGTTAAAGCAATATGCACCACATTACAATGACATGGTGCTATGAGTTGAAGCTGAGGTGTTAATCCCATGTGTGTGTGTGTGTGTGTGTGTGTGTGTGTTTCCCGGCTGGGACCCAGTCAGAACCATCACTTGGGTTAAAGCTTGAGACACAGAGAGATACGGCAGCCTCGTTGGCTGAGTGCCACCAACCCGCGGAGCCAAAGCTACGCCACCATAAATCACAGCGCAGGGGGGGGGGGGGGGGGCGGTGTGTGCAGTGTGCCACAGAATTACACCCACAGCATCCCGCATTTACCTGAAGGACGTCAGAAGACTGGAAGATAGCCAATGCAGCGGCACAGCTCGCGTTGGGACATATTATTTGAACCATTATTTTGTTTAATTTCGAACACTCTCCTGATGCCACAGTAGGAAGGGCTCCGAGGGCCTTTTGGATCTCCCGGGCTCCCGTGAATTTGAATGAAGTGGAATCCTTGTCCGGTGGTCTCTCTCTTTTCGCGGGCGAGGCCTCGACCTTCTAATAGTTTTGCAGTTGGGGAATGTTCTTGTAGAGATCCAGCGAGTCGGGGTTGGAGAAGGCTCCTCTCTGCGCCACCTCCCGTCCGGCAATCACCTGCTTCACCGCCACCTCCACCTTCTTACCGCTGATGGTGTACTGCAGGGGGGGGAGATGAAGATAATGAGCCACAACCAACCAATAATCAGTATTCGTACCTGATGGGTATTCAGATTTGTCGTACTGGAATGTCTCTGGTCTCCAGCAGCAGAGCGGGGATGTGCTTGGCCGACAGGGCTTTCCTAATGGCTCCTTTTATCTTGGCAACCAACTCCGGACAGAAAGGCCTGCCGGGCGCCATCTTTAGGAACAAAATGACTCGCTCTTCTCCGTCGCCGTTGTACTGGGGAACACAGAGGCTGTCCGTCACCTCCTCGAAGGCCTCCACTGCGACGAGGGGAGGAAGACCAAACACAAAGGATGAAGGCAAACGAGAGGCGCAGGGAGATTCACTTTCATTTACTGTATTTATTGAGAATAAGTTCCGCTTTAGAGAAATGGAATAATGCCCTTTCCCTCCGACTACCTGTACTCACCGATGTTGTAGATCTCCGAGCTGCCAAATCGCACTCCGTTGGGGTTCAACGTGCCGTCACTGCAGAACAAACACAAGTTCAAGATCCAAAACTCCATGGTTCCGTCATTGAGAAGCCAGTAACGGTAACAGTAGCTGCAGGCTACTGTAGGAACATGGCGCCCGGCTCTGTGCTATGAACTATGTTATATTTCTGTCCAAAGATCGCCTCCGAAGTGCCGCAAAGTGCACCTTTAAGAGGCGACACACACCAAGCCAAGTCGCTTAGTGCTTCAGGGATCCTACGGCACTCAGGGGGCCCTGTGCAAATAAATCAATGAATGGAAACAACGGTGATGCGTTTTTTTTTTTTTTAAGAACTGACCTTCTGCCCAGCATGACGACGCCTCCCGTCTTCGGGTTGATTTTGCAGTAATCCCCGTGAGCCCAAACCCCTGGAGAAAAAAAAACACATGTTAAAAACAAAGATCTGTATCAATTCTAATAATATCCAGGATGCTCGGGGTTCCTGGGACACGTGTACGCAGAAGGTCTGCTTCGCAGGGGGATACGTTGTCGCTGTGCTAACCAGGGTATGTAGAAAAGTAGGCTTTGTGGTATTTGCTCCCGTTGTCGTCGTTCCAGAAGTGCGTTGGCTGGCAGGGGATCGGCTTCAAGCAGACGAGCTCCCCACTCTCTCCCCACACGGGCTTACCTGTCAACACACACACACACACACACTTCAGCACAACAAATACAGTTAGAGGCTTCGGAAAAACACACACACACACACACAAAACCTCTTTGACGCACACTTTCTCAGAGAAAATAAATCTGCAGGTAGCGGATCCCACTCTAGGAGAACCCGACAGACTTGTCCTTGTGTGGGTTCACACAGACCTCACCTGCTCCCGTAGGAAGGTGTTCGAGGCTTAGAGAGCGACTAAAATAATCCCAAACCCTTCCTACAAAACTGCCTTTAAATTATCCCTCAATCGGCTCTCCTTTAAAGTGACGGAGACACAGCCTGCAGCTGGGATCGGGAGCTGGGGAGCGAGGGACTGAAAATCAATGAGCAAAACACAGGCCACTTTGAAGACTCCCAGCAAGAGAAAAATTCTCTCATTTTGGTTTTGAATTGTTAAATAGGAAAAAGTGCATTTCCTTTGGGTCGTTCCCTTTATTTAAGCAATGGCTGGCTTTAATACCAATGCATGCAGGTACATGGACATATGGGGGGCTACAAGGCTTTACTGCAGCATTCATCCGTCAGCTGCCAAAGCCGCTCCAGAAGCAGATGGGAGGTTTGCACAAGGGCATCTCGGCCCATTACAATTCATTTCCCTCATTAACATGTCTCCGGTCCCTCCTAGGATTCCATCTAGAAACCTCCTTACAACTTCTACATGATCCTCGCGCTCTGTTGTCACACTGCAGAATACTCAATAGAGAGAGGGGGGAGAAAAAAAAACAAAAAAGCATTTCCATTCATAAGCCGCTCACATACGCACACGCTTACCATCGAGGCCCCAGGCCTCCACAGCGATGCCCAGGTTTCTCGTTTGGATCTCCCCCCGATACACGGGAACGGTGGGGTTCTGACCCATGAAACAGGACACGATGTCGGTGCCGCCTGAGAGAGGAGTGGACGACAGACACGGAGGGTTAGTTTAGGCTGGATGGTCCCTGGCAGAGAGGCCTCCACCTTCACAAAGATCTCTGGATCCCAAACAATCAGCTAAAAGAGCTCAAAGGCCGTGGAGGTGGAGGTGGAGCACTCTCATTGGCATCTTATCCCGCACCAAACGGCACACAGAGTTAACCATTGGCTGGTGAAAACAACACTATTCTACGTGCATGGTAGAAAGGCTGGAGCACAGATGGCGGTGAGATGCAATGCGGGGCCTGACCCTCAGGGACAAGTAGTTCCACGGAGCCGGGGATTGAACCACCGACCCTTCGGTTAGTGGATGAAAGAAATCCAGCACATTTCAAAGGGATCTAATCAGCAAGTGTTTTAGTTTTAGATACAACTTAAATGATGAAAAACCTAAGTTAAGCCTAAGCTGCCTTTCAGCAAAAAATAGTAGTGTGTCGCATTTCAGTAGCCAAGAGGAAATGGTCCCCGTACGCGTGGCTGTTGCTATGCAACGGACGGGCAGCAACATCACGTTTGTCCAGCAGGTTGTCAGGTTTGTCGCTGATTAGCTAGCAGAGCGACATTAATTTGTGCGCCGTCTGAAAACATGCAATAAAGTGTATAGAGTGCAGACAAAATGGAAGTACTAACAATTAACTTCCATAAAGGAAGCATGTACATTTCGTTTGTCAACTTGTGGAATTGAGCAACAACCTGAAGCCCCCCCACCCACCTCAAACTTTACCAAACTCCCTTTTGATATCAATCACACATGAAGACAGCACAAACTGGCAGTGCTGGTGCCCTACTCCACCTCCAGTGACCTATATAGGAGTTCTGCACTGTTGCTGCAGCAGCAGCAGCAGCAGCAGCAGCAGCAGCAGCAGCTCACACACCCTCCCCCTTCCTCCGGCGCGCCATCCATTTCTCCCTTTCTCCGTTCCAATCATCTACTCTTCCTGACACGTTCTATTCATCTCCCCTCCGATTGTTTCAACCCGACCTCCCCGTTTCCTTCCCTCTCTGTATCATCTCGCCGCATCCATCCATCTTGTTTGCTTCCTCCCAACTGCTCTGTGCCCTTCTACCACTCTTTCCCACTCTCATACTCTTCTTTACCCTCGCAACACTTTTAACCCCCCCCCCCCTTCTCTTTCTGTCCGTCTCTTTCTCTCTTTTAATTGGCTCCCAGGAGGAAGTGAAACTTAAAGTGGGAAGACATGCAATTATTATTTATTATTGCACTCATTTTAATGGGTGGGTTGCCACACACATACACAAGTATATTTTAAGCAGAAAGCCAGTGAAGCTTTCTTCAGCCTTCCATCATCAGCCATTTAGTGCGAGTGTGTGTGTGTGTGTGTGTGTGTATAGTGTGTGCATACACAAGAGGGAAACTTGTCACGCTGATCTCATGTGTCGAACAGAGAACACACAAGCAGGAAAAAGAGTTCCTGAACCTCCCACCTTGTCTCTATATACTGTATATTAGTGTGCATGTGTGTGCATGTTCGTTTTTGGGAGTCCTGCGGAACAGTTTGGGGGGGGTCACACAAAGGCCCCCCCCCCCAACCCATCCAGTTAACCAACAAATGAATTTATGAATTCAAAAAGGGAATTCTTTAAACTGACACGTTGAAAGTTTCCAGACTTCCCAAACACTAATTGAGTATTTGTCAACCACACGGCATTAAATTAAAAACAACTTTTGCTTCTTTTAACGGGGAGAGAAGCCAAAAGGAGGAGAGGAGCGACATATGGGCTCTCAGACGGAGGTATATTAGGATGGAGGAAATCCAGCAGGGAAAGTGTTAAAGTCCCCCAATGAGGCACAACGGGGCTCTGACATCCCTGCTGACAGGAACACACACACACACACACACACACACACACACACACACACACACACCTTACATAAAACCAAAACTAATACAGTCAATCAAATCACACATGTCTTCAGTCACACACACACACACACACAGCCCGGGTTACGCATGGTGGAATCAGCAAAGGGGGCTATGACATATGCCACCGCGACCACCAGTCAGTCCCATATGCTGTGAACCCCTCCCACCGTCCCAACTCACACAGTGAGTTTTGACCTCAGTGGACAAGGTCAGGTCGTTTGGCAGCCAACAGAGTTGGAGCCTGGCTGTTGCCCTTGGCGACAAGGAGGAAACTGATGGAGAAGGACCTGCTGTTAGGAAGAATACACACACACACACACACCGACGCAGACAGATCCAGCCCCGTAACACCAAAGAGACTAATCTATAAGGATCCTTAGTTGTTACAACCCGGCGTCTCAATATAAATAGTTCGGGATCAATGTCAACGACCGGGAGGCGACCTGCGGTTTTGAAAATCAAAGCCAATGGGGAAGAAGCCTTAAACCCGCGTCAGTGTCTGTGCAGAAACTGGTGGAGACTGAAAACAAAATGACGGCCACAAAGACAAATACATAGAGGAAAATAAATGACCCACTCAGGTCACACTGATCCGCCTCGTGGCATTTCAGCCGATGCCGTCTTCTGCCTCCACATCACTGTGTGTGTCTGTGTGTGTGTGTGTGTGTCAGTGTGTGTTTGCTCCTTTGCCCACCAAGTCACTCACAGCGTGTGCGTAGTGCACAGCTGCCGTTAGTCCGTGCATTTGGGACGCTCTAAGCTGCAACTCATTGTCTGTGTTTGTGTGTGTGTGCATTTGTGTGTGTGTGTGTGTGTGCATGTGTGTATCCCCAGAATACGTCTGTCACCCAGGCTGTGCTAAATGTTAAACGTTTCAGGACTCTTATAGAGAGACAGATAACATTCTGCTGTCCTGTCAACATTACAATGGGCTTCGAGGGTCTGTGTGCGTGTGTGTGTGTGTGTGTGCGCGTGCAGTGACATTGTGATCAGTGAGGAATATGTACAGTTCAATGCAATTTATTTTGTTTTGAATACTCTTTGTATCCGTCAGTCCCTTTTGTGTCGCAGATGCCATGCTGCTTTATTTTGCCTTTTTGTGTGTAGCTGCCATTGTCCATCTGGTACACACCAACAGCATTCTGTACCCATACATCCCAATTCTTTGGAAATGACGGCAGAGTCAGCGCCGCTCACCTGAGATGGAGCCCAGCAGAACGTTGCTCTTGATGCAGCGGTAGACGTAGTCGTAGCTCAGAGGTTTGAGGGGAGACCCGGTCGACAGGATGGTGTGGAGCGACTGGAGGTTGTGCGTTTCCGCTGGCGGAGGAAGAGAAAAGGGACGAGGAGTAAGGTACGACTGCCCGTTTGAAAACAGTTGAGTTGTTAAGCATCAAATGTTAGTCATCGGGTACAAATCATCGGGTACAGTCGGCATTGTCAGTTTCTTAATCACATAAAAAGTCAGCACACAATTTCAACCCGTGCACAGCTGTGAGTCCATGCACCCTCATGTTGTGTTAAAGCAGCTTGCCACCCTGATGTGACACAGCGTGCGCACACACACACACACACACACACACACACACACACACACACACACACACACACACACACACACACACACACACACACACACACACACACACACACACACACACACACACACACACACACACACACACACACACACACACACACACTTTTAGCATCCAACCCCCGGGTCCATGCATGCATGCGCTCGGTCACGCACATATGCCCCAAATCACGAGCCAATAGCCCCCTGCAAACTAATCTGCTTCCAGCAAACAGACCCTCACCCCATAAAAACACACACAAACACACACACAGTGGGAACTCTTGCCACCCCCCCCCCCCCCCCACTATGCCTCCAGGTGTCCGGTCCAAATGTCAGCCCAGGGAAAAGGGCCCCTCCGCTGGGGCAGCTAGTGAAGAAGCTCCCCCTACCCTTCCCACTGGAGGCATGCTTGTGTGTACACGTACACACACACACACACCTCCCACTGCCATGCCTTCTCTCTTTAATAAGCATCCAAACATACACACAATGCCAAATGGATCAAGTGGCTGGCTGAGGGGGAAGTTTGGGGGCGAAAGAGAGGGAGGGGTGGGGGGGGGGGGGAGATTTTGTTTTTTTGTGCTTTCCTGTTTAGCCACAAAATTGGGAATGCGTGTCGTCAATTTACAAGCTGCTGACAGACAGAGCCACAGAGCGGGGCGCCATGAATAAAGATTTGTGGTGATTATAGCGGCGCGCGGGGAACTGAGACACACAGCAACTGTTTCTGCAATAAACATCGGTTGTAAAGTGCTAATTTAATTTAGGAGAGGAGGGACGGCAAAGACGGAGAATGCAGAAAAGTAAGGAAACGGAAGGACAAGCGGCTAAGCCTTTCAAATGAGTTATTAGCAGCATTTACACGATGAGAGCAGCAGGATCCTTTGAGAGGTTGGATGGACGGACCAAGCAGGGCGCGCAAAAAGGTTTGATGTTTAATTATGTCACCAGCTTGTGTAATTCAACACGACCGGAATTTAATTTCATCGACAAAAAGGAGCTGAATATTCACTGTGGGAACCAGAAATATCTGTGTTCTACTAGAATAAGGCGATTGATTACCTTTGCAAAAGAGCAAAGCAGCAATGCGTTTATTTTTATTTTTTTTGTCACTGAAACAAGGTGGCGAGAGCCGCCCGTATAAAAGGTTAGCGGGGAGGCTAACAAGCGCCGGCACAGCTGTGATCATGTGTGGAGACCGAGGTCCCTCTCTGGAGAGAGAGAGCGCTGACACTAAAAGCAATTAGCTGGTCCGATCCATGACTCGCAGGGATCATAACAGCAGCACTTTCATTCATCGCGTTCGGTGTCGGGCGCCAGAACGCAGGCCAAGCGGATGCTTTACGCGGCGGACGGCACAAAGGGCATTTAGAGTCAAACGGCGCCATTACGGCGATTATTGGGTCCATCTGCTCTTATTGTTGCTTTATGTGTGTGTGTGTGTGTCTGTGAATGCATTCTCTCTGGGTTTTTGCTTGTTATCCGTGTGCGTCCATGTGTGTGTGTCTCTGGATGTCGGTGGGCACGCTTGGGTAGGTGTACGCACGCACGCAGGTGTGTGTGTCTGTCAATCAAAACATACTATATATATATATATTTTTGAACTGTTGTCTGGGAGACAACACAGGCTGGTCAGTAGCCAGGGTTGGTTTACACTGAGAGATGGGAGCTGTTCTCACATGTGTGTGTCACCACAACTCACCGGGTTTCAGGTTCTTCTCCTGCAAAACCGACAGCCACTTGGCCCCGGTACCCAAGATGGTGATGCTGCAGAGCAGAGAAAGACGGAGATTAAAGCCCTGTACATTACTTTTGGAAAAAACATTCATTTGTTCAGCACCAAAGATGCAAAATCCCTCCTACACGCACAGAATGTATTGTGACAGCAGAAACGTTTAACAACAAAACTAAATTATGAGAATTGAGAATATTATTCCTAAAGCGCATCTTTTCGATATCTTGCTCCAGACCAAAGTGTGGGACGGACGGACGGGCCGCGTCCTGGTTACCGTTTGCGCGTGGAATTCTAGATTTGATTGGATGGCTGCTTTCGAATGGGTCACATGGTGGGGAGGCACGAACGAATGACCTGAAGAAAGGGTGACGTCACTGCTCAGCCAGAACCACCAACGCTGCATTTGTTGCCTGGAATCTCTGCATGTCGGGCCATCATTTCCATATCTGTGTGTTGAGGTTTTTTCTAAAAGGTCAACAGTTGAACCGTTTGCCCTTAATCCCATCTGCTCCAGTGGAGCTGCTCAGTCGTACTGGGAAGCTCCCAGGGGAAGAGAGAGCGCGTCGCCCTGCGGATGAATATCAGGGTTGATGCTGAAACGGACCCGGTGTGCCGAGTCAACCCCTCGTGGGAAGATAAGAAAGATGAAGAGAAAACAAAAGGATTGGGAATGACTCTCAGCTGATCAAAGACGCCAAGGGGTCGGTCTGGCATTAAAAGGACATGATGTCTTTCTTTGTTAATGTTCCACAAGGCCTTCAGAGGACAGCGTATCGACAGGAGGTTTTCACACAACAAGCCTCCAATGCAGTGAGGTCGGACGGTTGCTTTTCTGGACAACACGTGGAAAGCATGAAGTGACCAAGCGTCACTTCCGTGTTCTCCTACGGTTTTAATTAATTAAGAGCCTCTTAAAGTCAGCCCTTTGTCTTACGTCCGTCTCCCTCTTTTCTGTTGGCATCAAATCAATCAAACTGCCTTCCATCACTAGGGTAACCATGTCTTTCAATCAAAACATATATCTATATATATATAAATTTTTGAACTGTTGTCTGGGAGACAACACAGGCTGGTCAGTAGCCAGGGATTGGTTTACACTGAGAGATGGGAGCTGTTCTCACATGGTTGGTGCTAATGGAAGATGTGGAAAAGGTAAAGAATGATACATGATACATGCACAGCCCAATGCATGGACACGGTGGACTAACCAGACATGGAAGTCTGCTTTTTCTAACTGATCGATGCAAGAACTTATCAACAATGACAGAAAAAGAATAATAGAAATAACTTATAACTAAAAGAGATATTAAAGGGATGCTGTGGTATTAAATGCCAAAACCTTTGAGGGAGGACAAGTATCTATTATCTCACTGTCACGTCATCACAACACCCTTTCTTCTATAAGGGTTCAAACCATTTCTTTACTTATCTTAATTTTATTTTTTTTATTGGACATGACATATTTTCTATACTGAATTGCAAAAGTATACAATGAAATGGCTTCTATTGCATGGTTTTCGCCTCATTACAATGACAAATAAATGTCTGCTTTAGTGGGTAATAAATATAACAAAAAGATAAGGTACTTAGCGTGTGTCAGCATGAACAGAAAGAAAAACAATGACCCAAATTAATAGTTAAATCAATGAAATTACCAACTCTCAACTCAACTGGCTTGATCAGCCAAATTACTTTAGCAATTTAGTTCCTCGGTAAAACATCACGTCTATCAGATCTTTTTCTATGCTTCACTTCAAGGCCTCAAACTCCTTCATCTTCCCAAGAAAAGGAGACCAGATTGTTCCGTTTCCAGTAAACAATGTTATTTACGTAATAACAAGGTGGATGAAGATGGACTATTCCTGTTCTCCACATTACAGCCATCCGATAATGCAGATGACAAAAAAAAAAAAACATTCATCATCACCTCTGTTCCATCCAACCGCTCCGACCCCCCTCCCCCGCTCACATCTGGAGCCGGCTCCCATGCAAAGGTAAGGGGGGGGGGGGGGGGGGGGTCAAGTGGATTCTGATTGGAGGCAGGTGGCCAGGTGTGCTTGCTAATTGGCTGTTTGAGATGGCGGGCGGAGGAGTAGCTGTGAGTCTCCATTTGCCAACGTGTGCCCCGCGCTCAGAGGAGACATGTCGCTGGGAGCCACTGAGCCAATAACAGACGCTCCGAGCCAATCAGACGCCAGCGCGCCTGCGAGCGGCTACGGCGCTAATGCGTCCCCGTGCGTGTTTTTTAAACTACTCTCCAACATGGAAAGAAAGAAAAAAACACCCTGTCTCAGGTGTCGGGAGCCACGAGGGACCATTTCAGGCCGCCGTCTGATGGTGTAATTGCTCACCGATTTGCAAATATAAAAAAGGATCTTATCTTCTGATGTGAACTGTGGGCCTGAATGCTGATGAACTTAATATTAAAACATATTGCAAGTATAAGAGGACTTCGTATCGTATTATAAACAGCCTCCGTCTCCGCTCAACAATATTTTTTGACCCCTAACCTCTCACAAACGGGATGCTGATGCTGAGCCACACCTGCAGGGACCCAATTTCATCTCTACGAGTAACTGAAAAGACGAGACATTTCCACCAGCACTCTCCTCGTTATGGAAACCAGACGCGAGAGGCTCTTTCCTTTTTGTCCTTCAGTAAATCAATATGCTGCGTGTGTTACCTAAAGACAAAGCTTCGCTGGTGTGGTTTAGATCGTGAATAACTAATCGTTGAAGAGGAGCCGAGTCTCCGTCATAAGGATTTTTTTTTATTTTTTTAAAAGAACTAGGCCCACATTTATAAAAGTGGAACCGAGCAGACGAGGTGCAATCTGCTGAACTCATCTCCTCCCAAGAGGAGGACGACGTTTCCTACAGTCGGTAACAAAGCACATCGGACGTCACGGCTCCGCGCAGGACGGAGGAGGCGAGAAGATCCTCGGAGGAAAAACAAAGTCCTAACGGCACGCGGAACTCGTCACGGCTAGAAATGTCGTAACCTTCTGCCTGCTTAGGCCGCGCCTTTAGTACCCCCCCCCCCCCCCTCGCTCTCCGTCCCATCACACCCGGGGGAGCCGGTGTCTGCAGTACATTCAGCGACAGTGAAATCCATGTTACTGGTGAAAAAACACACACTGCGACGTCATATTCTCGTGCATTTTGGCACTAATTATTTCTGTGAATGACATTAAACGCGAGGAACATCCACAGCGGTGCACTTTGGTGGGTCTCTCTCTCTCTCTCTCTCTCTCTCTCTCTCTCTCTCTCGCTCTCTCTCTCCAGCACAACCTTCTTAAGCCTTTTCCCCGTTTCCCTTTTCTCAAAAGCGGCAAATCTGCAATAATCCATCGGGGCAAACGGGGAGATTGCTTTGCAAAATGACAACAACCGCTACTTTATTCAGAATTAAAAAATGAGATTCTTTCCAAAACACCAATCTACGGGGCGATTTAAAACTGGAAATGTAAATTGTTAAGCGTGATGCAGTTACGGTAAAGTTACACAACGGACCGACAACCAGTCCCAAACCACAGAGATGAGGCCTCAGCGGCAGGTTAACCCTCTCTGAGGCGGATTTAGCCGCCATTAAAATGTCCAACCAGATATTCTGAAGCTGCGGGCGTGAAAAAAAGAAAAAAGACAAACTGTCACGTCATCCTCTCCCAGAGGGTTTCTGAGGCAGTGCGTTAGGTTCTGTAAAATGTGTCTGAGGTGGTGAACAATCGGCACTTAATTGGTTCAAAAGTCTTCCCTCAGTTGAAAAGGTTCCCGGTGTTCATCCGTCACGCCGACTCCCCCACAATGACTTCCTCGTCTGACCATGTTCACTCGACTGGGCTCGTTTACAGCCGTTCTGGACGGGGATTTAGGTTGGAAGAATCGACGTTTATGTCAGTCAAAATGAAATCAGTGGCCTTAATGCCGACCGATCACGCAGCATTAGAAATTAGCACGATGCTGCTGGAACCCGTTTCCCCACCGGGGCGCCAATCATCCTCAAACATTGACAATTCAAATGGGTAGTAAAGCTGTCAAAAGGAGCGTGTTGGCTTTAGGATCTACAGCCTGCCCTGGGTTTCTGCAGTGGAAGTACTTTTACCGCGCCTTTTGGCTCCATAACTCCCACTGCTCCCCATCCGTGTCTCTCTGTTCTCCCCATAACTCCCTTCGCCGCTGAAGGCGGTGCGACATCCCCGCTGCGTCTCTGCTGCTCGCTCCTGCTGACCGCAGTGCCTCCTTTTCATTCTTTAAGCCACGGGTTGACGGGAGTTTCGTAGCGGCCATTAGAGGTGGGGGATTTTTATTTGACTAAACCGCGTTTTTAAATGTCAAATTTGTTTTTTTTGGAATATCCAGGAAACTTGCTCCGGCGAACCCTCGTCCTGCCGCTTATTATTTCACCCAAAACCTCCCTTGTGCTCGTCATCTCTCTGCTGCTTTTTGGTGGCGGAATGTGCGAAAAATAAAATGAGTTCGGTGTAAATGTGTGAAATGTTGCTCTTAAATGAACTAAATTATTGAATGCTAAATATAACACAACACGAGATGAATAAATGAGGAAAATAGTTGACTTTCTTCCTCGCATGCACACAGAAGTGGACAAAGCAACACATTCCATTTGAGGAAATGAATGGCCTGCCTGCAAACATACACTCGCGCAATATTTTACTTTGACATCTTTGTCATTGCAGAATCCAGAAGACAATAGCAGATCGATGCTTGGTTTTATTACATGCTGCTTATGGTGGTTAGAGGAGACGGTATCAGTAAATCTCCCACGTGCCACTTTGGAAAATATGTTCTGAATGATGAAAAAGAAAGGATTGTATTTCAACAATAGGACAGGTGGGTGTGGGTTTATTCGTGGTATCGCACAAATATAAAAATATGTTCTAAACAGGCATGAAAAATCCCTCGTTTCCCCAAGTGACGTCCACACTGTGGCCTGCACCTTGTAGCGTGAAGGGTCTCTGAGCGCCCGTAGTTGGACCTGGGTCGTCCAAATTAACAGCGGGCCCGCCACCCGTCTCCATGACGACACGCCGAAGGGACGGCTGACCCGCTGACTTAAAGCAGCCTGTTCGGCAGCTCGCCTGCGCTCATCAATGGGGTTTGTTTCTACTTTGAGTTAGGTGACACTGCATGGAGTGAGAATGCATTTACTACATACAGTAGATAGAGAAACTGCCAGCATGACATGACAGCTTTTGGCTTGGTTTGAAAAGCCTGTTCTTATTCATTTCCAAGTGTACACCAAATAACAGTAATGATCATCTCAATTTCTCTTTTCTTAACGACCAAGAAATCCTTTTGTGCTCTTTTGTAGAATTTAAATGAGTGGCAATAAGTTAGAGAATAAATAATGGATCTTTGTAGTATGATCGGTTGCTGAAGGTTGGTGACAGCGGAAATCTTTATTCATGGGTCTGCTCTTGTGTGCGCGTGTGCCCAAGTTGTCAATTAGGCAAACACAAAATCAATTCTGTGGTTGAAGACAAATCCTCCATGGAAAACCTTACCCTTTGCTCATGCTCTGCCTCACCCCGCCTGTGTATCCCGATCCCCCGCCCCGATGCTCTGCTTTTTGTCTGGACTCGCTATGTTCATCTCTGTGCTCTGCATGAAACACTAAATATTACATTTAAAAAACGAAGAGTCCTCTCAGGACTCACCCATGGCTGCAGTAGGAATTAGTTTCATTGACAATCAGTGCTTGAATATGAATACAAATGGAAAAAAAAAATCTATCGTTGTCAGAGTGTGTGTGTGTGTGTGTGTGTGTGTGCGCGCCTAACTCACCCCAGCTGGTCTGTCAGGTTCCACAGTACATCGGGTGTGGGCATCAGAGGAGAACCGTCATATAAAACCACAGAGGCCCCCACTGCCAGAGCAGACACCAGCCAGTTCCACATCATCCAGCCGGTCTACACACACACACACACACACACGTCAGTTTATCTGGCATAAACACTCCTTTCTCATCAATATGAGTAAATGGGTAACTAAATTGGATGCAGAGTGCGAGTTACCTATCAGTGGCTCACACTGCAGTGCTACTACTTTGGCATCGTCCCAAATGATTTTGCATATTGATTGCAGCATTCGCCGTGCAGACGATTGTTGTCCACCGTGTACAATGAGTGAGGCACTGATACAATAAGAACTAGCGAGGGGAATTGTCAGTTAATCGATGCACGAAAAGTAAGAAAGGATTCTGATCATCAGTTAATCATTAGTCAAACCCCCCCCCCACCCCCCGGGCCCCTCCGAGAAAAAAGTTTCAAAAACTCTCTTTTCTATCACAGTAAATGTAACACTGGAGGAACAGAAACCGACCGACCGGTCGATCTCACATAAAACAACGTTCCTCTGTTTTTTTTTTATCATCAAAACGAGCGAGAATCTTCTCGGAAAACAACTACAAAGGCGCACAGCTCTGACCTTCAGCACTCAACGCTGCTCATTACACGAGAGCTATGTCTGTGTGTCTGTGGGGGGGGAGGGGGGGGGGGGGGGGTCTTTTGGACCAGGCTCACGGTTTAAAAACGTTCCATCTCTGCTGGTGACCGAGATGAAGCGAAAAGACTTTAATCATTCACGGTACCACGAGCACCTCGGCGGACCTACCGTGGTGTAGTAAATGATGACATCACTGCTGGTCATATTGCCGTGGAGAATGTGTTCTTTCAGATGTTGGATGAGCGTGCCCTACAGAAGCCAGCAGACAAAGTGAGACAGAGGGAGAGATGAATGAATTGTTGTTCCAGGCATTTGCTCGTCTTCATTCGTGACCTTGACATTCAACCCTTTACTGGATGCCGTTTATCAACAACATCGACGGTGCCTCTATGTTGCAGGTGGATTTGACATACAGAAATCCAGAGATGTCTGCTTATTGGAGGCAGTAATTAAAAGGGTTGTGATCAAATTGTAAAAAAAAAAAAAAAAAACTGCCAGAAATTCCACACGCGGCGTTTCTTGTTTGGAGGAGTTTTTTCTGGACCCACAGTATCCAAGAGAAAAAAGAAGAAAAAAAAGAGAGATGTACGCCACTGAGACTTATGGTTGAACAGTTACACACCCAAAATTTAAAGTCTGTTCTTACAGCTCCCCCAACTGGCCAAATTAGGCCAAGTTGTACACGCCTTCTTGGCTTCCCCCGGCAACACGCACGACAAGTGTAGCCAGACGAGATGTGTGAATACCCACAAGCAGAATGAGCAGTTTTACATATTCTTAAAAAAAAAAAAAGCACATAAACCCAAGTTTATGCAGCTGCTTCGGACAAAAATGAAAACCACACGAGCAAAGGGCCCTTTGTGTTCAGTGGAATTTGCCCACAAATATAGCTGATCGAGTTCTTGTTGCTGGCATGTGAGCGCGGTTCGGTTTTGACCCATAATGTGCGCGCTCCCGTCACATCTTTGGCACAGCTGAAACAAAGCAGAAGTGCCGGGGGGGGGGGCTAATCGGTGGAGCCGGAGAGGACTGCCAGCGGCGCGGTACGAAATGTTTTCACCAACGCAGTGGGGCCCAATTATCAGAGGCATTGGAGGAGGAGGAGGAGGAGGAGGAGGAGGAGGAGGAGGGGGCCCAGGGGAGAGCGACGGAGCATTTGAGAAATAAGGGAACCTAGAGTTGGGAGGGTGGGATTTTTTTTTTTGCATTTATTCAAGTGTGTTAAACCATTTGGCGTGTTTAGTGTTTTGGGGCTTCGAAGTGCAGCGGCCCTCTTGAGCGCCTCCACTCAGATGTGGAGCGTAGCGGGGAAACTCACGCTCACGAGGGCTGCTCGTGGAGGTCTGCTGCCATCTTGTGGAGGAAAAAAAAAGAGATGGCAGGCATCCGGTTACTGCTACTGGGAAGCTCGCCAAGAGTGACGCATATTTTTTTGATTTAATTTGATCAATAACATACCTTTTTACTTAAAAGCGGTACTAAAAAGATGGCGTGTTCTTGAAGGCGTCACAGGCGACGCCCATTCCTTCAGCGTTAGTTCTGCCCTTTACGACAACTATAACATTGTGACAGTTGGAGCCCAATTAGCCTTTACAAGGAATCATATTTTAATTCAGAGAAGCTGCTAAATGGACCTCGTGGTGAAGGTTTTTTTTTTTTAACTGCCATTTCCAAGGCCAAGAGTTTTAAACGTTGCCTTTATACCTTAAAGCTACACTTGTAAACTATTGTTGTCAGATATATATTTTAATGTATATATTGTATATTAAGCTGCATGAGGAGACGACTTTGTAACACGGGCGGCAAGTTAAAAGAAAAGACAAGTCCAACCCGAGCATCGCCTCCTCTCCTCTCTCCTCTCCTCCTTCCTCCTTCCTCATCATCAGTCTCCTTGAAAACTCTTGAGCTTCGTTGAGAACCTCGGTTTCTTCTCAACTTGCTTCTGTCTATTTATACAAATGCTGTGCACCGAGCAGCAAACTGTGAATGTGGGCCAACCGAGGAGAGCTCTGCAAACAGGTGCGATCAGTGCGCGCATGTGTGTGTGTGTGTGTGTGTGTGTTTGAGAGAAAGAGACAGCTGCGATCCATACAATCCTCTTGGAGCGGTAAAAACTAATTTGCAACAAAAGTGTCACTTTGTTGCCATTTTAGGGTCCGAATTTAAGGCATTTTTTTTTCTTACCCCAGCAGAGTGGACCATGCACTTCGGAGCTCCCGTGGTGCCAGAGGAGTACATGATGAACAGAGGATGGTTGAAAGGTAGCTGCTCGAACTCCAGCTGAGGAAGCTGGTCGGCCTCGCCGCGGCCGGATGCCAAGAAGTCGTCGATGAATACACTGCAGAAGAAGAAACCCAGAGAAGGAGAGTCAACGGAGAAGTGGGATGAAAGGCTGCTATGATATATACGGCTAAAAGAGAGAAGGTCACACACACACACCTGTTGGGTATCTTGGAGAGGTCAGTGTCTTGTTTGGAGCGAGCGTAGGGAATCACCACTACTTTCTTCAGGTCAGGCAGACCTACAGGGAGACAGAGTGGGATGTTGTACACCTTCCCCTTGTGAAGAGCAAAAAAGGCTCCCAGAGTGGATTCCAGCGTTGCCGCCATGAACTCGTAACACGATTTGTTCAGTGAGGGGCTCAGAGATACTCTCTGAAGCACTCCAGATGTATGCGTCTTAGTTTTATTAGGAACTACATGATAGTAGAGCTACATTATACTACTGTGCTGGTATTACACTTTAAAGACCTGTTGCAATGAAGTTGTAATCCCTCAATTAAATCTCCGTAAATGTAGTGTTTTGAGAGTCCATGGTGAATTGATGGTAGGGCCCACCTTTGACAACGCTGGTCAGCTTTTCCATGTGGTCGTGTGTTTTGCCGTTGTAAACCACAGCAGCAACAGAAAAGATCAGCTTGGGCTGGATCTGAGAAAACCTGTCGAGGACACCCTGAGGGGAGAGAGAGAGAGAGATAAAAAGTTTAAAACCAAAAATGAGATCACTGGAAGGAGCAGACAGGAAAGCCCCGGCTAAATAAAAGCCTTCACTGCCGTGGGGGAGCAGTAAATATGGACCCCTGAAATGAACACCTTCGTCTCGCGTTCAACACATATTTGTATTCCAGGTGTAGTTCTCGGCTCTGCCAGACGAGGCAGTAGCACATCAGAAATGCAAAACAGAAACCAAAGGACCATCGAGGAGGAAGACTCTGTTGGGACTACGGGTGAATGAATCATTGTCGCTGTTGACACAGAGATTAATTATTAGGTTCCCTGTGCAGGGGAGACTGGTTCTAATGTCACATCTAGTTTGAATGACTAACCCAATGGATGATGCATATGTAAATTAGGACACACGAGGCCCAAACAGTACAACAAAGCGCTTACGTTGACTCCAAAGTCGACCGACGTGGAGCTCCAAATGGCTCCAATGCTGGCTGCGGCTAACATGGCCTCCACTGCATGGATACCATTGGGCAGGTAGCCTGGGGGGGGGGGGGGGGAACGGTCACTTTTAATAAACAGCAATATATCAACAAAGTGTACATATTTTACTCAGACTAGTCCTGCCCATTCACAGAAAAATACTTAAATACTACTGTATTTTAAAATCAAAAAGAAAAATATATCAATATGTACAGAAGCCCAATATGGTATGAGGCGTGCGGTTTGGATCTGTTTCGTGGTCAGAGTACAACGCGCTGAGAGAAGCCCAAAGGAAAAGGAGACGTCAGAGTCACACAATCACACAATACCGACGACTGCATGAAGTACAGAAAGAAGACTACCCGATAGGGGGGCATTGTATTGAACTGTTTACATCATCTGATTACATAAAGCGTCTTAGTTTCGTACAATATTGAAGACAGCCTTTAAGAACATTATGTTGGATTTCTGCAAACACGCACTGACTCTTTTTCTTCATTTCAGTCAGGACTAATTAAAACAGAATTGCAGTGAGATGAAAACGTTCTCCTGAGTATCAGAGATGCCGGATGTGAACTAAACTAAAAGAAAGCGATAGATTTGCCAGAGCTCATATGCTCTAGACACCGGATATCTAATCCAACAATATAAAGCATTAATACAGCCAGTAGTTTGGGAGTCATCAGTCCCATGAATCCACCCCTAATCAGGGTCTTATTGGTTGCTCCTGCTTACTGTGACCAGGGAGCAGCTCTTCCAACCAATCCCCATCGTGCTATTCTGGTGCCACAGACACTCTCATAAATCACCACGCTCCCACAGGGGGCGGGAGACGGGGGGGGGGGCAGCTGCTATCATTGAAACGAGTGGCTACGGTTTCCTTCCAAGGATTTTAAAGTAGGCGAAGACACAGAAAGAGGAAAACAAAAGCATCTTTGTTTGGATTCCTCCCGATGAAATAGAGGTTTTAGCCCTGTGATTTGAGCATTGGTTGGATGATTGTTACCATTTCTGGGAACATACCCTGGAGCAAGGCACTCGGGAGGCCAAACCGGGCAGTTTGAACGAAGACGAAATGAATAAAGTCGCAGCACAAAAGGCTTTCTGAACGCTGCCCTGATGAGTGTTCTTGTAAACAAACAAACATACGCGTTTACATTCATTCTTCTGCACCAAAACACCTGTTTATCCTACAGGGCTTCATCTTCCTCACCAAACAATGGATAAAATGTATTATTAAATCATAATTTGTTTACCTAATGCCGCTCTGCCTCTTCACTTCCCTTGCCGAGGTTTATTGACACAGAATTCCCGCCTAGTTGCTTTGCCAATACTGCAAGAGCTGAGCGGGGACCTTGAAACAAGTGTCTGAAGCGGAGTTAAACCGCCTTCACCTCACGGGGGCCATGCGGTGGAGCCAGCGTGGTCACCGCTGAACATCACAAACAGCCGGACTGGTGATTCAGACCTGGATCGTGGTCCAGGTCCAGCTCAGAGATATCCCCCCCGTATAAAAAGAGAGGACACAAACCTCCGAGTCATCTGGGAAACTATGGGTGGAGAACATAATGATCTTCTGAATGACACCGTTTTCATGCCAGCACGGCCACACCTGGAATAACACGTGGACGCACTAGACAGGCAACACGTGTCAGAAAGCCCAATTATGTTTTATGTTCAGCTCAAGTTTCATATGCAGGGTTTACAGCTGGAAGTGACTTCAAGCTTGTATAGGGCTCATCATTAGGGGACTGTGGCAGCCGTGTGTGTTTGCAATGCAAACAAGTGGATGGAAGGCTAGAAACAAGCATCATAAGCTGGTGGAGGGGGATGTTGAAGCGGATAGGACCAGGGGGAGGAGCAATGTAACTAAGTGCACAAACCATCAGGCGTGTGTGTGTGTGTGTGTGTGTATCTTTTACTGCTATAAAGCTTGGTTGGCTTCATCAGCTAAGTGCTTATATATCTCCTGGATTATAGACACTGACAAGGTATTTGAGTTACAAGGACATCTCTGTCCCTAATATACACACACACACACACACCTAACCACACACACACACGTCTTCCTGTGAGGAATGTAAAGGGGAAAGGAGGAAGCATAAGGAAGCTGAAATCTCTCCCTCCCGCTCCCTTTACGTCAATCCCTTCATCCCTCTCGTCTTTCTAATGAGATTCCCACAGAGCTGAAGTCATTTAGCTAATGGATGTCCCGACCGCAGTATCCATCTTTCCTCTGAGACACACACACACACACACACACACACAGTCATACACCACATGGCTCAAGATGAGCTCACGGACAGCACACGTTTACTTACGTCACTCTGATGACTCAGAACACAGCATACGAGGGCGGGATAACACAGGTTCCTTCATCCTTAACTATTACGTAGGATCTTAACATTCATTTTAATCAACAAGCATTGGCTGTAACCTCTGAACCAGTGTGGCTGTTGCCTGCCGTCTTTGGCCAGACTAACAGTGCACAACAAAAAGGCTTTTGAGGGACGCGTTCCATCCGACTGGAGCAGAAAGTGGTTTCACAACATCAGAGACGCTACAACCATAACTGACAAGTTCTGGTTAACTGAAGGAAAGTTGAGGAGACCTCTAACAACCAGGATTTGGCCAAAGACACTATTTGAATAAACCTTCAATAAAACTAACTCCTCTTGTGTGCTTAAATGTTTTATGTATGCGTGTGTACATTTCAGATCAAAAAACCTGTTATGCAAAGAAAGAAATATTTTCCTTGCGTCAAGGAGTCTGTTCTGAAATGGTTCAGTTCAGAAGCCTGACTGAAGCTTTTCACACTTGTGCGCAATCCGAAAAAGATCAATTGTGATGGCATGCATTGAAGCCGCAGCTGTGCTGCATACTTTGGGAGTAAATGCGAATGAATATCTACTGTGCAGTGAGCAGAGCCAGGAAAACCTGAAAATCCACCATTCACCCTTGCACAAATATAAACTTGGAAAAAAAAAAAAAAAAAACTAAATGGAGACTTTCATGAATTTTCTGCGACTCGGGCCAAGGCGGCGCGCGCAAACATTCAGAGCTGCAGCAGAACGACCCGTTCCCAACGTATGTTGCAACCAGGTTCAAACCTGAAAGACGGACCAGGTGAGAATGACGAGGTGGATGTCTGATGCAGAGCAAACAATGCGCTATTGGTTGGCAGATCATAAAACAAAACAAAAAAGGTTGAACAAAATGTGGATCGGGTTAATACATTTGACACTCACCTACGACCCGGTCTCCAGTCTGGAGGCCCATCTTCCTCATGGCCGCAGCGAACAACGCCACGTCCCGCCTCAGCTCCCCGAACGTCACCTTCGCGATCTCATCGTTCGCCTCGGCTGGCGGGAAAGTGAGACGCGTGCACAGAGATTTATTGAAATGTGGTTAAAGCTACACACTTCCACGTGTTTTATTGGCTCAGACATTTGGGCTTTCACAGAGGCTGCACATTGTGACCAGTAGACCTTCTGATAACTATATTACAGCTCCTGCAGAAGGTCGAGTGTGTGCGTGTGTGTGTGTGCATTGCACGAGTGCGCGAGCCTACTCCCTCTCATATACACACACACACACAACCAGGGCAATAAGGAAGTGGCTATCCATTAGTAATGACAGCTCTGAGATAGAGGAGGGAGCAGCTGGCAATCTATTAACAGAGTGACGTGCGCGGCCCTGCGCTCGTGCATCGATTCCCCCGATCAGATGCGACCTCAAAATCTGTTCTTCCCAATCGGCGTCTTACACTTTGTCTACTTACTTGCGGCATAGATAGCCACTTTGTCGTGGTCTGCGTGTTTGAGCAAGTTCTCGGCGTAGTTGAGGCGGGCTCCTTTAAACCACTCCGGAACGTCCGAGATCCGCTTTGTGAAATCCACAACCTGGTACACACCCACAGAACACACACACACACACAGAACACACACACACACAGGAGGGAGTCAGCGTCGTTGACCATGCATTGTAAAGCTGTGCGGCCTTTACTGGCAGAGACCCATGTAGAAAAAGGCACTATGTCATAAGAATCAACAGGAAGAATGGAGTTGAGGGGGACGGCCCACTGTGCATCGTAGTCCTACAGTGGTTGATTGACTGGTTCGTGTTAATGGGGATGACGGCCTACCAACAGGTTACGCGGGGTATGAAGATGCATAGTTGAAAAAAAAAGGAATGTGACATCTCTGCATGTACGAATGGGGTGTGTCAACGAGAAGGCACAGCAACCGAACGACAAACACTATTTGATTACCACACACACACACACACAAACACACACACACATACCAGGGCGACTTTATTTTTAAAATGCCATCATGAGCAATGCAGAGTTAAGAGTTCAGACATGACACGAAACATCGGCAAAAATAAACGTGCCACATGTAGTCCGCTCCGAGAGCCTTTTATAGCAGCTAAAACGGGACATCAGAACATCACCGGGTAGATGAAGGCGGCGGTCACACCACAAACGTTCGCGGCGTCGCGCTCGATCACATGACCGGAAACCCTGCGGCGGTCGTTCCGGGGTAAGCTGAGGATTCGGTACGTTGCGGCACAAATGAGATCTGTGCTGAAACATCATGCAAATGGTTTGTGCCAAAAAGATGGCACAAAGGCTAGAAGAAGCGTTTTCACGCCGTGGTCGTTAAATATCAATCAAATCAACCGGGTAGTTTGTATAAGTTATACGGAGTAGTTGCGTCATTTTATTCATTATGACTTGTCATGAGGAAAATGTAGTTCATAATGTATAGACCATTGTTTGTTTTACACTATAAACATAAAAAGGTGTCAGTTTGAGCTGGTAAAATAAAAGGAGGTAATTTACAGCTCTGCCGGCTGTATTAAACACTCACAAATGTATTTTTGAAGAAAAAAAACCTTCAGCATATAGTACTGGGTGTTGGACTCACCTGTTCGTATGGCTTGGAGCTCACTACGCCGCAGAAGCGCCACACTTCTCCCCAGAAATCTGGATAACTGTCCACCGACCACTGGTACAGCTCGTGGTAGTTGACTAGAGGACAGAGAACCCAGCGTTACTACAGATCTATAAACAGAAAACGTGTGATCACAGGTGCAAGCATATCATGTCGAGTTGTTACAGGTGGTTCAAATGAAAGTAAAAATGCTCAGATATATCAGTTCAAGCATCTGAAGTGAAACCAGATTAGATGCACCGTGTAAGCCCCGGAGGATCCTGACTACCAGATTTGCACTGATTTAAAAAAAAAAACCTCACAAACAGCAAATCCTGAAAAATAAGACAAAAAATGGATTGATTTTGGTTCAATCAAAAGTGAATGAATAACACATTATTTTATTTTAATTTCACCCAAAAAGATGTCCACACACACCCCCAAATCTCCCCCATTAGTGGCATAGCTCGCGCTCTCTTGATTATTAATAGTTGTATTAGGGCTAAACCTGCAGACATGTGTTTGAATGCGCGTGCGCTGTTCAGCCGGGAAGCCGAATGGTCGCGAGCCAAAGCTAACGATTAACGTTCGCTCACTGTGCACCGGGTTTACACCTCGGTAGTTTAAAAAAAAAAAAAAGCAACCAACCAAAGATTTCTGATAAATAATCAACGGATAGCAGCCGTCACACCGGGACGCCTTTCAGCCCACAACCCGACTTTTAAAACCCTCTCCGTCCGCGTCCCCGTCCCCGTCCCCCTCCATCCTCCCTCGTCTCTACCCACCGAGGTTAAGTCCGTAGCCTCCGTTGACCTGTTTCCTAAACGTGTCCATCCGTGTGTTCCTCTTGGAGTCCGGGTACCACAACACCTTGCTCTCCATGTCCATGATCTTCTCGCTCCTCCCTTCCGTGTCTTTGGACATCTTTTCGGCGGAATAAGAACGCGGGTGCGTGGGGGGGTGGAGAAGAGAGACACAGGCCGGTTGACGCTCGAGGCTTGGCCGAAGCTAAGTGGCTCGTGTCCGGTGTGAGGTTAGATGAGCTCACCGGGCTGTGCCGCTTTACTGTCTGAGCTGGTGGTGGCTGGGGCCGCTCTGTCACAGGCGAGAGTGGGGCTTCCGAGGAGAAACCTGACAGGCCACGCCCTGCCGTCGTGACGTAGCACAGCGAGCTGCGTTCAAGAGCGCAAAGTGTTGCATAACGTCACACACAGGAAAGTAGTATATAGTGTACTATACATCGGTATTAATACCAATCACGCGGATTACCGATCATTCATATTTAGTGTAGGAACCATTTTTGCTCACAGATACCAGATAGATTCAATAGGTGATGAACAAAGTAAATAAAGTATTCTACAATCCAGCCCTTTTTTTCGTAACACTGTACATTTTGTAGATTTTAAGACGCTGGGCCCAGAGCCCTTCGCGACACTCCGTTAGACATCTTGAACATCCCCCACATGTGAACGCGCAGCAGAATCAAACAGACGAGTCTCGTGCACGCGGGGAGCTTGCCTGTCAAAAATGAAGGATTTTGATTGGTCCTCAGCTCGCTGGCTCCACATCAGCCGACGGATCGGTCCACGCGGGAGGCGTGTCATCGGCGATGGACTCGCCCGCGGTTTGATCAGTGGCACGCTGGTTTGGAGGCTCCAAAGGGGGCGTATTAGCCAATCGGAGACCAATAAGCCGGAGTGATTAGAGGTGTGCCCAATCAATGGGAGGGAATAACGACCTTCCTCACCCTCCTATGAGGCCAGCTAAACTTTGGGTCCATTAATTGCAACATGTTGGTTAAACCAAGTTCTGTCCAGTCGTGTCTAGTTTGCATATTACCTTAGGCATATTCACAATAAGGAAACAGCAGTCTTTGCACACTTTTAAAAAATGAGTATTTTAGTCCCTCTGCCATTCACTGAACATCCAACTGAATTTGGAAAAGCATCCATTGACATGTCATCTAAAATGCCACATGCACATAAAAACACAAGAGAAGGCTTATGTGACATTTAAAGCATAAAAAATTCCAAACATGTCCATCAAGCTAGCTGGGTTACTAAGAGAGGTCACTGGAGCCCATCTTGTGATCTCAGTGATTGACACGTTCAGTAGTTTCGACAATACACAAATTACAATGAACACAATGATACTCATTCACTGTTAAATTTACATCTGATTCACAGTTATTTCAAAAATGTGTATTGTCTTCTCTGCCTCAGACCCACAGTGCAGATTGCAAGAACGGTGGCCTTGTATTTCCCTGCACCATGAAATCCAAGCAAATATGTGGGTTAGATACATGCTTCTGAGTTTTGCCTAATCATTGTGTGCTCAACCTCTAAAACCACACAGGTTTTGACTATGCTTTCTTCAAAGGAGCCGTGGTAAGACCTTGATTAGAGCATTAGCCAAAATGTCACGGAAAATCACTGATAGCTGACTCTGACTGAAATTGAAGAAAAATAATTTTGTAATGAGCAGTGGTGACATTTGTCATTATGTTGTATCATAGAATTTTTATCCCAATACCTGCTCTTTGGACACTGCAAAGTTAAATGGGTAACTAACTCATACGTCCTGCCATTTATATTGGGCAACCAGTTGTTTTGCATCATGATTTCGCATATATTGCAGCACACTTTGGCAAGTGAAGGACAAGTAAAATACACTTATTGCTCGTAATACCAACTAACAGTCAGATGCTTATTTCTTCGAATCTCAGACTGCTTCAGCTTTTCAATGAATTATTTTTCCACCATCTTTGACAAGCACCTGGGCTCCTCACTCTCATTGTTTAACTTACTTTGACAAATGTTATTGTATTTATATTTTATTTGTTCTATTTGAACCCTGTTTTGGAGTCCTCTTTGTTTTACTTTTGAACTTGTGTCTGGTTGTCCTACATGTTCTTATCTAGTGTTGCACAGACTCCATTTCTACATACCCTGTCTCTTCTCCCTCCCTGTGAAAAAAATCATCTTTTGCTTATTTTTTATATATAATAAACATATAATAATATGTTTTCCAGCTAAATTAAATGTTTGATTACTCCTTAGAAGGCTTATGTTGCTTCACAACCTCATTCTCAATATAATGTCAAATCTAGGGACTTCTTTAATTTCTTTAATGTATTCTGTATATATGTATATATTTTTCTAGTTTAGGCTTGTATTGATGAGTTAATCTGTTTGTGTTGTTATTGCGAATGTTCTATAAAAATATCCTTACAAGCCTGACAGAAATGAGTTGTAGAAATAAGAGTACTCTGAGTACCTGGATGTCAATGTGTGTGTAGAAGGATTTTCAATAGAAAACCACAAATATCCAGTAGATGGCGCTCTACTACACAATATGTGTTATTCATAACTCTAGATTGAAGATTAGGCCTACAGCTGTTTTCTGTAATATGAAGAATGCCCTATGTTTTATAAAGTTTGACACCACAATATTTGTTTGTCTGTCATTGAAATAAAACACGAGTTCATTGTTGTAGTTACTGTGCTATAACTGCACAATTCTACCACAAGCCTCTGTAAGACTCAATAAAACAAAGACATTAAAATATATCTTAGCAATTTCCTCATTCTTGTAAAGTATATTAGTTCTGCATTTCTAATCACATTTAATGTTGGTACCAACGTGTTGTATATTTTAACACACTTAAATAATACATTGACAGAAATGTCATAATAAATGTATCCCAAAAAATGCATTGGCTACCAGATTAATTGAATAACTTTTTTTTTTACCTGCAGCCTAGTTACTCATTGTTGTTGGCGTGGATTTCAACATGCAGCGACATGTCCACAGCGGGGGAGCAGAGCATCATTTTTGGTTTCATACATTTTGTCCCCTACATCACATGACCTGATCGTGCCCTAAACGTCATCAGCCTACACGGAAGTGAGCAGTGGCGATCATGGCAGCGGCCTCATCAACCCAGCAGCAGGAAGAGGATGTTTGCTTCCAGTGAAACACTAACAGCACCTGCTTTAGAGCCCGTGTAACGGAGCGAAGCGTCATCGGGATTTTCCGCCGAGTCCGCTGGGATTACACCGCGCCTTCCTTCACCTGGACCCCGGGGCCTCTGCGAGCCGGAAACGGGGCACTTGAGATAAGATGTCCCTGTTCCAGTCGGCGCTGGATTTCCTAGCCGGGCCCGGCTCGCTCGGAGCGGCCAGCCGGGACCAGAACGACTTCGTCGGGCAGGTCGTGGAGCTCGGCGACATGAAGCTGAGGATCAAGCGGGTGATCGCGGAAGGTGAGCGAGACAAACTGACGCCGATAAACGCCTGTCGCTCCGTGCTAACCGTGCTAGCTAGCCGAGCTAGCCAACGGGCTAGCAGCACCAGTCACACACTTCTACCGGTAGTCAATGACAATAGCGGAGCTCTGCGTCACCGGGGAAACACACACCAGTTGATCGTTGTGTTTCGCGTGTGTGTGTGTGTGTGTGTGTGTGTGTCTAACACAGCAGTAAATCCATTTGCAAACCGCGTTGTGTGTGTGTGTGTGTGTGTGTGTGTTTATAGCCGCAGGCAGGCTGCATTTGACTTGTCAACCAACTCGCCGCATATTGTTTCGCTAACGTGTCATCGCGCTCCTCGAAGCGCCTCGTCTTCTTTTGGGGGGGGGGGGGGGGGGTGTAATAAACGCGAGTAGAAGGAGCAGAGAGGCACGTCGTGGTAGAAATACTTTCTCTAATGACAACGTTGTTACCCCCCGCGTAGCTCACTACGTTCATATGAGCAGGAACGCTGTATCGCTAATACAGCATATTGAATGAAGTGTGACACGTGATGCCTTTTAAAAAAAAAAAAAGATATTCACACATTAAGGCTACCTCGATCACCGTCTATCTATATAAATCAAATTAACCACAACAACACCATCTTATTGTGTCAAATCGTGCAGCAAAAATATACGGTAACTAATTTAGATTACATTACATGTCATGGATGTGTGTGCAGCAGGTAAGGTTATGTAAAAAAGTGCATTGAATACAGTGTATTTAGTGAAATAGTAGTATGTACAGTGGACTGGATTAGGTATTACATTAAAATGAAACCGCTGCAATGTTTAAATTAAACAAGGGTTTGGCCAGAGGTGATTTGTTATACAGTATACACTGCCAGTGGCAGGAATGTTGTCCTGTGTCTGTTGTGACAGCACAGGAATTATTTAGGAATACTTGGTTTAAATACGTGCCTCGGGTTTGACTCTGAAATAACAGCCTGTATTTGTTTGCATACACATAAGGATACATATTTCTCAGCAACTATCGTGCACTTGCAATGGTGGCTGGTAAAACCGACTGTAAATGTATAAAACTAATGTTAATTTGTTGTCACGGTCTGGTGTGAAAAAATACTGTCTGTATCAGATTAAATCTCAAACTGTCATTGATTCAGCCACATTCTTCTTTTTAAACTCTCAGGTGTGTGTGTAAGCTGCAGCGGGATCATTTAGGGCCAATAAGTTACTGCTCAGAGTCCTTTTAGTTTTCAGCATGCTCACACTAGCAGGTCAGAGTCAAACGCCCGTCCAAGGTGCTCCACGTTTAATGTCATTTATTACCATTCAGTTTTTACAACACAAACGAGCAGTAACCGGTAAACCCGAGGGTGACCAACGTAGCACTCATTTTGAATTGGTCCTCTCGACTAACTCTTTGCCAACCTCAGCTAATGGTGTTTGAGGAAAAAGTGTTACAAAAGCATTATTGACATTGAAGAAGTGTTTTTTAACTTGGAACTCGCTGCCTATTTCGGACTAATTTTGACAAATTGCTTCAGCAAGGAAACCGTTTTTCCTTTTTTGCGAATCGAAGTACTGGCAACTTTTTGCAACTCTCTGACTCATTCTGAGGTATTTGGTCTAAGTGGATAAAAAAAAGAAATAGTTAAGGCTAAAAAACCATCAATCGACGAGAGGATTTGATCCTGAAGTCTCTACAATGTCAGAAATTGTTAATCCTGTGATTCAATTTAGAGAAATATTAACAGAGACGGATGTTTACAAATAAACAGCACACGGAAAATGCTTCACATTTTTGCTCGACAAATGACTGCTTCACTGATTAGTAATATTGTCGTTGCCTAACCTCTATCACGGTCTAGTCTTGGTCACTGTGTTGGGTTTTTTCAAATAAAAGAAAACGGTTTAAAGTCCAGGTCGTCTTACACAGAACCTGTTACCCCTTTCCAACTCTCCTCCTGCTCGTTGAAAGGTGTCTTTGTAGCAATGCCTCAACCCGGCCTGTGCAGAGAGAGCGAGGACAATGGATGGCTGTTACCAGATGGTTCCGGGTTTTTGGGAGCAAGGCTAGTGTGTCCGCCTGCTGAATGAAGCCACTTGGGTAGATGGGCCGCACTAATTCAAGGGCTCTTCCCACTTCAACAAACCGGTTTGTGCCGCCCGATGATGCTGTTGGGTAAATGTACGAACCCGACCTGACGGAAAAATCGTCGTCACACAAGTGGCGGTTGCCACGTTGTCTGTGTTCTTCAGTGAGTTAGTGAGGCGCAGAGGAAAATCCTCTCGCAACTGAGCAGGTTTTTTCGGATCAGCGGCCACTTGCTGGCCTTCATTCCATTGGTTGCATCGCTATGTTGTTGTTGTTTTTTGCCATTTTAAAGTATTTTTCTGGAATAGGTAGGAAGGAGCCGCTTTGTGCTTGGAGTGTTTTGTATTGAGGTAACTGGAGTGCATGGACCACAACAATGCAGCGAAATCAGTGCGCTCCCCCCCCTTTTTTTTATGCTGAAAGAAAGCGATTGCATGAGTATTAGGTTGCTGGTTTGAATCCCAGATATGGTTTGAAAAAAATAAACATTGTCAAAATACAAGCAATGCCTGACGAATCGTCCTTTTGTAAATAAAGCTTCTAAGATTAGATTCTTGAGCCATGCCCACTTAAGTTTTCACAACGCACATCAAGCTTGGTAGTTGATTTACTGATCGCCATGGAAACCTCCCTCCTGGCCCTGTTTGGACTGTGACTTGCTAGATACACAGCGGCGCATGACAAAGTCTTTATTTTTTTTGGGGGGGGGGGGGTCAAAGGTCCTCGTCCACTAGTCTCATTGGCTTTGAAACTCCTGAAATAAAACGTAAGCCTAAGGAAAAATAAATTGTCATGTCTATGTATCAAGTGAGTTGTTGTCTTATTTTTTTTCATATTGCTGCAGTGTTCAGATTGTTGCTTTGCAATTTGACAATTGCCCATTTCAAGTGACTGACTGCTCAGCAGCACTGATTGGTTCCATTGCAATGGTGCATTGGCGCATCTTTATTCCACTGGAGTGTCCCATAAAAAGAGCAGTCTGTCCATCCATATCCCTCATGCACGATAACAGGGCCTTGTCCCATGTTAGTGGCACACAACCTCAAGTGATGTGATTTAATTACACCGTTGTTTCCCCTGCAGTTCCATAAATAAATGGCCGCCGTGAACCGGGTGCGTTGGCTGTGTCATCGTTGGCACTAGATGACACCGGAGGTAATACGGTATCTTCATACCTCAAACTCTTACAAATGACTCGTGGGACCTGGGTCAACCTAGGTCTTTAAGGGACTACTTAATCCAGGCAAAAATCAGCTATCGGATGGGTTCCCTTTTAAATTTCTGCTGCCTTTTTGTGTTGTTGTGTTTTATAAACTCCCAGAGTGTGAACTTTTTTTAATTTTTTTTTTATCACCACACATTCATACAGACGGTCACACACACATTGGAGTACAACAAAGGCACCTGAGAGAATGTTGATATTCAGTCAAGGCGGTGGCTGGGAACACCTTCTGCTCTGCGTCATCGCCGCAAAACATTGTACATTTGCGAAATTAAAGTCAAGTAAAATTTAAGAGCTTCTGAGTGCTATTCACATAGGCGTAATGAAGAGCACTGACCTCATAGCTGCCCTGCTTGGTTTCTCTCAGGTGGTTTCGCTTTTGTTTATGAAGCCCAGGACATGAGCAGCGGTAAAGACTACGCCCTCAAGGTAAGATACAAGTGTTTGAAATGAAATGAATGCGCTGTATGCCATGAAGCCAGGCTTTATTTTCATCATCGCTCTCTAACGTCACTTAACTTAAGACATAGCAATGCATTTAGTGTGAATGCCGGACCCAGCTGTCACTCTCCTGTGCTTTTTGTTTCAGAGGCTGCTGTCCAACGAGGAAGAGAAGAGCAAGGAAATCATACAGGAAGTCTGCTTCATGGTATCCTCGATCATTTTCACACACCACGGCATTCTTAACAGAGAGCATTTCTGTTGACGGAGCAGATAGTATCATGTGACAAAGTTCCCCCCCCCCGCCCCGTGTGAGACTGCAGAGCATCTCCGGCGTGGTCCACCGTCATTAACGGACCACTTGCAGTTTACTGGCAACACTGCGCGTTGTCACAATGCATAACCACGTGAATAGCATCTATTTACAGTGCTCAACCGTATAATAACCTTGTGTTTTGCATAGACACGGACTTTCTTTCAGCGTCTCCGTGAAGGAACCTGAAGAAGCCTTTTGGTCAGCAAAGGGACGTCTCCTGGGGCCGTTGCTCAATAGTTATCTGCTGTGTGGGCCGATGTGAAGGAGCACCCTGTTCCCGACACCATTGCAACATTTAGTGTTCATAGAACTTGGTTATTTGCATCATTGTTTGTAGTGTCGCCTGCTCCTTTGTTGCAGAGTAGTTAAAAACAATAAATAGTTTGCAATATCAATGAGTGATTGAACTGAAGGTTTGGTTAGTGGACAAGAGGGGGGGTGGGGGTTGTGAAACGCCTGACTCAAACCCCTGTACCAGTATCTCTATGTTGTCATGTTCCTTGACCCGCCTGCTCTATAGAAAAAGCTGTCTGGTCACCCCAACATGGTCCAGTTCTGCTCGGCTGCCTCCATCAGTAAGGAGGAGTCTGACACGGGGCAGGCCGAGTTCTTGATCCTCACCGAGTTGTGCAAAGGTAACTTTTTTTTTTTTTGTCATTCATGCGTCAAACCAGGTCCATTCCCCTGGTGATGAAAGGGTTTCCTGTCTGCGGCCTTTCTACTTCCTCTCTGCTCAGTCTTCACTTACAACACGACTTTTGTAAACTACCTTAGTCACCCATGAAAAATATGTATTAACCTTCATTTATGCGTGTGAAGCACCTTATCTCTATTTAATTAACATTGTTATTGCATGACACAAGGCTTTAATCCGCCTTGTCCAATACTCTCCCAAAATGATCCGGAATCTTGCAAATTTGTGTCGGATATATTGCTTTTCCCCTGACTGATTTCGTCTGTCCCGCGTTTCCCGCCCCTCAGGTCAGCTGGTGGACTTCATCAAGCGGGTGGAGCAGAGGGCTCTGCTGTCATGTGACACCGTGCTGAAAATCTTCTACCAGTCGTGTCGCGCCGTGCAGCACATGCACAAACAGAAGCCGCCGGTCATACACCGGGACCTCAAGGTCCGTTGTTCGTCACAAATTGATGAATTATCCACCAAGTGCCGAACAGACGGCTCAAATATTGTCACTTATAATCGACGGGTTTGCTGGCACTGTGAATTAGCGGCTGTTATGGAGTCTAATTGGCAATTCGGTGTGGAAATATTAACATGCTAGTCCGGCCTCTTACTTGTTATGTTGCAGATTGAGAACCTCTTGATTAGTAACCAGGGCACCATCAAGCTGTGTGACTTTGGCAGCTCCACCACAGTGTCGCATTACCCCGACTACAGCTGGTCGGCACAGAAGAGGTCCATGGTGGAGGATGAGGTACACACACACACACACACTCAAAGCTCAGGTTCATCTCAACCAGGCCCAAAGATTCTTGTTCTTTCGTATGATATTGAAATAAGAGTTTTGTCATGCATGGACTAAACCTACGTTTTCAAGATGATGCCATAGTCTCATAAATCATAGTTTCCCTGGAGTGCTTAATAGTTCCATGTGGATGTCATTTCTTCATTATTTACGGTGGATCAGTGACAGCACTGAGAGAAACCAGCCAGGTTTGATTGAATTAACAGCTAGAGGTCCAGGAAGCAGCGATCAATCAGGTTAATCATATTCATACCATAAACACACACACACACACACACACACACAGGATTCACAAGTATTCGGGACAGCAGAGATCCTGGTGTCTAAATGTAGGAATCTGTGTCTCTATTTAGCACCCGTTTTTCAGGGCAGTAGCACAAAAGAGATGCTCCAGGGAATCGCTTTGTATGATGGAAAATCTGAGGCAGGTGTTTGTAGTTTGGATTTAAATCACACGTTCTCTTGGTGTTAGACCTTTTTCTCAAGAGATGAAACTGATGCCTCAGACAGGTCAGAGGCTCGGATACTTTGCTCTGGTTTTTCCACGTTCTGTGTCAAGTGCGGTTGTTGTTGTTGTGTGTAGATCACAAGGAACACCACTCCTGCGTACCGAACGCCAGAGATGATCGATCTCTACTCCAACTTCCCCATTAATGACAAACAGGACATCTGGGTGAGAGCTTGTGCCTTTTTATTTAGTCTACCCCCCCCCCCCCCCCCCCTCAATGTCGCAGCTAATCCGATAGGATCAAAGATCCTTCTGATGTTCTGATAACTTGCTTTGCGGACCTTTCTCCCCCCGTCGTTGTTTTCACTTCCTGCTTCTTCTTTGTGTTACCGGTGGCTTGAGAGTTTCACTTGTGTCTTCGCCCCCCCCCCCCCCCCCCCCCCTGTCCGCGCAGGCCCTGGGGTGCATCCTCTACCTGTTGTGTTTCAAGCAGCACCCGTTCGAGGAGGGGGCCAAGCTGCAAATCGTCAACGGAAAATACTCCATCCCTCAGAACGATGTCAAGTACACCGTGTATCACAACCTCATCCGTATGTACCGTCAGTCTGAGCCGTCTAGTTTCTGCCTGCCTGCCCCTTGTTCTGTATCCTTCCATCCCTCGCTCTGCTCCCCATGCCCACGAGTCACAGTGTGGCATCGCAAAGACGCACTGGTGTCAAGTTGAGTACTGGCAGCACCACCAGTAGCTTTTGTTCAAGCTCATCCAAAAATTTCCAACAGCGCCCCCTGGTGGGAGAGTTGAATCTGTTTATCTGCTGCAAACAGTGGCACAAAAATATATAGATAAATAATTCACTTCAAAATGGCAATTATTCCTTTTACTATTCATAGGAATTTGCCAAATAGTTTCCTGATCTCAGTATTCATAGTAAATTATATAACTATCTGGTTCATGAATAGCTCTTGCCTTTTTCATTTACATTTTAAAGTCATTCTTTTACTGTCTTTTTTTTCTTCCTCCTCCCGTCCAGGCTCCATGTTGAAAGTGAACCCAGAGGAGCGTCTGTCCATTACAGAGTTGGTCAACCAGCTCCAAGAGATCGCAGCGGCACGCAACGTCAACCCCAAGTCCCCCATTACCGAGGTGTGTGTGTGTGTGTGTGTGTGTGTGTGCGCCCGAGGGTTTTAGACTCCAGTAAAATCCTACGTCACCCTCAAGTTATAATTGACAGGCGCACTGACGCACTCTCAGAATGCTCAGTTTCAAAGTCAGTATTCTCTTTCCCTGGCTCCTCTTCCCAGCTGGCCCGACCCAAAGATACAGAGGGGAGGGGGGGAATAGGTGTAACGGAAACGTCGAAACGGGCATAAAGTGATGCCAATACGTCGGTATTTTCATTGGCGTCGTGACTATGGGGGCCACACGCTTATTTTTCCCAGCACCCGCAGTAGCTGAATTAGTAAAATCCAAATTAAGACCCGGGCCGAGGTTTTGGAAGAGAGAAGCGTGGGGGTGGGGGGAGGTGGGGGGGCTGCTCGGCACGGACTAAGCAGCCACAGCTTCTTATGATTCCTAAAAAACCCAAATCCGGCTACTTAACGCCAAATCCGCAGCCACCGTTGTGATTTAACGGTATTAAAAGCGGATTTTGATGTCAAAACCCTCCAAGCGGACGGCGCGTGTCCCTCCAGGAGCTTCCTGCTGTGCCATGTGCACATCACGGAGTACACAGCGAAGCAAGTGTACGTACTGCAAATTCTATTTATCTCAAATATAAAACTATGAATACCTGCAGCCCTTTTAGTGGGTTTCTCTCTCTGTTCTGGGAAAACGGCAGACACTCGCCTCCTCGGCCTCATTCTAAGTTCACGGCATCGCTGCGTCCCGACTTTGTTTCTGACCAGGATGAATCCTGGTGGTAAATGTGTTCAGAGGAAAGCCAGATTTGGCGCTCGCTAATCTAATTAGGATTAAGAAGGGGTTTCCCCCAGCTGGACATAAGGAGATTATAAACCTCCACGTTCTCCTCCTCCTCCTCCTCCTCCCTGACATATGGAGAGGCAGACTGCGAGATGGAGCCGAGAGGAGGAGGAAGAGCACAAAACCTGTGAAGGAACGGAGACCCGAGACGCACAAGTCCGACTGCCTCTTTTGACGCCGAGTCCTGGGTCTTTTACCTGAGCTGTACATTTAGCGCCTCTGTTGCGTCGCTCACCTGTGGGCGGAGCCGCCTGTTAGGATGTTGAGCGCGTTCTACGGCTGGCGCCCCGTGTATGACGGCTATGAATGTCTGCAGCTGCTGGAGCAGAACGGAGGTTTCGGCAACAACGGAGCCCAGCCGCCCACGCAGACCCACAACGTGCAGAACAACTCAGGTAGGCGTGTGTGTGTGTGTGTGTTTGGATGACAACGTGGCGCTCCAGTTTGGGACGCTGTTTTTCGAGGGTTCACACTTCAGGGGGAGACGAGGGAAGTTGAAACCGCCATGAAAATAGGGTCCTGTTTCTAAAGGTGAAATGAAGAACCGATTCTATCCCATAAGGAACTTCTTGCACGCTTCTTTTATTTTGTAAAACACCAAATTTCTGATCAGGCGGGAAATCGCGCTAACACAGGCTTCAGCCATATCTCTGGGTGTTGCTTAGTAATCTGGTTAGTTGGAGCTCCTCCTCCTCCTCCTCCTCCTCCTCCTCAGACCTAGTGGGATCATGAGCCGCAGTCAGTGGGTCAGTGCGTGTTGCTAAATGTGGCGACCAACGGCGCGTTCGAAGGAGATTAAAGACGCCACGCGAGCTCCGTGATGCCTTCCCTGCTGCTGCGGCGTCGTCTGAATAACAACAAAGAGCTTTTTCAATCTCAGCTTCTATCTAAATGGGCAAACTAGGCTTTTAGGAATCTCCTGCTGCGTGTGACGATCCATCATTCCAGCATTGTCTCTTTGTGCCCCCATGATGCCCAAAGGCATCTACGATCCTGATCAGGCGGGCAGCGGGATCTTGGACATCTTAAGGGGAGGAACGGAGCGCTTCCTGACCAACATCAAGGACACTTCCTCCAAAGTCATCCAATCAGTGGCCAGGTAAGGTGCTCCAGCCGCGTTCTCGTGATTATCGTTTTGGCATCTTTAAAGATCAGTTGGGACCCATCAGGCTTCTTTACACATAACCGGATCTCGTTGTTGACACTATGTTCATGTCACAGATGACGGAGCAGACCGCTTAAAAAGCCCGACAAATGGTTCAACTCTTTTCTAGACAATTCTGTTTGGCAATGATCTCTTCATCTTGTTTCATCACACGTCGCATCATCCTAAAGTTGATGAAGACGATGATGAAGCCGTCATACTAATACCCACCCTTCCCTCTCGATTTACTTTTTTAAAAAGGAACATTTTGCTTCTCGGCTGTCTGGAAGACATCAAGTCATGGCTCCTTTGTTGTTCTTTGATCAATGTGCACCTTGCTGCCACAATGGCATCATCATTGAGAAGAGAAGAGAAGCAAAGTGTTCCTGTAACAGGCCCTTTAAAGTTTGATGTTTCATTTGGGTGTTCTCCCATCTGTTTGTTTCATTTGTTTGGTCGTTTTGTTTATTTTTTATTCTTTTGTGTCGTTTCTTTCCTCTGTCCACGATCCCCCATGGTCCCACTATGTGTCCCGTCACCTAGCAACCCGAGGTAAATATGGGTCGGTGAACTGCGTCAACTCGTGCGCCGCTCTGTGTGCTCCCGTAGTTTGTGTTTGATTTAGAGGAATAAACCCCCCCCCCCCCCCCTCCCCACACTAAAGCCTGTTGTGCTGTGCCATGTCCGCCGTCACAGCTTGCTGATCCTAACATCACACATTCAGTAATTCAGTTGAATGAATGCGGAGCGGGACGTTTTGAGAGGGAATGGCGGCGCCAGTTAATGGAAGCTGAAATGAAAGTACCTCAAAGAGCTGCTGTCGGTGCGGCACCAGTTGCTGCGTCAGACAATTCCCAGTAACGTTAAACGCTGGGAAATCAGTGCAACTGTTGTGGACTATTGAGAGGCTTAATTTAGCAGCGCTTTGCAGCCTCTAAAGGAGATCACGGTCCATAGCACATTTTAATGGTTCCCAACCTCCTCAATACCACCATTATTTCATTGCATTAGTGTAAGCGACAGCTACTTTTTAGCTATGTCAAATTCAGCATCAATTTGTTTACCTAAAATAACGACATTTTTAATTGTTAATTATCCTTGTTTTTACTTTTCCTGTATTCAGATATAACATTTAAATATTTCTTTCCGTCCTCAAATAATTTGAGCTGCCATCCCTCCACGTATCCCTCCCCCAAGCAACTCCAGATGTGGCTCTGGCGTCACTTCCCTACATGACTGATTGAATGATTGATTAACATGACTCCCCCTGCTAACCGAATCCTGGATGTCCAGCTACTTGTGTCTGAATCCGCATCCCCAGTCCGTCCGATACGATTCAGTGTCCTCAGCGTAGACGGGTTAAATCTCTCTGCTTGGCCTACAGGTTGTTTGTGTGTACATTTGAACATAGTAGTGGGAACCATGTTTGTGCCGTTTGTGTTACCGTCATCGCTCCAATATAATTGTTTTTTTTTTCTTCTGTGAAATCCAATATAGCTTAATTTCTACATCAATTAACTGCCAACAATACTTAAAGCCAAGGGGCTGTTGGCTCCTACACACATTTAAAAAGCAAAACACTTACACTTTTTTAATTTTTAATGATTGTGGCACAACTTAAACTAATTAAAACTTCTAGGAACGTCTCCATCCTGCAGCCGTTCTGTCAATGAATCGTAAATAGCACAAAGCTTTCTGAACCAGTTTGTTCATTAGCTATATTTGTGTTTGCTGTAACCTTTTTATTTTTAATAATGTGAATTGTTTTTCCTCTGTGTATCTCCTGTGTTCATAAGTGCCCTTGTAATTCGTCCTACAGCTACGCCAAAGGGGACCTTGATATTTCATACATCACTTCCAGAATAGCAGGTAGGCATGAGAATACGTGCACTTCGTTCTACGTGCACTACATGTTGAAAGGGTCGCCAGAGGGGATTCCATTTAGATTATGTTTGGCGCTATTGACCTTTGGTGTAATGGTTTCTCTGTATTTCTGTGTTTTGTAGTCATGTCCTTCCCGGCGGAGGGGGTGGAGTCGGCGATAAAGAACAACATCGAGGACGTCCGTCTGTTCCTGGACTCGCGCCACGCCGGCCACTACGCCGTCTACAACCTCTCCAAGCGCTCCTACAGGCCGTCCCGATTCCACAACAGGGTATGAAGTGTGTGAGCGCACCTGTGCAACTCCCATCTCCTCTGTGTGGGGGGTGTGTGTGTGTGTGTGTGTGTGTGTGGCTGCTTTGATAGGACTTTCTACTCCGTCCCAGTGTGACTATGATTCCACTTAAACAAGGATCCTGTTGTACTGAGGAGTGCGTCTTTGTGTGCGTCTTTGTGTGTGTGTGTGTGTGTGTGTGTGTGTGTGTGTAGGTCTCTGAGTGCAACTGGCAAGTGCGCCGCGCCCCCAACCTGCGCAGCCTTTACAGCGTGTGCAAGAACATGCATTTATGGCTCAAACAAGACCAGAGGAACATCTGCATAGTCCACTGCCTGGTAAGTGGTGAATGTCCTCGATGACTCGAGCAACACGATAAAGGAGGCGGCGACCCGCGACGCCCTCAACTGTTACCGCCCCCCCTCCCTCCCTTTTTTCTCCCGGCAGGACGGCAGGGCGGTGTCGGCGGTGGCCGTTTGCTCCTTCCTGTGCTTCTGTCGCCTCTTCACCACAGCCGAGGCCGCCGTCTACATGTTCTCCATGAAGCGCTGCCCGCCGGGCATAGCGCCCTCGCACAAGAGGTAGGAATCCGCCGACCGGCTTGCCCCCCCCCCCCCCCCGGCGGCGCCGAGCGTCTCGGGCCGGCGAAAGATAACGCAGGACTGAGCTCGCTGCTTGATGGTTGCAGGTACATCGAGTACATGTGCGACATGATGGCGGAGGAGCCGATCGTCCCCCACAGCAAGCCCATCACCGTTCGCTCCATCGCCATGACGCCGTTGCCGATGTTCAACAAGCAGCGCAGCGGGTGCAGGCCGTTCTGCGAGGTCTACGTCGGGGACGAGAGGGTCCTCACCACGTCGCAGGAGTACGACAAGATGAAGTAGGCGTGCGCTCGCTGCAGAGCGGCGGACCGGTTTTGCACTTAGACGTCTCTTAACTAATTTGTTTCTTTTTTTCTCTTTTTTTTTTTTTTCTCCCCAGGGATTTCAAGATGGAGGACGGAAGAGCAGAGATTCCCCTCAATGTGACGGTGCAAGGAGATGTGCTGGTGGTGATCTACCACGCAAGATCTACACTGGGAGGACGTCTACAGGCCAAGGTACACGCTCGCGTTAGCGTAGCGCCCGTCACATTCCCGACGGGCGCTACGCTCATTTTAAACTCTGTGGCGGGTTCCAGATGGCGTCCATGAAGATGTTTCAGATCCAGTTCCACACAGGCTTCGTCCCCAGAAATGCGACCACTGTAAAGTTTGCCAAGTACGTACACCGCCTCGAGGAACAGAATGAGAAAAAGATGAATTCTCTCTCTGTAGCTTCACGCTTCTAATCCATCCGTTTTTCCTGCCAGGTACGACCTGGATGCCTGCGACATCCAGGAGAAGTACCCGGACTTGTTCCAGGTCACCCTGGACATCGAGGTGGAAGCCAGAGACAGACCGAGCACCAGGACTCCTCCCTGGGAGGGCTTCCAAACCAAGGGCCTCAACCCCAAAATCCTCTTCTCCTCTCGCGACGAGCAGCAGGAGGTCCTCAGCAAATTTGGTAGGTGGCTTTATGCTCTTCTCCATCCATCTGTGTTCAATCAAATGGTAGACATTTTACTTCTTTTTGTCTTCCATTTCAAATTGCCATATAAACTAAGCTTATCTTATTCACTACAGGTAAGCCCGAGTTGCCTCGTCAGCCAGCGTTTTATGACTCTGAGTCCCCCCAGCCGGCTCAGACCCCGGAGGGCCCCAACGCCACAGACACCGAATCTCCTGGCAGCACCGACGGCAACGCCAACAACTTTTTCCAGACACTGGATTGGGAAGGTAGTCCGCTGGGGTCGATTCGATTTATGCTCCTGAACATCGTCTTCCTTTTTGAGTATTCGTTGCTGTCCTCGGTTTTTACTGAAACCAGCTGACCTCTGGCCTCTCTTGCGTTTGCAGATGTGAGTGGCCTTCAGGACTCTGCGGACAGTCAAGGAGGGGGATCGATGAACGACCCGGAGGACCTGAGTGACCAGTCAGAGGGAGAGTCCTACTCTTACTCCGCCCCCGGTGGGGAGCCGCTGTCACGTGACACCAGCGAGCCGCTGTTTGATGCTGACTTCCAGGTAGGGAAAGTCCGAACAACACGTTAGGACTTTCTTTACAATGCAAGTAGGATTTAATGTGTCCAGCATACCGTTATTTATTTCTCTTCTCTTTCTCCCTCCAGAGCGCCCCGCCTGCAGCCCAGGAGTCTCCTATCGAGGACACCGCTGACCTACTCGGGCTGAACTCTGACCCGTCTGTGTCGTCGACCTCCTCCTCCTCCTCCGCAGCTCATCAAGGACTCCAGGGAGGAATGAAAGCTGCGTCCAGCAACAGCGACCTCCTGAACGATCTGTTTGCCCCCCCTGCTGGTCAGACAGCAGCAGCGCAGGAGGACTTGTTCTACGGCGGGCCTCCGGGCGGCGCCATGCCGGACTCCAAACGTAAACACAAGGGGCTTTAAAGGCAGCGGATTGCATTGCTGCAATGAAGCGTCGCAGTTATCCTTGATGCACTGTTCTCCCTCTGCCTGCAGCCTCCGGCGACCTGTTCGACCCGTTTGGGATGGGGTCCGGCTCCGCTGGGGGCGCCAGCGTGGGTTCTTCTCGGCAGGCCTCCGGCCCGGATCTGTTTGGGGAGCTGTTGGGTTCTGAGCGTTCTGGCCCCAGTAACCCTGCTCCCGCTTCCAACGCTAGTCTCTTCAACCTCAGTAAGCACACAAGGGGGGGGACTGGGAGACCGCTCCGTGTCATGTTCCTCTGCCGCCTCGTCACATCTCAGCCTGCTTTGAGGAGACGTGGTCCCTAAACCCTCGCCCTCCTTTTATCCTAACAGATAAACTAGTGAACGATGCTCCCAAGATGACCTCATCAGCCAGCCAGCCGGACCTGCTGGGCGGGTGGGACAGCTGGGCAGCGGGCACCGCCCCCAGCATGAGCGCCTCCGCCAGCAAACCCAGCAAACCCAGCAAACCCAGCTACACCAACACGGGTGAGGGAAGGAGCTGAAATGCCGGGGTCTCTGGCTTCCTGTGAACACGAGCTCAGTCAGTTATTAGCTCACATATTTGTACTGTGTCTGCAGCTTCGGGTGGTGCATCTATGTCCAAGGCCAAGTCTCAGACCTTTGACCCCTTTGCCGACCTGGGAAACCTGGGTTCCAACTTACCACGTAAGAGACCTAGTGCGAAATCCGATATACACTCATATATTTACAAACTAAGCTCAAGTTATTATCAATTCTACATTTTCTTTTTTTCTGCAGCTTCCTCCAACGGCAATTTTTCGGAGCCTGCTTTTAGCGCCAAAGCTCCGTCCTCCTCCGCTAAAGCTCAAGCGCAGCCCTGGCAGGCTGGAAGACCCGCCGCCTCCGCCCAGAAAAAACCTTGGCTGCCCGGATCAGGACCCGGGACAGCGCCCAAAGCCTCCTCTGCCTCTCAGGCTGCAGGCCCGCAGCACACAAAACCCAACTACAACCTCAACTTCTCCAGTGTCATCGGCGGGAGGGAGGACAGAGGGGTTCGGGGGCCTAGTTTCGGTAAGCGACATTGATTTACTATTATTGCGGCTTGCAGAAATGAATGCATGGGATTAGCTTGTAATTCTGACGTCCAGCATTGTTTGGGCTCTCTGTTCTGTGGTGCACAAGTTCTCCATAAAGACTTCTTCTCTGTGTGCTGTGTGACGCAGGCGCCAAGCCGAAGGTAAAGGAGGATGATTTTGAGGACCTGCTGTCCACTCAGGGTTTCGCCTCTCGGCCCGATAGGAAGGGACCAAGAACCATCGCCGAAATGCGGAGACAGGAGATCACGAAAGACATCGACCCACTCAAATTACAGGTAACAAACGCAAAGGACGTTTTTAAGGGCGCTGAATTATGAGCGTTTGCATGTCTGTCATTGCTGCCGCTCCCTTAGGCCTTAATGTGTGTTAACAATAAAGCGTCAACTTGACACCTTTTTATACTGCGAGCCGACTGCAGCTTCTGGGGGGGTTTAATCTGAGTTTTTGCCTGACGTGGTTGCAGATCTTGGACTGGATCGAGGGGAAGGAGCGAAACATCCGAGCGCTGCTGTCCACTCTAAACACTGTGCTGTGGGAGGGGGAGACCCGCTGGAGGCCTGTGGGCATGGCCGACTTAGTGACCCCCGACCAGGTTAAGAAGTACTACAGGAAGGCCGTGCTGATAGTCCACCCGGATAAGGTACAGTGTGACAGTATTTCAATTGCTTATAAATATATATATCACGTCTCGACTCTCTTTTGTTGTTTATTTATTGGCAAACGTGGTGTTTCTCTCTGCAGGCGACCGGCCAGCCTTATGAACATTACGCTAAGATGATCTTCATGGAATTGAATGACGCCTGGTCAGAGTTCGAGAACCAGGGTTCCAAAGCACTCTTCTAAAAACCTAGTCTGGATCCCCCAGCTAGACCAGACCAGACCAGACCGGGCTGGATTTGGCCTAACCCAACACGGGTTAGACTGGGCCAGATTGGACAGGACTGAGCCCACATTGGGCCTTGGTGGGGGGGGGGGGACACGGGTCCTCTGAGAGGTGTCCTCTCCACCATTCCCTTCACTCCCGACTTTCATCCGTTTCTACAGTCAAGGAAAAAGACCTTTTACATGTCGGCTCACGTCCGGCTGGAGGGAAAATGTCCCCACTGGCTCCTAACCGGCCAGCAAAATAAACATTGTGATAGTTGTTAAACTCAATGCCTACCTGTGCGACTGCCCGAGTGCTGCTGCAAACATCTGGAGGGGAGGAATGGGGCGACAATCACACGGCGAAATCCGATTACACAGGCTGGTTATCGTCACGGTGGTATTCAGACAAAGAGTCCATGACCCCCACACTAATGTAAAGCTGGGAAGTTCTGCCCCCCCCCCCCCCCTCCCCCTACCCTCCTCTCATTGGTGCCTGGCACTTTGGCAAACAACCAGTCCCACCACAGCCGCAGGTCTTTTCTTCAGCATGCCAAGCGATCTGGAAGTATTGTTTTTAAGCTTCGTGGCCTCGAAGGATACTGAATGTTGCAGATGAACCGTAGAGCAAACCGCCGCGTCCGACGGACGAAAAGCAAAGCGACCTCTGACCCTGCCGACGACGCGAGGTTTCAAACCCCCCCCCCCCCCCCCCGAAAGGGTTTTGAAGATCTGGATCTGTTGATGCCCGGGTCCTCCTCTGAAGTGCTGCCGCTGCACCTTTTCTGGGCTCCGCTGGGGTTTGTCGTTGAGCCGTTTCTCCTCCAGAAAGACGAGACTTGTTGCCCCGCCACACACTGCTAGTGCTGCTTCTACTGTCACAGTTCCTGCTACACACACACACACACACACACACACACACTCCTCAGATTGATGTTGAAACCTGCATCCCGAGCTTCTGACTCCCGACAAAGGAGCTGAACTTGTTTTTTTCGGAGCCCCATATTTAATTAAGCGGGCGGTCTGTTGTTTTTGAAGTGCTTCTTAAATTCCAACCACTCAGGCTGTGCTGCGTAGCTCACTGCATGCTCCCGCCCCCCCCCCCGCTAAGCAGCAGTACGTAGGTGTGCTTTGATTTCAAACCAGGGCGGGGTGGGGCTCTTCATTAATGAAGTGCTCTTTTTTTTTTTTCTTGTAGCAGGAGCAGTGCAGGGGGGGGGGGGGGTTCCATCATTGGGCGCTTCCCTTTGCGAGCGGCGCCCTCCACCAGCGCTGAGTTCAGGGGACATAGGAGATTACAAAGTGAAGGAGGGAAAAGAGAATGTGGCGATTTAATCTGGTTGCTCTTAGTTTTACGCTTTCTTGTGTTGTTGTTTTTTTTGGGGGGGGGGGGGGGTTCATTCCAAAACTTTGAGCTTTTGTCAGAAAATTCCTTCAGTGTAAATATAAAAATATTATCATCCGTCAAGTGGCTTTGTTGAGATTACTGCCTGGTGTGTTATGGAGCGTGGTGCTCGGCTGTGTGGATGCTTGTGTGCGTTTCTTTGGGGGGAGACAATGAGACCTCGTTGGACATCATGCTTTCTGGGCTGCAATCACAATCTTTTCTTTTCCTAATTTAATTCTGTTCAGCCTCTCCCACATTCATAAGTAATCTTCACAACTTTTTGCTTTCACCTTTTTTATTTTACATTTTACCTCACGGACCAATGAAATCACCTGTTTTCTTATTTATTGTGGGGTTTTTTTTGGGGGGGGGGGGGGGTTGTGGGTTCATCATGACATGTATTGATGACACAAGTGAAAATCAGATAATATATAAGAGGAAAGTTTTGAGTGCAAGTTGTTGGTGGATCACAGTGAGTCCCTCTTGTTGCTGTTTTCATTCCAAAGCATCAATTAGCAATTTGCTATCACAAATATATATATAATATATATATATATATATATTATATAAACCTCCCAGTTGTTAGGCGTTCTGTGTTTGTCTTTTCGATATGTATTTTTGTTTCTTCTCGCTTCTGTTTTTCATTTTGTTCAAATTCCAACTCGAGGGGCCAGTAAACTTAAGTAAAATACTAAAAGATTCTCTGACAGTATCATAGTGTAATGGGGGAGGATTGCAAATCCACACATCAGCAGGAGTTACTCCACCAAATTACATTATACTGATATGAATGTATATTTCCATGCAAAAACAAATTAAAATACCTTTTGATTTGAGGCAGATATTTTTGTTGTGTTTGGTCTTTTATTTTGAAGGATTTAAAGTGGCTTCAAAACTTAATGTCAACTTACCAAAGATCGTTAGATAAAGATTATTATCTGAATGTATTTAAAAAAAGAAAATGTTTTTTCCCTGGTAGATTACATTACAATTAATTTAGCTGGTGCTTCTATTGAAAGTCAGTGCGTTCCAAGATTACTGCATTTCAATCAGTTTCTCTGATTTGTACATTTCGTTTACGTGAAATAGAAACGAAAGCAAGTACTCGTGAATCACAATGAGTTACAGCTTTATTTAAAAGTTGGACCAACGTCAGTTTGACAGTGATCCTTTACACCGGATCACGTTACATTTCCCCTCCAGAGCACAGATGTTGAACACGGGACTCCAGCACATTATAGTTTCCATACAAAATGACATTTTTTTTTTTTTTAAAGTGTAAGAAAAGAAATAAAGACCTCACTCCCACTCCCCTCATCCAGGGGCCACTGGGTCGAGGCAGAGAGGGGACCAGGGGGACAGTGAAGGGGACACAAACGAGGGCCCATATAGAGGCTTGTAAAGAGTGTCCGTTTGAGGGTAAAAAGCCTTTGAAATGTGAAAAAGAAAAAACCCAGCAAGTAGTGACTCCCGCCCATACGAACAACTGGTTCAACCACAGCCGCCACGGATTCCACCTGCACTGAGTGCGTGCAGCGATGACGCCAAAGCGCCGCAGAGATGAACCGACGCCTCTCGAGCTCGTCCGCTTCCGCTCTTTATGCAAATTCACTGCCTGTGTTTTCGGGGAGGAAATCAAGATTTAAAAAAAAAAAAAGAAAGTAGCCATGATGGGTTGGTTGCCATAGCTGCATCGACCGAAGCCTGTTGCGCTGCGTGTTTTTTTGTTGGCGTGGTGACATCTGGTTTGATGTTTCAGGAACCGGGGGCCAGAAAAGGCACTTCAAAGTGTGGATGTTCTTTTTTAGAATTCCGTGCGTAAGCCCTAAAAAAAAATGAACGAGATCAGCTGTAAAGCTTTGAGTCCTCCAAATGGCCCAAGGGGAATCTGAAAGACACAAAGGAGACGGGGGTGGGGGTGGTTATTGGTTGCTGGACGCGTTCAAATGAAAGGAGTTGAATCAAATCCGTGCGGGTGACGCACTGGCTCGCCTTACAAAGACAAAAGAGAAAAAGCTCATCCGAGTTGCGTGAAGCGACTCTAGCCCTCGATGGAGACCTCCGGGACGACGTGTCCATTCAGCGACGCTTCCGCCGACGTCTCCTGAGCCGCAAACCAGACATTTTGATCAGGTGACGAAAAAAAACAAACAAACATCTGCAGCGACGTCCCTCACCATCGAGGCCTCTGCTCTTACCATCGAGGCGAGCTGCATCTGACACGGTGTGTCGCAGAGTTCCGGCTTCGGCTCTTCTGGAAGCACCTCGAAACATTTCTGCTCAGCAGCGGCGTCCTGGAGAGGAGAGGAGAGGAGAGGAGAGGAGAAGAGGGAGGGAGGGAGGGGGGGGGTTAGAAAGTCCCACATGGTATCTGAATTAATAAAGTGGGAAACGCAGGGAGACTTTCACAGGAGGTTGTGCACTTCTTACCGACTGGACCTCAACAGCCCGTGCAATGGCCACATCCTCTGCCGAGACGGGTTCTGTGACGACGGAGTCATCAGCCAAGCTGTCGGCAACGCTCTGTGTGCAGAGACAAGACATTTTTACATACATACCAACATGCAAACACATGACATGGGTGATGGAAACCAAGCAGCAGGCACTCCACGAGAAAATGGCCCCTTATATATTTAAGGTGGTTTAATATCGAATATAAGAGATCTTACATCCAGCATATTTGTTCATAGCATGACTCATACACTGGATTTCAGGGTGCAGACTTACTAAAAAAAACAAAAAAAAACAATATGGAGAATCAAATAGTTTCACAGTTTTACCTCTTTGGCTTCAGTTAGAGGGGCTTCCGCCTCTTCTGCCAGAGCCTCGGAGACGGCTTCTGGCGCCTGGGGACACGACGGATACTGCCATGTCAATATTCAGAAAGGATTCAGAATTTTAGGGAGTTAATAAACTATGTAATGTATTCAATTGGGAAAAAAAAATAAACAAATAAACTCACCACTGGGATTTCTACAGCTGGAGCGGGAGCATCCTGTAATAAAGACATAGCAGGACACAGTGTGGCATTAGTCTGAGCTGTCAAACATTCAAATATCTTTTTATAAAATCTTTTGGAAAGGATTCAAAGCGATAATACAGATAATTGGGACCTGAAAAGTAAAAACGGCAAAGGTCAATATGCAATAGTGCAGTCTGAGAGACGAGGACGGTCATTCGCATGGGCGCGGCACCTCTGTCATGGCAACGGGCTCGGGCAGGACCTCGGGTGCGTCTTCTTCGGCCGGCCCCTCCCCCTCCCCCCCGGCCGGAACCGCAAGACTCGCCGCAGCTTCGGCCCCCCGCTCCGGCTCCGGCTCCGGCGCCGCCGCTTCGACGGCACCTCCTTCAGTTGTTGTTTCGGTCACAGCCCTCGTCGCCCCGGCGGCCTCCGTCTCCGCCTGCGCGTGCGAAATCAACACATTGGAACAGCGTGCCCCGTGCGACGGGTGGGGGGTGGGGGGGGTGCGAAGGGGCCGAGTTTGAAGACTGCCGTTACCTGTGCGGTCTCTGTGGTTGGGATGATAGTCGCCTCCGCCTGAATCTGAGGAATGGGAAGTAAAAAAAAGAAGAAAAAAAACACAATGAAGGGAAGGAGTAAGTGGGTGGATGGACACATGAACACAGAAGCGACGCCATCGTGGCCGTTTGACAGCTACATCAACAGAAAGCTGTTTTGTTGGTCTCAGTAAACAGCTGGAGAGGGAAAGACTGACTGTGCTCTGTTGTGCAATGGAATGAAAATTTGGGGGGTGGGGGGTGTTGCTGTTATTTATAAGGTGTGAAGCTTAAGTCATACAAACACATTCCTATCGAAAAAGTTGCCCTCTGTCCAGTTTACTGCTTGGAACCTGTGAGACGTAAGCGAAACACGTTGTTTTGCGTGACACATAAGTGGAGCCACATGCAGTGAGATGTGTTAAAGGCATTAGTGCTTCCTGTACTCAATGAATGTACGGCATCACGCTTCGTGATTGGGGCTGCACGCTTAGCCGGTTCTGCATTGAATCCACTCCAAGCAGCGAGTCCCAAACAAGAAGCAACCTGCGAAACATGACCCGAGGTGACACACAACGTGGCAGCTGTTAGAAAGGTGTTCCAATTTAAAGCAGCTGTCACGCACAATAACGCTCGTTCACACTGGTGGGATTCGCCTCCGGCTCAAAGCGAGAAGACGTGCTGCCTGAGCAAGTTGGAGCGCTTGATCGCGTGTGTGTTTGCGTGTATGTGTGTGTGTGGGGGGGGGGGCGTCCTTTTCTTACCTGGGTGTCAACAGGGGCTGCTACTGGAGCCTCAGCTGGGGGTATGAGCTGTGAAGACAAGGAGAAAAAAAAAGTGAATTCACGAGTCAGCAGAACAGTGTTACTTCAGGCCTCGGGTGAGTGTAGTTCAGGGGAGCAACGTGCATCCATCCTGCAGGAATGTTCAGACCAGTTACATACTGGGAAGCCGGTACGCCCATTTCTCTGCGACCCAGCTCTGATTCTTAAATGTACACTATGTAAAACTAGAGCATCATTTATCATCTTTTTTTACTTCACAGAATGCAAAATTATTAATGCTGTATGAGTACTTTTTTTTTTTTTTCAAGACACGCCCGTCCAGATAATGACAGAAAGCACCCACATTCTCCTCTGCGATGGCACAGATTTGGTCTGTGAAGATCTGGCCTTAATGGCCACTGGCTGCACCCATTGTGCGTCCAAGTGTGTCGAGCCCTGCACTCACAGGGAGCCGCAGATGAATTATGCAAATCGTTATAGACCGAGTAAATTATTTACACCGGGTCGTACCAGCCTGTCTTCAATGTAGGGCAAGTCCTGTGCATGAAGGCTGCTACTTGCTCTTCATCCATTGGCCCAAATAACTAAGTCCATTCATCTCCAGCAGTTAGAAAGGTGTGAAAACTCTCACAGATTGTTGTTATTTTCCATCTCCACCTCTTTTTCTGCGCCACTGGGGAGGTGAGAAATCCTGTTTTAACAACTTCTGAACCATAACCCAGAGGGCAAAAATGTGCACATAGCTGTGGAGTCAATATAGGCTCCAGCTATGTGCCCGAAGGGTCGCTACGCGAGAAGAAACTGTGGGCCTTCCTTTGCTCGACAGGAAAACACACCCAAAGCACACCCCCTCCAGTATGCCACAGAACACTTTGTACCAAACGGGTTCCGCCTCAAGAGCCTCTCAAGAACAAATCCAAAGCAAAGCTGATCCATAAAGAGGCACCTTTTACCAGAACCACAATGTGCCAATTGTCTCAGACACGCACAGTTTAGCGTAGACTACAACTACAAATAACAAATGAATGGTCAAACATTTGTCAAATACATGCAAAGCAAAATAAATTTGCTAACAAAACCCTAAAGATCCGAGAAAACACAGGCGTAAAAGTTGCAAAGAAACGTGGGGGGGGGACCTGATGTGCGGACATTAGTGGGAGGACAGATGATTGTCCCCAACGTGCATCTCCACAAGGTGAAAAGTATCACCTCCCCTCTGCTACCAGCAGTCTTCTCAAATGGGATGAGAGAAACAGGCTCACTCATCATTTCTGAATTGAGGGGGTTAAATTGAAAAGCAATTTAGCTCCAAATCATCCCAAAATCCCTCATCCCGAAAAGCTAAAAGACTAAAACCACACGACTAGACACACACCACAATATGATCAATACCCCAACTTTCACACTCCTGCTCCTCTCAGGGAAAGAAACTAATGATAAAATCTAGGTGTGCGAATGTGCAGAGAAGGTAAGTTAATCAGGGCCTGTAGGAGGGTCATAGGAGAGGAGGAGAGGAGGAGGTTGAGGGAGTGCAGGAGTGAAGGGGGCAGAGCCGCAGGAGCACGCGCGAGCCAACTGGTACAAAATGTTCAGCCCGAGCTGTGGCCTCCGCCCGTCGCCCCCGGGCCCCAAACAACAACAATCTGGGGTCTTTATATCAGGTGGTGGGTTTAAACTCACCTGGGTCTCCGAGGCGACGGCCCGAAGCCGAAAGGGACCCAAAGCCGGCTGAACACAAGCCCCATTTATGCCCCGCCTACCTACCCAACTGTAGCCTTACACGACGTGTCGCAGGGTGAACCCTTGCAGTTCTGTACGTAAGGTGTCTGTGACCAGAGGGTCATGGAGTCAAGATTGAAAAAAGCTCATTGAATGCAGACCAAGTCAAACATTACTCGCACTTTACATCAAACTAATCCACCAGCAACGACTGAACCTCCATGTTTCTAACGTGCATGATGGCTCGTGAGCATCTGAACTGAATCACCCACATCTGCAAGCAGTGGAGGTGCAGAGGGGAAGGGTGGAGAAGTGGAAGGGACAAAAGGAGGGGGGGTGAGGGGGGGTGTGTGCATGCTGCCACAGAATAAGGATACAATGGGCTGCACATTGCCAACCTCAAACTAGTATTAGAAAGGTGGAGGAGATGACTGAAGTATTACTGGACAACAGTGTGAAACTCAGTTGGTGCAAATTTCCACCGGGAGCAATGACGGTCAATGGGAGCAAATTTGGGATTTTTGTCTTCTGTGTATGCAAGTGCATGCGTGCTGAGGATTGGAACATGCATGTGTTCACAAACAGAACATTCTGTTTCCATGATCTGCGCATGTTGTTTTAATGAAGCAACTGAATGTGTGATTGTACAAAGCGCAAAAACGAATGTTGGGAAATTGTTTAATCTTAAATTATGTTCCAGTCATGTGTGAAGATAAGGAGGATACATTTTGCATCTTACTCAATATCTTCATTGTTTAAATCTCAACTTTTAAAAAGAAATGTGTCACATCAGCAGTATGTAGCAGATATCAAATTTGACCACCTTTTTTCAAAGCAAATTTATAAAATTTGATTTTAGAGAACAAAGCACAAACAAATCTTATCCCACCGGCCTATTTAAACCGCAGCTACATTTCAATTAAAGGCATGTTTTGTGACACAGCCGGGTTCTAACGTAGGTGATGATGTATGACTGCTGAACTGGCTCCTCTCTCCACCTCTTTGCTAAATAGAACATGGTGTTCCCTCTGTGTCCCTCCCCCTCCACCCCATCCCACAGAACGAAGCCTCTGGCACAGACGACGTGAGCGTACAGCATCTAAAGAGCCACAGCGTAGGATATTGGTCCTTTTGCATGCAAAAGTCGTTATATGTAGTCATTGTAATCCAAAACCTAACCAAGTATTGTTGTTAAATGACTTGTGTTGCTGGACCTTTGTGTGTTGATGCAGACAGAAGCAAGACTCAAAGTAATGTGCCTACAGCTCTTTAATATATGAAGAGCTATCCAGAGAAAACAGTTGCATAATAACCATTGAAAATGTACTATAAGCTGGACATACTGCACATATATGCAATGTTTTAAAATGATTAAATATGAAGACTCAAACTTCTGGGTGTTTATGATACAAAGCAGTTCCTACCTGCGTCACTGGTTCTGGTTCTGGTTCAGGAATGTTAGGTTCAGCCTCCTGCACTCTCAGGGCTTCAACCGTGAAGGGCTCTACCGGTGAAGCCTCAACCACCAGTTGTTCTTCAGCAGTCGCAGCTGGGACTTCGACCTCAACCACTGCCGAGGTCTGCTCCAACACCACAGCCTCCACCTCTGGCACCGCTACCCCAACTGGGACGGGCTCCTCCACTGGCACCGGAGCCGGCTTCTCCACTGGCACCGGGGCCGGCTTCTCCACTGGCACCTGGACCGGTTTCTCCACTGGAACCGGGGCCGGCTCCTTCACTGGCACCGGGGCCGGCTTCTCCACTGGCACCGGGACCGGTTTCTCCACTGGTACCGGGGCCGGCTCCTTCACTGGCACCGGGGCCGGCTTCTCCACTGGCACCTGGACCGGTTTCTCCACTGGAACCGGGGCCGGCTCCTTCACTGGCACCAGGGCCGGCTCCTTCACTGGCACCGGGCCCGGCTTCTCCACTGGCACCTGGACCGGTTTCTCCACTGGCACTGGGGCCGGCTTCTTCACTGGCACCTGGACCGGCTTCTCCACTGGCACCGGGGCCGGCTCCTTCACTGGCCCCGGGGCCGGCTTCTCCACTGGCACCGGGGCCGGCTTTTCCACAACTAGTTCTAGGTTAACGATGGGGGTCTTCGCGGTGGGGACAACAATCTCAACTTCCACCGGGATCTTTGCTGGAGCTGGAGTTTTGGCTGCTTTCTTTGAGGTCGCTGCAGGGGGCGCGCCCACTGCGATGGCAGGAGTGGCTTTGGCTGGCGGGTCGGCTGCATGCTGCTCTTCGAGGCCTCTCCTCTGGGCCTGCTGCAGGAGGGAAATGACACATAAACATTTAGGTTAATTGTGCAATTTCAAAAGGTGAAGGTCACACGGATTTGTATTTAAAAGTGTTAAACACTGATACTCAATTGACAGAGTTTAGGGGTCTTAACGCTCGAGAGGCCCACTTTGTGTTCAGATACCGGTGTTCTTTTCCGTCAGGAATACCAGTCATGCCATTCAACATGTTTTGTTGGGGGGGGGACAAAACCCCTGCAGGCTTTAATAGAGATTTTAGGACTGCAGAGGGGGAGTGGGGAGAGGGTGGGGGGTAAAGGGGAGTACGCCCAGCAAAGCTAGTTAGATAATGGAGGCTAATTATTTGAATCAGAGCCATCCTGACAGGTCTGGTGAAGCGGCGATGGAAACCGCACGAGTCAGCAAACCCGATGGGTGCCCCGCAGGCCAGACAGTACGCCTGATCACATTATAATCACGTTATAATCACGTTACAATCACTACCCGAAAATGCCTTTGTTGGACGGGCAGCCAGTTGCTGCCTCTGTCTGTACGGCGAACGTCAAAACAACCCCCTCCCTTCCCTTCGCCCTGGCATGGCTCGCCCCCAAACCTCACCAACCATGCGGTACATATGACTTTTAAATCAATCCCGGTTGGTTGGTTGGTTGTGTTGCTCGGGCCGCGGTGTTGAGGTGCCTAAATGCAGAGAGGCTTTATAGGGGGGAGATTTCAGCCCGACGCCTTCCTTCCCTTCTCTCCAGCGGGCGATAACGTCACCTGCAAAGTGACTTAAGGGGAGTTTGTCCAACTGCCGCTGACAGACTGAGTGAAGTGGAGAGATTGTGTAGACTCCGTTCTGGCCAAACTAACGACTAAGACATTCCTCCCGTCAACACACTACCAAATACAGTTGTGTGGTGCCGAGAGTCGGGGACCGGCCGGGGCGGTTTTAAGGAGGCGGGGAGGGGCTGAGAATGAAGGCCCACGAAGCTGATGAACACACACTCACACAAATACATCGTCTTGTCTGTGTTGAGAGTTGAAAGATTTGACCCCACCAAAAAAAAAATTAATTAGAAAGAAAGCACTGGATGTTCAGAAGTAGAATGTCTCCCAGAGACCAGAGGAGTGGCGCTTAGGAGTATTATATATATATATATATATATATGAGATTTAGCGTATTCTTAACTACGTTTGCCTTGTGCTACGGGACATGTAATTGATCATTGTTGAAATGATGCATAGCAGTGTATCATCAGCATCTTACTTTATGTACAGCACAGTGTGTATTGAGCGGCGGGGGGGGGGGGGGGGGGGGGGGGGGGGGGGGCTTTGTCCTAGAAGGACCAGGATATTTGTTTAATTTCATTTAATAGATGTTATATAACGTTTTAAAGTTCAATAACAATAACCCACGGGAATATATGTAATAATGTGCAATACGAATCCCAGCATATCTATCCAGCACATAAGTTTAAACCAAGGTCATTCTCCTCATCTCTGAGACCCAATGGCAGAGACAGAAGCGTCTGAAGAGTCACTGGGAGAGATTGTGTCATTTGGATTTATTGTCTACATCGGGTGACACAGCTTCCATCTTTTTACGAGACAAGAAACGCGTCACAAACGCGAAGAAAATAAAAGTTTTCTTTGGATGCTTCGATGTGCTCGTTGGACACTTGATTTGACCACGGGTGCAAAACACGCATTTCTATAAATTCATCAGCAAGTTGTCTTTTGGGTGGAAAGCAGAAATTAAAATACGCAGTTGATAAATATTCACAAACAGCAAGGTACAAAATACCGTTTATGGCAACATTTCTTCGCGCTTCATTTTTAATTCGAGTGAACTTCAATCAGTACAATTGAAATTTGATCGTTATAAGATAAAAAAAAACTTAGCAAAGCACGCCTGCCACCATTTACCTCCCTCCTCATGCGACGCTTGTTCTTCTTTCTCTTGCTGGGCATCTTTGTGCGTCCTGGTGGAAAAACAAGAGAGTCCGGAATAAACCAAATGAGAAAAAGAAGAGAGACCGTGAGGAGCAAAGAGGATCTTTATAGAGGCCCCCGGTCCCTCTGTTACCTTTGCACCGGACCTATGGCAGCGCTGGGATGAAAGCTGCGGGGGGGGGGGTGGGGAGGGGGGGGGCGTGGACAAAACGGAGAGCGAGGCGTGCGCGTCCTCACAGCGTCACACAGAGGTGCGCGCGCGCGCGAGACAGCTCGTCGCGATGAGTCTGAATCGGAGCTGTCCGCGCGCTCGCAGAGTGCCACGCCCCCCTTTTTCCTGGTCCAGAGAGAGGGGGGGGGGGGTTGCTCTCTGAGAGTTTCACAGAGCAGTGTCGTACTATGCGAATTTTGATCGACTTGTAGAGAGAAAAACACAAAGAACGCATGATTGATGCTTAACACCCTGATGCCAGAGAACAGTTTTCATTGTGCGTGTGTCTCCTGCAGGGAACAAACGCCCCCCCCCCCCCCCTCCCTGCACCGCACGAGCTGAGAGCCCCAATTGTCTCCCAACTCCTACCCTGAATCACTTCTGCTTTATTGTGTCATTTATTATTCTGAAAGTGTGGTGGAAACGTTGACCTTTGACGGGTTTGTGTACGTTGTTGCACGTGTGGCAGCGGGGGGGGGGGGGGGGGGGGAAGTGTTTCATTTCGGGGGAAGGAGGCCGATGAGCTGCACAAAGAGTTGATTCTCTACAGCGCGGTCGGCCCGGCTCTAAGACCCTCTTACCTTTGGCATTCAGTGTCAGGCGGACTTGGTGAGCTCATTGGAAACACACACACGATGCCCTTTTTAAGACGTTAAAGCCCCAGTCACAGCCGTTTCCCCTCACGTATTTTTATAGACCAGGCAACTAATTGGCCAAAAATAGCTCCATCGAAGGTATTCTGACTCTCTGTAATGTTATTGCATTGTGTCCTGCTTCTTCCTCCACCCGTGTGGCATGTCTTGAATGGCTGAAAATTCTCCAGGTTTAATCAGCCGGGTGAATTCAAAAAACGGTGACTAAAACGAGACGAAGCTATTCCATTAATTTGAGTTGGAGATGGAGAACGCGAAGGGACTTTCGTAACTGTTCTGCAACCAAAGGAGTAGAAACAATTCGCTCTATTTTAGGCACGTTGACGGAGGCTCTCATGAAGCGAAAGCTCTGAGGATGAGGCTTTCACGTTGGTTAGTGCACCTTTGAGCAAATGTGTCACATGGGAACGTGTGTAGCTGCTGAGCAGTCGGTTGGGCCGGTTGGTCGGGTTCTCCTCAAGACTGGAGGCGACTCAGCGAAATCCTCAGAGACATCAGCTTGGCCAGAAGAATCACCGCCTTGAAATAGACGCATGATGTTTAGCTGCAGTGCTGCACTACGTTTTCACACACAGACAGACACACACACACACACACACACACACACACACACACACACACGTCAGGCGAGCACTGGAATGTTGCTGATCAACAAACACCGCTCCCCAGGTCAGCGCCATGGTTACCAACACTCAGTCGAAACACACACACTCCGCCGTAATGACTTTTCGCAGGTTTGAGGTCCAAGAAGATGCGTTCGACCCCTATTGGGTGGAGATTTCCACATTTAACTAGATATTTTGAGCACAGCTTGCATGCACGCTGGAGAAAAGAAGCTCCAATGTAAATATATTACAATATGAAATATATAATACTGTATTGATTGCTGTGCGAAAAAAAACGATTGATTGCAATAAAATGAAACGTCTCAATCGGCAGCTTATTTTAAAGGGGGGTTCGACTTGGTAAATGAATCCCCGCCTTGCAAACTTATTACAATTATGACTTAGTTGAATTAGTTTCTAAACAAAAACCCATTGCTGAGAACAGAGGGCATATTTATCAATTATTTGCAAAAGGATGACTGTGTCCAGACTTTCTCATCACATATTATTTGTCGATAATAAACTAAATTCTTTCCCTCATCTGACTTGTCACAGGCTGTTTTGAGCCTGTTTTAAACTTCTATCCTCTGGCTCGGGGGGGCGTTTTTTTTCGTGATAAAGTAACGCATCAACTCTGGACTGACACGGTTGCCTCCCCCCCCTGGCCTCAATTAAAGTCCCATCATATAAGCTTAATTTATGTGGGATGGGACATTTTAGGATATTAGATTGTCACGTAGTTCTACGGCTTTAGTTGTTTTCAGCTTGACATTTTATAGAGAAAACATGTGTGTCTCGACGATTCTCAAACCAATATGCCAAGGTCCTTAAGCTTGTATTTCCTGGGGTGTAATTCCCCAGGTGGCCTTACTGGTTCTCCCCCCGCCCCCATTCGCATGTGTTTTTTTCTTCTTTTTTGCCCCTCCTTGTGTTTTTTCTGCAGACATTTGTGGTTCAGCCTCACCCTGTGCAAACGCTCGATGAGTCAGTTCAGGGTTTGTTAATAAAGAGCCGGCGCTGAAGGCCGGACGGACATAGCAGAGAACGTCATTGGACAAAAGAATGCCAGGGGCTCTGCAGTGTGTATTCATATCGCACAGCGGCGGGGGGGGGGGGGGGGGGTCATCCTGGTGATAAAAGCAACTGTGCTCAGCTGTCATTCAACAGAGGACAGGCGCACAGGCCGACGTGGTCCCGTGCACAGACACACAAACAAGCATCCCCTCCCTTCCTTTTTTTTCCCATTATTCGGGCTCCTCTCTGCATGCGCAGCCCTCCGGGGGTTTTCTTACTCTAAATCTATTCCAGGATCCTGCGTGTCTCTTCCAGAAGAAGCACTATGCAGACTCACCAGAACTCACTCAGACGATAACCTCTCTCTCTCAAGATCGTCTCATCCAAAATTCATTTTTAGTTTAATAAACTCTGAAAAGATGTTTTACTTGTGATTGTTTAGTTGACGGATTGACTTCTAACTGCCTACACGTCATGGGTTGTTATTCCAGAGTTTCAGCTGGCAATGTATTAAACTCAACTGTAGGAATGCACCAGAATTCAGAAGAGTCCTTGGGATTGATAGGGAACATATTTAGAGAATCATTTTGGCGTTAACCTGCTGCTACTTCACACAAATAACATTTTGGAATGTACAAGGACAAATTCTGATCTGTGCTGTCAAAGCATATATATACGGACAAGATGGCCACCAACCAAACCATCGCAACCTTGAATTTTCCTACGGATTAGAATCTTCCTACAAGTTCTAGTTAGCATGTCCACATGTAACCAAAACTATTGGAATCACCAAGCTTTTAAATGTCTGAATAATAATATATTGTGGAATCCATAAGGTCGTAGTGGAATATTGTTTCTGTCGACACGTGAGACAGCGGGACGAGCTTTTGACAGACGTGACTCCAGTTTGATTGTGAACTGTGTGGATGGAGCGGCCTAAATGAAATATAAATAACAACAAGCAGTGGACACAGTTACACAGTTGCACTGCCCTCTAGTGTTGAATTTGCACAGTACAACAATACTCGATACTTGAGCAGGGTTATGGCAATGCTTTAGTTATACGATTACACTCTGACACAATAATGACAACAGGAAGAAAGATTCAAGCTAATGCACACATACACACACACACACACACACACATGCATGAAATGCAACACCACATCCAGTTGCTGTAAAAGTAACAAAAGTGACACATTTAAATTATCTACCTGGAGAGTTAAGGTTGTTGTTGAACAATTTAATATATTTATATACGTAGGTTATACCTTTGCTGTAAAAGTGGATCCTGCTGGAGTGTTGAAAAGTGAGGAAGGTTAAAAAAGTCAGAGTGAATGGCACGTAACGACCTTCCCACTTCACCTCAAAGTCAGCTGGCGGCACTTAAATGTTAATATACAACGGAAAGCTCAGTTACAGGCTGTATTTATTTATTAACAGAAATATCATTATGAACATCTAATGTGTCCATAAAAGTATGGTAGATATAATCAGCCAAAATTTATAATATTCTTCTAATCTTTCCTGATTTATAAATATATAATTCACATGTTGTCCTCATTTAATAAAGGTACAGAAAGGTCATTTTTCTCAAGAAAACTCCCAAAGAAACTGCTTTAAGATATCAGGTAAATACCCTTAACATTTAACATGCAATGAGAACAATATTATATCAAGTCAAACTACAGCCAACGTCAAGTGACGTTATATCCAGCTGTTGCTTTGGTCCATCAAGTCCTTTGGAGATGGGTTCCTATATTTAAAAGCATCATTCAGTTACAAAAAACAATTAGCGCAAGTAAAAACAATGACTTCATTCACAAAGTGTCTCTGGTTGCTACTCTGTTCACTGTTGCATATTAAAGTTTACATTTATCACATAATAAGACTAAGACTAAACAATCTTCTCCACTTGTTGTACATTTAGATGTTTTGAATCATATCTACAATAAATACACATGGAAATATGCTGAGTGATGTAATCATGAGGTATGAATTTGTCTATTAAAATTTGAGTTTAACAACAAAAAACAACAAAATACATTCTAATGCATTAAAAGAAATAGTAAGTAAGTAGTGGAAAATCATTTTAATTTAGGTTCTGTGCAGTCGCTAATACGGAGGACACACCTCATCATTCAGGAGACATGAGACACAACAAAGTGCATTATAAATGGCCACATAGTGGCCCCCATTGAATCCACATTGACACTTGAATTTACTCTTATTTCATTAAAACTTCCAAAGTGATTTAGGGATCCTGGAAATGAAAAATCGAAACACACAAACAAACCAAAAGCAGAAAACTCCTCGTTGGAGGAAATAATGCTTTCTCACGTTCATCACCGTCCCTGCAGCGCTCGTCCCCCTCTGTGGCATCCTCACCTTCATAACCCCCCCAAAAAATAAAAATACAAGCACAACAAAACAATCTTTAAGACATTGCCGACTCCAGCGGCCGCTCACTCGAGTCCACGAGGCGGTCCAACCCGGGCCGAGGGCAGGGCCCATCATTGCTGCGGCTGCGCTTGAGGCTGGCTCCTGTCCCTGGGGGGCGGGGGAGCGATTTGATACACGGGGACGCTGTACTCGGTGTAAGCCGGGGGCAGGTCGTCGGGCTTCAACCCCAGCTGAAAGACACAGAGAAGGACGCCGCAAAGGTCAAAATCCCAACGATACGCAGAGGTCAGGGGGGGGGGGGGGGGGAGGCGTGAGGTTTTTGGTCCGTTTTCGTTTTTTTTATCCGAGCGTCACCTCGTTGTAGGAAGGCGGGGGCCCGCAGAAGACCACGTTGCTGTATCGGGGCGGCGAGTGGAGCTCCAGGCTGATGCGGGGCCCGCCCCCCCCGGGTTGGTCTTCGCTGTCCTGCTGTGACATCCCTCCGTGGAAGGGGATGAAAAAGATGGGGGGAGGGCGAGTGTCCTGCTCACTGCGTCTCAACGCCTCCCGGTTCATCTGCTCCTCTCGGAAGCGACTGCACACCCTGCAGAAGGTTGTGCAGAACATGATGGAGAGGCCGAAGCCCAGGATGCCCAGGAAGATCCTTGAAGAGGAGGAGGAGGAGGAGGAGGAGGAGGAGATTCCCGTTTTTTTTAATATCATACAGCTTTTTGGGGTCTGTTGCAACATTACGTGAAGAAGTGAAGACAATGTCAACGGAAATCAGTGTTGAATTAATCAGCAAAAAGAACTCACGGATGTAAAGAATTGTGTCTTACTTCAGAACGGGAATGCTCTCCATTACCATTATTAGAGCTCTGTGGACAAACTCCGGATGTCAGGTGAACACACCACGGACCTGCAGAGGAGACAGGAACAACGTCCCACATCTTGACGTCAATCACACACTTTTTGGTCGGGTTGGTCCCACCCTTTTACTTTTGTGGAAACAGTTTTTGCCGCCCAGGACTCAGGTGTTTCGTCATGGAAGTCAAAGGTGTGTGTGTGTGTGTGTGGAAACGTGCGTTGGTATCCATGCCAACTGGTAGAAAAGCCCAGGGAGCGTTGCCTTTATTGTTGTTGTAACAGGAAGGCCCAAACATTCCAGACAGATTGATCACCGCCAAAGGTTTATGTATCGCAAGGATGGTTGTGATTGTGAGTAAAACCCCGCCCTCTTCACTGAAGCCACGCCCTCTACTTCAACTCATGGACCACATATGGATGCGGATGCCCGTGTTTGGTCGTAGCAATTATGAATTAAATGTAAATGTAAAAATGTGTGGTTTCTCTGGCTGTGTGACCAGACTAATCTTTTTACTCATGCTGTGTCAGCATAAAATGACTCTTTGAACTTCGGAGCTATAAATGTTTGGTCCAAGACACAATCAGCCAAAGCTATTTTATTGCCAGCCTCTACTTGTAGGTGTAAAGTACATTTATACAACGTCTCTAACTGGAAAACAGATTACCCTGCAGTTACCTCATGCACGTTGTTACACATGCACTAGTTTTTATCATCTCACAAAGATCAGGTGATTACATTTGTTCCCAACGAGGCTGGAAACATGTCATGTGATGGACCGGAATATTGAGCCTGTACGCGGCCTTATTTTAACTTGTAAAAAGCACCTTAGATGAGCTGACTTGAGAGCATCCTCCTCTCCTTTAGCTACGGATACACAAGATCTAACAGATGCGTTGTTTTTACAGCGATGGAATCATGAGGACCTCCAGGTCCCCGAATGCCTGATATCCTGATAACCTGATATCAGCCACGTTCATGAATCCCGAGTCAACAATCAGTGTGCATTTCATCTGGCAGACCCCACACCCGCCACAGTGTCCCCGTGAGCCTCGCGCCGAGACGACTGCCGTTCAACGGAGTCACCGTTAACAATGCTGACAAACTATAGATTCCCTCTCAAGTGAAGTGGGACTAAAGTCCATCGCGGCATCATTGTTATTTGATACCATTAGCAGAAAATAGGAAACCCATTTTGATTCTGATTAACTTGTACCATTTATTCACCCAAAACCCTTTGTGTAGATTACGGTTCCCAGCGCGTTGTTGGATATACACTCGTAGGAAAACAACATACGTATTCCAGGTGGTTTAGTGCCATGTGTATGTTCCGAGTAGATTATTAAACCAAACCAGGCAAACAAAAGAAAACAAAAATCACCAGAGGAAGGTTAGGTCAAAAACACAGGATCAGTCAGCACATTGGAACAGGGGCCAAGTCTGCGAAGAGGCCGCCGGCTAAACAAATACACGGCTCCAAAAGTCTCCATTTGAGAAAATGTGATTGAATTTGATTTTTTTTTTTTATTTGCGTCGTTGAGCAGTGAAATCTTAGAAAGCGAGAAGCAGAAGGAAGTGAGACAGGTCTTACCTGCAGTCCAGAGAGGGCTCTCCTCAGGTGTACGACTGGGAGGGAAAACTCACTGGAGCGGAGTGCAGTTTGACGAGGGGGGCGGTGTGCGTCTGTGTGTGTGTGTCTGTGTGTGTGTGTACACGCACTGGAGTGCAAAGCCTAGAATGTATATCAGCCCTTTGTTGAATCAAAATGATGGTTAAGCTGAATCACAAGGGTTATTTGTATGAATCAAACATATGAATATGAGCGATGACTTTTATCGTTGTGACGCTGCTGTTTTACTAGTTTGTGCTAAAGGTCCATTAGAAGAATTGATGGCCGCGTTACGAGGATTTAAAGCAACAGCGTGCGTTTGTCAAGAAGGCCTCTTCCGAGAGGTGGGTTGCCGTGGAAACGTGTGAACTCATTTGTGAGAATCGTTGAGTGCTCATGCCACCCAAATAGGACCGAAAGGTAAAACTATGGACAAGACTAAGATATCAAACATTTACCACGATGCAACTTCACTCCATTGTCTTACAAACTCCATCAGTTTCTTGAAGTCTTCTGAAACGAGCCGAGATGACACCACTGATGACATCATCGTGACGTAACCAGAAGGTATTTTCAAAGCTTCTCCAATTATGCAACAGTTGTCTCAAGTTGAAGACGAGGCCCCTGTCCTTGATAGTTAATGATTAAATTATCCTAGAGGTTTATAGGCAATTGCTTTAAGTTGCCGTTATGTGTTTTTGTGTGTCTGTGTGTGTGTAACTGAATTGACCTGTTGATAAAATACAAAAGGCCACATTACTCCCAGGGCTTAACATGCACATATTATCAACATTAGAAAGATTAAATAAAACAATAGAATACAAAATCTGTCCAATGATTTATTCAATGAACACATCATTGAATCCTGTACAGATTACAGTCTCATCAAAATAAGGCATAAGATGTTGTTGTGTTGAATAAACCACATTTTTGGAACAACACATTCCTCGTGCATTTGTGTTGTTTGTTTGAGGATTTCAAAAGTAAAAAGAAGGGCCAGTTTTAATTTCCCAAACATCAGAAATGGCGTCTTTGCTCTCTGACGTTGTAACTAGGAGTAAATTGGTGCCTTAGAATGAAGGCAAAATAAATACCCAAAAAGAACTGCACTCCTCTTGAGCAACAATGACTATTTTTACAGCAGTAAGAATGGAAATTCGCTTTATAAAAAGAAAAACTTCACACGGCAAACACACACACACACACACATACTTAATCCCTACATTCGAGGAGGTTAAGACTCAAAGTCGATGTCATTAGAATCTTTGTGAATTATGTTCAAATTTGCGACACAGTGCGACTCCCGAATCTTGAGCGAGTGGCGTCCGCGCCTCTCGGCCATTTGCCTCTAGCGACACATGGGTCTGACCTCAGGCCCGACCTCCACGGAGCTACAGATCTTCGTGCTCCCTGCGGCCGCGTCGCTGCAGCCAGGCCTGCAGCAGGGGAAGGTTGCGGTCCATCCAGCGGATGTTCTCCTCGATGGTCTCGTAGGTCTGCCGGATGCATCTCATCTTTGAGCCCGACTCCTCGGTCAGAGAGCCAAAGAAGCTTCTCACCTGGGCACACACAAGGTAGAATATGTGAAGAGTCTGCGTGCATCTGACGGGTGAGCTGAAGTGGACATTATAATGGTGAGCATGTTGAATAGAAACGTGTTTTAATGCACAACCAATTCATTATTTTCCAAATTTGAGTCAGTATTTTTAGTATATTTAGTTTGTTTGGGGTGGAGTTACACATATTTAATGATGACATCAATTTAAATGGAAATTGCAAGGTCATTGAGGCTGAAGCTTCCATAGGCCGACACCAGAAAAGAAAAGCCCATAAATGTGGTCCCGGCCTGCCTTACCTCATCTAACATCTCCCTGGTGGAATACTGGTTGGTCACTTCAATCACCATGTGGGATATGGTGCTGGAGCCCAACTCAAACCTACGGAGTGCAAGACAAACAGAACAATGCATTCTCGGGCTGGACGAATTTCCACTGCAAATACTAACAAAAGTCATCACATATTTAACATCTAAGATCTGACTCCATGTTTGACATCCTTGGATTGCACAGAGTCGCACACAGCTCAGAGAGGCACTGACTTCTTGATCAGAGTGTGCCAGTTGGCCCGGAGGAAGTCCCAGGCCAGTTTGTAGCCGCGGGGGTTCTTGCTGACGGAGATGACCACGCCCGGGAGGTCCTGGGTCTTCATCACCTCGCCGTGGAGGCTCTGCTCCATCATCCTGTGGGCCGGAGACGAAGGGGGAATGTCAAAAAAGGACGAAATGGAAACCACTGGAGCCGCAGCAGAGGGGTGCGAGAAAAGAAAAGGGGACGCAAAAGCGGCAGAGGTTTGCTTTAACGCGCGCACCGCTTGAGCTTGTCCTGCAGGTGGCTGACGCTCATTGCGGACTTCAGGCGGCTCTTCAAAGACATTTGCATCGAGCGGCGGTACTCCTCAAACAGGAAGTCCCACCCCTCCGGGGTTCGAGCTCCGATCACAAACACTGCCATGGTGACGTCGACGGGGAGGCTGAAACAAAACAAAAAACAACAACACACAAGTGCTTAAATTGTAATAAAAGCTCAACTCGGAACGTAGCCAGGAAGGGAACCGTGGATGTGTTGGTCCATGAGCACTGACCTCATGGTGCCCTCAGAGTCCCTCCACCTGTCAAAGAGCTCGGTGGCCTTGGCCACACAGGGAGCGTAGTTCCTGACGGTGCCAAACAGCAGCAGGTAGCTCCTCAGCACTCGCTCGGACACCGATCCAGAGTCAGTCCACTCCTGCCGATCGATCAGCCCCCGGAACAGATCAACGATGTAGTCCTGAGGAGCACACGCAGGTAGCGCTAAGAAAACGCGCCCAAATGAACACAGGGGCAATGAAGAAGTCTAGTCGGCGCTGCCTTTTCTTCTGACCTTCATCCGGTTCTCCAGGGCAGCCATGTCTCTCTTCTCCATCAGCTTGTAGAGCGGTACGAGCTCTCGGAAGCCCTGAGTCACAGCCATGATCTCGGTCTCCCTGGACAGGTACAGAGACAGCTCCAGGGCCGTGTCCAGCCCCACGTCGCCCGTGCTGTAAACACACAGGAACCGCTGCAGCTTTTGTCCCGATTTTTTCCGAAACCTCGATTTTAAATTTGATTGGGGGAGTGGGGGGGGGGGGGGGGGGGGTGAGCAAGAGTCTTCCTTCAGACCGACCTGACCAGCTGGAAGACGTTGTGGATGAGGCTGGCGCGGTCGTTGCTGCTCAGCGCCGTGTGGTTGCGTTGCAGCAGTCGGATGAGGGAGTTCCACCCGTCGCCCGCGTAGTGGACCATGTAGAAGCCGCTCATGTCGACGTTGAACTTCACCCAGTCCGCCTCCTGCGGCAGGTACAGCACGTCTGCACGGAGGAGGAGCGAATTCATGGGGGGAGGGGGACTTCTTTAGATTGAGGATAGAAACATCAGGGGCCCTCACAAGCCACTCACCAGTTTTCGTCTTCAGCAGGAAGCGGTGGATGGTGCTGGAGGCGCTGGTCATGTAGGTCAGTGGGATCTGCCACAGGAATCTAGCACAACACACAATGAGCGTCCAATATACGGATTTTGAATCAAATGTAACCTTTTCTGAGTATAAAAATTTGTTGGGTAACTTCACGTAATTGCAAGTTTAAAAACTGCATCACTGTTATGCACTTTTATGCCAAAAGGAGTTGTTTTATTTTTGAGAAGTCAAAAGTTGCAACAATTGGATGAATTTTTGCAACATTTGCAGTAGTTGAAAAACGACTTTCACTACGTCCACTGATCCGAGGCGTTACCCTTCGGTGAGGGAGCGGTCGTCTGTCTTCAGGTATCGCTCCTGGCTGAGCCTGACCTCCCGACCTCTGACCTCCACGGCGACCAGAGGGAAGCCCTCCTGCAGGGTCCAGGTATCCATGATGGCCCTGACATCCAGCTCATCACCGGAGTACCATTTCTGTACACACACACACACACACATAATAAAAGACTGAACATCCCAAAATGTGACAGATTTATGGAGAAAAAAAACTCACAGAGGCTCCGGACTGCAGGTCGCGCTCGGAGCAGAATTCTTTGTGTTTCATCCGGCCTTCGTCCAGATCGTCCGAGTCGCAGATCTGATGGAGGGGGGGGGAAACAGAGGGAAGCTCGAGCGGAGAGAGTCTCCACATGGACACACGCACATGGCAGTCGATCCCAAACACACCCAGGATGATCACTCACATTACTCAGGCTCTCCCACAGGTGGCTGTTGACCGTGTTCTGGTAGCTGTAGCGCTTGAGGTATCGGATGATGCCGACCTCAAAAGCCTCGGGGGTCAGGAAGTCCCGCAGCATGTTGAGAATACACGCCCCCTGGGAATAAATTAAAATGAACAATTAAAATACTTATGAATGTGAGATTGTATATGTTGTCAATATTGATTTTGGGGATAACTTAGTAACGCAGATTAGGATTTATCCCTGTTTGAAGGAGGTTTGTCCTCGGACAGTAAAGGTCTGACCTTGTCATATGAAACGTCGTCGAACATCTCCTGGATCTGAGTGGGGTTTTCCACATCGGTGGAGACCGGGTGGGACGAGTTGAGGGAGTCGACCTCCATGGCATCAAAACACTTCCCCAAGAAGATGTCGTCCTGGGAGAAAAGGGGGCGAGAGAGAGGACATGTGAGAGAGGAAGGGAGGCTGTGAGTCAGAGCGGGTAAAAGAGGGCCAGGTCACACTTATTACATTCAAATATTAATTTGAAAAATAATCCAAAACGACAGATAGAATCTACTGCAGTAAACATCTCACCACTTGCAGCTCCGGGTAGGTGACCCTGAGAGAAATATACTCCATGAACTTGGCGAAACCCTCGTTGAGCCAGAGGTCATTCCACCACTCCATCGTCACCAGGTTCCCAAACCACTGCACGGGAAGAACAAAGCGTTTCACCTCCATGTGCAGGACGGACTTTGACCTCCCGTCCACCGGGTGGGGGGCGGGGGGACACACAACGTTGGCGAAGGTGGGGCCAGCTACCTGGTGTGCGAGCTCGTGGGCGATAACCTTGGCGAGCCCCAGTCTGTCTGAGGCCGAGGACTTGTTGGGGTCGAAGAGGAGGCCCGTCTCCCTGTAGGTGGTCAGCCCCCAGTTCTCCATCGCTCCCGACTGGAAGTCAGGGATCGCAGCCAGGTCTGCAGGTAAAAAAAAAAAAAAGCACGTCACCTGCATCCGTTTCTGAAATTGTCTTCTGTCTTCTTGTAGGTGTTGACTCACTTTTACATTTTTAAATATTTCCCTTTTAAAGCCTCATTTTCAGAGGCACGTTAGGGCGCACAATCCCTGAAAAGGGGGCGTTTCCACCAAAAAAAATGACGGATCACAAAAGCACACGGACCTCTTCTAAGTAAATACTGACCCTGTTTGGGAAGCGGGTAAGGAATATCAAAATAGTCATCGTAGAAGTCCAATAGCCGGACAGCTGCGTCCAGCGCGAAGGCCGTCTGGTCGATCTTCTCCGGCACGGCGTAGACGGAGATCTGAAGGGTAGTCATGTAATGTAGTCAGGGGAACCTTTGTAACGCCACGAATCCCCAAAAACGCGGTGCGTTAAAGAAAAAAAAAGAGCCCGCCTCACCTTGACGCCATGCCGGGTGGTCTTGCTCACGGACAGGAAGTCGGACACGATGTAGGCCACCAGGTACGTGCTCATTTTAACGGAAGTGTCGAAGTGGTCCTCGAGCAAACCCCCCGGCAACAGCACAGTTTTTACCTGAGGAACATCGGTGGGGGGGGTTTGGGGACGGAGACGGAAAAGGAGAGGTCACGAGGTAAGTTGCAGACCAAGAGTTGTGTCCTTTGATGAAGTCGTGCGAATGAACCGACATCCGCCGCGTACCTTGGGCATGTTGGAAATGGTTATGTGGCGAGGCTCTCGTACGATCTGTATGGTGAAGTTGGCTTTGAAGGCGGGCTCGTCGAAACAGGGGAAGGCTGCGCGGGCGTACGTGGCTTCGAACTGCGTGGACGCCAGAACCCTGACGAGGAAAACGAGTGAGCGGTGAAATCAAATTGACAGCATGGTCATAATGAAACCCGATAGAATTACCTTCATTGACATCACTGATAACCAAATCAAGACGACGCCTCAAGACTTTTGTAAGCGACATGACCGAAAAAATGAAAAAGTCCTACCGGACTTCCCCGGTGCTGGTGCGGTAGCTGCTCTTGTAGAAACCGTGGAAGCTGTCGGAGAGGTTGGCGGCGAACTCCAGCTGGACCTCGTACCTTCGCCCCCTGGTCAGCACCGCGTCCGACAGCAGGGCCAGCTGGTGGAAGCGAGGGTACTCCAGCACCCGGAGAGGCCTGACGCCTCCGGGCGCCAGGAGCCACGCGCTGGATACCTGCATCTCCTTGGCGTGGAGAACGATGGCGCCGGTGTCTTCCCGCACATCCAGCTGGATGCGGACCACCCCGCTGAAGTCCAGCGTTGTTAGGTTGGGGTGGAGGCTCAGGTCGTAGTGCAAGGGGTGGACGGCTTTGGGGAGCCTCATGTGGCCCCAGGGGAACGGCTGGCCGTTGGTGGCCACGGGGGCCTCCACGGCTCGGCCCCGGTTTGGCACCTGGGCCCCCGATGAGGGAGGGACGGGAACCAGCAGCAGGAGAAGAAGAAGAGGTGCCGCCAACATGGTGGCAGCCGGGAAATGTGTACACCTGTAATGCAAACGTCATAACGATAGCACGAGTGGGTTCAGAGAGGCTCCAGTTTTGGACCTTTGGGCTCTACTAGGCTCGTTCTTAGTGAACAACGAGGACCGACCATGTCGTCCATTGACAAGATTTAGCGTCACGTTCTTACATTCAACAGAACACTAAACACCACGCGCAACCTTTACTGGAGTGGAAGCGCCATACTTTCGATATCACAAACATCTCCGTTGACGCACGGTCACGCGAGGAAATAAATCTTCTCGTTTTCACCCAAACAACGGCTGTTAAAATCGTCTGTTGTTGCGCATTTTTTTTTAACGCGAATAGTACATTTCTACTTACAGCGTCTTCTTCAGCGCGCAGTGTGTGTGAATAAAGTCATTCGAGAGTGAAAGTGAAACAGCTGGAGGAGTTGCATTGTGGGAGAAAAACGGACCCGCGGGGGAACGCGCACGTCGTCAGCGAGACGTCGTTTTGCCGCTCACGCGGCTGCGAAATCGGGATGTTTGTGGTTTTCGGAGCGTCGTTTCATTTCTGCAGCTCCTTCCAGTTTTTGGAAGAATGAGAAAGAAAGAAAGAAACAGTTCGCTCCGTTACAGGAGGAAGGAGGAGACGAACGTCAGCCGTGAACAGGAAGTTCCGTGTTGTCGCGCAATACTCACCTCGACCACCAGGGGGCGCCATTGCTTTGGTTGACGGTTTCTTTTTAGCTCGACGGTGAATTATGGCTGATGAAAGATGTCCTTAAAATATGAATACATTTTTGGGAACTTATTATAATTAATTGAGTTGAGCTGAATTGACAGAAGTATCAGTTGGAGACACCTTTTTGACCCTTACGTATTTACATAAAACCTCAGAGAGCATCAGTGAAACGGTCTATGATTTATTAACTTTGTTTCCAGAGCAGATTTACAAACGTAAAAATGCAACTAAAGGGCACTCTGCTATTTCCCCAAGCCCTGAAGCTGTGTCATAAAGGTAATAAAGGAGTATCTTGTCTAATTTTATCTTATCTTTGACAAAGTTACGACAAGCTGACGCTTTCATACAAAGCGACTTACAATAAGTGCATTTCAACCATAAGGATGATGTTCTTTTAGTCTGCTGGTTTCACCTTGTATCTGTTGCAAATCTAAATATTTGTGTGTTTATAACATTTTCTGAAACACGTAGACAGTAGTTTGTTTGTTTGGCTGCAGCTCAATAAAGGAGTATTTGTTGTTATTTCTCACCCTTGTGGTGGTGCATGATGTCTTACAACCATCAGATATGTAACTGGGGCGTGTCTTATTCTGAAAATCAGTGACTGTGTCTTCATCATTTTTGATCTTGAAGAAGACACGAGGCCCAAAATATCATCACAATAAAAGAAACGCTTACGAAGCCAGAGGTTTGGGATATTTATTTACCTACTTTCATAATAAAACTATTCATTTCCAATTACTGATGGTTCTCATTACTTATTTAAGTGAAAGAAACCTTTTAGATTGACACTAATTATAAACGTTGAGTAAGTCATATGCCAACCATACAAAGATTTTTTTGATGTGGTATCAACAGAAAAAACAGATGTAGTATTATGTTCTTTGACTCACAAGGTCCATGGATAACGACCGGAGTTTAATATTTATCGGCACATACAAAACACTGTAAGCCTGCCTGAAGGGTTCAAACAAGACCATCTTGTCAGGCATGTATATTTTGCACTGAGACATTTTTATTGTACTTATTTATTCTATCTTATTTTGTTTAAACTTAATTCTTTTATTGACTGTGTAAAATGCCTTTGTTATATTTATGTAGATGAACAACTTACTGTTGATTTAACAAAGTGCTGCTACTATTAAATTGGCAATACCTGCCGTTGAATTCAGTTTAATCTGCACCATTTATCTTTGTTCATTTGTTCAGCCTGTACCTGATTCTTTGCAGGTCAACTCTTGCATAAACATTTTTTTTTAATTTTAAAGAAATTTAAAGTTTCAAACACAATAAATAAGGCGCCGCCCAATATACCTACAAACTAAATATTTATTCCACGCTCACAGGCTACTTTTACACATTAATGGAGGGAATAAAGTCCATCCCATCTGCAAACATCAATGAGTAAACTTTACAATCCCCTTTTTGTGGGAGGTGACTTCAGTGGCTGCTCTGATGCCGCGTTCATCGTTGGGGAGTCAGACGCCTGGATTTTCTCTTACGTAAGCAGCGCCACGACATTCCTGAACTTCGCAGAAGGCTCACTGTCCCGCGCAAGACCCAAGAGAAGCAGAGCCGTCCCCCCCCCCCCCCCGAAGGCCTACTTCCAGGGAGGAGAATGATCAAGCAAGTGTTGTTTGGGATTCTGGGTGGCGCTCTCGTGCTGACCGCCGGGATCCTGATCGGCCACTACGGCATCGCCAGGAGCCCCTACTCCTGGGAGAAGGACCTGGACGAGAGCCTCGTCCACAAGTTTCTGTCTGAGGTGGACAACGTCCAGATTGAGCAAAACCTCCGGTGAGTTGTAAATAAAGAGGTGCTTAAAAGGATTTCAACTTCTATTCAGAGTGTTTTGAATTTGGGTTTTCAAGTTAAAATTCAGTCTGAAGGACTGAAGGCTCAGACATTCTTTAGCCTCATTTTTGGTTTTTCCTTAAGGAACCCCTTGACATTTTCACATGGTCCTTTTAAGGCCGCGAATGACCCTGAGAACATCACAGGAGCGAACCTTTCTTTGTTCCCCAGTGAGCTGACCAAAGTGCCCCACATGGCCACCACGGCTGGAGACGAGCAGACGGTGCAGCTCATGCTGAAGAGGTGGCAGGACCCCGACACGGGTCTGGACCAGGCCTGGAGAGAGGAGTACCTGGTCTACCTGTCCTTCCCTGACCCCACGAAACCCAACAAGGTCACTGTCGGTGAGTCCTTTTTTTTTTTTAAATATTAAGCTTTTAAGTGGTTGAAAACAGGTGGGGTAGTAAAACTTTTGGCGAGACAGTAGGACATCCTGCGCTGGTCCCAGACACTACTGTGAAATCCAGATGCAAAATATTGGCCCGGAGCCGCCCCCCCCCCCAAAAAAAAGTGACACGACCTCCGAGCAGATGAATGGAGATTAGCCAATCTAATGCAGCCCGACACACACTCTCTCTGCAACTGGCACCATGAGCGTCCACCGTGAGTCGCCTCGTTTCAGTGAACGCCGCCGCCGACGTGCTGTACACCGCGAGGGAGAAGGAGAAGGTCTACACCGAGGACCAAAAGGACCCCGAGGTGGTGCAGCCGTACGCCGCGTACTCCCCCCCCGGAGAGCCGAAGGTACTGTGTTCAAAAAAAAGGGGGCCTTCGTTGTGTGTCTGATGTGTGTGTGTGTGCGGCTGTGTTTACCCAGTGTTTGTTATCAGTATTCGTTAATCAAGAGGTTGGGGTTTTATTGCTTTGATGCTGGTAAACCAATTTCCGGGAAAAAATAGACATATTTAATGGGATGAATAAAAAAGTCCCCAGTACATGACAGTGCTTTCCCGTGATTTTATTCATTATGAAATCAAACTTCACTTACTCGTTGTCAGGAAAGTAAATTGTGTATAAGTTCATGAGCAGATTAAGTTAAGTTTTATCCAGTAAGACTTCAAGAAACAACCACCATTTTTATTGCCCACAAAAGTTGTATGAATAAAGAGATTGATGGCGAAATGCAATTATAGAACCGTGTTTATGGAGCCTCCGCTTTCCCCGAGTCGTACATCATTTCGGGAATAGTTTACTGACGCTGTAAAAATCACATGATGGTCATTTTCCTGGCTCACACATTAACAGGTCACTCTGACAGAAGACAGATAAGAGACACTTATTCCAGTGTACAAAATCTCATTTAAATGCAGACCTGGAGCTTTGGGGAAGGCCCAGTTTGAAAGAAAGAAAGTCTGATATATATTTTTAAGTACCACTAAACAGCAATTCCTAACTTTTATGGCGTCCTCATCAAGGCTAAAACCTTTAGCTTCTCTTATCAGGGAAACTGCATTGATAAGCCAACAAGGGCCCATCTGTTCAGGGTGACAAAGCCTGCTTGTTACTTTCTAGGACCATTTATTTCAGGCAGGAGGGGACAGAGATAAAACTTGCAATAAAGAGAGGAATAAAATAACATCTTTTGTCGGTTATACAAACGTCTTTCTATCAATATATTTGGAATAACGGTAAGAGTCCAGTAAAAGGATCTTCAGGAAGTTGCGTTAATTAATGTATGGATGTCCTGTACATATTGTGTAAATGCAGCCCTTTTGGTATAAATTCTACTTCCGTCTGCTGTGATTACCTGAACGTGTCATGAAGAGATCACTGGGGCACACTGCTATTGACCAATTGTTGTCATTTCAGTTTAAATACTTTTGTGGTTTTAGGGGAAACTGGTGTACGCCAACCAGGGGAAACCAGGTGACTACAAGCTGTTAAGTGAGGCGGTGGACTTGAGAGGAACGATCGCAATCACCAGATATGGCGGCGCGGGAAGAGCCGACAAAGTGAGTCATTTACCATCTTTTTAATTCAGATCTTGGACTAGATGTTAAAGCAAGATAAACTGTTTCATGCTGGCGAGCTTTTGAGTGCTTTAGCAAATTTCTTCCATATGTGATCTTTCAATGGCCCGCTTGTATTAATAGACAAAAGGTTCGAGGACCAACTTAACAAAACTAGAGTCAACGCCGATCACCAACTATAAAGAAGCATAAAAACGATAACACTAGTGTAAATATGCTTATTGAAAGGTGTGTACCAATGCATTGTATCAATATCATTTGCATTGTTAATCAAATGCCACGTGCGTCTCGCGCAGGCCATCAACGCGGCACCCTACGGAGTCGTCGGCGTGCTGGTCTACACGGACCCCCTGGACATCAACGACGGCCTCATGTCGGACGCCAGCGAGACGTATCCTCACTCCTGGTACATGCCGCCATCTGGCGTGGAGAGAGGGTCGTTCAACACTCGCTATGGCGACATGCTCACTCCTTACCTGGCTGCCAAAGGTAACCGGTGACTCATGCTTTTTTCAGTGCTGCTCCAACACAGTCCAATAGCTTTAAAGATCCATACTAACACCGAATTGGGTCATTCAAATTGTTTTTATTTTATACTGAAATTTCTCTATCAATGATTCTAAAAATGATGAATTATTATTTTCACAGAGGAAACTTACAGAATTCCAGAGGAGAACATCACTGGGATCCCTCCCATTCCAATCCAACCCATCGGGTTCGAGGATGCCGAAAAGCTCATCTGGTTTGTAATGAGACAAATCGGATTTGGGGGATTATTACATGTAAAAATGGGTTTGCAGCAAACTCTGAACCTGTTCATCCATTTGTTTTTTTAATCAGTGAGCTTGGTGGAACGGAAGCTCCGGTTGGTTGGCGGGGAGCATTCAAATGCACCTACAACTTCGGCGGCCCGGGGTTCAAACCGACGTCTGCCTTCAGAGACAGGTGGTCACCTGCCAGACACGTTTAAGAAAATAAATTAAAAAAATCAGTCCCTTTTGTCTTGAACCTCTCTTTTTCCAGCGATGTGAAACTGGCAATCTTCAACACCGCAGTGACAAAGAACTCCTCCAATGTGATGGGGGTGATCCGAGGGAGCGAGGAGCCAGGTGAGGCCTTCCACCCCCAAACCTCCATCCACCATCTCATCCCCCCTCGCGGCGGCCTGCGATCACTCCCCACCGACCCGACGTGTGTGTGTGTGTGTGTGTGTCCGCAGACCGGTACGTGATCTACGGGAACCACAGGGACAGCTGGGTTCACGGCGCCATCGACCCAAGCAGCGGGACCTCCGTCATGCTGGAACTGACCCGAGTGCTGGGCAGGATGGTGAAGAAGGGTGAGGGCTGTCACGTCACGGACGAATGAAACACCCGGCGGCTCTGCGGACGCCGTTTGAACCTCCCGTTCCCTCGTTTTAGGCACCTGGAGGCCTCGCAGGTCCATCATCTTTGGAAGCTGGGGGGCGGAGGAGTTTGGCCTCATCGGGTCGGCAGAGTACGCCGAGGTGATTTGTTCATGAACTATCAAGTATTGTTAGTAAACTTACAAATATGGGGCAAATGTGACCTTGATCTTCTTCTTTTTTCCTCCCCTCCAGCAATACTTCGCCAAGCTAAGTGAGCGAACTGTTGCTTACATCAACGTGGATATAGCTGTTTTTGGTAAGAAGCCGTCAAAAGCCCTGTCGGTTTCACCTGAAATCCCAAATTTCCTCATAAGAAAGTTCAGATGTTTTAAGACGTTTTTGACCTCGAAGACTCGTATTATTTTCTGGTACAAAACGTTAACTGCATGAAGACGTTCATCTTCCGCCCCCCCGCAGCCAACGCCACTCTCAGGGCCTCTGGGATGCCTTCCCTTCAGAACGTCATCTTCACAGCCGCGAAACAGGTCAGCGCTTAAAAAAACAACAACAACAACAACCCCCCAAAACACGTGTGTTACTTTCAAAAGAAACCGTTGTCCAGGTGAAAAGGGTTGTTTGTTCACGCAGGTCGATGCGCCCGGGCTGGGCGCCACATCTGTGTACGACAACTGGATCCGATACGCCAACAGGACCAGCTCGGCCCACGGACCCGTTCCCAGGTAACAGTCCCGCCTGCCTGAACGTACCTCACTTTGCACCCGGTTGTTGCTCTTCATCCCAGATCTTTAGCGGATAACGCCCTCGTACCTTCCGCGGAGTATCTCGGGCCCAAGACGCTTGGTGTCTTTATTTGACAGGGTGGGATACTTGACAGGAGCAGGGAGTGATTACGCCGCCTTCGTCCATTACCTGGGAATCCCTTCGATGGACATTTCGTACACATACGACAGGGTACGACTCACTGCCTTTTCAGTTACTGTAATGGTGGCAAACTCCAAATGATCCAATTTCTTAAGTTCTTCACCTGTATTACGGTGATTTATTTACCCAAATCTGACGGGGATAGAAGTCAGTCACAACGCGCCTCTTAAATCTTCCCTTCCAAACGGATCTAAGGTGATTTTCTTTCATACAGAGTAAAACAAATGCCCGGATATACCCGGCGTACCACACAGCGTACGACACCTTCGACTACGCTTCAAAGTTCATTGATCCCGGTGAGCTGTGACACAACGCACACATTTATTTACACACAATGTTTTCCTCTACTCAATTTTTCCATCTCACGTTGACAAATTTGGACAACTGGAAAGAGAGCAAAACCATTTCCAACATGTGATCATGTTGCTCTCAGGGTTCACCAGCCACCAGGCCATCGCCAGGACGGCAGGAAACGTCCTGATCCGACTGGCTGACAGCCTGCTGTTGCCGTTGAACTGCAGCGACTACGCAGAGAGTCTGGAGGACTACCTCAACACAGCAGTCACCCTTTATCAGACCCAAACGCAAGCTCAGAACATCTCCATGGGTAAGGGCAGGCACAGGTGCTATGGGTGGTACAGCGCACCAGTAGAAAATCCTCTGCAGGCAAATTCATTTCACCTGCGTTTTATGTTCCAATGAGTCAGGACGTCGGTGTTTTTGAATAGAGCCGAGGTCACTGCAATAGTCGTTTGACTTACTGCATTTCCTCTAATAGACAGATGTAAGAGACAAATTCTTAAAAAAAGAACCTGCAGGCAGCACTCACAGAAGATCAGAGCAGGGGGGAGGCCGGGGGGTCTTTTGAGCCGAAAAGCTGCACAGCTGATCCGTTGTGTTTTGCTTCAGAACCACTGGAACGCGCCGTGGCCAGCTTTCGCAGCGCGGCTACTCATCTGGACCAGGTGATCCGCAGCTCCGACCCGGCCAATGAAACGTAAGAGCCCAGAAGGTGCACGTCTTCATCTCCTTCGGCGTCCAAAGCGAATGTCGGTGTGTGAATGTCCTTCTCCGCCTGTCTCTCGTCTCTCAGGCCGCTGAAGGTCAGGAGGATCAACGACCAGCTCATGCTGCTGGACCGAGCCTTCTTGGACCCCCTGGCCTTCCCAGATAAACACGCATACAGGTGAGATGATGACGTGTCAGGCTCAGAGCCTTTTTGGAGTGCTCGTTTTCTCACTCTTCCATCTCCCTGTGATTCCCCCAGGCATGTTATCTGGGCCTCGAGTAGCGCCGGTAAGCCAACCTTCCCGGGTCTGGCTGATGCCTTCGCCAACGCCGAGACCACGGGGCAAGCCGGCGACTGGGCCAAAGTGCACTACCACCTGTCGGTCCTGAGCCAGGCCATCGAGGGCGCGGCGCACACACTGGTTGACGTCATATAGGAGGAGGAGGAACTGTACTCGCCATGGGAATAGAGAATAATTAATAATAACACACCAGTATATTATCTTGTCATGTATTTATTAAAAAATAGGAACTTAAATCAACAACCAGCTTTTGGGATTTTTGGGGGATGTTGAGTGTTTTCTGTTCTCATGGCACGGATTCATTTCATGTCTAGGATGCTGTAAAAATAAAAAAATTCAGTGTTTCTGTTTGAGCAAGAATGAGTCCCATTTAATGATGGATCGGTTAGTATTCAGACGTTTGCACCACCTATGTGTGTCAAATTATTTCACCTGACGAGAGCAGTAAACATTTACACCCCCGAGACATCACACTGCCCGGGAGCGAGGAAGGTAGAGAGGCACTGCAGAGCTGTTATAGCAGAGTGAGTCAATGCAGATTTACCTGGGTCAGACCTTCCTCCACTGCACATACTGAGCATACAGAAGGACAAAGATTGTTGCAAAGGTATGTCATGACCGCCTACCTGCACCTCATCGAATGCTTTCATGTTTTCTTATGCCACCCTGGTCCAGGCCTCGAGTCATGAGGTAACAATACCAACTCCTGCCACCAGGGGGCAGAAAATGCTCGGGTGCAATCCCAGGGACCCAGTTTACATGTGGAAATACATTTTTCATTGTCTTAAATAACTGAGTGACAACAGTGGCTGCAAATTCGCAATCGGGGAAAAAAAGGCTTCAAAATTCCTGTATCGTCAAAAGGGGGCTTGACATAAAAAGTTTAACCTCATCCTGAAAACCATATTTTGGATGTTATACAAACGACAATGGTCCCATTAGTCCACGACAAAGCTGCTGTCCATATTTCGGTGCATCCACGAATGAGCGCTTTGTTGGTGAGACATACATTCATGTATTTTGAGTTTAGCTTAGTTAATATTTAAATAGGATGTATTTTTTTTCAGCCATGCTTTATTTGACATTGATATTTATCTGTTCATCGCACTCAGCAGTTCCAGTGGAGCCGTAGAAGCGGCAAGTGATTTAAATTGAGCTGAATCTCAGTTCTCGTAAACGTTTATCACACTTGAAGACAGTTTACGAGAAGCTGAAACTGTTCTGAGGAAGGCTCTGGTTCAGGGGAACACCAGCGATATCACACATGAAGCTCAGTTTACTAGTTACTACTCGGCCGGTTAATAGAGTCGCTTGAGACAGAGTTACAGCGTTACAGACGTGAGACAGTTTTCAATCAAAAAACCACAACAAACACAGTCGCTACTCGCCAGTCGCAGAGTTTATTCTTTTAAATATACATAGACTTTTTTCCCCCATATTAAATACCCCGCCACCTTTCCTTCCCTCCTTCCATTCCTAATGCTCCACTTTCTCTGCTACCCCCCCCCCTCCAGAGAGAAAGCTCGTCCGGCTGAAAAAAACACACTCTACTTTGTGCAGCATATTGCTTATTAAGACATTTGCGAGAAAAAAAAGAAAAAAAACATAAATTAAAAATACTACAGGTTGTTTATATTTTTTTTCTCCTCCATTTTCTCTTCCAACATCAGACTGTTCAGAATCTAAAAAGAAAAACTGAAAAAAAAAAAAACAGCACAGTGTCCCTCAGTCTGACTACATGAAAACCAAGTGGATTCCCCTGCTCTGGGTGACGTGGTACGACCCTCCTTGCTGAAGCGTACGCGGCCGTCTGTACCACCATATGTGAAATTGTACGAAGAGAAATGTTTTCTTCAATAAGTGTCCTGAGTTTTTTGTCAAATCGCACCATTGTTTTTAGATCCAATGTCAAATGACAACACACCCAACCCACTAGTGTTTGTGTCTCTGCTCACCTCCTTGCTGCTGCTCAGAAAGCGTGCGAGTTGGGGAGAAGTGGGGGAGGGTAATTTTATTTTTCTTCACTTTAAATATATATATATATATATTTTTTCTTTTAAAAAGGGGGACATGCTGTCCGTTTGTGGACTTTTGTCAGATTTCAATCATTGGTCCGTTGAGGCGGTTGGAGCTGCAGGCAGAGTGAAGGACAGTGTGATACGGCACTAGAGGAAAATCCAGGTGTTTAAGTCACAAGGCATGCATGTTAACACTGAACTCAGAGTGTGGGATGTGCTGTGTGTGTGCGCGTGTCTGCGGTTCTTTTGTTCATTTTAATGTAGCGATACAAGTGTAGTAAACGTCCTGCTTTTGACTGCATGTGAGCCAAACTGCTCTTACACCAAGTTTTCTAAATTCTTTTTTAAAAATTGTCGACGAATGGAAGTTACAAGGAATGCCAGGTTTTTTTTTTTTTTTGCCATGTCAACAAAAGCACAAAAAAGGGAGCACATTTACTACAACACTGTATCATATGTGCACGCGTGTCTGGTGTGCGTGTGGCATGTCTCATCGAGTCTCATCGAGTTGTGTGTCCATCACTCCAGCAGTCTGTCTGTCTGTCTGTCTGTCTGGGAGGGTCAAAGGGTCAAGCTGGGGGGGGGGGGGTCACACGCGGGGGGAGTATTTAGGGTTTCTTGGCACCTCGGTGAAAGATTTCAGCTCATAAGGGATCCCCGTGTCCACTTCGATGGATTTGCGGGAGAATAGCAGCCGGATGTCGTTGTGCAAGTAGATCTTCCCAGACTTGGAGCTCTGGAATCTGAGAAAACCCCCCCCCCCAAAAAAATGTAACTAGGACTTTCATGTTTCTGGCGTAATCTAAATGGTACTTTTTAAAACCCGAATACTTGCAAATGTCAGTCCTACCTGAGATGCATCAGGTAGCAGAGAATCTTCTTCCGGTCAGGCACTCTGCCACCTGGAGACGCCTCGTCCGTCCCCTCCACGGCCTCCTCCACGGGCATCAGGAAGATACGGTGGCGCAGGAAGGTCATGTGATTGACGGGCATGTCGCTGAAGTTGTAGGTCACCAGGAACATCTTCACCACAGTTTTGTTGGGGTTAAATAAGGTCTGAGAACAGATGTCAGAGCGAGGTCAGCGTGTCAAGCGGCGAAGGAGGCAAGTTCACACCAGGTGGTTTGTCACGTTGTATTAAATGTTCTTGTGATGCAAAATGAGTTTGTAAGCAGCCTGGGTTCATCCAAGCAAAGGACCAGATGAGAACGGTAGACGGGACTCACCACTTGAATGGTCCCTGCTTTGGGAATGCTGTATCCTTTCTTTCCGAGAGGCTCGAGACATATCACCCCCTTTGGAGGGAAATGGACGCAAGATCGGAACTGATTAAACACGCCTCAAACCAATCTGTAATTGCACAATGACACATTATTTTCGGACCCAAGTGTAGAAGAAACGTGCTAAAATCAGACAGCACAGTTACAATTGTAATTAGATTTGTAATCATATATCTGTTCAAGTGTTCATGGGGCCCGTTGCACAGACTGACCAGGAAGGGGGAGGGCGCGCTGTGCTCTGAGATGTCGTAGTAGGTGACCTGCACCGGCAGGGTGACGTGCTGCGGACAGTAGGAGCCGCTCGCACCGATCTCCGCCGTGAAGCCCTCGATCTGTCCGGACGGGGAGAATCGTCCCTTCAGGATAGATTCCTGGAACACAGGAATGAAATGTGTTTTATGTACGCAGGCCGACAAGAAGAGGCCATTTTAAAAACAGGACATTGTGAACTGAGATGATTGAACTGTTTTTAAATGCCAACATATTACCATCCTCATTACCATTTTATTTTTAGCTCGTTGAATGTTTGTAATGTTTCAATGTTCTTAATCGTTTTAAAAATGTCCCTTTTGCCTCACGTCGTGCCGGTTTTAAGGCTTTTATGTCAAGCACTTTGAATCGCCTTGTAGTTGAAATACAAATAAAGATCTTTACACTAGAGGAGTAAAGCAAATATAATTGATTGAGAAACAATGTCCTTCCATGCTTGCGTCAAAACGATGTGTACCTCAAAGTTTCCGAGCAGGGATCTGCTGATGGAGGACGAGGGCCGGCTGGAGCGCGTGGAGCGGCCGCTGCGCAGCTGACGGCTGAAAGCGACCCCAGGACACACGAAACGGGCCGTTGGTTAGTCTCGGTTAGGTTGCTTCTCGACTTCTAAACTGACATTTAGGTTATTTCACCTGTACACAGGTTTGCATGCTCTTAAACTCCAAGCATTGCCCTTCTGAAGTTTAAATCATCCCCTTTGACGATCAAAAGGTGTCGTCCTTATGCGGTTGTTTTTAGTTTGATTGCACAGATTCGTATAAAAACAATGGAGCGGTAACCTTTTCAGTCGCAGCGCGCTCTTGAGTCGTCTTTCGGACCTCGTGCAGTCTGTGGACGTCTGTGACGAAGAAAGCACAAAAAAAACACAAATGATACAAGAGTTGTTTTTCTCGGATTTTTCACAAATAAATAAATACTAGTACTTAGTACTTACTAAGTCCTCAATGCACACAATCTGAAATAAAACACTCACATTCAGACCAAATGGGAATGTTTTAGTGTTTCTGTGTTATTTCAGGTGTCCTATTACTTACTGAGCACCAGTCACTTTTGGTTGTGGCATCACACGCGTAAACATTCCCCATTTCCAGGCCGCCGTTCATCACAAAGGGCCCCCCGCCCCCCCCCCTCCCAACCGTCAGGAGGCTCGTTGGTACCCAAACCTATGCTACCTGCTAGCCACTAGCTTCCACTCATGGTTAGCATCAGCAGACTCTTGGTCACGGTGGCTCTCTGCAGCGCTTGGAGGGCCCCCTTTGTCAGCTCGTCGTCTCATTGTCACACTCGACCAAAACCATATTTTTTTTCCTCTTACGTTTATGTAGTCAAATATGAGCCTGGCTTCTCTTTCCTCTCTTTCTAATCCGTAATTTGTGTCCCCCCCTGCACCGGGTTTCTCGCTGTGCGTCCCGCACTAGTACTCCAAACACCTCTAGTCACACCGAGGACACCGCTGAATGAGACCTAGTGAGACCCATTGTGGCGATTAGAACCCTCCCATCCCACTAACACAAAGCTCTTTCGGGCCACCCAACGTTGAAAAAAAATGGTCCACGGTTCTCTTCCAGAACCATTTTTTTACGCCGTCTCTATGTACATCTGTGTGTACGTGTGTATGAGAGACACAGCACACTCGTGTGTGGGGGGGGGGACGACAATAGCCTTTATTCCCTCAATGGCCTTTATTCTCGAGCTACTCAGCCTGTTCCAGCATGGTGTCATAATGAGCCTCCCGTCACTTCACATCAACTCTCTTTGTTTTTTTTAGTCTTTTTTTTTTATTATTCATGGCTCAGACTCTTTACCAGAAAAAAAGTAGTTATCAACTATAACTTTCTTCATTCTATTGTATGATAGGGAAATGATGACAATAATAGGAATGTTTAGTTCCATTCATTCGAGATTCAGGGCTACCGGGGAGCGCTAACTGCGTGTCAGTCACCAAATGTAATGTTAGACATGTTGAATGGCGAGTGTGCTGACCTTGGGCCGGTCCCATTTGGAGGGCAGCAGGTGGTTCCAGTAAGGAGCAGCCTTAGCGTCGGTGCTGCGGCACGAGGCGGGGCCGAGTCCCGGGGCCAGCAGCGACAGCCTGCTTCTCTTGGATGTGGAGGGACCCTCATCTTCTGAGCACGACTCCCCCGTGTCGCTGGGGGGCAACAGGCGCTTTTTGGCTGGCCAGTGGCCTCCGGGGGGTGGACGGTGGCCATTGCTGCTTGGGGTTTTCTCGCAGGAAGCCAGGCCGCCGCCGCCGGATGAGGATGAGGAGGAGGAGGAGGAGGCAGCCTGCGTGGCACTTCGCTCAGGTGGGGAGGATTCGAGCCCGACTTCCCATTCGGTGGCCTCCCCCGGCTCCAGCAGTTCCGTGTGGTGTGGGGGCGAGAAGGGGCCCGGAGGGCTGGTGGGGCTCGCGGGGTTGGGAGTCTCATAGGTGGACATTTCGTGCAAGTGGGGGCTGGGCTGGCCGCCGGACGAGCCGTTGCCGCAGCTCTCCGCCGCCGGGCCGCCTAGTGAATAGGCGGGGGCGTGGCCCCCGCCGGGGGGGGGCTCGGCCCGGGCCGAGCTACCGAGGGAATGGCCCCGGTCAAAGAGAGGTCCGTGCTGGTCGGACATCGGCGGTGACTTGGGTGAGAGAGGAGCGAACACGTCCGGAATGGGCCTGTCGTGGTTGTGCTGAGTCGGGCGTCGGGAGGGGTTGTGGCTCGGGGAGAGGGGGGGGGACCTGGGTGACAGGCCCCCCTCGGAGTCTCTGTGCTCAATCTGTGTGCAAGAGTATACGGGGCCGGGCCCAGCAGGGCCCACCGCCATCCCCACACCGACACCTGGAGCCGGGGCTGGCCCACACAGAACCCCTCCCTCCAACGCCTCATTGTCTGCAAAGTCCCCCAAGTGGGGGCGCTTATGAGTCAACTGTGGCTCCTCCAGCCCCCTTTTCACGCCCGACCGGACGGGCCTCTGTTGGGTATCAGTGTGGGTTTCTGTGGAGGTAGTAAATCCCCCTAACTGGGAGAAAATGGAGAGCTGGTAGACCTTTTGGAGGCGCAACTCCTCCTGGCCAAAGTGCCTGGGGGCCCCCGGTCTGACACCAGGATCGAGGCCATGTGTTGGGGCTGTGGGTGGAGGCAGGTCCCCCTCCTGGGCTGGAAGCTCTAATGGAGCCTTCTTGTGGGCCAACTCCACGTGGATGTGCCGCATGTTTAGTTTTTTTTTTTTTTTTCTGCCCGGAGGACCAGAGTCTTGACTAACTCACAGGGTCAAGTAGTGCCAGAATGCAGAGGAAGAGGTTTCACAGAAATGGGAAGTTTTACACTTCCTGCCGGGAAGTTGTCAAGCGGCCCGAAGTAGGAAGCTGAGTCGCACAGAACCTGAAAGGAACAAAACCCTGAATTAGTATTCAGGAGAAGAAACACGGGACTATGTAACGAAACAATAATTACAGCTTGAATTCGCAAACACCTTTTGCTGCTGTGTGTATTATCAAGTAATTGCACGCTTCTGATTGTTGGTTTTGACAAACTGACGCGACACTGAAGATTAAAAGACAAAGCCGCCGCGACGGCACTATCCGCCGGTGTCTATCAGTCCGTCAACAAACATCAGAGGACAAGTCGGGTAACATTCATCTTTAGACAAAGATTGAACATACAAATCCACCTACAAATTAAAAACTGTATGAAAAACAGCTCATCAATAGGTCACTTAACGTAATCTAGGCAAGGCATAAAGCTCGCTTATTTGCCTTCCAATTGAATGAATAGATTGAAACAAGGCCCGGCAAGCAGCATCTCACCTCTGTGCCTGTCCGTGTCCAACCTGCACCCGGCACAACATCTGGAGGTTGTGTACGAAACGGCCCGCTAGAGAAACCCGTCCATCTCCATGGCAGCTGTCATGAAACGACACCAACATCCCGTGATAGGTAATCAGGAAAACGTAAAAGACTCCTCTCCCTCCTTCCCCCCCTCCCCCGGAAGCAAGAGTGAAGGAGGTAAGCACAAAAACTACAACCTGGGGAGAAATGAAAGAAGAAAATACAATCAACCTAAACATGATGATATAATAAATATGCATCCATTTACAAGCACACCAGAGTTCTAAGCGACGTGGTAATGCAACATCATTTCCCAATACACATTATTTGCATAATGTTTGTTTGTTCAATAGGAATTAGGCCCGAAGGCTTAAACGTACCACATGGGCAGAGTGTCAGTAATGCATGAAGCTCTTCAGAGGAAAAGTCCCTGAACTAGATATGGAAATAAACCTATCGGGGCTTCTTCTGCGGTTGGCCGATAGCCTGACACGCCCTCCTTCGTCCCCTGGGCGCGGGGTCTGGCACATCTGTTGCATCATGGCAGGTTCATTCCACTCAGAATCCCTAAGGAAAAAGAACAAAAAAGAAAATGTAGAATGGCAATTAGTTTATTTGACTTTACCACAGGACGAAATGCCAAAGTGAGACTATAAATGAAACTCGCACACATGAAACCAAAGAGAGCCCCAGAAACACATCTATGCTCCTACCTGTGCATACTTGAACAGACATGCACTGTAGACAGACAAAGACACACCAAACACAGCAGGTAAGCAAGTCAATATTCAAGCCTGTTGCTGAACTGTTGTGAAGAACACAATGATCAAATGACCACTCTCGAACCATTTAAGCTCCTAACAAGGCAGACCGACTGAGGGACAAATATTACTCTCGTTGTCTTTTATTTTTAACATTTTAGTACAAAAACCCAAATACTTTGAGCGGATGATCAAACACGAAGGAGCCCCCTCGCGGAAAAGGGAGTTGATAGTTTCTAGTTCAGGTTTGCCACCAAATGGTGCTGGTTGTTGCCCGACCCACTTGGACCAGAACTTGGGAATGTCGGGTAGGTTGGGGGTGGTGTCGTCGCAGTGAGCCGTCGTCGTGGCAACCAGTAGCCCAAGGATAACGGCTCCTTTGTGCTCGGCCACAAAGAGGGAGAAAGCGAAAAAGACCTACGGGGGGGCGGGTGGTGGAGGGATGAAGGGGGGGGGGGGGAGGAGGGGGGGGGGGGGCGCTGGAGAGCGAAGGGGGAGAACGATGCTCCTCCAAGAAAATATCCATCAAAATGGCTGTTCTCCGTGAGGTGTTTGCAGCCAAATCGCTACACACTGGAGATAAAAGGCAGGCCAATATACTGCTGACCGCATTCAAAGCTTGAAACGGAAATTGCGGCAGAATTGAAGCCAAGAAGGTGATCTTCCCAACACCCGGCAGGCAGCCATAGCAAGCAGGAGAGAAGAGGATCACAGTTTGTTCCCAGTCAGACCTACATCACAGCAGCCTGTTACTTTCTAGTATTTCCTTCTGTATCATCATGAAGGAATTCATTATTTACACTGAAGTGATGACACTCGCCTACATGTCAAAGCAAGAGGAAGTGAGGAAAAAAAGAAGGAATTATAGATGATGAGAGACGTTCATAAGTGTTTGAAAGACACCTGAAACAAATCCACTGATATAAGTATAAGGAGAGTTGAATAAAGCCCATGAATTCTTCTACAGATGTTGATTGCTTGTAATTCCTGAAACATTAATTACATGGCTGCGTGACCATGCACCAGATGTGTAAATAACCACCACGTTTAAATGTCTTCAAATTCAACAACACAGGAGGGATCGCTTGTCAAAGACGACACAAGAATGAGGCATAAAGACAAAGGGACGAAAAAGGGGGACATAGAGAGACCCTCATCTTTATATTAAGACCTAACTACACTCAACTGCAGTATTTAATTAGGTAAAATGCTAATCTGTCCCTGCAGACAAAGAATCGTATGGGGTTGATTTCAGGAGTGAAGCCTTTATCTCCTGTAATTACTCACATGTGATATGGTCCATATGCAGTCATACACTCAACAAAGAAACAAAGAAACCCGAGCTTGGCTGGACTCGCACAACCATTAACAACCCGAGGAGGAGCAAGTCGATGTTTCATTTGTCGAGCTTAACACCACAGGAAAGAAACCCAATCTGAACTAAATTACCTGGCACAGTAACATGAAAACAATGCGATTTCCACCGCTTAACTCGCTGTTTGTTGCCAAGACAAAACGCAGTAAAGCCGAGGCGTCTCTCTGGGTGGCGACCCACACTTGATCCATACCGAACCCTCCCAAGTCAAACAGGGATTTCTGGTTAACGTACTGTGTACCAACAGGACACAAGGAATCTCCTCCTCTCGTCTCCCTCACCTGGATTCAGGTGAAGTCTCTCGGGGTGAGCGCCGAGGGGCGGGGGGGGGGGGGGGGCGAGCGGGGGAGGGGGGGTAATGAATGGGAGAAGTGTCAGCATCGAGTATTAATAGTATGTCGTGGCTCCTCGGGAGAACCCAAAGGCTCTGGGCCAGTTCCCACTTGATTTCTGACCTTGTTTTGAACTAGCTGGGCAGGAGGTTGGCAGCGGCTCCCCAGGCCTTTTCAGGCCTGATCCAGGAGCCGACAGAGGAGGGGGGGGGGGGGGGGGGGGTCGGGGGGGGGGGGGGGGGGGAGGTTGGGACTCTGGCCTCCACCCAAGAAAGGCTTCGTGATGCTGCGCGTGTGCACCAGCTCAGGCTACAGAACTCTATCACTGCGTCGCTCAACATTGTGGTGCTTTTGGAGAGACTCAAGGTCTGCTGTGCACACTTACTGTGATCTACTCACAGTCGAGCCTATGGAGAAACACCTGCAATATTTTATATACAAAGACAAAAAGGGAGGAGACATTCTTGACAAGAGTTAAACAGGCGGATAGAGAGAGAGCAAGTTTTTTTGTTGGTTCGATCGTTTTTTTCTTCCATTTCCACCTCAGGGTTAGGCAATATTGTCTTTGTTACATTACCTAACAGTATGGTATACAGGAGGGAACGTTAGAGTTACTGCGAGTCAGGGCTAACTCAAGAGTGCCATTAAATATTTAGTGGTACATGAACCAGGAGGTTCTGTGTGGATTAAGTAATAACAAAAAATAAAATGAAAGATTTTGATCTAATGGCTCACCAAAAAGTGGGGCTACAGAATAGAATATGTATTATTTATCTATCCGAAGGCTAAGAATATTTTGGGTTGGGAAGAAACCCAAGTAAATAACTTATGAAGCCATTTTTCCTCATTAGACAAATCAGAAATATGGAAGCTCAGAAACCCAACAACACACATATTTATTTAAGTGGGGAATAAGGAAAAGAACAAAATGCATTTAGTAAAGATTTTGGTCATCTAAAAGACGGTAATGTATTAATTCACTGCTTGCATTCGCAAGCCGGACCCAAGAGCTAAAAATGATCCGGTGGACTTTTAAACTGGAGCTGAAACTCTCTCGGGCACCAAGAAACACAAACTACACACAGCCGCGTTCAACCACCGAGGTCAAAGGGTTCGTCACCTTTGACCTGAGGCATGTCCGCAGTGGAGCACAAAGCTCCACTTTTTTCTTCTCTTGCAGGAGATGGGGGGGGGGGGGGGTGTTCATGAGGTGTGTTGAAATGTGTGCACGTCTGCTGTGTGTTCTTTCAGGCCGATGAAGGTCGGGGTCAATAGGGCAGAGACCAAGGGGGTCCGACCTCAGGAGGACGAGATGCGTTTAACGGTTCCACATCATGAGTTCGGGACCCCGTTGCTTAACTTTGTTCAAATGTTGCACTTGTATGGAACGAAACACAAACACTCACACACACACATACTTTAAACAGGAGGTAATGCGATAGCTCACACACACTCAAGCAGAAAACATTTAAAGCAGCCTTGCTTTTTCTCTCTTGGGGACAATTAACAAATTAACCAATAAAACTATTTCAGAGTCAGTTCCCAGGACTGACGAGAAGTGCCATAAAAGCATTAATCACGAGCGAAGAACAGCTGCTCTACAGTTGAGGGAAGGACGAGTTTGCTCCCTTTCTAGACTAGAGACTCCATTCTTTTAATGTTATACAGGATGATAGCCATGTCGTACTGTAGAATCAACAGCGGAGCTGCCGACTCTAACAAGTAAAGCAGATGGCCTTGACGGGATGTTTTTTTCCTTTAACTCTTTGAGAGAAAGAGTATTACGGAATAATAGTGACTCCTTGTCTTCAACGACATAAGCTCATTAGTCTTGAATGGGACCGCCTGCCCCCCCCTCCGGGCTAACGTTTACTCCCAGCCTTCGTCAGAGAGGTGTGATAAGGCCGGCACCGAGTGAGCAGCCTCCCAAATGCGCTCCATTGCCTCATTAACTTTTCGCGGAACCCACGGCCAAGACACTCCCAGGCCTCTGTTGTGCCTGGAGACTGATAAACACAAACACACACACACACACACACACGTGCCCATCCACTAAAGCAAAAAAAGCGTTGAAATGCCCCTGCAAACAATTGACTCTTGATTTGAGTGAAGCAGCTGTGTAGAGTGTGAAAATCGGATGTCAGTGTGAGCAAGGGGGTGAAATGACAGTGTGTGTGTGTGTGTGTGTGTGACTGTTTTGACTATTCCACAAAGACAGGAAGCATCAAGCAAAGAGCCAAAACTACGAGGGGACTGAAACGGTTGAGCCGACCACACAGGCTGGAGGGGCATGGCGGTCTAAACTAAGCCGGCTCAGGGACATATTTGCTGAGAGCGCCGTTTGACACGGGGTCCCTTTCTGTCCCTCCCTCCCTCCCTCCCCCCCTCTGTCCGCCCGTCTGTCAGCCTTTCCTTTGGCCATTTTAGGAGACGTTGAGTCACCCGAGCCCAGCGGACAATATGACAGGAGAAAACATTACTGCACTTGGTCTGACAGCAGGAGAACTTGTGACACTCACCCTGACGCGAATGTGTCCTTTTCTTCCCCCTCTGCTGTCTCACCCTCTGTGTGTGTCTCTCTCTCTCTCTCTCTCCTTCCTTCCTCTGTTTAGTGGCTGGATGGTCAACTGTCCTCTCTGTCTGTCTTCTGTGAGTCTACGTCCACTCGGGTCAGGCTGCTCTCGCTGTCGACTCGTTGACGCTTCGCTGACTCCGCTTCCTTCCTCCTGAATAGGTGGCGTTGAGAAAGACAGATAAGTCGGCTTGTTCTGCCTCCCCCTGCTTGTTTTGAGACTGAGGACGCCTTACAGTCTCTCTCTCTCTCTCTCTCTCTCTCTCTCTTCCTGTCTGCCTCTCTCCACCCTCGGTTGCAACTCATCAACAACTCTCACCCCTCACCCTCTGTCCATTCCGTTCCTTTTCTCTCTCCAGCAGCCCCCCCCCCCCTGCCCTCTTTCTTTCTTCCTTCCTTTCTTCCTTTCTCTCGCACCTCACATGCTTGCGTTCCCTCTTTCCTCTCGCCCCATTCCTCCTCTTCCTCACCCTCTCCATAAATCTGCGAGCCCCTCCTTTCAACCCTTTCTCACTACCCTCTCTCTCTCTCTTTGTGCTTGTGTTTTCTTTCGCTCGCTTCCTCTCAGCTGATAGAGCAGAGCATGCTTTGCTCACTCAGCAGTGAAGGCATACAGGGGGAAGTAAGGGGTGGGGATTGGCTGTATTAAAAAGGGGGGGTCAGCTGTAGTGGCTGAGCTCTTGATTGGCTAGAGGGAGGGAGAGGGGGGGTTAAGATCCCGCCCACCGGCTCTTGCTTTGCCTGTTCTGCAGAAGTAGAGGTGAGGAGACATTTCCTCAAACCCGCTCCTTATTTGCATGTTTGCATTCTTTAAAGCGTGTGTGTGTGTGTGTGTGTGTGTGCGTGCGTGCGTTTCACTTGCAATCGTTTCCCATAGTGTGCCACCGCCAGACGACGTCCAGTGTGTTTGCAGTCTGCGTTGTGTAAGTGTGTTAATACAAGGACATTTAAAAAAAAGAGGCGAAAGCCTCAGTTGATTCAAAAGCAAACACCTGCGCCGTCTCCTTAGCGAACACACAAAGAGACGCTGTGTGTAGCACGCAATAGCATGCGCCGTCTTCACGTGCACCAAAGCACAAGGGCATATCTGCTGCTAGAGTGCAGATAGAGAATGAAGTGCATGTGAAAAAAAAACTTTATCAGCTGAGTGCCAGGAGCCCTCAGCTGCGTGTGTGTACTTGTATGTGTGTCTACTTGTGTGTGTGTGTGTGTGTGTATTTTTGCCATATGTGAGCTAATAAGGAACAGCATGCAGACTGGGCAGAAACTATTTCTAAAGAAGTGATTGAAGAAGTGGTTAAAGTACACACTGCGTTGGCAAGGGCATCACACAGTTATGTGTCAAGCTCCCACCACACACACACAGTGCACGCAAACACACACACACACACACACACACACACACACGCACGCACACTGGGTGGAGACTACACAAGTTAAAACACTTTGCACAAAACATACCTGAAGCTGTCAAGACCACATTTTTAGCGCTAGGCTGTGCCCGGCCCTGCAGATACAGACCAACACAAATCGACCCCGCTATGCGTTCCCCTTATTTGGGGAACCAGGGTCGACTCGTGGAGACTTAAGGACTCACTAAGTACCCAAAGTGTCTGTCTCACATGTCTCACATGTCTCAGTCTTTCTCTGGCTCATCTACGTCCGTCTCCTGCTCACTTTTAGATCTCTCCGAGACATCGAAATAGACAGAGGGAAATAAACATAGTAGTGTGGACGGATCCAAATGAGGCGAGAAGACTGCAATTACGGCGTCTTTCTGCTCTTAGGCTGCACTGTTATTTGGGATTTTGTTTTTCAGCACACTCAAAAACACACTTCTGTTCCTTTAAGAGCCCACTTCCATGTTTTGGGGGGGGGGGGAGAAGAGGGTGGGTCTTCTTCATGATGCTGCTACACCATTCAGCTGAGGAGCAAAGGACAGCCCTCAAGACACACACACTCATTCCATCAGACACACACACACACACACAACCCTGCCACGACAAGACTGTTCCTTTTGATGTCTGCATCGCGCATTTAAAACGCATAGACACACACACACACACAGACACACAGTCATATCAAGTTTGCCTGGGCCTCTCAAAGTGACACCAGCTGTGTTTTTGGGACATTTTACCAAACAGCCCTAACTAGTCACAGCCTTCAAGTGGTGAAGAGCTTCGATCAGGCGAGCCCAAAACCTGAATCGTTTAGTCACGGCGTGAGAAAAAAAGAAAAAAAGAAAATCTACAACCAAAGTCTAATTCACCCTCCTTCTTGGGGGGAGAACAAAAGGAGGAGACGGTGAGGTGGAGGAAGGGTGGGAAGGGAAAGTGTATGTCTGAAAGAAGGAGTGGGAAGGGAGGGGGGGGGGTTATGGGTCATACTGAACGTGTTTAAAAAGACGATGGCATGTACAGCAGCTGCCAAGCAACAAAAGCTCCAGTGTGCAGGACACAATTTCCCAGCTAATACCCATGATGGTGTTAGAGCACCGATTAATTCACCTGGCGGCTCGGATCCATCTGAATTCTGTGATGCAATATGTCCGGTCTTACTGCAACACTGGTAAACATAAGTAAACAGTAATGGAAGATGGAGAAAGTATAACTTTAGACCCCGTTAAAGAATTTCCAAACATTGTGCAGATTCCTCACTTTGAGCTCATCGTTCTTATCAGATTTTCCACATTTCACCCCTCGTTGTTCTGCACGTCAGTGGGTCCGGTAAATAAAAACGCCTCACCTGCCCGGATTGACCGCTATAAACCCAGCCCACGACTTTACCATCATCAAACGGCCGGTTCCTGCAGGGTTGTTTCCCACCCGGAGCGGTTGCTTTGTGTTTACATTTCCAGAGCGCTGTAACAATCCCGTGAGATAAACTCTCTCTCTGGCAGGGCGTGTTTGACCAGCTGCCGGATGAGGAGTACTATCACAAAGTGGGGGGGGGAAAAAAAGGCTTTTATGTGTATTCGTTTGACTCTCCAGCACAACTCACTAGCAAGTGACATATATATATAAATATAGCAATTGATATAATAAGATGGGGTTAAGTTTAGGAATTGGGGGTTAGGGGTTGAAACGGGATCCATGCAGTAAATAGACGTTTTGGTATTTTGGTATTCCACACCGGAATATCCAAATAAAGCATTCTTCAAATAACTTGTTTGTTTTTCCGTTAGCAAATATGCCTCTCAATCCATTTCTGCCATTTATTCCGACAACCGTGACGACCAGATTCCACTAATGTGGAAGTTGCTTATTTGAGTATGCATTGCCTCCGTGATACATTTAGTGACCTTTATCCTTTAACGTTTAGAAACGCATGGACTAAACCATTCATGGTCCGCTCAACTTTCCTACGTAAAGGATGGGGATGAAACGATAGAGAATCATTCAAGTCGTGGTTGATATGTACACAGGAGAAAGGAGAGACACAGAGTGCAATGGGAAAGAAATGCAGATATATGGGGAGGAGTGTGGCACCGTCTTGGTGACAGGCCGGGCCAGCTCTTAAGATGGAATGTTCCAGAGAAATATGTTGCCTATTCATGGAGGACAGGAAATAAAGCCCCAATCTCTCTCTCTCTCTTTCTCTCTCTCTCCTCTCTCTTTTACCCTGAATTCAGCTGCCTACCTTTGTTTTTTACCTCACTGTCGGTGCGATTCTTCATCTCACTTCAATGGAAATCCATTTCCTTTCCTTGCTTTTCGTGTTTGGGGAACTCGCACAGCTTGGCGTTGCACCGCTCAGACGAGGAGGTGGCGGCCCGAATCAGGTCCAGTCCGCCATCTGGGCATCGAAATGAAAAGATCCCTTTATTTTCTACGTAGCTCGTCGATTTTTTTTTTTTTTTTTACCAGGGCGGCCCGACTGACGATTGCAGTAGCAGCTCGAGAGGAGTCGTTTGTGGGATCGTTTCACACCAGCAGAATGAGTGGAGGAGACAAAGCGCCTGCATGACCTTAAGCGCCAGGTGCTCACATAAATGAAAACACGCGCTTGTGCATGCGATGTTTATAGACCTTTTCGCGTACACATGGCTCATCCATGTGGTCCGGGGGCGTTACTGGGTGAAGGGCGGAGAGAGAGAGAGAGAGAGAGAGAGAGAGAGAGAGGTCTGGCGAGGGTTAATCCTGAGATCAGCCCGACGTGTGCACACAGGCGCGCGCTCGCTAAGCAGCGGTTGATGATGAGAAGCTTTAACCACAGCTTTAGCAGAGTTGCTGCTTTTGCATCTGTTTCAATGTGTTCTCTTTGCGCGAGGGGCCCAGGTATTGCACTACGTGCGAGCTCGGTTCAATGTTGACACACTTTTCTGTTTTAAAATATTGATCCTTGTTTCTTTGATTTGGCAAACGTCCAACGAAAGCAACCCATAAAACGACAACTCATTGGGTGTCGATGCCAGAATTGGTAAACCTTGTGTTCCAAAATACACCGTGATCTCATTCGATCGCTATCAAAAAGTACAGACAGCATGACGCATCCCTTAATATGGAATCACTATGACGATAAAGCTATTCTTATTCACCATATAACGAATATAACGATGCTGGACCGGAGGCGCAAGCCGCGGATTGGTCATAAATAGACATTATATAAAGGGTTATTCCTCCAGCTCCATCTGGTGACGTGCTTCTCAGCTACGTCGTGACACGGGTGGTGTTCTCCGTTTGCTTCATTGGGTCACGAACAAAAAGGGATCCACAGCCAAGTACAGCAGATCGGTGCAGTTTGGACCAAAGCGCTGCGGATGTTTTCAAGCCTGCGGGAACATTTTTGTGTGTGTGTTCTTTGTTTTTTGTTCTTTGTTTCAGCTGAATAAAAATTAAAAAAAAATAAACCACTGCAAACATCAGTGAAAAATAAGGTTCCCCGTCCAGTTTGGATCACTACCTAGAATGATGCATGCCCAGGCCTGTCACACATACTCAGCCTCTAAATGATGGAGAGACTAAAAGCAGTGAAATAGAACATTGATGCTGGGCTAGGGAAATGAGACTAATGACAACCAACTGGAGAGTAATGGACAGGGAACAAGACATGGACGAGAGGGAGAGGGGTGGAGAGTTAGCTCGATAAGCTCCACGTTGACCTATTTAAAAGCACAGAAATACATCCAACTGCCATCATCTACTCATTGATTGTGGGGTTGTATGGAAGCCATTTGGACAAATAGCTCTCGGGTCAGGTTGGTCACTGTGACACTGCCTCCGACTAAGGCTGCAAGAAACCATTGATTAATCTGTCAATTATTGTAAAGAAACAAAGAAAGTCGAATGTTCCCGGAGCCCCAGGGGACGTGTTCAAATAGTTTTTTTTTTTGCCAAACCAACAGTCCTTGGTCCAAATATAGTTTTAAAGGATATGAAATGCTTTTAAAAATGCAATCTGCTTACCCAAAGCCGTTAGGGCTGAAAGTAACCATCATCTCCATTATCGGTTAATCAGGCGATCACCTTCTTGAGTCATTAATTCATTGTTTAATTAAACACAACAGAGTGAATAATGCCTGTCACAAATCCTGAGGTTGTGTCATCACACTGTTAGTTATCCCCACGCTTCAACACTTGCATATAAAAATGTTCTGTTTGCTATTGAATAAAAAAAAAAGAAAGCACATCTTCCCAAATGAGAAGCTGGAACTAGAGAATAACACCAATACCATTATTTGAATGGTTGCAGATTATTCTTCTGTGAAGTGACTAATCGATAATGATAATGTTCGTGCTGAACAAATGCATCGTAGAGGCGAGACAGAAATAAAACACATACCCACACGGTCCAGCGGGGGATATCACAGTGTGTTGCCTCTCGGGCTGTAATGTCAAACCTCGTTGATTTATTCAGGAAGGTGGTACTTTCCGTCCTCCTGCCTCTGCCTGGACTTCTATTGTCAGCAGAGTTTGAATAAAGTTGAGCAAGCTGCTGCCACAAAAACACAGAACAAAGAGGGAGCACCTGACACAAGAGGACCTCTCAGACTGTTGGTGCTGGTATTTCTACCATTAAAAATAGTAGTGGACATCTGATAGCTGATTTAAAGGCACTTAGAAATGATACTCCTATTCCTCAAATTAATCCAATCCATTAAAACACTCCTTAAGTGACAAACTCATTATGACTGCGTTATTCCATTGCGGAGTTGGTGTCTGATTGTCGTTGGACTTTATCCCTCTACCACCTTTTATATAGTCTCTCAATAGTCACTTATTCCAAACATATTCATTGACAAGGGTTTGTCAGAGAACCAACTGACCTTCACTGGTAGGCCTGGAGCTAGGTTTAGCTAGTCTCTATGCGTCAGGCCCAAGGTGAGGTACCAAGGTTAAGGCTACAGGTGCCTTTTAGGGATATATATATATATATATATAGTGACAAGCAGAAATATTTTAGTTTATATGTTTTTAGTAAGAGGGTTGTGCCATCCATCTGTGTGATGGACATTGCAATCTTCAAAAAAAAGCTACTTTTGGTCCAGAAACCCTGAATTGAGCACATAAATGGGCATGTGCTATTATGATCTGTATAATAAATAAAATCATAAAAGATGATTTAGCTCTCATACGGACACGCACACAAACACGAGAGGGATCAATATAGCCCATAGCAGTGTTGAGTACTGAATCTAACCCACATAATCATCTGTAATCTCTGACACCAACACATTTGAGGGCTGACCACAAGCCTTCATCAGCTCAAAGCATTTAATAGCCACACATCCAGAGCCCCGCTGGGCTCTGCAGACACTAAAGAGGAGAAATGCAGTGAACAGTGAACCATAACCCTCTCAGTCAGAGAGCCATAAGAAGTATGGAAGGTAAATTAGGTTCATGCGTTGGTGCACGGAGGACCAGAGGCTGAATGGTGTCTCTTGACTCCTTGAATCCTTAATGTCACTGATTATCAGATTAACTGAATAAAATGGTAGACTGTAACTGAACTACAGGCAAGGTAAGAAAAGCCACACGCGGGCCAATGTTTGACCCGGGCTGTAACATTGTTAGTGTGGTTCTAATCTATTTATGAGAGAATCAGGAGAAACTGGGCTCTTACAGAATTACCAGCCTCAAGTTAGCGTCATGTAGACCAGAATACTCGTCCAAACAGCCCAAAGAGGTACTCGTGCCTCAGTCTGTCACCATGAGGAACCACACAGCTGCTTGTGACTCAATGTACCGGTGTACTCAATGTACCTGTGTACTCAATGTACCTGGCTGGGCAGTGGGCATTGAAACACGGAAAAACATTTGGTGAGGGGATTTAAATGACTCCCTTCTTTTGTCGTGAGAGGATTTTAAGTTTCTTTCTCTAACCCAAATAGACTGAATTAATGTCTTTTGGGGTTTTCATCATTTGCAAACTCAGGTCACAAAGTGATCTGGGATAAGCCCAGGCCCAGGACAGCTCAGCCTCACATAATGCACCTCGCCTTCATGGTTGATTACAGCAAAGATGTGTGTGACGTCACACTCAGCTGAGGACAAAGCCCACTCGTTTCTCCTAGACAGAGAGGTGGGGGGGGGGGGGGGGCTGTCAGTGTGCAAGGACAAGCGAGAGAGAGAAATGTGGAGTTATTGCAGATGGATTTGCTGCGGCAATGTGTGTGTGTGTGTTTGTGCGGTGTGAAAAAAAAAATCCTCTATTTAGATTCATGCGAGAGAGCAAATGGATTCCCATAATAAGCATGTGAATGCCTTCCTGTCCTGCTTGTCGGGATAATTACAGCATAATAACACTGCAATAACCAACTATCCTCACACTTCATATATGTTATATAGACTGTAACCTGGCTTTAGTGCCAACACCAATGCGTCCCCTTGTCTGCATGATGCAATGAAACTCCCAAGTGCATCAGAGGGAACTACGCCCACAGTGGTATCCCCCCCCCCCCCCCTCATGTAACAGTGTTCCTCATCACTTCATCCATACATATATTTACACATAGGTATAAATACAAGGCAGTGCTGGTTGCTCCCTCCCACTTGCACAGCCCAATGTGTAACAATGCCAAGAGGGCGTGAGTGTGCATTTCTCAAAAAATGTATTATTTACATTTTCTGCATTTTGTCTGCACACAAGCCCATGGTGGTGATACACGCATAAGCTGTGCATCACTTTGTCCCTATAACCACCGCGTGCACACACACACACACACACACACACACACACAGAAAGCCCGAGGAAGGCAGACAAAGCAGGGAACGCCCCCTGCACACTGCAAGCTACTGTCAGGTCATCAACTGGATCAGGCTGGATTCCGATCATTCTTTCATGAACAAAATGATGACTGTGACAACCTGTGCGTCCCAAGCGCGAACATCTAAGCATCAAGGAAAAAAAAAAAAAGAAGCAATAACCCCAACAACAGAATTCCAGTTCCACCATCAAAGTACACACAACGCAGCGGGTGCAGCAGGCTACGTTTACGGACCTTGAAGCCGACTTACCGAACAATAAAAGTACACTCCGGAGGAAACCCCGCAGCCTGGCAGCCCGGGCTTGACGCGTCCTTGTCGTGTGGGAGTTTGGCCCTCTTCCTTTATGTTATCTCTCCTGCGGACCGCTGCGTTGTCGCATTCCAGGTAGCCAAGGGGGCGAAAGTCGACTCAGATGCTAAGAGCCGTTAGCAGCCCGTAGCTGGTTGTCTGCTGGTGAGAACAATCGTTACGGATTCAGTCTCGCCCTCCCACTCTTTTCTTGCCACATAGCTCGCTTTTTGGGGGGTGGGGGTGGGGGGGGGATTGGGGTTGACCACGTCCCTTTCCTTCCTATGCCTGCCTTTCTTTTCCTTTTTTTTTTGGTGCTCGCAGCTGTTTTCGTTGTTTCAACCTTGCCTGAGATGTCTCCTGTCTCTTTAAACGGCAGCGTTTCCGGGGTTTTGCTCGGTAATGTTTAGGGGGCGTGGCTTCGCGGCCAGCTGAGCGACTGTCATTTAAGCGATTGGCCGCTTCTTTTTTTCTTAACCAATCAACGTTTAGGGGCTATGCTTCTTTTTAAACATGCAAATTTTTACAGTTATCCGACGCGGTGATTGGACTATGAATTAATTCAAGAAACGCCCAATACACGTGCTTTTTTCTACCCTCCCATTTTTCAGTGCAACGGGTGACTGGTATGCCGGAACTACGAATGTACATAACGTTACGTCTTAAAAATTTACAGAAAAATACAACAAACCATTATCTGATATCAAATCAAATACTGGATGTCGTCATATAACACTGACATCGAGTTTTGGGTGAATAGGGTTTATTGCGACGGTTAAGAACGCATTTAAATGTGCAGATGGTAAACCCCCCATTTTTCAGTCGTGTTGTCACACAGCTAAGAATAGATCAGCTACACGTTTTATTTTCAGATTAACTTGCAGCTGCACTGAGGTCCACGCCCATCCACCCCGTGCACACTGGGGTCTGATTATACCTTACCGTGGAGAGGAGGAGGAGGACTGTGCAGATAGAAGAAAGGCCGACTGGGAGCTCAGGAGACTAATACTTGCTTCATTTGCTGCTCTCAGCCATTTCTCTCTGTTGCCATACAAACACTGTGCACAGGGTCCTAGCAAAATGACCTCTGACATCCGGTTTAAGCACTGTCTGCATTACAAAATTGAATCCTCCTCGAGGATGAATTGAGGAGAGGAGTAGTAGAGCATGCATGCGGCAAGTAGTTGGAATTTTCTTCACATAGTGTGTCAAAGAGGCAAAGATTTGCATTCTAATACATGGTCTGAAAGGGGAAATGAAAGTTCTTCATTTGGTTGAACGAGCACCCCGCAAAAAAAAAAAAGCCTATTACAAATTTAGGATTGTTTCACAGATGGGACAGAAATAGTGGGCAGAAACAAAAGGACGTGTTTTATGTTTGCAGCACACAGACACATATTCAAGTGGATATTACATTTGAGGTCATTAACAGAGCTGTTGTCTAAATGGTGGCATCAACAGCATGTATGTTACCGCACAGTGGCCGGCGCCCCCTGCTGCCCGCTTATCAGAACTGTCATGTTCTCATTCCAAAAAGCTGTAGAAACAACTACCGGTAACTTAAAAACAAAATCTTTGAGTGTGGGTGAGCATACACATTTTGATCTATGAAAAAACTTTGGATACAATGTTGTGAAGTTGAACCACAAAGTGTTTAACACCAAACTCCATTAAGAAATGAATCCAAGTTAATATGAACTATACTGCACACTTGGCCAAGTAGGTTATAGAGAAAGTTACATACCATTTGCCACATGAAAACACAGCGGTCAGGTAAGGAAGTACAGTAGGCTGTCCAGTCAGCCGGATCATTTGAACACAGCACAACCAGTCAAAAATAAAATCTCATTCACATCTTGTAAAATATATACATCCCGTCACTCACTTCTAATATAATAATCAGTTATTGACAGAGCTTGTCGACTGTTCAGTCCCTTTTGATTTCTTTGACCCCTCTGTGCCGTGCTCCTTCTTCCTCTTTGGTCTTTTCTTCTGTCCTTCCTCTTGTCTGAATTGGTGCCTGTTGAAAAGCAGTCAGATTTGCATGTAAAGTCCAATGAAGTTGATCTAGTCGGCTTGAAATTAAACATGATGTGCCTTTCTGATGTTTAGCCACGTGACATCAGATTAAAATAAACCTTTATAGATCCAAATACTCAGTTGGTTTAAGACCTGTGTGTGTGCGTGTGTGTGTGTGTGTGTGCGCGTGTGTGTCGGGATGGAATGAGAGCAGTCCTGTTTAGTTGTTGCCTATCAGTTGCAGGTGTGGTGAAGAGTTGAGACCTCACCTGGACTGCCAGCGTCGGCCACTGTTCCAAACTCTGCCAAAGGAGGGGAGCCAGTTGGCGTCTGTGTGTGAGCTGTGATCAAAGTTGGCGCCGACTCTGTTGGGTGGAAGTTTCTTCAGCTTCTCTTGCTCCTCTGGCAAAGCATACGAGGAAAATTTAGTTTCACAAAAACATTTTTTGGGGTTTTATTATATATCCTTCAGTGTAGATGGAATAATCTTGTATCATTAAGAGTGACTAACAAAATTATGGGGGAGACCAATACAATGATCCTGCTTAAGTGCAATGGTGTTGTTTTTTTAAATGTAAAAACCCCCAAAAACTAGACGTATTATAAATCACTTCTTTGGTTTACAAAAGAGATGTGACCACTCTCTCATATTTGCTTGTGGAAACTTATTAGAACCAGAATGTTTATTTGAGCAATAAAACTGCAAGGCTTAAAACTAATTTAATGAAGAGATTTAAAAACGTGTGTGTGTGGGATTCCTACTCTGTTTGAGGAACCCTTCGAGCGATGGACCAATCTCAGGATGTGCTGCAGCAGCGGAGGTCCCCTCAAGAGGATCCTCCTGGAGCCACGGCGGTAAGGCGCCTAAGCAACAACACACACAGGGTACTCACAACTGAACAAAATATATACATCCAATATTGTATGTATATTTCCGGAGTACCAATGGCATTTCTACACCTATTTCACTATGTAAAAAAAAAATACTGTATCACTGTACCTGTATGTACATTTCCAGTGTTTGAATCCTGTAAAAAAGAAAAAAAAAAAGGTGATCAACTCAGGTGGTCGCATTTGTGCTCAAAAAAAGAAAAAAGAAAACGCGAGCGCTTTCTTAAATGAGAATTGTCCGTCTACCTGGTAGCCGATGAAGGTCAGGCCTTGTCCTGTTGCAGCACGAGGAGCTTTGACCATAGACTTGACATAGCTGCTCCCCGCCTGATGGTGAGATCCCTGGGGCGTAAATTGACAGCTGTTCCAGAGACAACAAGAGGAGTCACAAAGCAATGTCAGCAGCTATTGACGAGAACATGAAAAATGACGGCGGTAGACACAGTGTTACCTGACAGCGCCCTCGGCAGACTCGTCTGTGCCGTTGGGTCCATTGAACAACTCCGGCTCTGCGTCCCGCTGACATTGATTCAGGAAAAGCCAACAGTGGTTCATAGCGGAAGTCTAAGCACTAATCATGCTCCATCTCACGTTTGAGCACCACAATCCTCGCAGATTACTTTGGTCACAGTGTTAAAATAAACTTCAAAAAAAGGTCATTTTGAGTAATATGATTTAAGATGTTACTCAAAGTCATGTCATCCAAACAAACAGCGGCGGCCAAAGTGATGGATACTGCCCCTGCATCCTCGGAAAACAAACCTCTAAAAGAGACTGGAGGACCTCTTGGCGGTTCTTTTCCTGGGCCCGGATGTTATCAGCTTGCTGCAGCCATGAAAAGAGAAAACAAGGCAAATGTCCAGTCCGGTTAAAGTAACACCCCTTTGAAAGCTCTTGGTCTGGTTAAGTTAATAAACGGTAATAACATTGCATTACCTGTTTAATAAAATCATCCTCTATCTCCACAAATGAGTCCAACGCTTTCTCCACCTCAGCTTTAAACCTAAACAGAAACAAAACACTTAAACCTGCAAAGAATCTTTCATGAAATCACTTCTTGAGGCATCAAGCCTACCTCTCGGTTTCCTCCTCTGTGATGATGACCTTGTCCCTTAACTTGGGGTCGGCCTTATTCTCCCACCAGAACGTGTGAGTATTCTTCCTGTGTTCCGGGCTAAGGCCAAAAAGAAAAATTGCATCACATACATTTTTTTTCTTTTTTTTAAATTGAATATAAACCCATCAAGTCAAACGTACGTGGCCATGTGCTCCAACAGGCCTCCGTACAGCACGTTCATGTTCCCGTCAGTAACATCTCTTTCAATCTCACAGCCACAGCAGTAGCACCAGAACCTCGTCTTAGGCTGGGTGCAGTAGAACTTTTCCACTTGGGGTTTTTTAAGTGTTCGACGAGCCTCTTTCACCTGGCGAACACAACGAATAACGGAACACATACACGTTAGTTGAAGTCTTGCTCACGTTAGTTAAGTTAACCATAAAAACAACAGAAGAAGCTGGAGGTCGGTGACCGTCTTAATGTGACATCGCTTTAGGATTGTGACGTAGGTTAGCAAGCTAACGTTAGCTTCAGGGCTAACTGAAGCGTTACTAACGTTAGCCCTGAAGCTAACGTGTGTTATCAAGAGGTCACGTTCAGGGTGGTCGAAGATCGTCGCGGCGGTGCAGCCTCGGTGAATCAACTCACAAGGACCCAGTTCCTTACCTTTTCTAAGAATTTAAGAAGAACCACTCGAAGTCTGCTCTGATGGTTTTTCCCAAAGATATGTCCCTTCCCAGTGAATGTTGTTTGCCTGCAAATAGCACAATAATATGCACCCATTTAGAAGGTTTTTGACACCCCTAACATCTACTTAAACTGAAAAGAAACGTCCTGCCGAATCCATCAACTGGGGAGAAACAAGTCAACAATCACTCATGGCGTGCTACAGGAAGCAGACCGGATGTGGTGCTGCTGTTAAATTGTTCCGTCTCTCTTGTATATGAACAATTTTGCTGTTGTACTAGATTTTACTTTTTGACAATTGGCAGAGGAGACCACGATTTATTGACGATTTTGGAACAGTTCGTCACAGCCATACTGTTGTTAAAAACATTTTCTGAAAAATATAAATAAAAAGTTCAACAAAAAAAAAACATTTTCTGTAATAAGGTCTTACTTGTATACATACAATCGGAACAAATCTTCATACAATATTCTACCGGAACTTGGCAGTGTGACACCCACCGGAAGAAAGCGGTACGCTGTCGCCGTTGCGAATCTATTCATATTTGAAATGTCTTCAGTTGAGTATTTGAGAGAGTTTGTCAGCGAGCGACTATCCGCTGCTGCTGAAGAAATATGTGGAGTTTTTGTGAAAACCATCTTCGAGTACGAGGAAGAGATCGACCGGCAGCGCAGATTGTTGGATGTCGTGTGGAAACCACATATTAAGTTACACAGACTGGGTGTGTTAAACCAAAATGGTCTTCAAAAAAACGAAGAAATGTGACACAAATATGATCCCGATGGTTGAAATAGAAACCCATTTTCTTCCCTCACAGTAGTAACCTATTCATTTTGTTCTTTGTCCCTGCAGAGCTCCCAGAGTCACGTGTCTGTAAGCAGGAGGAGGTTCTCTCTGACCAGCAGCTGTGTCTCCGGGAGTGGAACCAGGAGGACGCAGATGCTCCACGGATTAAGGAGGAACAGGAGGAACTCTGCAGCAGTCAGGAGGGAGAGCAGCTTGAACCGAAGCAGGAGGCAGACACCTTTACGTTGAGTCCCACCTGTGAGGAAACTGATCACAGCGACGATGATCAACTTCTGGATTGGTCCACACCCACATCCACAAGTGTGGTACAGGAAACACCTCTAGGCTACATTTCATTTGAACCGAAAAATGAGCACCAGCTTCTCTCTTACAACTCTCGCAAAGCTGAAAGCGAAAATCGGAAAAGAGGCAGACATGGAGACTCTGAATCAACCGCAAATAGAGAGCCCAAATTCAATAAAAAAAAGCACAAAAGGGGCATTCAAAGTAACAATGCACATAGCCCCACCATGCCAACGACGGCCTCCAATGCAATCACGGGTAAAGAGTTTTTGCAATGTGACGAATGTGGACAGCATTTTAAGTACAAGTCCACACTGGAGAGACACATGAGGGTCCATACAGGTGAGAAACCACATCCGTGTAGCACGTGTGGAAAAAGATTTGGTAGGTCAACGACGTTGAAAAGTCATATGAGAACACACACAGGCGAGAGGCCGTATTCTTGCATCACCTGTGGGAAGATATTCAGTCAGATGTCGACATTGAACAGCCATTTAAAAATACACTCGGGTGAGAAACCGTATCCTTGCGTCACATGCGGAAAAGTATTCCGTCGGGCATCTCTTTTGAGTTCCCATTCAAGAATCCACACGGGTGAAAAACCATTTTCTTGCAAAATGTGTGGGAAAAAGTTTAATCGGAAATCGGTATTGATCACTCACGTAAGAATCCATACAGGTGAAAAACCGTATTCGTGCAACACTTGTGGAAAAAGATTCAGTTGGAACAAACTATTAAATGCTCATACAAGAGTCCATACAGGTGAGAAGCCTTATTCTTGCAAGTTGTGTGGGAAAAGATTTAGTTGGACGTCACAATTGAGAACTCACAAAAGAGTCCACACAGGTGAGGAGTCATAGCCTCGACCACCGTAGGAACATATTCCTAGTAAATATATTTTCTTTCATTGGAAAGGTATAAAAGAAAGCATTCTATTAAAACCAACACAGAGCCAAATGAATGCAAAACGGGTGGAAAAATCTTAAATGTCATACAACAACCCATAAATAGGGAAACACATCGTTCACTCTGTTTTCTCCCAGTAAAACAAATAGATCTTTGCAATGGCGTTGTCTTGATAATTGCTGTATAACAACAAACATTTTCCTTAAAGAAGGGTCAAAATATTTTGTCGTGATTTAGTACTTCATCAACAAAGCCATCATTATTTGTTTAACCTTGTTTATGTCCTTCATGTTATATCATTCGTATTGCATTTTGTGATAGGTCAAGTTTCATATAGGTTCACGTGTGTGAAAAATGAACACGTACAAATGTCATTAGTTTACATGATAATTTTCATCTGTGTTTTTTGAAAAGAACTTTGTCGGTCACACTCAACATGCTTCATGTGAGGAGGCCCTTGGCCTCCAGGTAATACAATATGAGGGCCGTGTAAATATTCCTGACTGACAGTCTGAAACAAGGGTAACACAAAAAATGGTTTTACTCTCCAAGGTAGTGTGATAATATTCTGTATGATTTGGGAAATACTGTATAAAGCTGTGTGAATTTCCGGTTAGTTCAAGTTTTTGGTATGATATGAATATGCATGCTTCACCAAGATCTCCTCCGTCCAGATTTGTGTAAGAATACCCCGATATAAAAAGTATTATACGGTATTCATGAATTTACTCTATATAATAATCAATGTTAAGTCTGACTTGAATTAATGGGGTGGGAAAAATAAGTTTACCCACTGTTCAGTCTTTATGAACTGAAATGAATATGTCGAACAGAACCTGTCTTTAAAATGTTATATTGTATTGTTATGAATCACAGTGCCGGCTTATGATAGTCTGTTACACTACAAGTTATACAACAGTTCTATAACAATTTTGAAATGCATGTAAGTGTAATCTCCAGTAAATGGACAGTGTTTAGGCTCATTCAAAGGGTGAAGGTCTACTGAGTTCAGAGCAAAAGTGCAAGCAGTTAAACATTTACACAATTACAAGTACCAATTTTCCATTACAGTAAAAAATGGTGTCAAGACAAAGTGTATGGCGTAGTGTGTACTTTTTAATGGCAGCTCCAGTAGGTATTAAAAAGACAATATTTAACCATATTTCATTTTAAACAAAATAAGTAGTGAGCGTCCTGATCCGTGTCGACGAAAGAAGACCAGCGACAAGAAATTTTTTAATACTGTCCTCTGTTCTTTCTCATTTCTCCGCATAAGTAGTCGTAAATAAGTGACTCTTGCAGGCCGATACAACTGACCAGCAGGATATCAATGTACCTTTGTCTCTTCTAAATAAATGTTAACTTTTAAAACTTTGATTGATTGACTTGTCAGATTCTTCTCATCAACCAACTCGGAGGGATCGGACATCCCAAGTTACCATCTTGGGAAAAGTAAAAACACAAAAGACAATAACTATATATAAAATATAACTCCTAGCTCCACTAACTGTTTTCAATACAAAGGAGACCCCTATTGTTTGATGATTTTGGAACAATTACCACATTTTCTGTAATAAGGTCAACAGTTACAGAAGGAACGAATCTTTATACAATACTCTACCGGGACGTGGCAGTGAGACACCAACAGGTGTTACACTGAAATCTGTGACCAATCAGGAACTGTGACTGCAGAAGGCGCTGTTTCACATCGTCTGCTCGTGCGTGCTACACAACGGAGGGCGAAGAAGAGCGTCTACGCAAACGTCGTAAACATGAGAGCGCTTACGCAAAAGGCGTAAAAGACTGAACTACATATTTAGGGGAGGTAACCTTGCTCGCAATTAGCCTCATGGTCACACATTCTGACGGCTGCTACTTGTCAGATATGGTGACCTCTGAGGTACTGGCTCTGCGAAGACTCCAATTAAGAAAATATGTGTCCAGAGTAATGTGAAGAGATGAAATAACAACCTCAAACAATATTTTGAAGTTTAACTCCTTCATTAAGCAGTTACAGTGGTGTCACACATTCTGACAAACCAATGTGCTTGTCCATATGACGCTTTCATCCGTGGAGGTAATGTATTAACGTTTACGTAGGCGCTCTTCTTCGCCCTCCATGGTCTAGCAGGCACGAGCAGACGATGTGAACCAGCGCCCTCTGCGGTCACAGTTCCTGATGGGTCACAGATTCCGGTGTAACACCGGAAATAATCTATACGCGGTTGTCGTTGCGAATCTAATCATATTTGAAATGTCTTCAGTTGAGTGTTTGAGAGAGTTTGTCAACCAGCGACTATCTGCTGCTGCTGAAGAAATATTCGGAGTTTTTAAAAGAACCATCGTCGAGTATCAGGAAGAGATCGAGCGGCAGCGCGGACTGTTGGATGTTTTTTTGAGACCCGAAGTGAGGTTACTCAGGATAGGTGAGTACTACTTTGTGAGGAACATCCGTGATCTAAAGCAACAAAGACGAGACAAAAATTTTCCAGCAAATGCTGTTCCTTTATTAATTGAACAGTAGGAAACATGACGGTTGTAGTCTATTCACACTCGTTGTATTTATTCACTCAGACGTTCGTGTTTCTATTTCTTTTGTCCCTCCAGAGCTCCCACAGTCACGTGTCTGTAAGCAGGAGGAGGTTCTCTCTGACCAGCAGCTGTGTCTCCAGGAGAGGAACCCCAGTGTGGACCAAGAGGACCCAGATCCTCCACAGATTAAAGAGGAACAGGAGGAACTCTGCAGCAGTCAGGAGGGAGAGCAGCTTGAACCGAAGCAGGAGGCCGACACCTTTACGTTGACTCCGACTTGTGAGGAAACTCATCACAGTGATGATGAGACTCCGTTTTTGAATCCTGACAAAAGTCAGAGTGAATCAGAGGCTCCTCCAGGTGAGAAGACATTTTTGTCCAAAACACGTGGAAAATATTTCCAACATAAAGAAAACTTGTCTGCCCACGTTAGAACAGCCCACAAGGTTGATCAACGATATTTATGCAGCACCTGTGGGAAAACATTCACTGCGATATCACATTTGAAGACTCATACAAGAATCCATACAGGTGAAAGGCCATATCCCTGCATCACCTGTGGGAAAAAGTTCACTCAGGGCTCAGCTTTAAAATCTCATACAAGAGTCCATACTGGGGAAAAGCCGTATTCTTGCATCACGTGTGGCAAAACATTCACTCAGGCCTCAGTTTTAAAATCCCATACAAGAATCCATACTGGGGAGAAGCCATATTCCTGCATCACATGTGGAAAAGCATTCACTCACAGATCACAATTGAGGTGTCATATAAGTAACCATGCTGGAGAGAAGCCATATTCCTGCATCACCTGTGGGAAAACATTTGCTTTTGCATCACATTTGAAGTCTCACACAAGAGTCCATACTGGGGAGAAGCCATATTCCTGCATCACATGTGGAAAAGCATTCACTCACAGATCACAATTGAGGTGTCATATAAGTAACCATGCTGGAGAGAAGCCATATTCCTGCATCACCTGTGGGAAAACATTCGCTTTTGCATCACATTTGAAGTCTCACACAAGAGTCCATAATGGGAGATGCCGTATTCCTGTAAAATATGTGAAAAAGTTTTCAGATTTTCTAGTAACTTCTTGCTCCACATGAGAAGAAGCCACAAGGCTGAAATGTCATAATTGCAACTCCTGTGATGAAATATTCTGAATGAATGATTACTTGTTGATTTGTCCAATAAAACAAGATTGTAATATCTTATTTAGATAGTATTTCTTCAGCAACAAAATAGGATATTGTTGGATTTACCTGTTTTTCTTTTTAATCTTAATCTATCTGTTAATGTTTTTGGGTAATTAACTGTAATCCCCTTGAATCTTATAGTCTTTGTTGCACATTGAGTGAACATAGCCTGAAAATGTTTAACCCTGTTCATATAAAATGTATATATTCCTTTATCTGAAGAAATAATTGTCAATCTGACAATTTCCTGCAAATTAAAATGATCTCTTAAACTGACAAACTCGCAGTGATGTTCACTAATGATTTTATCCTGTGTTTTTTTCATTTTTTCAAACTCCCAAAAAAAATCCCAATCAAAGATTTGACACTGCTGAAAAAATAAGGTTTTCCCATCTATAGAGGTAAACTATTTGGATTTAGCATGGGCGCAAATAAATAACCCCAAATTGACGCACTTTTGGTGTAAGATGACACACTGGCATTAATATCATGATGATCAAAGCTAGCTTAGGTGTATTGTGTGAAGCTGAAGGGATCTGAAGAGGAAGGTGCTGTATGAACTTAATGAAAGTAGAAGCAAAGGTTTTGGTTGGTCTTAGTACAGGAGCCTTTCAGTATTTAAAGGGTTACAGTATGGCCTCAATGTAATGTGGGGAAACGTTCCTCTTTGGATATTACCAACTAACAATGTGGATTTAATCCTGAGGGGAACATAAAAGGAAAGAAACCTGTATGACATAAGACTTAGTATATGTTGTGTGTGCATCTAGGCCTTCAGACATCCAGGCGACGTGAAATCGGACAAAGTATCTTCAGTTAGTCAGGTTTAGGCGATCAACCATTGTTTCCTAACGAGCCGTAGCCAACTTCCACTGACGAGGGAGTATTTAACTAGAGGTTGGGTGAAGCATTTGCTTCAGCGTTTGCAAGGGAGTCTTTCGTGGGAGTCATGACGAGCAGGACAAAGACAAGGGAGTATTTCTTGGGAGTCTTCGGGGCGGAAAGGAAATGCCGTAAATATAAACAACCCGATGACCTGCATGTGTTTCAATCTCTTCTCTCCTCTTTTTCTGCCTCTATCTCTGCTGACAAAAGCTCTTTCTACCGATCCAGAATTGACTCCTCATTTTCTAACCCCACTCCACCCTTCTTCCATCTTCTTTCCTCTTTCACCCCCCTGTCTCCTAACCGAGTTCTTACTTTAGTAACCTCTGCCAGTCTGACCACCTGCTCTCTTGACTCCATTCCATCCCACATTCTACAAATGTATCGCTCCTCCCCTTCTTCCTTTCCTCATCTGTCTCATTATCTCTTCTCTGTTATCTGGCTCCCTTTTTGTCCAAAACTCTTGAACGTGCATCTTTAACCAACTTTCCTCCTATCTCCACCGTAACAACCTCCTTGACACCCACCAGTCAGGCTTAAAGGCGGGCCATTCCACAGAGACCGCTCTCCTTGCTGTCTCAGATAAACTCCACACTGCTAGAGCTGCTTCTCTGTCCTCTTTCCTCATCCTTCTGGACCTTTCTGCAGCACCAGATCCTTATTTCCTCCCTCCAGGAACTTGGTGTCACAGGCTCTGATCTCTCCCTTCTCTCATCCTCCCTTGAGGGCCGCACCTACCGGGTAACTTTGAGAAGATCACTGTCGGAACCATGTCCTCTTACTACTGGAGTTCCTCAGGGTTCCGTCCTGGGTCCCCTCCTATTCTCTATCTACACCAACTATCTCGGCTCTGTCATTCGCTCGCATGGTTTCTCCTACCACAGCTATGCCGATGATGCTCAACTAAATCTCTCTGTCCCTCACTCAGACACTCAGACAATCAGGTGGGAGCATGGATGTCTGCCCTGTCTGCCTGACGTCTCTCAGTGGATGTCCTCCCACCATCTGAAAATCATCCCGACAACACTGAACTACTTCTCTTCCCGGGAAAAGGTTCTTCTACCCAGGACCTGACTGTTATCTTCGGCAACTCCGTGTTAAAGGCGACTCTGACCGCCAGGAACCTCAGTGTGACACTTGACAGCCAACTCTCCCTGACTCTGAACATCACAGCGACAACACGATCCTGTAGATACACGCTCTACAACATCAGTAGAATACGACCCCTTCTCACTCAGAAGGTGGCGTAGGATTCAGGCTCTTGTCATCTCCCACCTTGAATATTGAAACACTCTCCTGACAGGTCTCCCTGCAACCGCTATTGAACCTCTGCATCTCATCCACAATGCAGCAGCTCAACTGGTCTTTAACCTTCCCAAATTCTCCCACACTACTCAACTCCCCCGTTCTCTTCACTGATTTCCAGTGGCTGCCTGCATTCAATTCAAAGCATTACTGCTCACGTACCATCTTGTGAATGGATCGGGTCAAGTCTACATCCAGAACATTGTCAAACCCCACATCCCAACCCGCACACTCAGCTCTGCATCTGCCAAGCTGCTTGATCCTCCCTCACTGAGAGCAAAACACTTGACAAAAAAGACAGTTTCGACAGAAGTGGAGTTTGGAGAGAGTTTTGGGAGAGGAAAAAGAACCTGAACCTGCAGGGCACTGTTGCGATTTCTTAAAGAAACTAGGTTAAGGTGTAGTTTTATTATTAGTTAGAAGAGCCATGAAACTATTTTTCTGAAATGCCAGTATTGTCTGTGGCAGTGCGTATCTATTTAAGTTCGTTCCAACCATTTCATTCTATTTAAAGAAGAGTTAGAAGAAGAAGACGGCTGAGCTGCAATGCAAGTGGAAGTGGGAGAGATGCCCCTGAGGATTAGAAGAGGTAAATTAATGCTGGCATACTGGGTTAATCTCCAGGGGCATTGTGGAACTTACCCAACCAAAAGCATTCTGACAGACTGCTGGGAACATAGGGTATCCAATCACACAAGCTTTGGGTGGGTAGGTGATGTATTGGCGGAAAAAGCAGGGTTGTGTCAACTACAGTATTGCCCTACAGTCTCAATCTCCTCCATTTCTCCCTGGTTATTCCCATCTCCAAAGGTAGACTTTAGGATACAGCAAAAATTGAAGGATAAGTCGAATCAAATGCCAGCATGGAGCATATTACAGATTTATTTTGATCAGCACTTCTCAGACTTTACGTTCAAATTTACGGACGGATCTAAAGACCCCAAAAACAGGATGTGCAGGAGCAGCAAATTATATCCCGTGTGAGACTGAGATCTGAATCAGGCAAAGAGTATAAGATCATGTGTCAGTATATACCACAGAGCTATTGGCAATACTATTGGCCCTGCAGTGACTAGATAAGAGGGAAACTAACAACACCGTACTTGCATCTGATAGTTTCTCAGCACTTTCTGGCATAGAATCCGGTAGATCAAATATCAGGAATGATATGATCAATGAAATATACCTCATAATGTATAGGATGGAAAGTAGAAGTCAAACCACGCAATTCATCTGGGTACCAGCACATGTTGGTGTGGAGGGGAATGAACAGGTTGATATTCTGGCCAAACAAACACTGAGAATTAAGAATATAGGCTTACAAGTTCCATAAAGCAAATCTGAGGTCAAGCAATGCATTAGAACATATGCAAATAAAGTATGGCAAGAGTACTGGGATGATCAGGAAACTGGAAGGCATCTCTACAAAATTCAAAAACATGTTTGGGGAAGGAGGGAAAGAAGGGAAGGAAACGTCATCACTCGATTGAGAACAGGACACACAGGACTCAATCATTCATTACATGAAATAGGCAAGCACCCAAATGGGAAATGCTCACAATGTGACCAACCAGAAACTGTGGAACATGTATTGTTACAATGCGGCAGCTCCAGTAAACAGAGGGAACGTCTCCGTCAGTCACTTAACAAGGCAAAACACCAGGACTGGTCACTGTCAGGTCTAGTAGAGAATCAAGCAGATAAAACGTATGGTTTCATTATTTAGTTTTTAAGAGAAACGTTTTTAGTCAAACGGATCTTGTTTTTTTTTCTTCCCCATGATCTTTATCTCATCTCTTAGTGTTCTGCATAATCTCCTGCTCCACACTCCAGTCCAGATGGTGGTGGTAGTGCACCTACAAAATGGTTTGCGAACCGCCAATAAACAATAAAAGAAGAAGAAGAGGAACAAGAAGAAGAAGAAAAAGACGACGGCTGAGCTGCAACCTCAATGGAAAGCGGAACCTTAATGTGACCGGTGGTTTAAGTCGGACCTTTATACCGTGACACCCACCCGTTGCTTTGTGTTGAAGTGGTGCAGGTAATTTTTTCATCGGTTACCAACAATGTCTTCAGTTGAGTGTTTGAGAGAGTTTGTCAACCAGCGACTATCTGCTGCTGCTGAAGAAATATTCGGAGTTTTTAAAAGAACCATCGTCGAGTATCAGGAAGAGATCGAGCGGCAGCGCGGAATGTTGGATGTTATTTGGAAACCCGAAGTGAGGTTACACAGGATAGGTGAGTACAACTTTGTGAGGAACATCCGTGATCTAAAGCAACAAAGACGAGACAAGATTGTCCAGCAAATGCTTTTCCTTTATTAATTTAAAAGTAGGAAACATGACGGTTGTAGTTTATTCACACTCGTTGTGTTTATTCGCCCAAACGTTTGTTTTTCTATTTCTTTTGTCCCGCCAGAGCTCCCACAGTCACGTGTCTGTAAGCAGGAGGAGGTTCTCTCTGACCAGCAGCTGTGTCTCCAGGAGAGGAACCCCAGTGTGGACCAAGAGGACCCAGATCCTCCACAGATTAAAGAGGAACAGGAGGAACTCTGCAGCAGTCAGGAGGGAGAGCAGCTTGAACCGAAGCAGGAGGCCGACACCTTTACGTTGACTCCGACTTGTGAGGAAACTGATCACAGTGATGATGAGACTCCGTTTTTGAATCCTGACAAAAGTGAGAGTGAATCAGAGGCAGATCCTCCAGCTAGCACGTGTACCAGCTCGTTAGATGAGGAAATGGACTGTGAGCGTTTTGTGGGACCAGAACCAAACATCTCTCATGAATCTGATAGCAAAGATCAGAAAGGAGTAAAACGTAGTTTAACATCAACCAAGGAGCCACAACAGCAGATTCTGGCTCCTCCAGGTGAGAAGACATTTTTGTGCCAAACATGTGGAAAATATTTTCAACATAAAGAAAACATGTCTGCCCACGTTAGAACAGCCCACAAGGTTGATCAACCATATTTATGCAGCACCTGTGGCAAAACATTCACTAATGCATCATGTTTGAAGAATCACACAAGAATCCATACTGGGGAGAAGCCATATTCCTGCATCACCTGTGGGAAAACATTCACTCAGGCTGCAAATTTGAAGACTCATATAAGAATCCATACTGGGGAGAAGCCATATTCCTGCATCACCTGTGGCAAAACATTCAATCAGGCTGCAAGTTTCAGTTCTCATATGAGAATCCATACTGGGGAGAAGCCATATTCCTGCATCACCTGTGGCAAAACATTCAATCAGGCTGCAAGTTTCAGTACTCATATGAGAATCCATACTGGGGAGAAGCCATATTCCTGCATCACCTGTGGCAAAACATTCAATCAGGCTGCAAATTTGAGGACTCATATAAGAATCCATACTGGGGAGAAGCCATATTTCTGCATCACCTGTGGCAAAACATTCACTCATGCTGCAAGTTTCAGTTCTCATATGAGAATCCATACTGGGGAGAAGCCATATTCGTGCATCACCTGTGGGAAAACATTCACTAATGCATCACATTTGAAGAATCACACAAGAATCCATACTGGGGAGAAGCCATATTCCTGCATCACCTGTGGCAAAACATTCACTAAATCATCAAATTTGAGGACTCATATGAGAATCCATACTGGGGAGAAGCCATATTCCTGCATCACCTGTGGCAAAACATTCACTTATGGATCAAGTTTGAAGTCTCACACAAGAATCCATACTGGGGAGAAGCCATATTCCTGCTTCACCTGTGGGAAAACATTCACTCGGCCAGAATGTTTGAAGTATCACACAAGAATCCATACGGGGGAGAAGCCATATTCCTGCATCACCTGTGGCAAAACATTCACTCGGCTACAACAGTTGAAGACTCACACAAGAATCCATACTGGGGAGAAGCCTAATCCTGTATAATATGTGAAAGATGTTTGTAATGGTAAAATATGTTACAACATAATCTTATGCCAAAAGAGTGATTATTGTCTGTGTTGAAGCAATGTGAGAAGAAAAGGGAAATCCAAAAGTTGTCTTTTGCAGCTGTGTGAAGGAGGACAGTCAAACCGGCCTTCACCCGAATGCTCGAACAAAGGAGCTCGGTTACTCCCATCTTTGCCTTGATTCGTTTCCTGCTTGATTTATAACTTTTCATCTCTGTTATCTCACAGGTGGTTTAGAGTTTTAGGTTTCTGTTTCTCTCGTGGCCGCCTACCACCAGAAATGACCTTCATGTGTGTGTATAAGAACTCAGCGTTTTCTCTCCACAGAGCACAGTGATACGTGCTGTGTAGTTGACCCCCTGCTTGCAAGCAATAAATGGACTTTTTGCAACTTTGATCATTCATCAAGACTCTGTTTTATTAGACAAATCATTCTCTTCTACCGGGCTTATTGAAATATTCCACAACAATTTGGCGTCACAAACAGAATTCACTGACTGTCCGTCAGGCTCCGGGGGACCATCTGGAAAAAAAGGCCTTTCCCAGGATCACCAGCTGATGATCCTGCCTCATCCCTCCTTAGACAAGAGAGATCGGGCGGAAACCGAAGGAGTCCTGATTGACGTCACGTGTATCCAGCAAAAAAAAAAAATTCTACAAACTTTGGTAAGAAGTTGAAATTCCAATTATAAAGCAACAGTAAGAGTTGAACATAGCGGAAACGGATGACTGATCAAGTGGTTGATGTAGTCTGGGGAATATAGGCCTACAACAATTTTATACCATTTGGGTATTTTTATCTATTTATTTATTTTATTTTGAGTACATGATTCCGGGATATTTCTAATGCATTATTTTATGCGAAGATAGATGGGACTGTGTACGATAGAAATTCCACTTGGAACAAATTCTCCGAGGTTGTAACACTCGCTATTGACTACCCGGGTACAATAAGACCGTTGTTATAGTTAACCAAACGTGAATTCTACCTGTAGAATAAGATCGTGGCTGTAGCACATGTGAGTTTTACGCTGAAGCAGGTAAATTGATATCGTTGTTAATGTTAACCAAACATGAGGTCTACTGAATTACCTTATGAATAAGATCGTGGCAATATTTTTTTTGCAACGTTTTTCCTTGTATAAAGAAACTACGCCTTACGGTGATGACTGTATTGTAATAAGTAAACCGGTAGGGTCCACACCAGTAAAAGATGGGTGGCCAGTTCGCAAAACACACGGAACCGTGGGATCCGATTGTGGCAATGATGCAGCAGAAATACGGGAAAACATGTACAGAGTGTCTCCCATACTGGACAAGAGTTTGGTTTTCCAGAAAACGGCTCGTTTGCCGCTAAACTTAAAATGTTAAGAGGGGATTTCGAAGCAAGGTTGAAAGAATTGAAAAGTGGTTAAAAGGTCAAAGTGAAAGACTTACCGTTCCAACCAGGCACGTCAGACACGTGGGCGACAGCGCCACCCCGGGACTGACAGAGGTGGTCAACAATTCGGCACTTCAGACTGACGGTGTGTGTTTGAGGGAGGTTGCACGTGTGAAGGGATGACGACAGAGGAAACAAAGGAGCTCGGATACTCCCATCTTTACCTTGAATAGTTTCCTGCTTGATTTATAACTTTTCATCTCTGTTTTCTCGCAGGTGGTTTAGAGTTTTAGGTTTCGTTTCTCTCGTGGCTGCCTACCACCAAAAATGACCTTCATGTGTGTGTGTATAAGAACTCAGCGTTTTCACTGCTCTGAGACGCCATCTCCACAGAGCACATTGATACGTGCCTGTGTAGTTTACCTCCTGCTTGCAAGCAATAAATGGACTTTTTGCAACTTTGATCATTCATCAAGACTCTGTTTAATTAGAAAAATCATTCTCTTCTACCAAACGTATTGAAATATTCCACAACACTATTGAGGTTGATTGCTACACGCAAATCAAGTTTATAGAAAAAGAACTAGATGACCTGCAGCTTTAATTCAAGCGGAACCTTAAAGTGACTGAGGTCTCCAGTCGGAACTTTATAGTGTGACCACCCAGCCGTTGCTCGGTGCCGTGGACGTGCACGTTATTGTTTCACCGGTAACCAAGCAACAATGTCTTCAGTTGAGTGTTTGAGAGAGTTTGTCAACCAGCGACTATCTGCTGCTGCTGAAGAAATATTCGGAGTTTTTAAAAGAACCATCGTCGAGTATCAGGAAGAGATCGAGCGGCAGCGCAGAATGTTGGATGTTATTTGGAAACCCGAAGTGAGGTTACACAGGATAGGTGAGTACAACTTTGTGAGGAACATCCGTGATCTAAAGCAACAAAGACGAGACAAGATTTTCCAGCAAATGCTGTTCCTTTATTAATTGAACAGTAGGAAACATAACGGTTGTAGTTTATTCACACTCGTTGTATTTATTCGCCCAAACGTTTGTTTTTCTATTTCTTTTGTCCCTCCAGAGCTCCCACAGTCACGTGTCTGTAAGCAGGAGGAGGTTCTCTCTGACCAGCAGCTGTGTCTCCAGGAGAGGAACCCCAGTGTGGACCAAGAGGACCCAGATCCTCCACAGGTTAAAGAGGAACAGGAGGAACTCTGCAGCAGTCAGGAGGGAGAGCAGCTTGAACCGAAGCAGGAGGCCGACACCTTTACGTTGACTCCGACTTGTGAGGAAACTGATCACCGTAATGATGAGACTCCGTTTTTGAATCCTGACAAAAGTCAGAGTGAATCAGAGGCAGATCCTCCAGCTAGCACGTGTACCAGCTCGTTAGATGAGGAAATGGACTGTGAGCGTTTTGTGGGACCAGAACCAAACATCTCTCATGAATCTGATAGCAAAGATCAAAAAGGAGTAAAACGTAGTTTAACATCAACCAAGGAGCCACAACAGCAGATTCTGGGTCCTCCAGGTGAGAAGACATTTTTGTGCGAAACATGTGGAAAATATTTCCAACATAAAGAAAACTTGTCTGCCCACGTTAGAACAGCCCACAAGGTTGATCAACCACATTCCTGCATCACCTGTGGCAAAACATTCACTCATGCATCAAGTTTGAAGAATCACACAAGAATCCATTCTGGGGAGAAGCCATATTCCTGCATCACCTGTGGCAAAACATTCACTTGGCCAGAAAGTTTGAAGAATCACACAAGAATCCATACTGGGGAGAAGCCATATTCCTGCATCACCTGTGGCAAAACATTCACTGTTGCATCAAATTTGAAGTCTCACACAAGAATTCATACTGGGGAGAAGCCATATTCTTGCATCACCTGTGGCAAAACATTCACTCAGCCAGCAAGTTTGAGGAATCACAAAAGAATCCATACTGGGGAGAAGCCATATTCCTGCATCACCTGTGGGAAAACATTCACTCAGGCTGCAGGTTTGAGTACTCACACAATAATCCATACTGGGGAGAAGCCATATTCCTGCATCACCTGTGGGAAAACATTCACTCACACAGCAAGTTTGAAGAATCACACAAGAATCCATACTGGGGAGAAGCCATATTCCTGCATCACCTGTGGCAAAACATTCACTCGGCCAGAACGTTTGAAGTCTCACACAAGAATCCATACTGGGGAGAAGCCATATTCCTGCATCACCTGTGGCAAAACATTCACTCGGCCAGAACGTTTGAAGTCTCACACAAGAATCCATACTGGGGAGAAGCCTTATTCCTGCATCACCTGTGGCAAAACATTCAATCGGTCACAACATTTAAAGATTCACACAAGAATTCATACTGGGGAGAAGCCGTAATCCTGTATAATTTGTGATAGGTGTTTCAGAAGTTCTGGTATCTTAATTGTCCATGTGAGGAAAATCCACAAGGATGAAATGTCATAAATGCAACTCCAGTGATGAAATATTCTGAACAATTGTTAATCTTAGAAAGGCGTTGAAGTGAAAAGTATTTTCATTCATCTCTTCCTCCAACAGGCATAACCTAACATAATTTCAGTCTGTCCATCCCGGGAGAGGGTTTTCCTCCTCTGATGTTCTCCCTAAGGTCTCTTCCCTTTTTTCCCCATTGAAGGGTTTTTTCATTTTTTGGGGCAGTTTTTCCTGAGCCGATGTGAAGGTTTTGGGACAGAGGATGCTGCATGTGTACAGATTGTAAAGCCCTTTGAGCCAAATTTGTAATTTGTGATTTTGGGCTATACAAAATAAAATGAATTGAATTGAATAACCATCGCGCTGAAACCCGACCGGATGCGTGTTCACTCATTAATTTAATAGTTGTAGTTAAATAATTTCCCTATAAAACAAGATCCCAGTTTCTTATTTAGATAGTACTGATAAGTAAATATTTTTAGTGCTCATTTAGGGAGTCACTGTCTTATCCTGGTTGAGGAGTGCAAGGTCAGAGGTCAAAACAGAAATTTTTAACCAGGCAGAAACAAATATTTTCAACACTTGTGCTTTGTTTGTTATGTTCACATTATTGAGACACATTGCATGTGTTTGGATCTCGTGTTGCGGGGGGAGGACCGGCTCCCCCTCAACGCCAGTTTTAGGCCAATAGAAACCTTGTCTTCTATATCCAACAACAAGTTCAAAACGTGATTCAGTTTTTTTTTCGGCCTGTGGTCCGACACAACTGCTCCTGCCTTTGCAGACGCAGCTCTGTTACTTGTGATCTGACAAATAAATCTACCAGAATGAGAGAAGTTGTTTGGCTGAATTCTTCCAGATCTCACCAACCGGGCTTCCAATTTTGTTCACTTTTTTCAGTGTTTATTCAGCCACACAATAGAGTATTGTTGTATTTTCCTGTTTTTTTCCTTTATGTAACTTGCTGTTTACGAAATGTTTTTGTGGAATTTTCTGTAATCCACTTAAATCTTTGAAAGGTCTTCGTGAACATATCCTGCAAACGTTTAACCTGTTGGATGTGTGTGTTATTATTTTCTGAAATGTCTATATATATATAGACATTTCAGAAAATAATTGTCAATCTAAAAAAATATCCTGCAAATAAGATGGATTGATTTCTTATCCTCATAAACCCTCAAGTAGTGTTCACTCTTGATTTCATCCTGGCTTTTTTTATATAAAACACAGGTCATTTGTTTTTTAGATCGAAGGTATTTTTCTAAATAAACCACATAATGGTTTTCGTTAAGATAAAGACTTGACACTCTAGTAAAAGTTAGTAACAAGGTTGGGAAAGCAGGACATTATGGCCATAGTCTATTTTGATAAAGAGAAAGCATGTGACTCCATGTGGAGAGCGGGCCGATTGATTAACATATATAGTTAAGTTAAAGTTGGAGATGCCGTGTCAGAAGAATTCGCTATTGTGAATGGGATCCCTCAAGGTAGTGTTACTGGCCCCTTATTTAATATTATGATAAATAACGTCTTTGTGGGCATTGATAGAGATATTGGCTCCTGGCTATATGCTGACAATGAAGCAATGTGAAAATGACAAGTCTGTCCTTACAGTCAAATTTATTGCACTAATCTTGGCACTGTAAAAGAGGTCAGAACTGAGAGAGGTCGTCTGTTAAGATTCAAAACAGCCTAATGTCAAAAGAGAATTTGGTGATGGAAAAATCACTCATGTTTAGATATCATATACTGTGAATACATTTGGGTCCCTGCTCATGAAGATGTAGAGCAGTGTTTCTCAACTGGTGGGACCCGTTTGTAGTGGGTCGCGGGCCATTGCATGGAAGAAAAAAAAGTTTAAAAAAAAAAATTCATCCTGGGATTTTATTTTGAAGGGACTTTCTCTAACTCAGCGGAGTGTCGGTGCGGACGACAAAGGAAGACATAACATTTGTTAGATCATTTAAAAAGAGATGGAGCGAACAAACGCATCAGAGGCACGTGTTAAAAAATAGGAAGCCTGGATGTGGATTCAGCCCACCAACTTCTCTCGATCTGGTAGATTTATTTGTCAGATCACAGGTCAAGTATCAGTGCTGCGTTTGCAAAGGCAGGAGCAATCGTGCCCGCCCGCATGCCAGAAGAACACTAACTAACATCAGAAAGAACATCATGTTTTATAACCCTTTCAAGACAGAGATGGAAAGATTTCTATTGGCCCTAAACTGGCGTAGAGGAGGATCTTCCACCTCCCGCACCTAAAGACCCGGTCATATCCAATGTCCAGAATCCCGACCTAACGTAAACAATGAACAGAGTGCGTGTGTTGTATCGTGGTGTTCGATGTGACTCTCAACCCCCCTCATCTGGCACATCTGCTGGTTGACCCGCTGACCTTGCTTCCTCAGTCAGGACAGAAACTGACCCCCTCTCTAGACCTTGTTGTGTTCAAAATGAAGAAACTCTGGACAAACAAAAGATGTCTTGGATCCAAAAAGTCAAATCAAAAAGAATTTAATAAAACTAAGCATTACGGTAAAAAGGTGACTAGGTATTTGAAGTTTTCCATAGGTAAAACGGTGTGATGACTCATTACGCTGAATCTTGAGTTCAAAGAAGCTTGGATTTTGAAGGCTTCTCAGTCTATCAGTTGTGGTGTTATCAAGTATTACATGAATGCATTTGAGTAGATCACATTACATTGAATACAATCATAACTGTACATTACATGTCATTTAGCTGACGCTTTTATCCAAAGCGACGTACAATAAGTGCATTTCCACATAGAGATACAAACTCAGAAGAACAAGTAACAATAAAGTACATTTTTCACCAAATAAGCAGTTTCAAAACATGTTATAGAAAAGTGCCATTATAAGTACAATTTAAGTGCTATCATTTGTTAGTGCTACGGTTTGCTAGTGTTTTAGTCAAGGTAGAGTCTAAAAAGGTGTGTCTTGAGTTTTTGACGGAAGATGTAGAGGCTCTCTGCAGTCCTGATGTCATCGGAGAGCTCATTCCACCATCTGGGAGCCAGGACAGCAAAGAGTCGCGATCTCGCCGAGTGCTTTTCTCTCAGTGAGGGAGGAACAAGCCGCTGGGCAGATGCAGATCGGAGTGTGCGGGTTGGGATGTAGGGTTTCACCATGTCCTGGATGTAGACTGGTCCCGATCCATTCACAGCATGGTACGTCAGTACCAATGTCTTGAACTGGATGCGGGCAGCCACTGGTAGCCAATGAAGAGAACGGAGAAGCGGTGTGGTGTGGGAGTATTTCGGAAGGTTGAAGACCAGTCGAGCTGCTGCATTCTGGATGAGCTGTAGTGGTCGTATGGCCGTAACTGGGAGACCTGCCAGCAGAGAGTTACAGTAGTCAAGGCGGGAGATGACAAGCGCCTGAATCAGTACCTGTGCCGCCTTCTGAGTGAGAAGGGGTCGTATTCTCCTGATGTTGTAGAGCGTGTATCTACAGGATCGTGTCGTCACTGCGATGTTGGCAGTCAGGGAGAGTTGGGAGTCAAGTGTCACGCCGAGGTTCCTGGCACTCTGATTGGGCGTTAACACGGAGTCGCCGAAGTTAACGGTCATGGCCTGGGTGGGCGAGGTTTTTCCAGGGAAGAAAAGTAGTTCGGTCTTGTCGGGGTTGATCTTCAGGTGATGAGCGGACATCCACTGGGAGATGTCAGTCAGACATGCAGAGATCCGTGCCGCCACCTGAGTGTCCGAGTCGGGGAAGGAGAGAATTAGTTGGGTGTCGTCGGCATAGCTGTGATAGGAAAAACTGTGCGAGCGAATGACGGAGCCAAGGGAGTTGGTGTAAATTGAGAAGAGGAGGGGACCCAGGACGGAGCCCTGAGGAACTCCAGTAGTAAGGGGACATGGTTCCGACACTGATCCTCCCCAAGTTACCCGGTAGGTGCGACCATCAATGTAGGATGAGAGAAGAGACGGTCAGGTCCTGAGTGGGCAAGGCGGCGAGGCGGCTCTAGCAGCGTGGAGTTGTTCCGCGACAGCGAGGAGAGCAGTCTCTGTGGAATGGCTCGCAGAGTGGCTCTCGTAGCATGCACCGGTTCAGTCAACCACGGAGCTGGAGGGAATCTGCCAGCCCGTCAAGTCTTAAGCGGACACAGCGAGTCGAGCGAGGATGACAGAGTTGTTAGGAGAGTCTCTGCGGCAACGTTCGGATGCAAAAGTGCGAACGAGTTGGTTGAGGGGAGATACAGTGAGGTTAGTTGTCGTGCAGTTCCAGTTACATTGATATTATTCTATTGATTACAGTTTTAAAATTACAGTGGTTTTGCAACATTCCCATTACTTTATTAAATACATATCCCCAGAATCATGGTTGTGTTTTGTTGTACACTAAATGCATTTTATCTATAGTTAATTTATGTACCTGGTCGTCAATTCATTTTTTAATATCCTACAACCTACAGAAAAGCTTCTGATTGTCCGTGTATGTCCTCGTGTCTGCCTGCTCTGCACATCCTGCTTTCCCTCTGACCTTGAAATCTTCAGCAAAACAGAGCAAAGATTCTCTAACTCCGCACTACAAAAAAAATTTTGATTATCACATTCAGAAATACACAAATGGGAAGACATACAAAGCTAAGTATAGAAGAAAGGAGGTCAGAATATTGAGTTTGAGATTCTGACAGACTGGACACAACTCAATGCTGTATTTAATGGCTAAAAATGTAAAGTTATAGACTAAACAATTCAGTGAGAAACAAACAGTTGGGACAGGAGTTGCGTTTGAAGAGAGTTCTGGCGAGAGCTGCAGGCACTGTTGAGATTTCTTAAAGAAACACGATTAAGTGTAATCTGTTAGAACAGTGATGAAACTGTTACCCTGAAAATGCACACAGCAGTACTTTAAGTGACGGTATGTATCTATTCAAGTTGATTGCGACCCGCAAATCAAGTTTATAGAAAAAGAACAAGATGACCTTCAGCTTTAATTCAAGCGGAACCTTAAAGTGACTGAGGTCTCCAGTCGGAACTTTATAGCGTGACACCCAGCCGTTGCTCGGTGTCGTGGAAGCAGATCCTCCACAGATTAAAGAGGAACAGGAGGAACTCTGCAGCAGTCAGGAGGGAGAGCAGCTTGAACCGAAGCAGGAGACTGACACCTTTACGTTGACTCCGACTTGTGAGGAAACTGATCACAGTGATGATGAGACTCCGTTTTTGAATCCTGACAAAATCCTGACAAAAAGCTCGTTAGATGAGGAAATGGACTGTGAGCGTTTTGTGGGACCAGAACCAAACATCTCTAATGAATCTGATAGCAAAGATCAAAAAGGAGTAAAACGTAGTTTAACATCAACCAAGGAGCGACAGCAGCAGATTCTGGCTCCTCCAGGTGAGAAGACATTTTTGTGCAAAACATGTGGAAAATATTTCCAACATGAAGAAAACTTGTCTGCCCACGTTAGAACAGCCCACAAGGTTGATCAACCATATTCCTGCATCACCTGTGGGAAAATATTCACTAATAAATCAGCATTTGAGATTCATGAAAGAGTCCATAGTGATGAGACACCATTTTCTTGCAAAACATGTGGAAAAGATTTCAAATGTAGTAAAACCTTTAAAGTCCACATGAAAGTTCACACTGAGAAAAGACTGTATTCTTGCAACAGCTGTGGCAGAACATTTACTGATGCAAGTTTCAGGACTCACATACGAATCCATACTGGGGAGAAGCCATATTCTTGCCTCACCTGTGGGAAAACATTCACTCAGGCTGCAAATTTGAGTACTCATATGAGAATCCATACGGGGGAGAAGCCATATTCCTGCATCACCTGTGGCCAAACATTCACTCGGCCAGAAAGTTTGAAGTATCACACAATAATTCATACTGGGAAGAAGCCATATTCCTGCATCACCTGTGGCAAAACATTCATTCGGCCACAACATTTGAAGTCTCACACAAGAATTCATACTGGGGAGAAGCCATATTCTTGCATCACCTGTGGGAAATCATTCACTCAAGCATCAAGTTTGAAGAATCACACAAGAATCCATACTGGGGAGAAGCCATATTTCTGCATCACCTGTGGCAAAACATTCACTCAGGCTGCAAGTTTGAGTACTCATCTGAGAATCCATACGGGGGAGAAGCCATATTCCTGCATCACCTGTGGGAAAACATTCACTATTGCATCACATTTGAAGTCTCACACAAGAATCCATACTGGGGAGAAGCCATAATCCTGTAAAATATGTGAAAGATGTTTCAGAAGTTCTGGTATCTTAATTGTCCATGTGAGAAAAATTCACAACGATGAAACGTCATAGATCCAACTCTTGTGTTGAAATATTCTGAGCAATTTCTACAATTAATATTTGGATCTTACTTCAGCAAAAAAATAAGATGTTGTTGTTCCTTCATGTAACTTGCTGTTAGTTACATCTTTTGGGGTAATTTACTACTAAAATCTTCGAAACAACTTTGCTTGCAAATTGAGTGATGTGGAATATTTCAATAAAAGTTCGGGAGAAGAGAATGACTTGTTTCTAGGGGCGATGGTGAAGTAGCGTGGGAGCCGCATGGGTGACGGTTCAAATCCCGGTTGCTCCATGTCGAAGTGTCTCCGTGTAAGACACCTAACCCCCAATTGCTCTCCAGGCAAAATGTAAAGCATGGCTTATAATGCAATGTAAGTCGCTTTGAATGAAGGCGTCCGTTCAATGACGTGTAATGTAAGGTAGGTTCATCTAATAAAACAGTCTTGGTGAATGATCAAAGTTGCAAAAGTCCATTTATTGCTTGCAAGCAGGAGGTCAAATACACAAGCACGCATTACGGTGCTCTGTGGAGATGGCGTCTCCGATCAGTCAAAACACTGAGCTTTTATACACACAAGTTAAGGTCATTTCCAGTGGCAGGTGGCCACGAGAGGCTCCGGACCCTAAACACTAAAACACCTGTGAGATAGCAGATATGAAAACTTACAAACCAAGTGAGAAATAAGCCAGGGTTAAGATGTGGGTAACAGTCCTTTGTTCGAGCATTTGTGAGAAAGCATGTTTGACTGCCCTCCTCTACACAGCTGCAAAAGGAAACTTTAGAATCACCCTGCTTTTCTCACATTACTTTGATACAGACCATAATCACCCTTTTAGCATAAGGTTACGTTTTAACATAGTTTACCATTACATTCCACTCTTTTGATTATTCTATAATCACACATAATATTGAAAAATATGTTTTTGTGAGGCCAAGTTTTGGGTTGTTTAGCAAGCAAATAAAAAACACCAGGAAACATGAGATTATAAAATAAAAAATGTCAAAACTAGCTCTCCCTAGCCTCCTGGGGGGGTTCGATGGCTCAGTGATACGAGAACCACTCTTTAGGTAGCTGGCTACAAAATCACAAAAGGATACTTAGATAAAATGAAACCGAAAAGAGGAATAATATGAGTGTAACCGTGGTGACACAAACAAGGGCTTTGCCAACTTTCTTTCCTGTTTACACTAAGTATAGCTAGTAACTAAAAGGGAGAAAAAAAGTTCAACCAAACCAACTGAATGTCTGCTCTAAACCAAAACATGAAAGGAAGCTAGAATGTCACATTACTTTTCATGTGTCTAAAAAAAACAAATATCTTACAACATGCTGTCTACATAACTTTATTCATCATTTTATCACAATATCTGACTAGAAAAGAATGGAATTGAATTCTATTCAAATAAGGCCATTGAAGCCTAGATATCATCGGTCAGGGGATCGAGATCATCTCCCAGCATGCTGCAGTTTCCCCAATTTTCATCGTCCTGTTGAGAATTCTGTTGTCCTCCAAACGTTTTCACCTGGTGTTTTTCAAAAGTCTTTTCCTATCACTGTTTCTCCTTCTTTCTTCGTCCCTGGTACAGCTCCTCTTCTCTGCTCTCGTCAGGTCTCTTACTTTGTCAGCTTGGCATCACTTGTGCCGTCACGACTTTGGTGGTTCTCCAAAAAATCTGCTTCCTTGACGTTTCGATTTCATGACGACGTCCAAAAGAGTAAAAGTTCTCTTTGATTCTGTGGATCTTTAGACTCGCCGAATGAGTCCTGGTTTCTTTGCTCGTCATTCTCCTGTCGTCTCTCGTTCAGATCATCATTGACGGGGCTGTAGTTGGTGGTTCTTCTTCTTCTTGTTCCTTGGTGTGGTGTGGTGGGAGGGTGGCGATACAGAGGGAGATCAAAGCTGGTGGCGAAGCGGAGTCCAGTTCAAGATCCACTGGAACATGTTCCTTGTATAAACAACAAATTTCAGTCAAACATCTTCAATCAAAATCTATCAATTTTAGACATTTTTTTTTACAGTTTATTCATCTATTATTATTTATTCATCTTGATGTGTGTGTCTAAGTATCAGAGGTGTGGACTCCAGTCATGTGACTTGGACTCGAGTCAGACTCGACTCGACAAAATGTACAAAGACTTGCAACTCGACTTGGACCTTAACATCGATTATTCGTGACTTGGACTCGAGCCTTTTGACTCGAGAAGACTTGCTACTTCCCATGAAAACTAGGGGAAAACATTTTCACACCACCGCGACTCTCTGTTTATCTGCAATGGTCAAAAAATGTGCGCCACCTGTATGCAGAGAGCGCTGCCTGCACGACATCCAATCACTGCAGTCCATTTGACCGTATCAACGAGACAGTTCGTTCATGGTTACAAAAATCGGGATTTTTGAACCCGGATTTAGACTCCGATGGAAATCCTCGCCAACATTATGTCAACGTCCGTTTTAAAGTACTATAACACAGTCGATCCACCATTACCCTTCCCTTCCCTACGTAGGTCTGTGAGGCAGCGCACCATCACCCAGGGTTCCCCGTCCCTACTTTGCTTTAAAGCATATGACTTCGGTTTCTTGAGGGAAGGGCTTTTGAAGCAGTGAAAATATTCTTAATATTGCATAAACGGAAATGTAATATCGTATACATTAGTGTACAATAGACAATGGATATTAACAAAACATTGATATGAGTAAAGAGTAGTTTCAAATAAAACATGTGGTTATAAGGGATTTTCTGTAATAAGAGGACTTGAAATTACTCGAAACTGAAATGGTGAGACTTTTGACTCGACTTGAGACTTGTTGGCTTTGACTTTTGACTCGACTTGGGACTCGAGGGCAACGACTTGAGACTTACTTGTGACTTGCATAACAATGACTTTGTCCCACCTCTGTTCATTACATAAAATAGGCAAGCACCCAACTGGGAAATGCTCACAATGTGACCAACCAGAAACTGTGGAACATGTATTGTTACAATGCGGCAGCTCCAGTATACAGAGGGAACGTCTCCGTCAGTCACTTAACAAGGCAAAACACCAGGACTGGTCACTAAAAAAGAGAAACGTTTTTAGTCAAACGGATCTACTTTTTTTTTCTTCCCCATGATCTTTATCTCATCTCCTAGTGTTCTGCATAATCTCCTGCTCCTGACTCCAGTCCAGATGGTGGCGGTAGTGCACCTACAAAATGGTTTGCGAACCGCCAATAAACACTAAAAGAAATTGAAGAAGAGGAAGAAGAAGAAGAAAAAGACGACGGCTGAGCTGCAACCTCAACGGAAAGAGGAACCTTAATGTGACCGGTGGTTTAAGTTGGACCTTTATACCGTGACACCCACCCGTTGCTCTGTGTTGATTCGATGCAGGTAATTTTTTCATCGGTTACCAACAACAATGTCTTCAGTTGAGAGTTTGAGAGAGTTTGTCAACCAGCGACTATCTGCTGCTGCTGAAGAAATATTCGGAGTTTTTAAAAGAACCATCGTCGAGTATCAGGAAGAGATCGAGCGGCAGCTCAGAATGTTGGATGTTATTTGGAAACCCGAAGTGAGGTTACACAGGATAGGTGAGTACAACTTTGTGAGGAACATCCGTGATCTAAAGCAGTGGTTCTCAACTTTTCTGGCTCCGGGACCCACCTTTACCCCTTAATGACAAGCCGCGACCCAATTCGATCGGTAAACGGGGGGGGGGAGGGGGGTGCGTGCTTCCGCGTTCTAATTGCCGCGCTGACGGAAAACATGGGCCCTTTCTCAATATGCGTTCTTGTGTGGACTTTTGTTCTCGTGGACTCGTGAAACGTCATCAGTCGCAGCCCGAGTACTGTTCCAATTCTAAAGTCCGCATCTGGCCGAGAACGGTCATAATACCCGGATGTGACTCGCCCCGCCCATTTTACCGGGCATGCATCGGAGCAGGCTCGTCTGTTCTTGTGAGAGCCAATTATCCCAGAATGCATTTCACCTCAGCAACAGGCAACAACGACAGAGGAAAATAAACACAACTTTTTGTTTATAAATACTACTTTATTTAAGTAAAGTAATGTAATTTTATGACTGAAGTTAGTTGTTGAAGCAACTTTTCTGTGGTCGGTTTGTCAACATTCAGCCTTCGTAACAGTTTGCTCCGTGGATGGAGATGTGAGGTGTAGTCCACGGACCGTCAGACCTTCCAGCACTGGGCAGTCAGCTCATCTCTGCCCGCAGAGAGCAGCCTGTTTTCGGCGAGTCTTCTGTTAAATGCTCCGCCGGTTTTCACGTCTCCGTAGCGGTTATACATGAGATTTAACTGTACTATAATGAGTCATCATAAGTTTTAATGTTGTTCACCGGTAACGTGTCTGAGGACAGAGTTTAGATTCATAACTTCATGGTTAAATGTAACTTTAACGTATTGTCTGTATCCGCAGAGTGCAGCTTGTTTATTGTCCATCATTGTGCATTAAAACTAACGATGTTTTTATTAAAGGATACGAGGAGACCGTCATCGAGACTCTAAACCGGCAGCAGAACTTCAGCTTCAAAGAAACTCTGAAGCTCTGAATTATAATAATAATGAATAAAAAAATTCCACATATGAATTATTGTATAGTTCTCTGTAAGGTCTTTGATGTGTGGTCAGCAGCTTGCTGTACGAGGACCACTACACTGATTATCAGCCTCTTGATGTTTGAGTAACAAGACAAATTGGAGGTGTGTGTGCATTCAAATATTTTAGTATAATAGTTTATTTTTTGTTACTGTATCCAACCTCCTTCTCCTACAATGATGAAGCTAATTATTTTATGACTGATTATATATATATATATATATATATATATATATATATATATATATATATATATATATATATATATATATATATATATATATATATATATATATATATATGAAAATGAGACAAAAGCTTGTTAATAGTAAAAGATTTAAGTCAAAAACTAAATTAAAACGTATTAGCAAGACCAGCTGATTTGGTGACGTCATCAAGTCAGCTGCTGTTCCAATTGCGGAAATGACCGTTCTCCGGAACCTCCGAGTCAGGACTCTCAAGTCTGTCTCCCGAGTCTATTCTCGCGGGAACGCAAGTCCGTTCTCGCCGTCTCGTGTATTGAGAAAAGGCCATGGACGGACGAGCCGGAGAAAAAGACGAAGCTCCGCTGCATTACAAAAAGTCCCTTCAAAATAAAATCACGGGATAATTTTACAATTTTACAAAACGGGTCCGCGACACCAGTTGAGAAACACTGATCTAAAGCAACAAAGACGAGACATTATCCAGCAAATGCTGTTCCTTTATTAATTTAAAAGTAGGAAACATGACTGTTGTAGTTTATTCACACTCGCTGTGTTTATTCGCTCAAACGTTTGTTTTTCTATTTATTTTGTCCCTCCAGAGCTCCCACAGTCACGTGTCTGTAAGCAGGAGGAGGTTCTCTCTGACCAGCAGCTGTGTCTCCAGGAGAGGAACCCCAGTGTGGACCAAGAGGACCCAGATCCTCCACAGATTAAAGAGGAACAGGAAGAACTCTGCAGCAGTCAGGAGGGAGAGCAGCTTGAACCGAAGCAGGAGGCCGACACCTTTACGTTGACTCCGACTTGTGAGGAAACTGATCACAGTGATGATGAGACTCCGTTTTTGAATCCTGACAAAAGTCAGAGTGAATCAGAGGCAGAGCCTCCAGCTAGCACGTGTACCAGCTCGTTAGATGAGGAAATGGACTGTGAGCGTTTTGTGGGACCAGAACCAAACCTCTCTCATGATTCTGATAGCAAAGATCAGAAGGGAGTAAAACGTAGTTTAACATCAACCAAGGAGCCACAACAACAGATTCTGGCTCCTCCAGGTGAGAAGACATTTTTGTGCAAAACATGTGGAAAAGATTTCAAATGTAGTAAAACCTTTAAAGTCCACATGAAAGTTCACACTGGGGAAAGACTGTATTCTTGCAACACCTGTGGCAAAACATTCACTAGTGCATCAAATTTGAAGTATCACACAAGAATCCATACTGGGGAGAAGCCATATTCCTGCATCACTTGTGGCAAAACATTCACTCGGCCAACACATTTGAAGAATCACACAAGAATCCATACTGGGGAGAAGCCATATTCCTGCATCACCTGTGGGAAAAGATTCACTCGGCCAACACATTTAAAGTATCACACAAGAATCCATACTGGGGAGAAGCCATATTCCTGCATCACCTGTGGCAAAACATTCACTCAGCCAGAACATTTGAAGTCTCACACAAGAATCCATACTGGGGAGAAGCCATATTCCTGCATCACCTGTGGGAAAACATTCACTCAGCCAACAAGTTGGAAGTATCACAGAAGAATTCATACTGGGGAGAAGCTGTATTCCTGCATCACCTGTGGGAAAACATTCACTAATGGATCACATTTCAGGACTCATATAAGAATCCATTCTGGGGATAAGCCACATTCCTGCAACACCTGTGGGAAAACATTCACTCAGACTGCAAAATTGAGTACTCATATGAAAATTCATACTGGGGAGAAGCCGTATTCCTGCATCACCTGTGGCAAAACATTCACTCAGAAAGCAAGTTTGAAGATTCACACAAGAATTCATACTGGGGAGAAGCCATATTCCTGCATCACCTGTGGGAAAACATTCACTACTGCATCACATTTGAGGACTCATATAAGAATTCATACTGGGGAGAAGCCATATTTCTGCACAACCTGTGGGAAAACATTCACTACTGCATCAAATTTGAAGTCTCACACAAGAATCCATACTGGGGAGAAGCCATAATCCTGTAAAATATGTGAAAGATGTTTCAGAAGTTCTTGTATCACCAATGTGAGACAAATCCACAAGGATGAAACGTCATAGATGCAACTCCTGTGATGAAATATTCTGAGCAATTTCTAGAATTATTTAGATTGTACTTCAGCAAAAAATAAGATGTTGTTGTTCCTTCATGTTAATAAGCTGTTAGTTACATGTTTTGGGGGAATTTACTACTAAAATCTTTCAAACAACTTGGTTTACAAATTGAGTGATGTGGAATATTTCAATAAAAATTTCGGAAGAAGAGAAGGATTTGTTTCTAGGTTTATCTAATAAAACAGTCTTGATGAGTGATCAAAGTTACAAAAGTCCATTTAGTGCTTGCTAGCAGGAGATCAAATACACAAGCATGTATTACGGTGCTTTGTGAAGATGGCGTCTATTTAAGGTAGTTCCTACCATCCAATTCTATTTAAAGAAGAGTTAGATGAAGAAGAATAAGAGGGACAGAACAAGAAGCTGCAATTCTGTTCTGCTATTGGAAGAGAAAGAGATGGTGCGTCACGTCTGGGCCATGATCAAAAAGATGAGTAGAAAAGGGAAAGTTGCAATCCCGGTGTTAATAGATGGAGAAGTCTGGGCAATTACAAATAAGGAGAAAGCAGCACTACTGGCCGCAAGGCCTACAAATAAACCAAAACAAAGAAGTTCAGAAATAAAGTTATGTGTAATAATGTGAAATGACACAGGGAAAAAGTATTGAACACGCTTACTGATATTTATTCAATACTTTGTACAAAAGCCACAGATTAAAGAGGAACAGGAGGAACTCTGCAGCAGTCAGGAGGCAGAGCAGCTTGAACCGAAGCAGGAGGCCGACACCTTTACGTTGACTCCGACTTGTGAGGAAACTGATCACAGTGATGATGAGACTCCGTTTTTGAATCCTGACAAAAGTCAGAGTGAATCAGAGGCAGAGCCTCCAGCTAGCACGTGTACCAGCTCGTTAGATGAGGAAATGAACTGTGAGCGTTTTGTGGGACCAGAACCAAACATCTCTCATGAATCTGATAGCAAAGATCAGAAAGGAGTAAAACGTAGTTTAACATCAACCAAGGAGCCACAACAGCAGATTCTGGCTCCTCCAGGTGAGAAGACATTTTTGTGCGAAACATGTGGAAAATATTTCAAATGTAGTAAAAGCTTAAAATTACACATGAGAGTTCACACTGGGGAAAGGCCGTATTCCTGCATCACATGTGACAAAACATTCACTAGTGCATCAAATTTGAAGTCTCATACAAGAATCCATACTGGAGAGAAGCCACATTCCTGCATCACCTGTGGGAAAACATTCACTAAGAAATCACATTTGCGGAATCATATTAAAATCCATACTGGGGAAAGGCCATATTCCTGCATTCCCTGTGGGAAAACATACACTGAGAAATCACATTTGAGGGCTCACACAAGAGTCCATACTGGGGAGAAGCCATATTCCTGCACCACCTGTGGGAAAACATTCACTCAGAAATCAATTTTAAAAACTCACACAATGATCCATACTGGGGAAAGGCCATATTGCTGCTCAACGTGTGGGAAAACATTCATTCAGGTTTCTCAGTTTAGGTATCACACAAGAGTCCATACTGGGGAGAAGCCATATTCCTGTAAAATATGTGAAAGATGTTTCAGAGGTTCTAGTAACTTGTTTGCCCACATGAGAAAAATCCACAAGGATAAAACGTCATAGATCCAACACCTGTGATAAAATATTCTGAGCAAATTCTAAGATTATTATTTAGATGGAACTTGTTCAGCAACAAAATAGGGTATTGTTGAATTTGCCTTATTTTTCCTTCATATAACTAGTTAGATGTTTTGGGGTAATTTCCTACTTAAATCGTTAAGTCTTTGTTGCACATTGAGTGAACAAGCTGCATAGCTTTAACCTTGTTTTATTTATATATTTATATCTGAAAAAATGATTCTCAATCTGACAATTTCCTGTTAATAAAAATGATCTCTTAAACTGAAACTCTTGAGTGATTCATTTTTTTAAAAATAGCTTAAAGAAGAAAAAGCTCTCAAAGAATTTCCACGGCTGAAAAAATGTAGAGGTATTACCATCTATTAAGGTGAAATATTTGGGTTTAGCATGGGCGCAAATAAAACCCGCCCCAAAACTGTGTGCTTCTGGTGTAAGATGACACACTGGCATTAAGATCAAGCTGATCAAAGCTAGCTCAGGCTCATTGTGTGAAGCTGAAGGGATCTGAGAGGAACTTCCTGCCACAAAGGTGGTGTATGAATGTAATGAAAGTAGAAGCAAAGGTTTTGGTTGCACTCAGTACAGGAGCCATAGAATTCAGTTGTAAAGGGTTACAGTATGGTCTCAATGTAATGTGGGGAAATGTTCCTCTTTGGATATTACCAACAATGTATCGCTCCTCCCCTTCTTCCTTTCCTCACCTGTCTCTTCTTAACTCTTCTCTGTTATCTGGCTGTTTTCCCAACTCTCTGAAGGAGGCAAGTGTTAACCCAATCCTGAAGAAACCCACCCTCAACCCTTCTGAAGAAAACCACTACAGACCGGTCTCTCTTCTTCCCTTTTTGTCCAAAACTCTTGAACGTGCATCTTTAACGAACTTTCCTCCCATCTCCACCGTAACAACCTCCTTGACACCCACCAGTCAGGCTTCAAGGCGGGCCATTCCACAGAGACCGCTCTCCTTGCTGTCTCAGATAAACTCCACACTGCTAGAGCCGCTTCTCTGTCCTCTTTCCTCATCCTTCTGGACCTTTCTGCAGCACCAGATCCTTAGTTCCTCCCTTCAGGAACTTGGTGTCACAGGCTCTGATCTCTCCCTTCTCTCATCCTCCCTTGAGGGCGGCACCTACCGGCTAACTTGGAGGAGATCTGTGTCGGAACCGTGTCCTCTTACTACTGGAGTTCCTCAGGGTTCCGTCCTGGGTCCCCTCCTCTTCTCTATCTACACCAACTATCTCGGCTCTGTCGTTCGCTCTCATGGTTTCTCCTACCACAGCTATGCCGATGACGCTCAACTAAATCTCTCTGTCCCTCACTCAGACAATCAGGTGGGAGCATGGATGTCTGCCCTGTCTGCCTGACGTCTCTCAGTGGATGTCCTCTCACCATCTGAAAATCATCCCCGACAACACTGAACTACTTCTCTTCCCGGGAAAAGGTTCTTCCACCCAGGACTTGACTGTTATCTTCGGCAACTCCGTGTTAAAGGCGACTCTGACCGCCAGGAACCTCAGTGTGACACTTGACAGCCAACTCTCCCTGACTCTGAACATCACAGCGACAACACGATCCTGTAGATACACGCTCTACAACATCAGTAGAATACGACCCCTTCTCACTCAGAAGGTGGCGTAGGATTCAGGCTCTTGTCATCTCCCACCTTGAATATTGAAACACTCTCCTGACAGGTCTCCCTGCAACCGCTATTGAACTTCTGCATCTCATCCACAATGCAGCAGCTCGACTGGTGTTTAACCTTCCCAAATTCTCCCACACTACTCAACTCCCCCGTTCTCTTCACTGATTTCCAGTGGCTGCCTGCATTCAATTCAAAGCATTACTGCTCACGTACCATCTTGTGAATGGATCGGGTCAAGTCTACATCCAGAACATTGTCAAACCCCACATCCCAACCCGCACACTCAGCTATGCATCTGCCAAGCTGCTTGATCCTCCCTCACTGAGAGCAAAACACTTGACAAAAAAGAGACAGTTTCAACAGAAGGGGAGTTTGGAGAGAGTTTTGGGAGAGGAAAAAGAACCTGAACCTGCAGGGCACTGTTGCGATTTCTTAAAGAAACTAGGTTAAGGTGTTGTTTTATTATTAGTTAGAAGAGCCATGAAACTATTTTTCTGAAATGCCAGTATTGTCTGTGGCAGTGCGTATCTATTTAAGTTCGTTCCAACCATTTCATTCTATTTAAAGAAGAGTTAGAAGAAGAAGACGGCTGAGCTGCAATGCAAGTGGAAGTAGGAGAGATGCCCCTGAGGATTAGTTAAATTAATGCTGGCATACTGGGTTAATCTCCAGGGGCATTGTGGAACTCACCCAACCAAAAGCATTCTGACAGACTGCTGGGAACAGGGAATCCAATCACACAAGCATTGGGTGGGTAGGTGATATAATGGCGGAAAAAGCAGGCTTGTGTCAACTACAGTATTGCCCTACAGTCTCAATCTCCTCCATTTCTCCCTGGTTATTCCCATCTCCAAAGGTAGACTTTAGGATACAGCAAAAATTGAAGGATAAGTTGAATCAAATGCCAGCATGGAGCATATTACAGATTTATTTTGATCAGCACTTCTCAGACTTTACGTTCAAATTTACGGACGGATCTAAAGACCCCAAAAACAGGATGTGCAGGAGCAGCAAATTATATCCCGTGTGAGACTGAGATCTGAATCAGGCAAAGAGTATAAGATCATGTGTCAGTATATACCACAGAGCTATTGGCAATACTATTGGCCCTGCAGTGACTAGATAAGAGGGAAACTAACAACACCGTACTTGCATCTGATAGTTTCTCAGCACTTTCTGGCATAGAATCCGGTAGATCAAATATCAGGAATGATATGATCAATCAAATATACCTCATAATGTATAGGATGGAAAGTAGAGGTCAAACCACGCAATTCATCTGGGTACCAGCACATGTTGGTGTGGAGGGGAATGAACAGGTTGATATTCTGGCCAAACAAACACTGAGAATTAAGAATTTAGGCTTACAAGTTCCATAAAGCAAATCTGAGGTCAAGCAATGCATTAGAACATATGCAAATAAAGTATGGCAAGAGTACTGGGATGATCAGGAAACTGGAAGGCATCTCTACAAAATTCAAAAACATGTTTGGGGAAGGAGGGAAAGAAGGGAAGGAAACGTCATCACTCAATTGAGAACAGGACACACAGGACTCAATCATTCATTACATGAAATAGGCAAGCACCCAACTGGGAAATGCTCACAATGTGACCAACCAGAAACTGTGGAACATGTATTGTTACAATGCGGCAGCTCCAACATACAGAGGGAACGTCTCCGTCAGTCACTTAACAAGGCAAAACACCAGGACTGGTCACTGTCAGGTCTACTGGAGATTCAAGCAGATAAAACGTATGGTTTCATTATTCAGTTTTTAAGAGAAACGTTTTTAGTCAAACGGATCTTGTTTTTTTTTTTCTTCCCCGTGATCTTTATCTCATCTCTTAGTGTTCTGCATAATCTCCTGCTCCACACTCCAGTCCAGATGGTGGTGGTAGTGCACCTACAAAATGGTTGGCGAACCGCCAATAAACAATAAAAGAAGAAGAAGAGGAACAAGAAGAAGAAGAAAAAGACGAAGGCTGAGCTGCAAACTCAATGGAAAGCGGAACCTTAATGTGACCGGTGGTTAAAGTCGGACCTTTATACCGTGACACCCACCCGTTGCTCTGTGTTGAAGTGGTGCAGGTAATTTTTTCATCGGTTACCAACAACGATGTCTTCAGTTGAGTGTTTGAGAGAGTTTGTCAACCAGCGACTATCTGCTGCTGCTGAAGAAATATTCGGAGTTTTTAAAAGAACCATCGTCGAGTATCAGGAAGAGATCGAGCGGCAGCGCAGAATGTTGGATGTTATTTGGAAACCCGAAGTGAGGTTACACAGGATAGGTGAGTACAACTTGGTGAGGAACATCCGTGATCTAAAGCAACAAAGATGAAAAAGATTTAGCAGCAAATGCTGTTACTTTATTAATTTAAAAGTAGGAAACATGACGGTTGTAGTTTATTCACACTCGTATTTATTCGCTCAAACGTTTGTTTCTATTTTTTTGTCCCTCCAGAGCTCCCACAGTCACGTGTCTGTAAGCAGGAGGAGGTTCTCTCTGACCAGCAGCTGTGTCTCCAGGAGAGGAACCCCAGTGTGGACCAAGAGGACCCAGATCCTCCACAGATTAAAGAGGAACAGGAGGATCTCTGCAGCAGTCAGGAGGGAGAGCAGCTTGAACCGAAGCAGGAGGCCGACACCTTTACGTTGACTCCGACTTGTGAGGAAACTGATCACAGTGATGATGAGACTCCGTTTTTGAATCCTGACAAAAGTCAGAGTGAATCAGAGGCAGATCCTTCAGCTAGCACGTGTTTTGTGGGACCAGAACCAAACATCTCTCCTGAATCTGATAGCAAAGATCAGAAAGGAGTAAAACGTAGTTTAACATCAACCAAGGAGCCACAACAACAGATTCTGGCTCCTCCAGGTGAGAAGCCATTTTTGTGCAAAACATGTGGAAAATATTTCCAACATAAAAAAACTCTGGTGGCCCATGTGAAAAGATTCCACGGTGTTGATCAACCATATGCTTGCAACACCTGTGGGAAAAGATTCATGGATAAATCAGTATTTAAAGTTCATAAAAGAGTCCACCGTGATGAAAAAAGATTTTCTTGCAAAATATGTAGAAAAGTTTTTAAATTTAGTAATAGTTTAAAAGTCCACGTGAAAGTTCACACAGGGGAAAGGCCGTATTCTTGCACCACATGTGGCAAAACATTCAGTTATGCATCAAGTTTAAGGGCTCATACAAGAATCCATACTGGGGAGAAGCCACATTCCTGCAACACCTGTGGGAAAACATTCACTCAAAAATCCGATTTGAATTCTCATAAAAGAGTCCATAGTGATGAGAAACCATTTTCTTGCCAAACTTGTGGAAAATTTTTCAAATGCAGTAAAGGCTTAAAAGTCCATGTGAAAGTTCACACTGGGGAAAGGCCGTATTCTTGCATCACCTGTGGGAAAACATTCACTGGGAAATCACATTTGGAGACTCATACAAGAATCCATACTGGAGAGAAGCCATATGCCTGCATCACTTGTGGGAAAACTTTCACTGATAAATCACATTTGAAGTCTCATACAAGAGCCCATACTGGGGAAAAGCCATTTTCATGCACCACCTGTGGGAAAACATTCCCTCGTGCATCAATTTTGAAGTATCATACAAGAGTTCATACGGGGGAGAAGCCATATTCCTGCATGACCTGTGGGAAAACATTCACTGGGAAATCACATTTGAAGACTCATACAAGAATCCATACTGGGGAAAGGCCATTTTCTTGCACCACGTGTGGGAAAAAATTCCCTCATGCATCAATTTTGAAGTATCATACAAGAATCCATACTGGGGAGAAGCCATATTCCTGTACAATATGTGAAAGTGTTTTTAGATTTTCTAGTAACTTATTTGTCCACATGAGAAGAAGCCACAAAGATGAAAAGTCATAAATTCAACTTATGTGATGAAATATTCTGAGCAATTGTTAAGATAGATTGGGAGTTGACGCTTTAGAACAGAACACAAATGCTGCATTTGGGGAAAATTTTTCAGGGTCTTGACGTACAAAACCATCCAGCCAAACCCCGACTGGATGAGCGGTTCACTTATTAAATGATTACTTGTAGATTTTTCCAATAAAACTCGATTGTAATATCTTAGACAGTTCTTCAGCAACAAAATGGGATATTTTTGCATTTATCTCTTTTTTTTCTTCAATATAACTTGTTACTTAAATGTTTTTGGGGAATTATTTGAAATCCCCCAAATCTTTGTTGCACATTGAACATATCCTGCTAATGTTTAACCTTTTTTATATATGAATATTCGTCTGTGGATCTAATTGTCAAACTGAGAAAATGTCCTGCAAATAAAAATGATTGGTCTCTTTAAATGATAAACCCTCAATGGATGTTCGCTGTCTGTTTTGTTTTTTTCAAGCCTTTTTGAATAAATAAAAAAAAGAACTAAGATTTTCCACTGCCAACGAATGTCAGCTGTATTACCGTGAACAGAGTAGAAATATTTCAACTTGAAAGAAAAATTATTGTTGAGTACAAGTAAGACATCAACACAGGATAAGTGTGTAAGATGTTTTTTATTAATTACTAATATACTCTTTCTATTGATACAACCTTTAGGGGAACAACAATTCATGACTAAGTCATCATGACTAAAGCACAAGACACCTTTAAAACAAATCAATATGATTCACTAGTATAAAGTCCTACACACAAGACAAAATCATAATTTGAAGTGAAGTGAGACCTCTCCCTTCGGCTGCTGGAGGAGCTTTAATGGCCTTCAGTGCAATCAAGATGCAACTTGTTCATAATGCAGCAGAGCACCAGTTTATTAGTTGTATTTATTTGCTCAGGTAGCAGATATTCAATCGTCACAATAGTCAATATTTTTACGTATAATTTTCCAATTGCAGACACATGATAGTACACACAGGTGAGAAGCCATCTCCCTGCTGCACATGTGGGGAAATATTCAGTTGATGATGACAAATAAAGCCCATATGATAATTCATGCAGGTAAGAATTCATTTTCTTCCCTATCTTGGTGGTGGTGTATGAACTTAATGAAAGTAGAAGCACAGGTTTTGGTTGGGCTCAGTACAGAAGCCATAGAATTCAGTTTAAAGGGTTACAGTTTGGTCTCAATGTAATGTGGGGAAATGTTCCTCTTTGGATATTACCAACAATGTATCGCTCCTCCCCTCCTTCCTTTCCTCACCTGTCTCATTAACTCTTCTCTGTTACCTGGCTGTTTTCCCAACTCTCTGAAGGAGGCAAGTGTTAACCCACTCCTGAAGAAACCCACCCTCAACCCTTCTAAAGAAAACAACTACAGACCGGTCTCTTTTCTTCCCTTTTTGTCCAAAACTCTTGAACTTGCATCTTTAACCAACTTTCCTCCTATCTCCACCGTAAAAATCTCCTTGACACCCACCAGTCAGGCTTCAAGGCGGGCCATTCCACAGAGACCGCTCTCCTTGCTGTTTCAGATAAACTCCACACTGCTAGAGCCGCCTCTCTGTCCTCATCCTTCTGGACCTTTCTGCAGCACCAGATCCTTATTTCCTCCCTTCAGGAACTTGGTGTCACAGGCTCTGATCTCTCCCTTCTCTCAGCCTCCCTTGAGGGCCGCACCTACCGGATAGCTTGGAGAAGATCAGTGTCGGAACCGTGTCCTCTTACTACTGGAGTTCCTCAGGGTTCCGTCCTGGGTCCCCTCCTCTTCTCTATCTACACCAACTATCTCTGCTCCGTCATTCGCTCACATGGTTTTCCCTACCACAGCTATGCCGATGACGCTCAACTAAATCTCTCTGTCCCTCACTCAGACAATCAGGTGGGAGCATGGATGTCTGCCCTGTCTGCCTGACGTCTCTCAGTGGATGTCCTCTCACCGTTACTCACTGTTATCTTCGGCAACTCCGTGTTAAAGGCGACTCTGACCGCCAGGAACCTCAATGTGACACTTGACAGCCAACTCTCCCTGACTCTGAACATTACAGCGACAACACGATCCTGTAGATACAAGCTATACAATATCATTACATTGGCCGCCCGCATCCAGTTCAAAGCATTACTGCTCACATACCATCTTGTGAATGGATCGGGTCCAGTCTACATCCAGGACATGGCCAAACCCTACATCCCAACCCGCACACTCAGCTCTGCCTCTGCCAAGCTGCTTGTTCCTCTCTGAGAGCAAAGCACTCGACGAGATCACAACTCTTTTCTGTCCTTGCTCCTAAATGGTGGAACGAGCTCTCTGAAGCCATCAGGACTGCAGAGAGTCTACATCTTCCGCCGAAAACTCAAGACACACCCAACAAATTGTAGCACTTAATTGTACTTAGAATGGCTCTTATCTATAGCAAGTTGTAAATCTGCTTATTTGATGAAATTGCACTTTGTTGTTTCTTGTTCGTCTGAGTTTGTATCTCTATGGTTGAAATACACTTATTGTAAGCCGCTTTGGATAAAAGCTTCAGCTTAATAACATGTAATGTAAATTTTCCTTTTGGAAAGAGGGATGCTAAATCATTAATAATAGAGGCAGTTGACAGAAGAAATGGGACAAAGACGACAAAGGAAGACATTATTCAGAAACATGAATGTGAAGACATACAAAGGAAAGTATAGAAGACAGGAAGTCATGATATTGAGTTTGAGATTCTGATGAACAGGACTTAACTCAATGTTGTATTTAATTGCAAAAAAGGCATCAGAATAGTGTTGTTTGTGTAGTTACATATTGAGAGAGGTACATCTTAAAGGAAAAAAAGTTAGGACAGAAGCGGACTTTGGAGAAAGTTCTGGCAGAGGAAAAAGAATGGCGTGAGATCTGCAGGGCACTGTTCAGATTTCTTAAAGAAACAAGATTAGGGCCCTTTCTCCATATGTGTTCTTTTGTGAACTTTTGTTCTCGTGGACTCGTGAAACGTCATCAGTCTCAGCCTGAGTACTGTTCTAATTCTAAAGTCCGCATCTTGCCAAGAACGGTCACAATACCCGGATGTGACTCGCCCCGCCCGTTTTACCGGGCATGCATCGGAGCAGGCTCGTCTGTTCTTGTGAGAGCCAAATATCCCAGAATGCATTTCACCTCAGCAACAGGCAAAAAAATAAACACAACTCTCTCTCGAAGTTTATAAATACTACGATATTTAAGTAACGGAATGTAATTTTAGAACTTTATCAGACGAGAAGTTAGTTTTTAAAGCAACTTTTCTGCGGTCGGTTTGTCAACATTCAGCCTTCATTAAAATTTGCTCTGAGGATGGAGATGTGAGGTGTAGTTAACAAATAACAACTCTGATCTAATCCATTGAGATATTTTGTTAATTATTTTATGAGATATATATATATATATATATATATATCTCATAAAATAATTAACAAAATATCTCAAAATATCGCAATATTATACATACCATTTCTTTCTTTTTAAATGAAACAAACGTTTGTTAATAGTAAAATAGACACAAACTATATTAAAACGCCTTAGCAAGACCAGCTGACGTGGTGACGTCATCAATTCAACTGCCGTTCCAAGTGCGGAAATAAAAGTTCTCCGTTCTCGTGAGTCAGGACACCCGAGTCTGTCTCCCGAGTCTATTCTTGCGGGAACGCAAGTTCGTTCTCGCCGTCTCGGATGTTGCGAAAGGGCCTAGGTGTTTTATTACGAGTTAAAGCAGTGATTAAACTGTTACCCTGAAACTCCACATTCCAGTACTGTAGGTGGCAGTATATATCTATTCAAGTTCGTTCCTACATGCCAATTATATTTTAAAAAGAAGTAGAAGAAGAAAAAGACCGCTGACCTGCAACCTTAAAGGAAAGCGGAACTTTAATGTGACTTGTGGTTTCAGTCGGAACGTTTAAATGTGACACCCAGGCGTTGCTCGGTGTCGTGGACGTGCAGGTAATTATTTCATCGGTTACCAACAACAATGTCTTCAGTTGAGTGTTTGAGAGAGTTTGTCAACCAGCGACTATCTGCTGCTGCTGAAGAAATATTCGGAGTTTTTAAAAGAACCATCGTCGAGTATCAGGAAGAGATCGAGCGGCAGCGCGGAATGTTGGATGTTATTTTGAGACCCGAAGTGAGGTTACACAGGATAGGTGAGTACAACTTTGTGAGGAACATCCGTGATCTAAAGCAACAAAGACGAGACATTCTGTTATTAAAAGGTTTTTAAACACTTGTTCCCTCAAACGTTTGTTTTTCTATTACTTTTGTCCCTCCAGAGCTCCCACAGTCACGTGTCTGTAAGCAGGAGGAGTTTCTCTCTGACCAGCAGCTGTGTCTCCAGGAGAGGAACCCCAGTGTGGACCAAGAGGACCCAGATCCTCCACAGATTAAAGAGGAACAGGAGAAACTCTGCAGCAGTCCGGAGGGAGAGCAGCTTGAACCGAAGCAGGAGGCCGACACCTTTACGTTAACTCCGACTTGTGAGGAAACTGATCACAGTGATGATGAGACTCCGTTTTTTAATCCTGACAAAAGTCAGAGTGAATCAGAGGCAGAGCCTCCAGCTAGCACGTGTACCAGCTCGTTAGATGAGGAAATGGACTGTGAGCGTTTTGTGGGACCAGAACCAAACATCTCTCATGAATCTGATAGCGAAGATCAGAAAGGAGTAAAACGTAGTTTAACATCAACCAAGGAGTCACAACAGCAGATTCTGGCTCCTCCAGAAGAGAAGACATTTTCTTGCAAAACATGTGGAAAAGATTTCAAATATAGTAAAACCTTAAAAGTCCACATGGAAGTTCAAACTGAGAAAAGACTGTATTCTTGCAACACCTGTGGCAAAACATTTGCTCATGCATCAAGTTTGAAGTCTCACACAAGAATTCACACTGGGGAGAAGCCATATTCCTGCATCACCTGTGGGAAAACATTCACTGATGCATCAGGTTTGAAGAATCACACAAGAATCCATACTGGGGATAAGCCATATTCTTGCCTCACCTGTGGGAAAACATTCACTCAGCCAGCAGGTTTAATCTGTGGAGGATCTGTGGAGGATCTGGGTCCTCTTGGTCCACACTGGGGTTCCTCTCCTGGAGACACAGCTGCTGGTCAGAGAGAACCTCCTCCTGGTTACAGACACGTGACTGTGGGAGCTCTGGAGGGACAAAAGAAATAGAAAAACAAACGTTTGAGCGAAAAAACACAACGAGTGTGAATAAACTACAACCGTCATGTTTCCTACTTTTCAAATAATACTGGGGAGAAGCCTTAATCCTGTATAATATGTGAAAGATGTTTCAGAAGTTCTAGTATCTTAATTGTCCATGTGAGAAAAATTCACAAGGATGAAAAGTCATAGATGCAACTCCAGTGATGAAATATTCTGAGCAATTGTTAAGCTTAGAAAGGCGTTGAAGCAAAAAGTATTTTCAATTATCTCTTCCTCCAACAGGCATAACCTAACATAATTGCAGTCTGTCCATCTCGGGAGAGGGATCCCTCTGATGTTCTCCCTAAGGTTTCTTCCCTTTTTTCCCCATTGAAGGGTTTTTTCATTTTTTGGGGAGACAGAGGATGTTGCATGTGTACAGACTGTAAAGCCCTTTGAGGCAAATTTGTAATTTGCGATTTTGGGCTATAAAAAATAAAATGAATTGAATTGAATACTTCCAGATCTCAACAACCGGGCTTGCAATTTAGTTCACTTTTGTCAGTGTTTATTCAAATGTATCGGTGCTTGGTTCGTTCGCTGCTGATCACGTGTTCAATGACGTTCGAAGCTTCGTTCCAGCGCACAGCCATGTGACCGCTTCGATTTGATTAAAATGGGTGCGACACAGGGTTCAGGCTTGTCTGTCTGATACAGTCAAAGTCAGTGTTGTTGAGAGTAGCAAAGAGCAAATTTACAATGGAACCTTTGGCAAAGAGGTCGCTCCGAGATGTAGGATCACTTCAATTTGATTTTCTCTAACAAGGTTGGCAATAGGAAGGCAAAGTTGTGTTGTGTAATTATTTATTATAATAAACATATTACTGTATATATCAATAAAAATCAATAATGTCATGCCCCATCCCATGTGTCCACAAGCACCTCAATATCCTGTCATAACAATCCTGTACAATCACTGCCCCACTGACCTTTCCTCTGTAAATCACTTCCCACATTCCGGATTCAAACAATTCACATCAGTCCCTGTGACTGCCATGAAGTGCACATGCAGTAGGAAGCCCTTGCTGGTATTTTAAATTATATTGCTTACATATAACTCAATAATATATATATATATATAATATATATATATATATATATATATATATATATATATATATATATCTTCTATTAATTCTTCTGCTAGTATGATCACAAACATACATGCACAAAGGTGCAGAAAGACACACAGATAAGTGTTTGTTCCACTTCTCCCCAATGTACAGAGAATTGAATTACACAAACAAGGACACAATTCAATCCTGAAAAGCAATAGTTGTATTCATATAGGAATCCATGTATTTATTACATGATTTATTGGTTCAACTTTTCATAGTTATGTTCAACCCAGAGAGACTGGGCCAAAATATACTGGTAGACTATTGGAAACATGCACTACAAGTTTTCAACAGCAGAGGTCATCATAGAGTTTGCGATGCATTAAATCAGTGGTCCCCAAACTAAGGCCCGCGGGCCGGATACGGCCCGCCTCCACATTTGGCCCGGCCCCCTGAACAATACCAGAGGGGCATTATGATTTTTTTTTCAGTCTGGCCACGCAAATCCTAGACTAGCCCCTGTGAAGTAGAACGGAATAATGGAGAAAAGGTTGATTCAGAATGCAGGGTATTTAACCTGCAGTGGTCAAACCATTATTTGTTTGTTCAATGCTCTCATCTGTCAAGAGGCGGTTATTTATTTCATTTTTTTCTGTAAAGATCCCAGAGAAGATTATTTGGTTATTATTTATTTCATTAAGTGGTATTTAATTTCCTGACTTTTTTTTCTGTGAAGATCCCGAATTGTTATTATTTGGTTATATGTGGCTTTCTGGAAAACAATAAATGTTTACATTTAGGCACCCACTGCAATCGTCACACTTTTTCTGACCCCGGCCCCCTCCAGAGAAGGGAAAAGTTATCTGGCCCTCACAGGATCAAGTTTGGGGACCCCTGCGTTAAATGAATGAACCTTTTTCCGATACAATTGGCTGGAAAGCTTCACTGGTTCAGAAAGCTTCACTTTGCCATTACTAACGTTTAACCTGTTTGATGTGTGTGTTATTATTTTCTGAAATGTGATATATATATTATACATATATACATACATACACATTTCAGAAAATAATTGTCATTATGGCCATAGTCTATTTTGATAAAGAGAAAGCATGTGACTCCATGTGGAGAGCGGGCCTATTGATTAACGTATATATATATATATATATATATATAATGGGGTTTGGTGGAAGGATGTATAACTAGATATTTGGTTTCTTGTCCAATCAATTACTAAAAGTTAAAGTTGGAGATGCCGTGTCAGAAGAATTCGCTATTGTGAATGGGATCCCTCAAGGTAGTGTTAGTGTCCCTGTCACACTCGGGCTGGGGCAGGATGCAGTGAGGACTCAGGCGCAGGGTTTCCAATCCAAAGTGCTCTTTATTCATAACCAAAAACCAAAGAACGTGCACCAACGACGAGAGACATCCAACAATGACGCGACAAAGGACAACAGGCACACAGGGCTTAAATACACAAGGGAGGTGCAGGTGATTGGACACAGGTGGAGACAAACACACAATCACAAGACAAGGCAGGAAGTGAAGTTAACCCAGGACCACAAGAGACATGAAACTTCAAACTAAAACAGGAAGCGAGGCCAAACCGTGACAGAACCCCCCCCTTAAGGACCGGATTCCAGACGGTCCTAAAGGAGGGTGGAACCTAGAAAAACAGACAAGGGAGGGAGGGCGGGGAACCCAACAACCCCCGGCCGCCCAGGGGACTCCAAGGGTCGGCGGCACGGTGTCGGGTCCCTCCGGCCGGGATGACCGCCGGCCCTCAGGGTCTCGGGGGGCCGACCGCTACGGCGGCCGGGCCTCAGGGTCTCGGGGGCCCTGCCGCTACGGCGACCGGGCCTCAGGGTCTCGGGGGGCCGGCCGCTACGGCGACCGGGCTTCAGGGTCTCGGGGGGCCGGCCTCTACGGCGACCGGGCTTCAGGGTCTCGGGGGGCCGGCCGCTACGGCGACCGGGCTTCGTGGCGGGGGGCGTCGGGCGGTGCGGCTCCGGCGTCGTCGCGGCGGGGGACGCCGGGCGGTGCGGCTCCGGCGTCGTCGCGGCTCCGGCGTCGTCGCGGCGGGGGACGCCGGGCGGTGCGGCTCCGGCGTCGTCGCGGCGGGGGACGCCGGGCGGTGCGGCTCCGGCGTCGTCGTGGCGGGGGGCGCCGGGCGGTGCGGCTCCGGCGTCGTCGCGGCGGGGGGCGCCGGGCGGTGCGGCTCCGGCGTCGTCGTGGCGGGGGGCGCCGGGCGGTGCGGCTCCGGCTTCGTCGTGGCGAGGATCACCGGGCTGAGCCCTGACCCCAATCCCCCTCCAAGGACCGGATTCCAGACGGTCCCCAGAGGGTGGGAAGGGGGGGTCAAGATCGGGCGTCGAGGGGCCGGGACGGGCGGAGACAAGACCCTGGGGGCCGGGACGGGCGCAGACAAGACCCTGGGGGCCGGGAGGGGCGCTGACGGGCGTCTGGGGGCCGGAAAGGGCGCTGACGGGCGTCTGGGGGCCGGGACGGGCGCTGACGGGCGTCTGGGGGCCGGAACGGGCGCTGACGGGCGTCTGGGGGCCGGAACGGGCGCTGACGGGCGTCTGGGGGCCGGAACGGGCGCTGACGGGCGTCTGGGGGCCGGGACGGGCGCAGGCGAGGCTCTGGGGGCCGGGACGGGCCTCGCTTATGATACGTGTTCAGGGTGTCCAGGTGCACCTGCGGGGAATTGCTCAATGTATTTGCTTGTAATGTAACTGCTTTTTCTCTTCTAAATAAACATTTTCAACTTGATTGATTTACGTTTCGGATTCTTCTCATCAAACAACCCGGAGGGATTGAAAATCCCAACATAGTTCTTCAGCAACAAAATAGTGTGTTCTTAAATTTCTGAAGAAAATATTGTCAATCTAACAATTTTCTGCAAATAAAAATGATTGATCTCTTAAACTCTCAAGTGAAGTTCACTCATGATTTTATCCTGCATGTGTTTTTTTCTTTTTTTTAAATAAAAGAAAGACAAAGAGCTCGCACCCCAGATCGCACCCCAGCCTGTGAGGGAAGCGTCTGTCATGAGGATGACCGGACGGCAGATCGCCCCTATAACGGGCCCTTGGGTTAGAAACCCACGGTGCCTCCATATGACCAGGGCCCTCAGGCAGCGCAGAGTGATTTTGATCAGGCGGTGCTGGTTCCCCCTTGGGGAGAACCCCTTGGTCTTGAGCCACCACTGCAACGGTCTCAAGTGTAACAGGCCGCGAGGGATCACATTGGATGCCGCTGCCAGGAGACCTAGCAGTCTCTGAAACTGTTTCACAGTGAGTGGCCTGCCTAGCCTAGCCTGCTGAACAGCAGAGAGGATGGAAACTACCCGAGCGGGAGACAGGTGTGCCCGCATCATGGTCGAATCCCAAATTACGCCCAGAAAGGTGGTCCCACGTGCTGGGGACAGCACGCTTTTCCTGGTGTGGAGTCTCAGCCCCAGACGGTTGATGTGAGCGAGCACAACATCACAGTGTTGGGCCGCCAGGCGCTCGGAGGGCGCAAAAATCAACCAGCCGTCCAGGTAGTTAAAATTACGGATGCCCTGGAGACGCAATGGCACCAGAGCTGCATGCACGCATTTGGTGAACGTACGGGGCGAGAGGGCTAGGCCAAAAGGAAGGGAGGATGGGAATATGAAAGTAAGCGTCCTGGAGATCTACCGTCACAAACCAGTCCTTGGACCTGATTTGTGCCGCGATCTGTTTGAGAGTGAGCATCTTGAAGCTCAACTTTGCAACAGCGCGGTTCAAACGGCGGAGATCCAGAATCGAACGCAAACCCCCATCCTTCTTTGGAACGATGAAGTACCGGCTGTAATAGCCTGACTCTCTGTCTGGGGGGAGAACTCGTTCTACGGCTCCCTTCCGCAGCAGGGTCTGTACTTCTTGTTCCAACACCAGAGCCTGCTGGGGGTCTACCACCCTGGTTAGTACGCCCCAAAATCGAGGCGGCCGCCACCTAACTTAGATGGCGTAGCCGACATCGATTGTGTGCAGGACCCATTGAAATACGTTGGGGAGGGCTCGCCACTCACCCAAAAAGTTTCTCAGGGGCTCCGTCCCCCGGAGAGTACCGGGGGGGAAGGGAGCACCGAAAACTGCGGTGGCACCCTACCACCTCTGGTGGGGGTCACTCTCCGGGCCCTGACCCCTACGGTGTCAGGACCTATTGGACGAAGTCCTCTCCGCGGACGTGGCGTCGTCGGGGAAGGAATGAATCGAACGCCTCCGCCTGCCACCTCTCAGCGTGGAGTTTATCCGCCACGGCCCCAATGGCACCTCCAAAGAGGGTAGTGGGGGAGAGAGGGGCATCCAGGAGGAAGGACTTGTCCTGCCCCTGCAGGCTGGAGTGGCTCAGCCAAAGGTGCCACTCCGTAGCCACCATGGCTGCCATGGAGCGGCCGACGGACTTCGCGGTGTCCTTCATGGCTCTTAACGCGAGGTCAGCCGTGTGCCTCAGCTCACGCACTGCCTCTGGTGTTAGTTCCGTCCCCTCGGCCACGTCGGCCAGCAGCTCTGCCTGATACACCTGGATAAGCGTCATCGTATGCAGGCAGCACGCCGCTTGCCCCGTCGCCGAGTAAGCCCTGCCCACTAGAACGGAGGTAGTCCTCGAAGGCTTGGTGGGCAGTACCGGTGTCCTCAGCGACACAGACGTGGGGGAAACATGGCCTTCCATAGCCATGTTGCTTAGCCTCAGCTAAAGACGAATACAATGCCGTATGCGGGTTGTACACGCGAACAGACACCGGCCTACTCCAGGACGCCGACACCTCAGTGTGGACGTCTGAGAAGAACGGCAGACACCGGCGCCAAGGCGTTGTGCGGCAAGGTAAGAACCGCTCCTGCAGTTTACCGGGAGCAGACGGCTGCTGCTCACCCGCCGGCCTGCTGATATGTAATCTGTCAGCGGCTCGGGTGAGGACCTCCAGCAATTCTTTTGCTGCAGCGGGGGAATAAGTCGCCTCGGCGTCAGCCTCCGCTGCCTCTACACTCACCACGTCCAGCTCCTCGGAGCCGGAAAAACGTGAGAGCGGCGTCTCGTCCGGGGTGGAGGAAGCCGCGGAGCGTGCCTCCGCCTCCGGAAACGAGCGCCTGGATCCCATGGTGAAGGGCCGGGAAAAGGCGTCAGCCGTCCCGGAATCCTCCGTGATATCCATTTGTGATCGCCAGGAAGGCAACCGGTGCTACGCCTCGGCATGAGCCGAAGCGGAGCCACAGGGAGCACGCCTCGTTGAGCCGTCCTCATTGAAGAGAGCTCGACGGGAGACTCGAGATTGCCACGGCAAATGCTCACAGTCTGCACAGCTAGCCCCCTCAAGGGCTAGCTGGGCGTGCTTCATGCCTAAGCAGACAACACACAGGTCGTGTGAGTCTCTGCCCGTAATAAATCGGGGGCAAGGGGGAACAAATTGGACAAACCGCTCAGCCATTTTTATCTCAGTGGAAAAACTTCACACGCACTAGATGAAGGCACAGAGATGCATGGTCCTGCCCTTCGGGTCCTTTTATAGCGCCCTGGTCTAGCTTCCCCGCTATGACGTACCAGCTCGCCATTGGTTAGGTTTCACATGTGCTTCATGACGCGGTCACGCAGGGGCATTCCCACAGCGTCTTTACGCAGCTCGAGTTCCCTGATAGGGAACTGCAGTATCATACACTCATGTGTAAATGTTTTTGTGTTGTTTCAAAAATAAAGCTCTCTTGAGGAAAGTGTACCCCTGTTAAAATATATTCATAATTTATCATGTTTATACAATAATCAAGTTCATAGTTTGATATTTATATTGTAGTTGAAAACAGCCCTGTTAGAAATTCATAGTAAAGTCAATAAAAAGTTCAAAGAATTAACATTGATGGAGAAGGTCAGACTATTTCCTTCAGAAACACCCTTGGTTAGCTAGCTCATTTAAAATATCTTAAACTTAAACTTTTTTGACCCTGCATCTTAAAAGAATCGGAATCGCTGGGAACCGGAATTGAAATAAGGAATCGGAATTGGAATCGGAATCGTTCAAATTCAAACTACCGAACCGTAGTTAGAACAGTAATGAAACTGCACCTTCCGAGTACATTAGGTGGCGGTTTGCATCTGCAACCAAAAGGTGGGTTTCTCGGTGAGGTGGTGTGTGCGCGCTACCGTAGGTTACCACTCAAATGAAGGTACAGTACATTTTATTGCACTCTGAATCGCAAACTACAAGTCAAAACAGTCAAGCTCAAGATAAAACCAATGTATGAAATGACTGAATCTAAAATGGTCTCAGAAGTTCTGCCCCACCATAAAAACCCAGTAAAAGAGATGCATCTCCATTAAAAAAGGATTGATAAAAGGACACCAGATTGGGCCAGCACGTACAGGGCTCAAGGCCAATAAGTCTGAGTTTGAAAAAATATTTCTTCATATTATTTTTGTTTTGCTGAAAAATGAAAACGGGTCCCACAGACCCGAACACCATACAAGGGTTAAGTTGGTTCCTACCATTGCATTCTAATTAAAGAAGAGTTAGAAGAAGAATACGGAAGAGCTGCATCCTTAATGGAAAGCGGAACCTTAATGTGACCGGTGTTTTAAGTCGGACCTTTATAGTGTGACACCCAACCGTTGCTCGGCAATGAGGCGTCGCAGGTAATTATTCCATCGGTTACCAACAACAATGTCTTCAGTTGAGTGTTTGAGAGAGTTTGTCAACCAGCGACTATCTGCTGCTGCTGAAGAAATATTCGGAGTTTTTAAAAGAACCATCGCCGAGTATCAGGAAGAGATCGAGCGGCAGCGCGGACTGTTGGATGTTGGAAACCCGAAGTGAGGTTACGCAGGATAGGTGAGTACAACTTTGTGAGGAACATCCGTGATCTAAAGCAACAAAGATGAAAAGTCTGTTGTCTAAAGCTATAAAGACGAGACTTTCTGTTATTAAAAGGTTTTTAAACACGTGTTCCCTCAAATGTTTGTTTTTCTATTTCTTTTGTCCCTCCAGAGCTCCCACAGTCACGTGTCTGTAAGCAGGAGGAGGTTCTCTCTGACCAGCAGCTGTGTCTTCAGGAGAGGAACCCCAGTGTGGACCAAGAGGACCCAGATCCTCCACAGATTAAAGAGGAACAGGAGGAACTCTGCAGCAGTCAGGAGGGAGAGCAGCTTGAACCGAAGCAGGAGGCCGACACCTTTACGTTGACTCCGACTTGTGAGGAAACTGATCACAGTGATGATGAGACTCCGTTTTTGAATCCTGACAAAAGTCAGAGTGAATCAGAGGCAGAGCCTCCAGCTAGCACGTGTACCAGCTCGTTAAATGAAGAAATGGACTGTGAGCGTTTTGTGGGACCAGAACCAAACATCTCTCATGAATCTGATAGCAAAGATCAGAAAGGAGTAAAACGTAGTTTAAAATCAACCAAGGAGCCACAAGAGCAGATTCTGGCTCCTCCAGGTGAGAAGCCATTTTTGTGCGAAACATGTGGAAATTATTTCCAACATAGAAAAACGTTGTTGTTCCATGTGAAGAGGTTCCACGGTGTTGATCAACCATATGCATGCCACACCTGTGGGAAAAAATTCATGGGAAAATCAGCACTTGAGGTTCATAAAACAGTCCACAGTGATGAGAGACCATTTTCTTGCAAAATATGTAGAAAAGATTTTAAATTTAGTAGTAGTTTAAAGGTCCACATGAAAGTTCACACTGAAGAAATGCCGTATTCTTGCAACACCTGTGGCAAAACATTCACTCATGCATCATTAATGAAGTCTCATACAAGAGTCCATACTGGGGAGAAGCCACATTCCTGCATCACCTGTGGGAAAACATTCACTCATGCATCACTAATGAAGTCTCATATAAGAATCCATACTGGGGAGAAGCCATTTTCCTGCATGACCTGTGGCAAAACATTCACTCACGCATCAAATTTGAAGAAACACACAAGGATTCATACTGGGGAGAAGCCATATTCCTGCATCACCTGTGGCAAAACATTCACTCGGCCAGAATCTTTGACGTATCACACAAGAATCCATACTGGGGAGAAGCCATATTCCTGCATCACCTGTGGGAAAACATTCACTTATGGATCAAGTTTGAAGACTCACACAAGAATCCATACTGGGGAGAAGCCTAATCCTGTATAATATGTGAAAGATGTTTGTAATGGTAAAATATGTTACAACATAATCTTATGCCAAAAGAGTGATTATTGTCTGTGTTGAAGCAATGTGAGAAGAAAAGGGAAATCCAAAAGTTGTCTTTTGCAGCTGTGTGAAGGACAGTCAAACCGGCCTTCACCCGAATGCTCGAACAAAGGAGCTCGGTTACTCCCATCTTTACCTTGATTTGTTTCCTCCTTGATTTACAACTTTTCATCTTGGTTATCTCACAGGTGGTTTAGAGTTTTAGGTTTCTGTTTCTCTCGTGGCCGCCTACCACCAGAAATGACCTTCATGTGTGTGTATAAGAACTCAGCGTTTTCTCTCCACAGAGCACCGTGATACGTGCTTGTGTAGTTGACCTCCTGCTTGCAACCAATAAATGGACTTTTTGCAACTTTGATCATTCATCAAGACTCTGTTTTATTAGACAAATCATTCTCTTCTACTGGGCTTATTTAAATATTCCACAACAATTTGGCGTCACAAACAGAATTCACTGACTGTCCGTCAGGCTCCGGGGGACCATCTGGAAAAAAAGGCCTTTTCCCAGGATCAGCAGCTGATGATCCTGCCTCATCCCTCCTTAGACAAGAGAGATCGGGCGGAAACCGAAGGAGTCCTGATTGACGTCACGTGTATCCAGCGAAAAAGAATGAATTTCTACAAACTCGGGTAAGATGTTGAAATTCCAATTTTTTTACCATTTGGGTGTTTTTATTTATTTATCTATTTCATTTTGAGTACATGATTCCGGGATATTTCTAATGCATTATTGTCTGCGAAGGTAGATGGGGACTGTGTACGATAGAAATTTCACTCGGAAGAAATTCTCAGAGATCGTAACACTCGCTAGACTTGTCCAATCAATTATTAAAAGTTAAAGTTGGAGATGCCGTGTCAGAAGAATTCACTATTGTGAATGGGATCCCTCAAGGTAGTTTTAGTGGCCCCTTATTTAATATTATGATAAATAACTTCTTTGTGGACATTGATAGAGATATTGGCTCCTGGCTATATGCTGACAATGAAGCAATGTGAAAATGACAAGATTGTCCTTACAGTCAAAATTATTGCAAAAATCTGTAAAAGAGGTCCGAACTGAGAGGGGCTACAATTAGAAGAATAGGACTGTGTCTGACAGCTATCAATCTGTGAATCCTTTCCGTGTCCGGGCCGGGTGAGGTTTCCCGTGTTGAGTAGAATTAAGCCGCAGGCTCCACTCCTCGTGGTGCCCTTCCGTCAATTCCTTTAAGTTTCAGACATAGATTTCACTCGGAACAAATTCTCCGAGGTCGTAACACTCGCTATTTACTACCCGGGTAAAATAAGACTGTTGTTATAGTTAACCAAACGTGAATTCTACCTGTAGAATAAGATCGTGGCTGTAGCACACGTGAGTTTTACGCTGAAACAGGTACATTGATATCGTTGTTATTGTTAACCAAACGTGAGTTCTACTGAATTACCTTTAGAATAAGATCGTGGCAATATCAAAGCGTGAGTTTCGACCGGGGTTTTTGTCCCTCCAGAGCTGCCACAGTCACGTGTCTGTAAGCAGGAGGAGGTTCTCTCTGACCAGCAGCTGTGTCTCCAGGAGAGGAACCCCAGTGTGGACCAAGAGGACCCAGATCCTCCACAGATTAAAGAGGAACAGGAGGAACTCTGCAGCAGTCAGGAGGGAGAGCAGCTTGAACCGAAGCAGGAGGCCGACACCTTTACGTTGACTCCGACTTGTGAGGAAACTGATCACAGTGATGATGAGACTCCGTTTTTGAATCCTGACAAAAGTCAGAGTGAATCAGAGGCAGAGCCTCCAGCTAGCACATGTACCAGCTCGTTAGATGAGGAAATGGACTGTGAGCGTTTTGTGGGACCAGAACCAAACATCTCTCATGAATCTGATAGCAAAGATCAGAAAGGAGTAAAACGTAGTTTAACATCAACCAAGGAGCCACAACAGCAGATTCTGGCTCCTCCAGGTGAGAAGACATTTTTGTGCAAAACATGTGGAAAAGATTTCAAACGTAGTAAAACCTTAAAAGTCCACATGAAAGTTCACACTGGGAAAAGACTGTATTCTTGCATCACCTGTGGGAAAACATTCACTCAGACATCAAGTTTGAGGTCTCACACAAGAATCCATACTGGGGAGAAGCCTTATTCTTGCCTCACCTGTGGGAAAACATTCACTCAGGCTGCAAATTTGAGTACTCATATGAGAATCCATACGGGGGAGAAGCCGTATTCCTGCATCACCTGTGGGAAAACATTCCCTCGGCCAGAACATTTGAAGAATCACACAAGAATTCATACTGGGGAGAAGCCTTATTCCTGCATCACCTGTGGCAAAACATTCACTATTGCATCACATTTAAAGTATCATACAAGAATTCATACTGGGGATAAGCCATAATCTTGTAAAATATGTGAAAGATGTTTCAGAAGTTCTGGTATCTTAATTGTCCATGTGAGAAAAATTCACAACGATGAAACGTCATAGATCCAACTCTTGTGTTGAAATATTCTGAGCAATTTCTACAATCATATTTGGATCTTACTTCAGCAAAAAAATAAGATGTTGTTGTTCCTTCATGTAACTTGCTGTTAGTTACATGTTTTGGGGTAATTTACTACTAAAATCTTTGAAACAACTTTGCTTGCAAATTGAGTGATGTGGAATATTTCAATAAAAGTTCGGGAGAAGAGAATGACTTGTTTCTAGGGGCGATGTTGAAGTAACGTGGGGGCCGCAAGGGTGACGGTTCAAATCCCGGTTGCTCCATGTCGAAGTGTCTCCGTGTAAGACACCTAACCCCCAATTGCTCTCCAGGCAAAATGTAAAGCATGGCTTATAATGCAATGTAAGTCGCTTTGAATGAAGGCGTCCGTTCAATGACGTGTAATGTAAGGTAGGTTCATCTAATAAAACAGTCTTGGTGAATGATCAAAGTTGCAAAAGTCCATTTATTGCTTGCAAGCAGGAGGTCAAATACACAAGCACGCATTACGGTGCTCTGTGGAGATGGCGTCTCCGATCAGTCAAAACACTGAGCTTTTATACACACAAGTTAAGGTCATTTCCAGTGGCAGGTGGCCACGAGAGGCTCCGGACCATAAACACTAAACCACCTGTGAGATAGCAGATATGAAGACTTACAAACCAAGTGAGAAATGAGCCAAGGTTAAGATGGGGGTAACAGTCCTTTGTTCGAGCATTTGTGAGAAAGCATGTTCGACTGCCCTCCTCTACACAGCTGCAAAAGGAAACTTTAGAATCACCCTGCTTTTCTCACATTACTTTGATACAGACCATAATCACCCTTTTAGCATAAGGCTACGTTTTAACATAGTTTACCATTACATTCCACTCTTTTGATTATTCTATAATCACACATAATATTGAAAAATATGTTTTTGTGAGGCCAAGTTTTGGGTTGTTTAGCAAGCAAATAAAAAACACCAGGAAACATGAGATTATAAAATAAAAAATGTCAAAACTAGCTCTCCCTAGCCTCCTGGGGGGGTTCGATGGCTCAGTGATACGAGAACCACTCTTTAGGTAGCTGGCTACAAAATCACAAAAGGATACTTAGATAAAATGAAACCGAAAAGAGGAATAATATGAGTGTAACCGTGGTGACACAAACAAGGGCTTTGCCAACTTTCTTTCCTGTTTACACCAGAGGTGTGGACTCGAGTCATGTGACTTGGACTCGAGTCAGACTCGAGTCATGAATTTGATGACTTGAGACTCGACTCGACAAAACGTACAAAGACTTGCAACTCGACTTGGACTTGAATACCGATGACTCGTGACTTGACTTGGACTCGAGCCCTTTGACTCGAGAAGACTTGCTACTTCCCATGAAAACTAGGGAAAACATTTTCACACCACCGCGCCGCTCTGTTTATCTGCATCTGTCAAAAAAATGTGCGCCACCTGTATGCAGAGGGCGCGCGCTGCCTGATCAACATCCAATCACTGCAGTCCATTTGACCGTATCAACGAGACAGCTCGTTCATGGTTACAAAAATCGGGATTTTTGAACCCGGATTTAGACTCCGATGGAAATCCTCGCCAATATTATGCCAACGTCCGTTTTAAAGTAGTGTATTGAGCTGAGTTAAAGTTATTAGTTAATCAGTTATGCAGATGTTGCATGTGTTCACGTTATGCTCCGTTCCAGCTGTAGTTACGCGAGACAACCCGAGTTTTGGGGGGCCGTGTATGCGGAAGTGTTCGTTCGGCGTGGTGACGGCCAACAGTGACCGAAGTTGAGTTGTTTTATATAAATAAATGCACCGGTGTTGCAAGCCAGTCATCGCCTCCTTATTTACGCTGCAGCATTGGGGTGAGCGTTACAGCACTATAACACAGTCACAGTCGATCCACCGTTACCCTTCCCTTCGTAGTCTAGGTCTGTGAGGCAGCGCACCATCACCCAGGGTTCCCCGTCCCCACTATAATAAAATGACTCGAAATGACTCGAACTAAAATGGTACGACTTGAGACTCGACTTGAGAATTGTTGGCTGTGACTTGTGACTCGACTTGGGACTTGCTTCGTCTTAGACTCGACTTGACTCGGGACTCGAGGGCAATGACTTGAGACTTGCATGTGACTTGCCTAACAGTGACTTGAGCCCACCTCTGGTTTACACTAAGTATAGCTAGTAACTAAAAGGGAGAAAAAAAGTTCATCCAAACCAACTGAATGTCTGCTCTAAACCAAAACATGAAAGGAAGCTAGAATGTCACATTACTTTTCATGTGTCTAAAAAAACAAATATCTTACAACATGCTGTCTACATAACTTTATTCATCATTTTATCACAATATCTGACTAGTAAAGAATGGAATTGAATTCTATTCAAATAAGGCCATTGAAGCCTAGATATCATCGGTCAGGGGATCGAGATCATCTCCCAGCATGCTGCAGTTTCCCCAATTTTCATCGTCCTGTTGAGAATTCTGTTGTCCTCCAAACCTTTTCACCTGGTGTTTTTCAAAAGTCTTTTCCTATCACTGTTTCTCCTTCTTTCTTCGTCCCTGGTACAGCTCCTCTTCTCTGCTCTCGTAAGGTCTCTTACTTTGTCAGCTTGGAATCACTTGTGCCGTCACGACTTTGGTGGTTCTCCAAAAGATCTGCTTCCTTGATGTTTCGATTTCATGACGACGTCCAAAAGAGTAAAAGATCTCTTTGATTCTGTGGATCTTTAGACTCGCCGAATGAGTCCTGGTTTCTTTGCTCGTCATTCTCCTGTCGTCTCTCGTTCAGATCATCATTGACGGGGCTGTAGTTGGTGGTTCTTCTTCTTCTTGTTCCTTGATGTGGTGTGGTGGGAGGGTGGCGATACAGAGGGAGATCAAAGCTGGTGGCGAAGCGGAGTCCAGTTCAAGATCCACTGGAACATGTTCCTCGTATAAACAACAAATTTCAGTCAAACATCTTCAATCAAAATCTATCAATTTTAGACATTTTTTTTTACAGTTTATTCATCTATTATTATTTATTCATCTTGATGTGTGTGTCTAAGTATCAGAGGTGTGGACTCGAGTCAGACTCAAGTCATGAATTTGATGACTTCAGACTCGCCTCGACAAAATGTACAAAGACTTGCAACTCGACTTGGACCGTAACATCGATGACTCGTGACTTGGACTCGAGCCTTTTGACTCGAGAAGACTTGCTACTTCCCATGAAAACTGGGGACCAACATTTTCACACGGCCGCGCCGCTCTGTTTATCTGCAATGGTCAAAAAATGTGCGCCACCTGTATGCAGAGAGCGCTGCCTACACGACATCCAATCACTGCAGTCCATTTGACCGTATCAACGAGACAGTTCGTTCATGGTTACAAAAATCGGGATTTTTGAACCCGGATGTAGACTCCGATGGAAATCCTCGCCAACATTATGTCAACGTCCGTCTTAAAGTACTATAACACAGTCGATCCACCATTACCCTTCCCTTCCCTACGTAGGTCTGTGAGGCAGCGCACCATCACCCAGCGTTCCCCGTCCCTACTTTGCTTTAAAGCATATGACTTCGGTTTCTTGAGGGAAGGGCTTTTGAAGAAGTGAAAATATTCTTAATATTGCATAAACGGAAATGTATTATCGTATACATTAGTGTACAATAGACAATGAATATTAACACAACATTGATATGAGTAAAGAGTAGTTTCAAATAAAACATGTGGTTATAAGGGATTTTCTGTAATAAGAGGACTTGAAATTACTCGAAACTGAAATGGTAAGACTTTTGACTCGACTTGAGACTTGTTGGCTTTGACTTTTGACTCGACTTGGGACTCGAGGGCAACGACTTGAGACTTACTTGTGACTTGCATAACAATGACTTTGTCCCACCTCTGTTCATTACATAAAATAGGCAAGCACCCAACTGGGAAATGCTCACAATGTGACCAACCAGAAACTGTGGAACATGTATTGTTACAATGCGGCAGCTCCAGTATACAGAGGGAACGTCTCCGTCAGTCACTTAACAAGGCAAAACACCAGGACTGGTCACTAAAAAAGAGAAACGTTTTTAGTCAAACGGATCTACTTTTTTTTTCTTCCCCATGATCTTTATCTCATCTCCTAGTGTTCTGCATAATCTCCTGCTCCTGACTCCAGTCCAGATGGTGGCGGTAGTGCACCTACAAAATGGTTTGCGAACCGCCAATAAACACTAAAAGAAATTGAAGAAGAGGAAGAAGAAGAAGAAGAAAAAGACGACGGCTGAGCTGCAACCTCAATGGAAAGAGGAACCTTAATGTGACCGGTGGTTTAAGTTGGACCTTTATACCGTGACACCCACCCGTTGCTCTGTGTTGATTCGGTGCAGGTAATTTTTTCATCGGTTACCAACAACAATGTCTTCAGTTGAGTGTTTGAGAGAGTTTGTCAACCAGCGACTATCTGCTGCTGCTGAAGAAATATTCGGAGTTTTTAAAAGAACCATCGTCGAGTATCAGGAAGAGATCGAGCGGCAGCGCGGAATGTTGGATGTTATTTGGAAACCCGAAGTGAGGTTACACAGGATAGGTGAGTACAACTTTGTGAGGAACATCCGTGATCTAAAGCAGTGGTTCTCAACTTGTCTGGCCCCGGGACCCACTTTTACCCCTTAATGACAAGCCGGGACCCAATTCGATCGGTCAACGGGGGGGGGGGGGGGGGGGTGCGTGCTTCCGCGTTCTAATTGCCGCGCTGACGGAAAACATGGGCCCTTTCTCAATATGCGTTCTTGTGTGGACTTTTGTTCTCATGGACTCGTGAAACGTCATCAGTCGCAGCCCGAGTACTGTTTCAATTCTAAAGTCCGCATTGGCCGAGAACGGTCATAATACCCGGATGTGACTCGCCCCGCCCATTTTACCGGGCATGCATCGGAGCAGGCTCGTCTGTTCTTGTGAGAGCCAAATATCCCAGAATGCATTTCACCTCAGCAACAGGCAACAACCACAGAGGAAAATAAACACAACTTTATGTCGAAGTTTTTAAATACTACTTTATTTAAGTAATATAATTTTATGACTGAAGTTAGTTGTTGAAACAACTTTTCTGTGGTCGGTTTGCCAACATTCAGCCTTCGTAACAGTTTGCTCCGTGGATTAAGATGTGAGGTGTAGTTCATGGACCGTCAGACCTTCCAGCACTGGGCAGTCAGCTCATCTCTGCCCGCAGAGAGCAGCCTGTTTTCGGCGAGTCTTCTGTTAAATGCTCAGCCGGTTTTCAGGTCTCCGTAGCGGTTATACATGAGATTTAACTGTACTATAATGAGTCATCATAAGTTTTAATGTTGTTCACCGGTAACGTGTTTGAGGACAGAGTTTAGATTCATAACTTCATGGTTAAATGTAACTTTAACGTATTGTCTGTATCCGCAGAGTGCAGCTTGTTTATTGTCCATCATTGTGCAGTAAAACTAACGATGTTTTTATTAAAGGATACGAGGAGACCGTCATCGAGACTCTAAACCGGCAGCAGAACTTCAGCTTCAAAGAAACTCTGAAGCTCTGAATTTTAATAATAATGAATAAAAAAATTCCACATATGAATTATTGTATAGTTCTCTGTAAGATCTTTGATGTGTGGTCAGCAGCTTGCTGTACGAGGACCACTACACTGATTATCAGCCTCTTGATGTTTGAGTAACAAGACAAATTGGAGGTGTGTGTGCATTCAAATATTTTAGTATAATAGTTTATTTTTTGTTACTGTATCCAACCTCCTCCTCCTAAAATGATGAAGCTAATTATTTTATGACTGATATATATATATATATATATATGGTGCTCAATATTATATATATATACCATTTCTAATTTTAAATGAAAATGAGACAAAAGCCTGTTAATATTAAAATATTTAAGTCAAAAACTAAATTAAAACGTATTAGCAAGACCAGCTGACGTGGTGACGTCATCAAGTCAGCTGCGGTTCCAATTGCGGAAATGACCGTTCTCCCGAACCTGCGAGTCAGGATTCCCGAGTCTGTCTCCCGAGTCTATTCTCGCGGGAACGCAAGTCCGTTCTCGCCGTCTCGTGTATTGAGAAAGGGCCATGGACGGACGAGCCGGAGAAAAAGACGAAGCTCCGCTGCATTACAAAAAGTCCCTTCAAAATAAAATCACGGGATAATTTTTTTTTTTCACATGCAAAGGCCCGCGACCCACTACAAACGGGTCCGCGACACCAGTTGAGAAACACTGATCTAAAGCAACAAAGATGAGACAAGATTTTCCAGCAAATGCTGTTCCTTTATTAATTTAAAAGTATGAAACAGGACGGTTGTAGTTTATTCACACTCATTGTGTTTATTCGCTCAAACGTTTGTTTTTCAATTTCTTTTGTCCCTCCAGAGCTCCCACAGTCACGTGTCTGTAAGCAGGAGGAGGTTCTCTCTGACCAGCAGCTGTGTCTCCAGGAGAGGAACCCCAGTGTGGACCAAGAGGACCCAGATCCTCCACAGATTAAAGAGGAACAGGAGGAACTCTGCAGCAGTCAGGAGGGAGAGCAGCTTGAACCGAAGCAGGAGGCCGACACCTTTACGTTGACTCCGACTTGTGAGGAAACTGATCACAGTGATGATGAGACTCCGTTTTTGAATCCTGACAAAAGTCAGAGTGAATCAGAGGCAGAGCCTCCAGCTAGCACGTGTACCAGCTCGTTAAATGAAGAAATGGACTGTGAGCGTTTTGTGGGACCAGAACCAAACATCTCTCATGAATCTGATAGCAAAGATCAGAAAGGAGTAAAACGTAGTTTAAAATCAACCAAGGAGCCACAAGAGCAGATTCTGGCTCCTCCAGGTGAGAAGACATTTTTGTGCGAAACATGTGGAAAATATTTCCAACATAAAGAAAATTTGTCTGCCCACGTTAGAACAGCCCACAAGGTTGATCAACCATATTTATGCATCACCTGTGGCAAAACATTCACTTTTGCATCAAATTTGAGGACTCATTTAAGAATTCATACTGGGGTGAAGCCATATTCCTGCATCACCTGTGGGAAAACATTCACTCAGGCTGCAGGTTTGATTACTCACATGAGAATCCATACGGGGGAGAAGCCATTTTTCTGCAACACCTGTGGGAAAACATTTACTCAGCCAACACATTTGAAGTCTCACACAAGAATCCATACTGGGGAGAAGCCATATTCCTGCATCACCTGTGGGAAAACATTCACTCAGGCTGCAGGTTTGAGTACTCATATGAGAATCCATACTGGGGAGAAGCCATTTTCCTGCATCGCCTGTGGGAAAGCATTCACTAATGCATCACGTTTGAAGTATCACACAAGAATCCATACTGGGGAGAAGCCATATTCCTGCATCACCTGTGGCAAAACATTTGCTCAAACTGACCATTTGAAGTCTCACACAAGAATTCATACTGGGGAGAAGCCATATTCCTGCATCACCTGTGGGAAAACATTCACTCAGGCTGCAGGTTTGAGTACTCATATGAGAATTCATACTGGGGAGAAGCCATTTTCCTGCATCGCCTGTGGGAAAACATTCACTAATGCATCACGTTTGAAGTATCACACAAGAATCCATACTGGGGAGAAGCCATATTCCTGCATCACCTGTGGGAAAACATTCACTCAGGCTGCAGGTTTGAGTACTCATATGAGAATCCATACGGGGGAGAAGCCATATTCCTGCATCACCTGTGGCAAAACATTTGCTCAAACTGACCATTTGAAGTCTCACACAAGAATTCATACTGGGGAGAAGCCATATTCCTGCATCACCTGTGGGAAAACATTCACTCAGGCTGCAGGTTTGAGTACTCATATGAGAATCCATACTGGGGAGAAGCCATTTTCCTGCATCGCCTGTGGGAAAACATTCACTAATGCATCACGTTTGAAGTATCACACAAGAATCCATACTGGGGAGAAGCCATATTCCTGCATCACCTGTGGGAAAACATTCACTCAGGCTGCAAGTTTGAGTACTCATCTGAGAATCCATACGGGGGAGAAGCCATATTCCTGCATCACCTGTGGCAAAACATTTACTCAGCCAACACATTTGAAGTCTCACACAAGAATCCATACTGGGGAGAAGCCTTAATCCTGTATAATATGTGAAAGATGTTTCAGAAGTTCTGGTATCTTAATTTTCCATGTGAGAAAAATCCACAATGATGAAACGTCATAGATGCAACTCCTGATGAAATATTCGGAGCAATTTCTAAAATTATTGTATTTTTAATTTAATAATAATTTATTAAATCTTTGAAACAACTTGGCTTGCAAATTGAGTGATGTGGAATATATCAATAAAAGTTCGGGAGAAGAGAATTACTTGTTTCTAGGGGCGATGTTGAAGTAGCGTGGGGGCCGCAAGGGTGACGGTTCAAATCCCGGTTGCTCCATGTTAAAGTGTCTCCGTGTAAGACACCTAACCCCCAATTGCTCTCCAGGCAAAATGTAAAGCATGGCTTATAATGCAATGTAAGTCGCTTTGAATGAAGGCGTCCGTTCAATGACGTGTAATGTAAGGTAGGTTCATCTAATAAAACAGTCTTGGTGAATGATCAAAGTTGCAAAAGTCCATTTATTGCTTGCAAGCAGGAGGTCAAATACACAAGCACGCATTACGGTGCTCTGTGGAGATGGCGTCTCCGATCAGTCAAAACACTGAGCTTTTATACACACAAGTTAAGGTCATTTCCAGTGGCAGGTGGCCACGAGAGGCTCCGGACCCTAAACACTAAACCACCTGTGAGATAGCAGATATGAAAACTTACAAACCAAGTGAGAAATAAGCCAGGGTTAAGATGTGGGTAACAGTCCTTTGTTCGAGCATTTGTGAGAAAGCATGTTCGACTGCCCTCCTCTACACAGCTGCAAAAGGAAACTTTAGAATCACCCTGCTTTTCTCACATTACTTTGATACAGACCATAATCACCCTTTTAGCATAAGGTTACGTTTTAACATAGTTTACCATTACATTCCACTCTTTGGATTATTCTTTAATCACACATAAGATTGAAAAATATATGTTTTTGTGAGACCAAGGAATGAACACAGAAACATGAGATTATAAAATAAAAAATGTCAAAACGAGTTCTCCCTAGCCTCCTGGGGGGGTTCGATGGCTCAGTGATACGAGAACCACTCTTTAGGTAGCTGGCTACAAAATCACAAAAGGATACTTAGATAAAATGAAACCGAAAAGAGGAATAATATGAGTGAAACCGTGGTGACACAAACAAGGGCTTTGCCAACTTTCTTTCCTGTTTACACTAAGTATAGCTAGTAACTAAAAGGGAGAAAAAAAGTTCATCCAAACCAACTGAATGTCTGCTCTAAACCAAAACATGAAAGGAAGCTAGAATGTCACATTACTTTTCATGTGTCTAATAAAACCAAATATCTTACAACATGCTGTCTACATAACTTTATTCATCATTTTATCACAATATCTGACTAGTAAAGAATGGAATTGAATTTTATTCAAATAAGGCCATTGAAGCCTAGATATCATCGGTCAGGGGATCGAGATCATCTCCCAGCATGCTGCAGTTTCCCCAATTTTCATCGTCCTGTTGAGAATTCTGTTGTCCTCCAAACCTTTTCACCTGGTGTTTTTCAAAAGTCTTTTCCTATCACTGTTTCTCCTTCTTTCTTCGTCCCTGGTACAGCTCCTCTTCTCTGCTCTCGTCAGGTCTCTTACTTTGTCAGCTTGGCATCACTTGTGCCGACACGACTTTGGTGGTTCTCCAAAAGTTCTGCTTCCTTGACGTTTCGATTTCATGACGACGTCCAAAGGAGTAAAAGTTCTCTTTGATTCTGGGGATCTTCAGACTCGCCGAATGAGTCCTGGTTTCTTTGCTCGTCATTCTCCTGTCGTCTCTCGTTCAGATCATCATTGACGGGGCTGTAGTTGGTGGTTCTTCTTCTTCTTGTTCCTTGGTGTGGTGTGGTGGGAGGGTGGCGATACAGAGGGAGATCACAGCTGGTGGCGAAGCGGAGTCCAGTTCAAGATCCACTGGAACATGTTCCTCGTATAAACAACAAATTTCAGTCAAACATCTTCAATCAAAATCTATCAATTTTAGACATTTTTTTTTACAGTTTATTTATCTATTATTATTTATTCATCTTCATGTGTGTGTCTAAGTAATTACATAAAATAGGCAAGCACCCAACTGGGAAATGCTCACAATGTGACCAACCAGAAACTGTGGAACATGTATTGTTACAATGCGGCAGCTCCAGTATACAGCGGGAACGTCTCCGTCAGTCACTAAAGAAGGCAAAACACCAGGACTGGTCACTGTCACGTCTACTTGGGAATCAAGCAGATGAAACGTATGGTTTCATTATTCAGTTTTTAAGAGAAACGTTTTTAGTCAAACGGATCTACTTTTTTTTCTTCCCCATGATCTTTATCTCATCTCCTAGTGTTCTGCATAATCTCCTGCTCCTGACTCCAGTCCAGATGGTGGCGGTAGTGCACCTACAAAATGGTTTGCGAACCGCCAATAAACACTAAAAGAAAAAGAAATTGAAGAAGAGGAACAAGAAGAAGAAGAAAAAGACGACGGCTGAGCTGCAACCTCAATGGAAAGCGTAACCTTAATGTGACCGGTGGTTTAAGTCGGACCTTTTATACCGTGACACCCACCCGTTGCTCTCTGTTGAAGTGGTGCAGGTAATTTTTTCATCGGTTACCAACAACAATGTCTTCAGTTGAGAGTTTGAGAGAGTTTGTCAACCAGCGACTATCTGCTGCTGCTGAAGAAATATTCGGAGTTTTTAAAAGAACCATCGTCGAGTATCAGGAAGAGATCGAGCGGCAGCGCAGAGTGTTGGATGTTATTTGGAAACCCGAAGTGAGGTTACACAGGATAGGTGAGTACAACTTTGTGAGGAACATCCGTGATCTAAAGCAACAAAGACGAGACAATATTTTCCAGCAAATGCTGTTCCTTTATTATTTGAACAGTAGGAAACATGACGGTTGTAGTTTATTCACACTCGTTGTATCTATTCGCCCAAACGTTTGTTTTTCTATTTCTTTTGTCCCGCCAGAGCTCCCACAGTCACGTGTCTGTAAGCAGGAGGAGGTTCTCTCTGACCAGCAGCTGTGTCTCCAGGAGAGGAACCCCAGTGTGGACCAAGAGGACCCAGATCCTCCACAGATTAAAGAGGAACAGGAGGAACTCTGCAGCAGTCAGGAGGGAGAGCAGCTTGAACCGAAGCAGGAGGCCGACACCTTTACGTTGACTCCGACTTGTGAGGAAACTGATCACAGTGATGATGAGACTCCGGTTTTGAATCCTGACAAAAGTCAGAGTGAATCAGAGGCAGAGCCTCCAGCTAGCACGTGTACCAGCTCGTTAGATGAGGAAATGGACTGTGAGCGTTTTGTCGGACCAGAACCAAACATCTCTCATGAATCTGATAGCAAGGATCAGAAAGGAGTAAAACGTAGTTTAACATCAACCAAGGAGCCACAACAGCAGATTCTGGCTCCTGCAGGTGAGAAGACATTTTTGTGCCAAACATGTGGAAAAGATTTCAAATGTAGTAAAACCTTTAAAGTCCACATGAAAGTTCACACTGGGGAAAGACTGTATTCTTGCAACACCTGTGGCAAAACAGTCACTAGTGCATCAAATTTGAAGTTTCACACAAGAATCCATACTGGGGAGAAGCCATATTCCTGCATCACTTGTGGCAAAACATTCACTCGGCCAACACATTTGAAGAATCACACAAGAATCCATACTGGGGAGAAGCCATATTCCTGCATCACCTGTGGGAAAAGATTCACTCGGCCAACACATTTGAAGTATCACACAAGAATCCATACTGGGGAGAAGCCATATTCCTGCATCACCTGTGGCAAAACATTCACTCAGCCAGAACATTTGAAGTCTCACACAAGAATCCATACTGGGGAGAAGCCATATTCCTGCATCACCTGTGGGAAAACATTCACTCAGCCAACAAGTTTGAAGTATCACAGAAGAATTCATACTGGGGAGAAGCTGTATTCCTGCATCACCTGTGGGAAAACATTCACTAATGGATCACATTTCAGGACTCATATAAGAATCCATTCTGGGGATAAGCCACATTCCTGCAACACCTGTGGGAAAACATTCACTCAGACTGCAAAATTGAGTACTCATATGAAAATTCATACTGGGGAGAAGCCGTATTCCTGCATCACCTGTGGCAAAACATTCACTCAGAAAGCAAGTTTGAAGATTCACACAAGAATTCATACTGGGGAGAAGCCATATTCCTGCATCACCTGTGGGAAAACATTCACTACTGCATCACATTTGAGGATTCATATAAGAATTCATACTGGGGAGAAGCCATATTTCTGCACAACCTGTGGGAAAACATTCACTACTGCATCAAATTTGAAGTCTCATACAAGAATCCATACTGGGGAGAAGCCATAATCCTGTAAAATATGTGAAAGATGTTTCAGAAGTTCTTGTATCACCCATGTGAGACAAATCCACAAGGATGAAACTTCATAGATGCAACTCCTGTGATGAAATATTCTGAGCAATTTCTAGAATTATTTAGATTTTACTTCAGCAAAAAATAAGATGTTGTTGTTCCTTCATGTAACTTGCTGTTAGTTACATGTTTTGGGGGGATTTACTACTAAAATCTTTCAAACAACTTGGTTTGCAAATTGAGTGATGTGGAAAATTTCAATAAAAATTTCGGAAGAAGAGAAGGATTTGTTTCTAGGTTTATCTAATAAAACAGTCTTGATGAGTGATCAAAGTTACAAAAGTCCATTTAGTGCTTGTAAGCAAAAGATCAAATACACAAGCATGTATTACGGTGCTTTGTGAAGATGGCGTCTATTTAAGGTAGTTCCTACCATCCAATTCTATTTAAAGAAGAGTTAGATGAAGAATAAGAGGGACAGAACAAGAAGCTGCAATTCTGTTCTGCTATTGGAAGAGAAAGAGATGGTGCGTCATGTCTGGGCCATGATCAAAAAGATGAGTAGAAAAGGGAAAGTTGCAATCCCGGTGTTAATAGATGGAGAAGTCTGGGCAATTACAAATAAGGAGAAAGCAGCACTACTGGCCGCAAGGCCTACAAATAAACCAAAACAAAGAAGTTCAGAAATAAGTTATGTGTAATAATGTGAAATGACACAGGGAAAAAATATTGAACACGCTTACTGATATTTATTCAATACTTTGTACAAAAGCCTTTGTTGGTAATGACAGCTTCAAGATGTTGGGAGAAACTAGATTTAATCACCTGAAATCTTAGTCTTTGTTGCACAATGAGTGAACATATCTTGCAAATGTTTAACCCTGTTTTATATGGAAATGTATATATTCCTCTATCTGATGCACTAAGAAAATGGAAGAAAGGAAACCTGTATGACATTGAATTTTTGTTTTAATTTCCTCATATTTTCAGTAAGCTATGGCAGAGAGGATTGAGTTTCTCACTGCTAACAGGAGCTATGGAATCCAAAATGTTTACAGGAACTGTTAAGAGTGCTCACAAGTTCTTCTACAGAGAGAGGCCAAGTTGTTCGTCATTAGAACTACACTGTGCATCAGTAAAAGCACTGAATAGAGAGCGGTTACGGGCAGAATCAAATCAATTTGGGGTATTTGGGCCCAGGAGACATGATTGGAACCTGGAAAAACACTGCCTTGTGATCAGAGACTGCAAAATCACAATGAATCTGAAATACTCTGCTCTAACTCCCTCATGCGCTCAGCCCAGACCTCTCTCAACATCGATGGCTACATCGTCACCCTCTCAAGCCAGCTTCGGCAACGCCAGGATCATCCTCGACTCCACCTCAGGAACATTGCACGGCTCCAGCCATCTCTCTCCTCTGCCACCACCGAAATTCTCATCCATGCCCTCATAACCTCCAGACACGACTACTGCAACAAGATCCTCAACAGTCTCAAAGATGTTAACAACTCTGCCGCTTGACTGCTCACTTCCACCTGCCGGTATGAACACATCTTGTCACAAGGTGGCTGCTAGTGCGCAGGGAGGACTCAGACACAGGGTCTTCTAGTAAGTGCTCTCTAATTGTTCCAAACAAGGCAGACGTGCACAACCGACAGCATGAGACATAGACAATGACGCAGGCACACAGGGCTTAAATACACTAGGGAGGTGCAGGTGACTGGACACAGGTGGAAACAATCAGGCAATCACAGGACAAGGCAGGAAGTGAAGCTAACCCAGGGACACAAGAGACATGAAACTACAAACTAAAACAGGAAGAAGAACTAAACCATGACAGAACTCACCCCCCCCCCCCCCCTCTAGGACCGAATTCCAGACGGTCCTAAAGGGGAGCAGAACCGGGGAAATCAGACAAGGGGACGGGGGGGACCTGACGATCCTGGTCCGCCCGGGAAACTCCGGTGACTCCCCCGTCACCACTGTGGACTCCACTGTGGACTCCTTCCGTTTCCTGGGCTCCATCATCACCCAGGACCTCATGTGGGAGCTGAACATCAGCTCCATCACCAAAAAGGCTCAGCAGAGGTTGTTCTTCCTGAGGCAGCTGAAGAAATTCAACCTGCCAAAGACGACGCTGCAGCCACAGCCAAGGACAAGGGCAGGTTAGAGTGTGTCGTCCGCTCTGCAGAGAGGGTTATTGGCTTCAATCTTCCGTCTCTCCAGGACTTTGAAGCGGGCCAGAAAGATTGTAGCTGACCCCTCTCACCCCGGACATAAACTTTTTGTGCCCCTTCCATCTGGCAGGAGGCTGAGGTCCATCAGGACTAAGACCATCCCTCCGGCAGTCGGGCTCATCAACAGAGCCCGGGTCCCCCCCTGACTGACTCTCACTCTAATGTACATTCACTTTGTCACTTTCACTTGTCCCTTGCTGTTTCTGTTAAGCTGGTGCACTTCATCTTTATTTTTAATTTTATCCTTTTTTCTCAACTTACTAACCCATAGTTTTAGCGTACTAACCCATATCACATATTTTATTATATTTTTATCTTATTGCTTCACTACGTTGTCTGTAGTCCATTATTGTACTGTTGTGTCATCATGCACCAACCGCCAAGTCAAATTCCATGTATGTCTAACAAATGATGGCAATAAACGTTTCCTGATTCCTGAATTGAATTGAATTCTATTCAAATAAGGCCATTGAAGCCTAGATATCATCGGTCAGCGGATCGAGATCATCTCCCAGCATGCTGCAGGTTCCCCAATTTTCATCGTCCTGTTGAGAATTCTGTTGTCCTCCAAACGTTTTCACCTGGGGTGTTTCAAAAGTCGTTGCCCATCACTGTTTCTCCTTCTTTCTTCGTCCCTGGTACAGCTCCTCTTCTCTGCTCTCGTCAGGTCTCTTACTTTGTCAGCTTGGAATCACTTGTGCTGACACGACTTTGGTGGTTCTCCAAAAGTTCTGCTTCCTTGACATTTCGAAACGTCAGTTCATGACGACGTCCAAAGGAGTAAAAGTTCTCTTTGATTCTGTGGATCTTCAGACTCGCCGAATGAGTCCTGGTTTCTTTGCTCGTCAGACTCCTGTCGTCTCTCGTTGAGATCATCCAAGCATTTTGTAGTGTTCATTGATGGGGCTGTAGTTGGTGGTTCTTCTTCTTCTTCCTTGGTGTGGTGTGGTGGGAGGGTGGCGATACAGAGGGAGATCACAGCTGGTGGCGAAGCGGAGTCCAGTTCAAGATCCACTGGAACATGTTCCTCGTATAAACAACAAAATTCAGTCAAACCCTACTGAAGACCCTACTAAACCCCCCGGGCGTTATTGATCCCCTCTAAAAGTGACACTAATGGCTTCCACTTGGGTTCTTCACTGGTTCCAGCTAGTTGACCTTATTGTACTCACCTCCCTGGTTCGCCAGCAACGCCTCGGAGGATCTTCAAAACTCATCAGCAGTCTAATCCCCTGCAGGCAATTGGCTCAACTTCTTGCATCTTATCCATTTATATTAATTTACTTTTTGCCTGTATATGTTTAATCTGATTTTGCTTAATCTTATTTTTCTTAAATCCCACAAACCATCAAGACAAATTTTTCTATGTGTGTAGGGTATGTGGCAATATATGACCCCTGATCCTGATCCTGCATGAGGTGGATCCAGGATGGTCTCTCTCTGCTTGTTGATTGTTGGTGTGTTCAGTTCATGTCAGGCTCTGTAACGCACCACAAGAGACAGGAGTGAAACCCAAGCGCAGAGCGCAGCTTTATTGTGGAAGTACAGACAAGGGTTAGGCGTGGTCGAGTCCAGTAGGCGGGCAGAGGGTCGAAAGCCAGGAGAGCGGGGATAAACAGAGGCACCGTCAGGGGGTCAGGCGTGGTCGTATCCGGAGTACAGGCGGGTGGTCGAAAGCCGGGATTACGTGGAGTTAGGCAGAAGTACCGTTGAGGATCAGGCAGGAACGAGGTCTGGGACAAACGAGAGGTCAATAACAGGCAAGAACAGGAGATCGGGAAAACGCTCGGAATGTGATGGAACATGCACAAGACTTCGCAAGGAGCTTTGGGGAGTCACAGGCTTAAGTACAGGGCTGGCCCTGATTAGTGACGAGCCCCAGGTGAGTCGGTGGGCTGATCCCAGATGGAACAAACCATTATGGCTCAAAACAGAGGGGTGACTGAGGTCCCGATCTTCGCACCTCAATATTCCGGGGACGGGGAGCGTCTGCCTGTGACAGAGCCCCCCCTTCTACAGGCGGCTCCGGAAGCCGAAGTTCGTCCTCTACGGGGGGGCCGACCCCGAGGCCGCGGGCCGGGACATTCGGGGTGGGCCTGATGGAAGTCCGTGATGAGGTCAGGGTGTATGTCCGCGGCTGGACGCCAGGCTCTCTCCTCAGGGCCATAACCCTCCCAGTCTACGAGATATTGTAGACCAGACTGGCGACGACGCGAATTTAATAGTGCCCTGACCGTGTATGTTACCCCGTCATCCAGGAGCGGTGGGGGTGGTGCCGGCTGCACCTCAGGTCCTGACTGACCGCCCTCGGTCCTGACTGCAGGTTTAAGCAAGGAAACATGAAAGGTCGGATTGATCCTGTAATGGGAGGGTAACTGTAACCGATATGACACTGTGTTGATCTGTTTGATGATTTTGAATGGGCCAATGAAACGGGGACTTAGCTTCTTAGACGGGAGGCGGAGACGGATGTTCCGCGTGGAAAGCCACACGTCCTGCCCGGGTTGGAACCGGGGCGCTGGGCGCCTGCGCTGGTCGGCGTACTTCTTCTGGCGCTGAACGGCCCGTTGTATCTCTGTCCGGGTAGTGTCCCAGACCGTCCTGCTCCGCCTTAACCAATTGTCTACCGCCAAGATCTCAGACGGTTCCCCAGACCACGGGAACAGCGCTGGCTGAAAACCGAGCATGCACTGGAAGGGTGATATCCTTGTGGATGTGCTTTTATGCGAGTTTTGCGCATACTCTGCCCATGGCAAAAACCGGCTCCATTCCCCTGGTTGCTGAAAGCAGTAGGCGCGTAGGAACCGGCCAATCTCCTGGTTCAGCCTCTCCGTCTGTCCGTTGCTCTGCGGGTGATATCCAGACGACAGATTCACTTGTACATTTAACATCTTGAAAAATGCTGCCCATACCTTCGAGGTAAACTGGACCCCTCGGTCTGACACAATCTCCTCAGGGAGGCCGAAGGTCCGGAACACATGATGGAATAGAGATTCCGCGGTCTCCAAGGCAGAGGGTAGCTTCTTAAGGGGAATCAAGCGGCAGGCTTTGGAGAATCTATCCACCGCCACCAAGATGGTGGTAAAACCCTGGGAACAGGGAAGGTCGGTGATAAAGTCCACTGCCATATGGGACCAGGGTCGGTTAGGTATGGGGAGGGGTTCCAGGAGACCTGAGGGGAGGTCCCGGGGGGATCTTGTTTGTGCACACGTGGTACATGCCTGAACATAGTCTGTGACATCCTGTGTTAGAGATGGCCACCAAAACTGCTCTCTGGCTAGTGCAAGGGTGCGTTGGATACCTGGGTGCCCAGAACTGGGGCATGAATGCATCCACTGAAGGAGCTGAGCTCGGACCGCTGCGGGCACATAGGTTTTATTCCCGGGGCACCCCTGGGGAATCGGGTCACCTGGCAGGGCCTGTTGTATCTGCCCCATGATATCCCACCTGATGGGAGCGATGATGTGCTTAGGTGGTAGGATTGGTCCCGGAGTGTCCTGGGAGGACGCAGATTCCTGGAGCCGGGAGAGTGCATCTGCCTTGCCATTTTTCGAGCCGGGTCTATAACTCAAAATGAAGTCAAAGCGGGTAAAAAACAGAGACCAGCGAGCTTGACGCGGATTTAGCCGTTTAGCCGACTGTATGTACTCCAAATTACGGTGGTCGGTTAGCACCAGAAAGGGGTGTTTGGCTCCCTCTAGCCAATGCCGCCACTCCTCAAACGCCAGTTTGACCGCCAAGAGTTCTCGATTCCCTACATCATAATTTCTTTCGGCCGAGGTCAATTTGTGAGAGAAGAACGCGCACGGGTGTAGCTTTGCGGGCTTACCCTGGCGTTGTGAGAGGACGCCTCCCACTCCTGTCTCAGATGCATCCACCTCCACCACAAAGGGGAGGGCCGGATCCGGGTGCCTGAGGACCGGCGCTGAGGTGAACATGTCCTTCAGTTTCCGGAAGGCCGAGGCGGCAGCCTCATTCCACCTGAGCTTCTTGGAGGACCCCTTGAATAGAGACGTTAAGGGTGCTGCAACAGAACTGAAATTACGGACGAAGCGTCTGTAAAAGTTTGCAAACCCTAGGAACCGCTGGAGCTCCTTGATAGTCTGGGGCTCGGGCCAGTTCATTACTGCCTTGACCTTCCCCTCGTCCATCTGGACCCCCTGGGGGGATATTATGTACCCCAGAAATTGTACCTGTGTCTGGTGGAATTCGCACTTCTCCAGCTTGACATACAGGTGGTTCTCAAGCAGTTTGTCGAGGACTTGGCGTACATGCCTGACATGCACCTCCAGATCTGTGGAGTAGACCAGAATGTCATCAATATACACTATTACACTCCTGCCTATGAATTCCCGGAGTACTTCATTGACAAAGGCTTGGAACACTGATGGGGCATTGGCTAATCCAAAAGGCATCACCCGATACTCGTAATGCCCTGTTGCCGTGTCCCGTTCCTGATGCGAATGAGATTGTAGGCGCTGCGGAGATCTAGTTTAGTATATATCCGAGCTTCTCGCAGTTGTTCCACTGCTGCAGGCACCAAAAGCAGGGGGTAGCGGTACTTAACGGTGACGGAATTCAACCCCCTGTAGTCAATACATGGTCTGAGACCCCCATCCTTCTTCTTTACAAAAAAGAAACTTGAGGCTGCAGGTGACGTGGATGGGCGAATAAAGCCGTTGGCAAGAGCCTCCTCCACATATTTTTCCATGGCCCGGGACTCTGGTAAAGATAATGGGAAGATCCTACCTCGGGGTAGCGTAGCTCCTGGCACCAAGTCAATGGCGCAGTCCCATGATCTGTGTGGTGGCAGGCACTCGCCGCTCGCCTTGCTGAACACCGCTGCAAGGTCTCGGTAGGCCGGGGGGACCTCTGGTGTGGCAGCCGTGGCTGTGCTCCTGATGGTGGCTGTTCTGAGGGGTTTTGTCAAACACTGAGACACACTTGTCACCCCTACGGAGCAGTTCGTTAGTGTTCCAAGAAATTTGTGGTTCATGAAAAGCCAGCCATGGCAGACCTAAAATAACATCGTTCGATACATTGTCAATGACTAACAGGGATAATTCTTCAGAATGCAGAACACCCACAACCAGGGTAACCGGGACGGTAACCTGTGAGATGAAGCCTGACCCAAGGGGCTGATTGTTAATGGCGGTAATCGATAATGGTGGGGAACAGGGCAACGTAGCTAGTTGCAGTTGTTGTACTAGGCGTTGACTAATAAAATTCCCCGCAGACCCCGAGTCTATCAATGCAGGAACGGTTGTTACCTGCCCCCTGCTCCCGATGATAGTGACCGGCACCAGGCATTGGTGCTGGGAGATGTTTGGGCAGAAGAGCGTACTCACAGTCAGTGGCTGTTCCCTGGTCCGCCGATGGGGGCAGTTGTTCCGGTAGTGCCCAGCCTTACCACAATAAAAGCACAACCACTCCCTCCTTCGTTGATCTCGTTCCTCAAGGGACAGTCGAGTTTTTCTGAGCTGCACTGGTTCCCCCTCCGGGCCTGGGGTACCCTCGGGGACGCTGTGTGAAAGACCCCTTAGCGGGTGGTCATCACTGCCCCTGGACTCCTTCTCCTGCTGTCTCTCCCTCCTGCGACGGTCGAGTTGGGTAGCCAGGCTGATGAGGTCCTCAAGGGTATTGCCCCAGTCCCTGTTCACCAGTTCATCCTTAAGAGACTCGCTAAGGCCATGATAAAAGGTGGGCATCAGGGCAGAGTCTTCCCACCCGCTTTCTGTTGCCAAGGTCCTGAAGTCTATCGAAAAGTCAGACACTGACCGTGGGCCCTGGCGTAACTTCAGGAGGCGCCTCGCAGCCTCCTGCAGGCTAGTAGAGTGACCAAACACCTGTCTTAGCCGTTGCATGAACCCCTCATGGTCGGAACAGACAGGTTCCTGTTGGTCCCACACGGCCGTGGCCCACACCAAGGCTCTTCCTGTGAGCCTAGAGATGATAAATGCCACTTTAGCACGGTCTGAAGCAAACTGTGGGGATTGCAGTTCAAATATCAACGAGCACTGCGTCAGGAAACCTCTGCAGAGTTCGGGACTACCATCATATCGCTGAGGTGGCGCTAGATGAAGTGCTGACTGTGGTAACGCTGGTGCGAGGGTTCCTCTGGTAGAGGCAGCCTCGACAGGGGCAGTAGCGGCGAGCGCCTGAACAGCCGTATGTACTGTGTACTGCTGGAAATCCTGGAGCGCTGCTGCTAAGTTGTGCACGGACTCCCCGACTCGACCCAGTCGTTGACCGTGCTCTGCTTGGACCGCGGCAAGATGTTTGACGATATGTGCCATGCTGGGGCCTCCTACAGCCCGCTGGTCCGGGTCGGACATCTCCAAGGACTGAAGGGACTCTGCGACTCTGCTGGGTCTGATTTAGGGCGAAGTCTTCTGTAACGCACCACAAGAGACAGGAGTGAAACCCAAGCGCAGAGCGCAGCTTTATTGTGGAAGTACAGACAAGGGTTAGGCGTGGTCGAGTCCAGTAGGCGGGCAGAGGGTCGAAAGCCAGGAGAGCGGGGATAAACAGAGGCACCGTCAGGGGGTCAGGCGTGGTCGTATCCGGAGTACAGGCGGGTGGTCGAAAGCCGGGATTACGTGGAGTTAGGCAGAAGTACCGTTGAGGATCAGGCAGGAACGAGGTCTGGGACAAACGAGAGGTCAATAACAGGCACGAACAGGAGATCGGAAAAACGCTCGGAATGTGATGGAACATGCACAAGACTTCGCAAGGAGCTTTGGGGAGTCACAGGCTTAAGTACAGGGCTGGCCCTGATTAGTGACGAGCCCCAGGTGAGTCGGTGGGCTGATCCCAGATGGCACAAACCATTATGGCTCAAAACAGAGGGGTGACTGAGGTCCCGATCTTCGCACCTCAATATTCCGGGGACGGGGAGCGTCTGCCTGTGACAGGCTCTCTGTGGCCTTCATGACCCGATAAGGAAGCTTCTGTGGAGGAAAAACATTAAGCAGAAAACGTAATCTCTTTTTTTTCTTCCTCTGCTTTGTTTTCTCCCATTTGTCTGTTTTTCTTTAACAAATGGTTTCAGCTTGGTAAGATAAGTAATATAATAACTTCTATCATCTAATAGTTCAAAAGTTAGAGCCCTCTTCATTCTTAATTAGTTATACCATTTATTTGGTTCATCATTCCAGCAATTATGAGCATATTATTTTAAATTAAAGACAAAACTGAATGTCACATTTTTATGCCCTTGTATTTAAGTGAAGTGCCTAATCCAATTATATCCCAGATACATATTTGCACTCAGGATTCATTTCATTTAACACTGTGTGTTCTTTAATGTTCTTACTCCAAAAGAGGAATATCTTTTAGGGCAGTGATTCTCAACTAGTGGATTTTTAATGGGTCCCGAGCCGTTCAATGGGAAAATAAAAATTAGAATTAAAAAAAAATAATCACAAAAAAATTCATCCTGTGATTTTATTTTGAAGGGTCTTTTTTAATGCAGTGTGTAGTGAGTGTCTTTATTTTTGCTGGCTTTGCTGATGGGTCAAATCATTCTGATATGGGGGAGACATTGGGTTTTTAGGATAATTATACATCCTGAATATAAAATATAAAATTCATCTTATGAACTTGATTTTGAATAAATTTGAGAAGTTGAGAATGTTCCTCGATTTGGGTCGCGGCTGTCATTAAGGGATGATGGTGGGTTCCAGAGCCAGACCAGTTGAGAACCACTGCTTTAGGGCGCCCTGTTGGCCCCCACATTCATACAGCAACCCTCCACATCTGTCCACCGCTCAGGGACACCTTAGTTTCTCAAAACCCTTCGTTGTTTCCACAAGGATTTGTTTTAATATTTTCTCGTCTTTGTTTTAAAGAATGTCTATGCATCTCTTATCTCTGACCTCGAGTCTCTGTAAAAACATTTTACTGCACGTCACCAATTCCTATTCTCTAAGAGGCGTTGAGGAGTTACTTCATAGATTTCCTTTAGAGACAAATCACGAGACTTAATCACATTATCACTTTTCTTGTTTTTCACTATTCACCTTTCACCGTACCTTCTTAGTCCCTCATTGCGCTCTTGCGCCTCTTAAAATAAAGTTCTAAATAAAACTTTTCCTCTCTTGCTTTCATTAACCATATTGGCCTTTCCATTCCCTTAAATGTTTAGCATTTCCATCATCAACTTTCAGAACTTTCCAACTTCCCTTTCAAAAACCTTCCATCATCCACTTTCATAACTACTATCCTTTGCTTGGGGAGCGACCACATTCTATATTATATATACTATTATTATCTATTTTCTTTACTCATTCATCCCGAGGTTAAAATAACAGATTTGCATACAAAAATGTTACCTCACATCCTCCACCAATAAAGTTAATTTATTTATCTTACTTCTCTCCTGTTCCCCATCAGTCTATGACTGTGTGTTTGTTTGCATTTTCCAAATTTTGTCTGGTTTCTCCCAGCGTTCGGGGGCCGGTGCTGGGCCACAATGTGTCAGGTGGTGCCAGGGAGAGCCTGATTTACCTCTGACCTGGACCGAGTGTGACGTAACCTCCCTCACTTTGTACGGGCCAGTCCACCTGGGGTCCGCCCACTTTCTCTCGTGGACTCGGACCCTGACCCAGTCACCTACTTTAACCTGTGGTGGCTCTGGATTCACCGGATCAATCGCCTGGGCTCGAACCACCTGGTTAGAGAGAGCTTCAGTGGGAGAGTTTAGTGCCTTCACATATTGACTCATTTCTATTTCTAACACATCCAGAGGTGGCATATGACCTCCATCTCTGGGTGGTCCTGGCATCACTTTGCCAGTCTATATCTCATGGGGTGAGAGGTGAGTCCTCCCCTCCAATGATGACCTCATCGCCATCACTAGCAGGAGAAGAGCCTTTACCTATGTCATTTTGTTTCCCCCACACAACTTTGTGAGTTTGGCCTTGATTGTTTGGTTCAATCTTTCGACTAGACCTTGTGACTGTGGATGATACACCGACCCAAACTTGTGAGTTATTGCCCAGGGTCAGTTTCATCTTTTGCAGGAGTTTGTTGTTGAAATGTGTTCCGTTGTCAGATCTAATGCATATCTGGTCCTCTATTGTGTCAGCATGAAATATGTTGGTGTGTGCAGAACAGGTGTCTGATGCGTGTGTGTGCGCCTCCACAGGAACTGTCACGGCGGACTCAGCTCCGGTCACAAAAAGAGTCAGTTAATATTAATCATGGTTTCTTTTGGTTCAAATTTGCAATTTTATAATCACCAACACGTCAATCTGATGAGGCTTGTTTTTACGACGCGCGATCATACACAAACTCGGCCCCGGAGGAATACTCTACACGATCAAAACAATCCTGGCACAGCGAAACATTTTACCATTCATTTTAATCATTAAATGCAACGATTCATACTCACCCCCACTTTGACTGATGCGAATTTAGAGGCCTATATAACAGAAATCTGCAGATTCATCACCTTCTGTGAAATAGGTTCTGCCCACCTTTTGAAGTACAGCGCTGTTTTGATCAGTGTCCGCGGGGTGAGAAGAATGGCTCCGCCGATGTGGGGGGTTGCGGCCTTCCAGTCCGGCGTTCCAGTAATTAGTCTACGTCCCTTGCTGATCCACGAACTTACACGAGTCGTTCAACCATCCTCTGCTACCAAGGCAAGGACCAGACTTGAGACTTTAATCAAAGCAATATGACAGTGTTTATTCGTGACAGGAGTATTCCGTCCTGCAGTCATATGTGCACAGACCTGTTTCAAAGCTGTCTGGCAACAGCAATGAAAGGGCCCTTAATACAAAGTGCGCTCCGATTATGTAGTCTTTAAGAGCATTTTTTAATTGTTCACTAAATGGAGGCGGCTCCTTGTTTATGACCTTCAGAGAGACCCATTGGAGCACAGGGATGTCCATCCCTTCAGGCTCTCGGATCATCACGTATCCCGTTGTTCATGAGTTCACTGCATACTTAAGATGTTTTGTGTGTGAGACATGTTATTCTGAATAGTCTGTTTTATCTACATTTGACCCTGAGCGTGTGTGCAGTTGTTTAGCAACAGGTTCACTGCATATTTAGGATATTTTCCATGTGCACCATGGCCACCCCAGTCCCATGTATGGACGTGACCCTGAGAGTGCGTGCAGACTTTTTATCAACATGTTAGTTTACTCCGGGTCATACACGGTCATATACTCAACACTAGATTAGCGGTTGTTTTGTTATCAGTTAGAACAGTGATGAAACTGCACCTTTCAGGTACATTAGTTGGCCGTTTGCATCTACGGAAGTTGGTAGTAAACCGACAGTCTATTTTAAAGAAGTAGAAGAAGACGGCTGACCTGCAACATGAATGGCAAGCGGAACCTTAAACTGACTGGTGTTTTCAGTCGGAACTGTATAGTGTGACACCCAGCCGTTGCTCGGTGCCGTGGACGTGCACGTTATTATTCCATCGGTAACCAACAACAATGTCTTCAGTTGAGTGTTTGAGAGAGTTTGTCAACCAGCGACTATCTGCTGCTGCTGAAGAAATATTCAGAGTTTTTAAAAGAACCATCGTCGAGTATCAGGAAGAGATCGAGCGGCAGCGCGGAATGTTGGATGTTATTTGGAAACCCGAAGTGAGGTTACACAGGATAGGTGAGTACAACTTTGTGAGGAACATCCGTGATCTAAAGCAACAAAGACGAGACAAGATTTTCCAGCAAATGCTGTTACTTTATTAATTGAACAGTAGGAAACATGACGGTTGTAGTTTATTCACACTCGTATTTATTCACTCAAACGTTTGTTTTTCTATTTCTTTTGTCCCTCCAGAGCTCCCACAGCCACGTGTCTGTAAGCAGGAGGAGGTTCTCTCTGACCAGCAGCTGTGTCTCCAGGAGAGGAACCCCAGTGTGGACCAAGAGGACCCAGATCCTCCACAGATTAAAGAGGAACAGGAGGAACTCTGCAGCAGTCAGGAGGGAGAGCAGCTTGAACCGAAGCAGGAGGCCGACACCTTTACGTTGACTCCGACTTGTGAGGAAACTGATCACAGTGATGATGAGACTCCGTTTTTGAATCCTGACAAAAGTCAGAGTGAATCAGAGGCAGATCCTCCAGCTAGCACGTGTACCAGCTCGTTAGATGAGGAAATGGACTGTGAGCGTTTTGTGGGACCAGAACCAAACATCTCTCATGAATCTGATAGCAAGGATCAGAAAGGAGTAAAACGTAGTTTAACATCAACCAAGGAGCCACAACAGCAGATTCTGGGTCCTCCAGGTGAGAAGACATTTTTGTGCGAAACATGTGGAAAATATTTCCAACATAAAGAAAACTTGTCTGCCCACGTTAGAACAGCCCACAAGGTTGATCAATCCTTTTTATGCAGCACCTGTGGGAAAACGTTCACTGATGCATCAAATTTGAGGACTCATATGAGAATCCATACTGGGGAGAAACCATATTCCTGTATCACCTGTGGCAAAACATTCACTAATGCATCACATTTGAGGACTCATATGAGAATCCATACTGGGGAGAAACCATATTCCTGTATCACCTGTGGCAAAACATTCACTCAGATAGCAAGTTTGAAGTCTCACACAAGAATTCATACTGGGGAGAAGCCATTTTCCTGCATCACCTGTTGCACAACATTCACTTTTGCATCAAGTTTGAAGTCTCACACAAGAATCCATACTGGGGAGAAGCCATTATCCTGCATCACCTGTGGCAAAACATTCACTGATGCATCAAGTTTGAAGTCTCACACAAGAATCCATACTGGGGAGAAGCCATTTTCCTGCAACACCTGTGGCAAAACATTCACACATGGATCAAGTTTGAAGTCTCACACAAGAATCCATACTGGGGAGAAGCCATTTTCCTGCATCACCTGTGGCAAAACATTCACTGATGCATCAAGTTTGAGGATTCATATGAGAATCCATACTGGGGAGAAGCCATATTCTTGCATCACCTGTGGCAAAACATTCACTACTGCATCAAATTTGAGGATTCATATGAGAATCCATACTGGGGAGAAGCCATATTCTTGCATCACCTGTGGGAAAACATTCACTCGGCCAGAACGTTTGAAGTCTCATACAAGAATCCATACTGGGGAGAAGCCATATTCCTGCATCACCTGTGGCAAAACATTCGCTCGGCCAGAACATTTGAAGTCTCACACAAGAATTCATACTGGGGAGAAACCATATTCCTGCATCACCTGTGGCAAAACATTCGCTCAGACAGACCATTTGAAGTCTCACACAAGAATTCATACTGGGGAGAAACCATATTCCTGCGTCACCTGTGGCAAAAGATTCACTCAGATAGGAAATTTGAAGTCTCACACAAGAATCCATACTGGGAAGAAGCCTTAATCCTGTATAATATGTGGAAGATGTTTCAGAAGTTCTGGTATCTTAATTGTCCATGTGAGAAAAATCCACAAGCATGAAACGTCATAGATGCAACTCCAGTGATGAAATATTCTGAGTAATTGTTAAGCTTAGAAAGGCGTTGAAGCGAAAAGTATTTTCATTCATCTCTTCCTCCAACATAATTGCAGTCTGTCCATCCTGGGAGAGGGATCCCTCCTCTGATGTTCTCCCTAAGGTCTCTTCCCTTTTTTCCCCATTGAAGAGTTTTTTCATTTTTTGGGGAGTTTTTCCTGAGCCGAACTTGAAGGTTTAGGGACAGAGGATGTTGCATGTGTACAGACTGTAAAGACCTTTGAGGCAAATGTGTAATTTGCAATTTTGGAATATACAAAATTAAATGAATTGAATTTTAAACAGCGCACTGAAACCCGACCGGATGCGCGTTCACTCATTAAATTAATAGTTGTAGTTAACGATTTTCCCAATAAAACAAGATTGCAGTATCTTATTTAGACAGTACTGATAATCAAATATTTGTAGTGCTCATTTAGGGAGTCACTGTCTTATCCTGGTTGAGGAGTGCAAGGTCAGAGGTCAAAACAGAAATTTTCAACCAGGCAGAAACAGATCTTTTCAACACTTGTGCTTTGTTTGTTATGTTCACATTATTGAGACACATTGCATGTGATTGGATCTTGTGTTGTTTTAGGCCAATAGAAATCTTTTCTTCTATATCCAACAACAAGTTCAAAACGTAATGTTCTTCCTGATGTCATTCAGTGGTTTTTCCAGCCTGTGGGCCGACAGAACTGCTCCTGCCTTTGCAGACGCAGCGCTGTTACTTGTGATCTGACAAATAAATCTACCAAAACGAGAGAAGTTGTTTGGCTGAATTCTTCCAGATCTCACCAACCGGGCTTCCAATTTTGTTCACTTCTTTTAGTGTTCATTCAGCCACACAATAGAGTATTGTTGTATTTTCCTGTTTTTCTTCTTTTATGTAACTTGCTGTTTACGAAATGTTTTTGTGGAATTTTCTGTCATCCACTTAAATCTTTGAAAAGTCTTCGTGAACATATCCTGCAAACCTTTAACCAGTTTGATGTGTGTTATAAAGCCAGAAATCTGGGGGTTATTATGGATTCAGATTTACACTTAGAGAGTCACATCAAATCAGTAACAAAGTCGTCCGGCCTACTATCACCTCAAAAATGTAGCACGACTTAGAGGGCTCATGTCAACTCAAGACTTAGAAACACTTGTACATGCCTTTGTAACTAGTAGGCTAGACTATTGTTATGGTCTCCTTGCAGGTCTTCCAAAAAAAACTGTCAGGCAGCTCCAGCTTGTTCAGAACGCTGCTGCTAGAGTGCTAACAAAGACCAAGAAATGTGAGCACATTACACCAATTCTTACATCCTTACATTGGCTCCCAGTATGTAAGAGAATTATTTTCAAAATCCTACTGCTCACATATAAATCACTACATGGTTTAGGGCCAAAGTATATCACTGATATGCTTCCACTACATAAGCCTTTACGATCACTAAGATCTTCTGACACCAATCTGTTAGTGATTTCCAGAGTAAATACAAATCATGGGAAAGCATCATTTAGTTACTATGCAACAAACAGCTGGAATAAACTTCCTGAAGAGTTAAGACTCGCCCCAACTCTGACCACGTTTAAAACAAGACTGAAAACTTTTATGTTCACCTTCGCCTTCTGCTAAATGTTACCTACATTGGCCTTTTAACCTTTAATCAAACAATTTTAATAAGATTTTAATCTCTCACTCTGCACTGTAACTTTGAATTCTTTTTATGTTTACAATTTTATTTGCTGTTTCTTTATTGTCTTTTAATTCTTGCATTTTATTTCACTTCATTGTATGACACGTTATGATGTGAAGCACTTTGAGTCTGCCTTGTGTATGAAATGCGCTATACAAATAAACTTGCCGTGCCTTATTATTTTCTGAAATCAGGGTTCGAAATGAGGGGGTTCTGGGGGGGGCCCGGACCCCCCATAAGCCATTGGGGACCCCCCATAAGAATTTATTTTTAGATTTTGGGGGGGTCCCCAAAAAATATTTTTAACATTAAAAATGATTGTGTAATTATAGTTCTTTAGTGACGTTTTATATTTATAACAAAAAATTACTTTATTTCCTAGCGCGATTGGGCAGCAATCAGGGCAGCTAATAGCGTCACAGGTTGTTGTCGTGGTCCTCCGGCGTAAACAGTACAGTCTGTGACGCAGACACGTAGGTCATTGAACGCGGCAAAAACGAAGCCTCACAAAGAGTGAAATCTAAATAACCCTCATGAAAATCCCGTAAGTGCTTCGATTATGTTTATATCTCCATAATAATTGCTTATTATAGGTAAATATTTGGAGTTGGTGTTCCTATATCAAAAGTTGCATTAACTTAGATGATTAGAAGAGTGCGTTTGTCATCGTTTCTTGCTGTACGTGTATAAGCCAAACAAACTGCCAGCTAACAGCAGACATGTAGCAGTTAGCTAGACTAGTTATTCAAAGCTAGCAAACCAACCTAATTGTCCAGTCAGTGATTACGAAAGATAGCGAGGACTTAATTCAAGTCTGTGAAGTTCGCAGAATGTTGGATGTTATTTGGAAACCCGAAGTGAGGTTACACAGGATAGGTGAGTACAACTTTGTGAGGAACATCCGTGATCTAAAGCAACAAAGACGAGACAAGATTCTTCAGCAAATGCAGTTCCTTTACTAATTGAAAAGTAGGAAACATGACAGTTGTAGTTTATTCACACTCGTTGTATTTATTCGCTCAAACGTTTGTTTTTCTATTTCTTTTGTCCCTCCAGAGCTCCCACAGTCACGTGTCTGTAAGCAGGAGGAGGTTCTCTCTGACCAGCAGCTGTGTCTCCAGGAGAGGAACCCCAGTGTGGACCAAGAGGACCCAGATCCTCCACAGATTAAAGAGAGTGACGGTATGTATCTACTCAAGTTGATTGCGACCCGCAAATCAAGTTTATAGAAAAAGAACAAGATGAACTGCAGCTTTAATTCAAGCGGAACCTTAAAGTGACTGAGGTCTCCAGTCGGAACTTTATAGCGTGACACCCAGCCGTTGCTCGGTGCCGTGGACGTGCACGTTATTATTCCATCGGTAACATCCAACATTCTCCGCTGCCGCTCGATCTCTTCCTGATACTCGACGATGGTTCTTTTAAAAACTCCGAATATTTCTTCAGCAGCAGCAGATAGTCGCTGGTTGACAAACTCTCTCAAACACTCAACTGAAGACATTGTTTCTTTGATAACCGAGGAAATAATTACGTGCACGTCCACGCCAATTCAAAACACACTTTCCCCAAAGCTGATATTATGACTTCTCACCAGCGTGAGTTCTTATTATTTGGACCAACAAGCATCCTTCACATCTGGAATCTCTTCCACAAATTAGGGAAGAAAATGAATTCTCACCTGCATGAATTATTGTATGGGCTTTATTTGTCATCACCAACTGAATATTTCCCCACATGTACAGCAGGGAGATGGTGTCTCACCTGTGTGTAGTATCATGTGTTGCAAATGGGAATTATACATAAAAATATTGACTATCGTGACGATTGAATATCTGCTACTTGAGCAAATAAATACAACTAGTAAACTGATGCTCTGCTGCATTATGAACAAGTTGCATCTTGATTGCACTGAAGGCCCTTAAAGCTCCTCCAGCAGCCGAAGGGAGAGGTCTCACTTCACTTCAAATTATGATTTTGTCTTGTGTGTAGGACTTTATACTAGTGAATCATATTGATTTGTTTTGAAGGTGTCTTGTGCTTTAGTCATGATGCCTTAGTCATGAATTGTTGTTCCCACGAAGGTTGTATCAATAGATAGAGTATATTAGTAATTCATAAAAAACATGTTACACACTTTTCCTGTGTTGATGTCTTAGTTGTACTCAATAGTTTTTTCTTTCAAGTTGAAATATTTCTACTCTGTTCATGGTAATACAGCTGACATTCTTTGGCAGTGAACAATCTTTGCTTTAACATTTAACAGCAAGTTAGATTAAAGAAAAACAGTTAAATCCAACAATACCCTATGTTGTTGCTGAAGAAGAACTATCTAAATAAGATATTACAATCTTGTTTTATTGGACAAATCTACAAGTAATCATTTCATCGCTCATCCAGTCGGGGTTCAGAATATTTCATCACAGGAGTTGCAATTATGACATTTCAGCCTTGTGGCTTCTTTTCATGTGGAGCAATAAGTTACTAGAAAATCTGAAAACTCTGTCACATATTTTACAGGAATACGGCATCTCCCAGTATGGATTCTTGTGTGAGACTTCAAATATGATCTGTTAGTGAATGCTTTTCCACATGTGATGCAGGAATATGCCTTCTCCCCAGTATGGATTTTTCTCACATGGACAATTAAGATACCAGAACTTCTGAAACATCTTTCACATATTATACAGGATTAAGGTTTCTCCCCAGTATGGATGCTTGTGTGATTCTTCAAATGTTCTGGCCGAGTGAATGTTTTCCCACAGGTGATGCAGGAATATGGTTTCTCCCCAGTATGAATTCTTGTGTGATACTTCAAACTGGATGCATTAGTGAATTTTTTCCCACAGGTGATGCAGGAATATGGTTTCTCCCCAATATGGATTCTAGTGTGAGACTTCAAACTTGCACTCTGAGTGAATGTTTTGCCACAGGTGATGCAGGAATATGGCTTCTCCCCAGTATGAATTCTTGTGTGAGACTTCAAACTTGCTGTCTGAGTGAATGTTTTGCCACAGGTGATGCAGGAATATGGCTTCTCCCCAGTATGAATTCTTGTGTGAGACTTCAAACTTGCTGTCTGAGTGAATGTTTTGCCACAGATGATGCAGGAATATGGTTTCTCCCCAGTATGAATTCTTGTGTGAGACTTCAAACTTTCTTGCCAAGTGAATGTTTTGCCACAGGTGATGCAGGAATATGGCTTCTCCCCAGTATGGATTCTTGTGTGATACTTTAAACTTGATCCATAAGTGAATGTTTTGCCACAGGTGATGCAGGAATATGGCTTCTCCCCAGTATGGATTCTTGTGTGAGACTTCAAACTTTCTGGCCGAGTGAATGTTTTGCCACAGGTGCTGCATAAATATGGTTGATCAACCTTGTGGGCTGTTCTAACGTGGGCAGACAAGTTTTCTTTATGTTGGAAATATTTTCCACGTGTTTTGGACAAAAATGTCTTCTCACCTGGAGGAGCCAGAATCTGCTGTTGTGGCTCCTTGGTTGATGTTAAACTACGTTTTATTCCTTTCTGATCTTTGCTATCAGATTCATGAGAGATGTTTGGTTCTGGTTCCACAAAACGCTCACAGTCCATTTCCTCATCTAACGAGCTGGTACACGTGCTGGCTGGAGGCTCTGCCTCTGATTCACTCTGACTTTTGTCAGGATTCAAAAACGGAGTCTCATCATCACTGTGATCAGTTTCCTCACAAGTCGGAGTCAACGTAAAGGTGTCGGCCTCCTGCTTCGGTTCAAGATGCTCTCCCTCCTGACTGCTGCAGAGTTCCTCCTGTTCCTCTTTAATCTGTTAAAGCTGTGTCTCCAGGAGAGGAACCCCAGTGTGGACCAAGAGGACCCAGATCCTCCACAGATTAAAGGGGAACAGGAAGAACTCTGCAGCAGTGGAACATTTTCTGTGGAAAATATTTCCAACATGAAGAAAACTTGTCTGCCCACGTTAGAACAGCCCACAAGGTTGATCAACGATATTTATGCATCACCTGTGGGAAAACCTTCTCACGATCATCACATTTGAAGAAACATTCAAGATTCCATACTGGGGAGAAGCCATATTCTTGCATCACCTGTGGGAAAATATTCACTAAGAAATTCACATTTGAGAAACATAAAACAGTCCACAGTGATGAGAGACCATTTTCTTGCAAGATATGTGGAAAATGTTTTAAATGTATTTAAATCCTTAAAAAGACACGTAAAAAATCACTCTGGGGAACGTCTGTTTTCTTGCAACACCTGTGGGAAAAGATTCAATCGGGCATCAAATTTGAAGTCTCATATGAGAATTCATACTGGGGAGAAGGCTTTTTCCTACGACACCTGTGTAAAAACATTTTCTAATTCAGGCAATTTGAATGTTCATACCAGAGTCCATACTGGGGAGAAGCCATATTCTTGTAAAACATGTAAAAAATGTTTCAAAAGTTGTAGTAACTTAACTCAACATGTCAGAAGAATCCACAAAGATGAAACGTCATAGTTGCAACTCCTTCTGAGGGAATTTTCCGAGACACAGATTATTATTTAGATAGTGCTTGTGAAATGTATTTCACAATTAGTTTATTTTTATTCTTTATTCTTCTCCCCATCTTTTCCTTCCATTTGTATTTTTCTCTCAGAGAAAATGATGTTTTGACAATGCAGGAGATAACGCTGTGACCATATGAGGCACACAAGGGAACTGAGGGAGGAAAGTGGTACAGGAAGCGTGAAGATAAATCACTATCTGACGCAGTGCTCCTAGCACAGAATGGTACAGAGAGGGGAACACCTGAACATCCTGGTTAACATCCGTCTGAGCTCAAACTAGTTTTCAAGGACATGAGATTATAAAAAAAGTCGGACAGCAGTCAGACTCTGGGAGGGATCGCTTATGATACGTGTTCAGGGTCTCCAGGTGCACCTGCGGGGAATTGCTCAATGTATTTGCTTGTAATGTAACTGCTTTTTCTCTTCTAAATAAACATTTTTAACTTGATTGATTTACGTGTCGGATTCTTCTCATCAAACAACCCGGAGGGATTGAAAATCCCAACATAGTTCTTCAGCAACAAAATAGTGTGTTCTTGAATTTCTGAAGAAAATATTGTCAATCTAACAATTTTCTGCAAATAAAAATGATTGATCTCTTAAACTGTTGAACTCTCAAGTGAAGTTCACTCATGGTTTTATCCTGCATGTGTTTTTTTTCTTTTTTTGAAATAAAAGAAAAACAAAGAGCTCCCAATCAAATATTTTCCACTGCTGAAAAAATTAAGTGGTATTACCATCTATGGGCTGATCCCTCACCTTCCTCATGATCATTGATGCGAGGTGAGATCTTGCATGGAGCTCGGACCCAGGGAGATTCGGCCATCGTCTTGTACTTCCATTTTCTAGTAATTGCAACAACAGTTGTTGCCTTCTCACCAAACTGCTTGCCTATTGTCCTGTAGCCCGTCCCAACCTTGTGCAGGATGACAACTTCATCCCTGATGTCCTTACACAACTCTCTGGTCTCGGCCATTGTGGAGAGGTTGGAGTTGAAAGGAGTTGAAGCTTTTTGTTATTTATTATCAACGCCACGTGTGGATGTGCCATTAAGGAGGAGTTGGACATTCTGTGCATCTGATCTTTAATCCAAGAAAGAGAGCAATACTATGGAAAGTTCTGAAGGCATCTACGAGGAATTCATAGAGGCAATTCGGTTCAGCTATTGGAAGACAAATAGAGATGCAGCAGTGATGATCAAAAAGACGAGTGGGAAGATAAAAGCTGTTATAATCACAGTTCTGATGGACGGAGAATGTTGGGCAATTAAAAATGCAGAAAAGTCTTTCTTATTGGGGAAGAAGTTTGTAAATGTTCTTAGGAAAAGAAACCTTTATGACATTGTACATCAAATTTAGTATATATCAACGATAATTATTATAACTATATCTGCAGATGTATACAAATGTACCAAGGACATTGAGGATAGACACATAGAATCAGGGGTATTCATTTCAGAATGTAGTGTGACAATATGCAAACCAATTAATGATAGACTGTCTACAGATTTAAATATTGCAATAATCTTGGGACTGTATTGGGTAGAAGAGGTCAAACCTGAGAGTGGTCATCTGTTCAAATTATAAACAGCCTAATGTCAAAACATTAGCACTTTAACACAAGCACTAAAATAAGATATTATAGATACACGCTCTACAACATCAGGAGAATACAAACCTTTCTCACTCAGAATGCTGCGCTTATATAAAAGCGTCAGCTAGATGACATGTAATATAATGTAAATATTCCTTTTGGAACGAGGGAGACTAAATCATTAATAAGAGAGGCCGTACTGGACGTATGACAGAAGAAGTGGGACAAAGACAACAAAGGAAGACATTCAGAAATACATAAATGTGAGGACAACCAAAGGGAAGCATAGAAGAAAGGAGGTCATAATATCAATATTAAGATTGTGACAGACAGGACATAACTTAATTCTGTCTTTAATGGCAAAAAAAGAGAGTGAGGACAAGTGTGCTATGTGTAAAGTTACAAAACAGACAAATCAGAGTTACATCTTAAAACAAAAAAGAGAGTTGGGACAGAAGTGGAGTTTGGAGGGAGTTCTGGCTGAATCTAAAATGGTCTCAGAGGTTCTGCCCCACCATAAAAACCCAGTAAAAGAGATGCATCTCCATTAAAAAAGGGACAAAAAAAGGACACTAGATTGGGTCAGCATGGACAGGGCTCAATGAGCCAAGGCCAATAAGTCTGAGTTTGAAAAAATATTTCTTTATATTATTTTTGTTTTGTTGAAAAATGAAAACGGGTCCCACAGACTTGAACACCATACAAGGGTTAAGTTGGTTCCTAGCATTACTTTCTAATTAAAGAAGAGTTAGAAGAAGAATACGGCAGAGCTGCATCCTTAATGGGAAGCGGAACCTTAATGTGACCGGTGTTTTAAGTCGGACCTTTAAAGCGTGACACCCAACCGTTGCTCCGCAATGAGGCGGCGCAGGTAATTATTTCATCGGTTACCAACAACAATGTCTTCAGTTGAGTGTTTGAGAGAGTTTGTCAACCAGCGACTATCTGCTGCTGCTGAAGAAATATTCGGAGTTTTTAAAAGAACCATCGTCGAGTATCAGGAAGAGATCGAGCGGCAGCGCGGAATGTTGGATGTTATTTGGAAACCCGAAGTGAGGTTACACAGGATAGGTGAGTACAACTTTGTGAGGAACATCCGTGATCTAAAGCAACAAAGACGAGACAAGATTTTCCAGCAAATGCTGTTCCTTTATTAATTGAACAGTAGGAAACACGACGGTTGTAGTTTATTCACACTCGTTGTATTTATTCGCCCAAACGTTTGTTTTTCTATTTCTTTTGTCCCTCCAGAGCTCCCACAGCCACGTGTCTGTAAGCAGGAGGAGGTTCTCTCTGACCAGCAGCTGTGTCTCCAGGAGAGGAACCCCAGTGTGGACCAAGAGGACCCAGATCCTCCACAGATTAAAGAGGAACAGGAGGAACTCTGCAGCAGTCAGGAGGGAGAGCAGCTTGAACCGAAGCAGGAGGCCGACACCTTTACGTTGACTCCGACTTGTGAGGAAACTGATCACAGTGATGATGAGACTCCGTTTTTGAATCCTGACAAAAGTAAGAGTGAATCAGAGGCAGATCCTCCAGCTAGCACGTGTACCAGCTCGTTAGATGAGGAAATGGACTGTGAGCGTTTTGTGGGACCAGAACCAAACATCTCTCATGAATCTGAAAGCAAAGATCAGAAAGGAATAAAACGTAGTTTAACATCAACCAAGGAGCCACAACAGCAGATTCTGGCTCCTCCAGATGAGAAGACATTTTTGTGCGAAACATGTGGAAAATATTTCCAACATAAAGAAAACTTGTCTGCCCACGTTAGAACAGCCCACAAGGTTGATCAACCATATTTATGCAGCACCTGTGGCAAAACATTCGCTAATGCATCAAGTTTGAGGACTCATACAAGAATCCATACTGGGGTAAAGCCATATTCTTGCATCACCTGTGGGAAAAGATTCACAAAGAAATTCACATTTGAGAAACATAAAATAGTCCACAGTGATGAGAGACCATTTTCTTGCAAAACTTGTGGGAAATGTTTTAAATGTAGTAATGCCTTAAAAAGACACTTTAAAATTCACTCTGGGGAACGTCTGTTTTCTTGCAACACCTGTGGGAAAAGATTCAATTGGGCATCAAATTTGAAGAATCATATGAGAATTCATACTGGGGAGAAGCTATTTTCCTGCGTCACCTGTGGGAAAAAATTCACTAAGAAATCCACATTTGAGACACATAAAACAGTCCACAGTGATGAGAGACCATTTTCTTGTAAAACATGTGGAAAATGTTTTAAATATAATAAATCCTTAAAAGCACACGTAAAAGCTCACTCTGGGGAACGTCTGTTTTCTTGCAACACCTGTGGGAAACGATTCAATCGGGCATCAAATTTGAAGTCTCATATGAGAATTCATACTGGGGAGAAGGCTTTTTCCTACGACACCTGTGTAAAAACATTTTCTAATACAGGCAATTTGAATGTTCATACCAGAGTCCATACTGGGGAGAAGCCATATTCTTGTAAAACATGTAAAAAATGCTTCAAAAGTTGTAGTAACTTAACTCAACATGTCAGAAAAATCCACAAAGATGAAACGTCATAGATGCAACTCCTTCTGAGGAAATATTCTGAGACAAAGATTATTATTTAGATAGTGCTTGTGAGATGTATTTCACAATTAGTTTATTTTTATTCTTTATTCTTCTCCCCATCTTTTCCTTCTATTTGTATTTTTCTCTCAGAGAAAATGATGTTTTGACAATGCAGGAGATAACGCTGTGACCATATGAGGCACACAAGGGAACTGAGGGAGGAAAGTGGTACAGGAAGCGTGAAGATAAATCACTATCTGACGCAGTGCTCCTAGCACAGAATGGTACAGAGAGGGGAACACCTGAACATCCTGGTTAACAGCCGTCTGAGACAAAACCAGCTTAAACTAGTTTTCAAGGACATGAGAAGATTATTAAAAGAGTCGGACAGCAGTCAGACTCTGGGAGGGATCGCTTATGATACGTGTTCAGGGTCTCCAGGTGCACCTGCGGGGAATTGCTCAATGTATTTGCTTGTAATGTAACTGCTTTTTCTCTTCTAAATAAACATTTTTATTTTTATTGATTTACGTGTTGGATTCTTCTCATCAAACAACCCGAAGGGAATGAAAATCCCAACATAGTTCTTCAGCAACAAAATAGGGTGTTGTTGAATTCACTTTTTTTCCTTAATGTAACTTGCTGTTAATTACATGTTTTATGGAAATTTACTGTAATCCACTTAAGTCTTTGTTGCACATTGAGTAAACATATACTGCAAAATCTTTACCCTGTTTTATATAGAAATGATATATTTATCTGAAGAAAATATTGTCAATCTAACAATTTTCTGCAAATAAAAATGATTGATCTCTTAAACTGTTGAACTCTCAAGTGAAGTTCACTCATGATTGTAGCCTTCATATGTTTTTTTTCTTTTTTTGAAATAGTCAAAAGAAAAACGAAGAGCTCCCAATCAAATATTTTCCACTGCTGAAAAAATTAAGTGGTATTACCATCTATGGGCTGATCCCTCACCTTCCTCATGATCATTGATGCGAGGTGAGATCTTGCATGGAGCTCGGACCCAGGGAGATTCGGCCATCGTCTTGAACTTCCATTTTCTAGTAATTGCACCAACAGTTGTTGCCTTCTCACCAAACTGCTTGCCTATTGTCCTGTAGCGCGTCCCAGCCTTGGGCAGGATGACAATTTTATCCCTGATGTCCTTACACAACTCTCTGGTCTCGGCCATTGCGGAGAGGTTGGAGTTGAAAGGAGTTGAAGCTTTTTATTAGAACGGGACACAAAGGCTGCTTTGAGAATAAATTATTTCCACTATTCTCTTCTTCCACAGGCTGGTCCGTTTTACCAAAACTCAATTCCAACCTGTTCCTCCTTGCACAAAGCAGCAGATATCGGTCCTGCTGATGAGTTGAGGACCTTGAATATCAATGCAACGCCACGTGTGGATGTGCCATTAAGGAGGAGTTGGACATTCTGTGCATCTGATCTTTTATCCAAGAAAGAGAGCAATACTACGGAAAGTTCTGAAGGCATCTACGAGAATTCATAGAGGCAATTCTGTTCAGCTATTGGAAGATAAATAGAGATGCAGCAGTGATGATCAAAAAGATGAGTGTGAAGATAAAAGCTGTTATAATCACAGTTCTGATGGATGGAGAATGTTGGGCAATTACAAATGAAGAAAATTCTTTCTCATTGGGGAAGAAGTTTGTAAATGTTCTTAGGAAAAGTAACCTTTATGACATTGTACATCAAATTTAGTATATATCAACGCTAATTAGAACTATATCTGCAGATGTACACAAATGGATCCAAGAACATTGAGGATAGACACATAGGATCAGAGGTATTCATTTCAGAATGTAGTGTGACAATATGCAAACCAATTAATGATAGACTGTCTACAGATTCAAATAATGCAATAATCTTGGGACTGTAATGGGTAGAAGAGGTCAAACCTGAGAGTGGTCATCTGTTCAAATGATAAACAGCCTAATGTCAAAACATTAGCACTTAACACACAACACAAGCACTAAAATAAGATATTGTAGATACACGCTCTACAACATCAGGAGAATACAAACCTTTCTCACTCAGAATGCGGCGCTTTGGATAAAAGCGTCAGCTAGATGACATGTAATATAACGTAAATATTCCTTTTGGAACGAGGGAGACTAAATCATTAATAAGAGAGGCCGTACTGGACGTATGACAGAAGAAGTGGGACAAAGACAACAAAGAAAGACATTTAGAAATACATAAATGTGAGGACAACCAAAGAGAAGCATAGAAGAAAGGAGGTCATAATATCAATATTAAGATTGTGACGGGCAGGACTTAACTTAATTCTGTCTTTAATGGCAAAAAAGAGAGTGAGGACAAGTGTGCTATCAGTTAGAACAGTAATGAAACTGCACCTTCCGAGTACATTAAGTGGCGGTTTGCATCTGCAACCAAAAGGTGGCTTTCTTGGTGAGGTGGTGTGTGCGCGCCACCGTAAGTTACCACTCAAATGAAGGTACAGTACATTTTATTGCACTCTGACTACAAGTCAAAAACAGTCAAGCTCAAGATAAAACCAATGTCTGAAATGACTGAATCTAAAATGGTCTCAGAGGTTCTGCCCCACCATAAAAACCCAGTAAGAGATGCATCTCCATTAAAAAAGGACACCAGATTGGGTCAGCACGGACAGGGCTCAATGAGCCAAGGCAAAAAAGTCTGAGTTTGAAAAAATATTTCTTCATATTAATTTTGTTTTGTTGAAAAATGAAAACGGGTCCCACAAACCCGATCACCATACAAGGGTTAAGTTGGTTCCTACCATTACGTTCTAATTAAAGAAGAGTTAGAAGAAGAATACGGCAGAGCTGCGTTCTTAATGGAAATCGGAACCTTAATGTGACCGGTGTTTTAGGTCGGACCTTTAAAGCGTGACACCCAAACGTTGCTCGGCAATGAGGCGGCGCAGGTAATTATTTCATCGTTTACCAAGCAACAATGTCTTCAGTTGAGTGTTTGAGAGAGTTTGTCAACCAGCGACTATCTGCTGCTGCTGAAGAAATATTCGGAGTTTTTAAAAGAACCATCGTCGAGTATCAGGAAGAGATCGAGCGGCAGCGCAGAGTGTTGGATGTTATTTGGAAACCCGAAGTGAGGTTACACAGGATAGGTGAGTACAACTTTGTGAGGAACATCCGTGATCTAAAGCAACAAAGACGATACAAGATTTTCCAGCAAATGCTGTTACTTTATTAATTGAACAGTAGGAAACATGACGGTTGTAGTTTATTCACACTCGTTGTTAATTTACTCAAACGTTTGTTTTTCTATTTCTTTTGTCCCTCCAGAGCTCCCACAGCCACGTGTCTGTAAGCAGGAGGAGGTTCTCTCTGACCAGCAGCTGTGTCTCCAGGAGAGGAACCCCAGTGTGGACCAAGAGGACCCAGATCCTCCACAGATTAAAGAGGAACAGGAGGAACTCTGCAGCAGTCAGGAGGGAGAGCAGCTTGAACCGAAGCAGGAGGCCGACACCTTTACGTTGACTCCGACTTGTGAGGAAACTGATCACCGTGATGATGAGACTCCGTTTTTGAATCCTGACAAAAGTCAGAGTGAATCAGAGGCAGAGCCTCCAGCTAGCACGTGTACCAGCTCGTTAGATGAGGAAATGGACTGTGAGCGTTTTGTGGGACCAGAACCAAACATCTCTCATGAATCTGATAGCAAAGATCAGAAAGGAGTAAAACGTAGTTTAACATCAACCAAGGAGCCACAACAGCAGATTCTGGCTCCTCCAGGTAAGAAGACATTTTTGTGCGAAACATGTGGAGAATATTTCCAACATAAAGAAAACTTGTCTGCCCACGTTAGAACAGCCCACAAGGTTGATCAACCGTTTTTATGCAGCACCTGTGGCAAAACATTCACCAATGCATCAAGTTTGAGGACTCATATGAGAATCCATACGGGGGAGAAGCCATATTCCTGCATCACCTGTGGCAAAACATTCACTGTTTCATCACATTTGAGTACTCATATGAGGATTCATTCAGGGCCGGCGCTAGCCATTTGGGTGCCCTAAGCACAAATGCTTGGTGGTGCCCCCCCCCAACCAACGAACCAACCAACCACCACCACCAAAGGAATAACAACCATTCAGAATGTCTTAGTTAGGTTCTCTTTATTCCCCAAATAACTTCTAAACATAAATAATTTACATAAACAAACATGAAAAGAAATAAATTATATAAAAGATAAAATTATAAATTATAAATACCAAATACCACCACAATTACTAAAAACACAGATTTGGAACTGAACATTGTAAACGCAGAAAGTATTCAAGTATATAACCGTGTAAGTAATAATGTGCACATTTCTTCAGTAAATAATATACATAAGTGCAAATAATAATAAAGTGCAAACTGCACAGTAGAATTTACTTTACCATCTCTATAAAAGAGACCATTCTGCTATCCGATAGAACAATATTACAAACATGTTCACTACCATCAGTTGTCAAAGGCCCTACAGAGGCACACGCCTGCATTTCCTAGCTGCAAAATCAGCTCTCAGGTCATATGACAGTTTCTGAGCCACGTCCCCATTGATGCTGATGACAGCCAGACCACTTAAACGTTCCTGCCCCATTGATGAGCGCAGGTACGTTTTGATTAGTTTGAGCTTTGAAAAGCTTCGCTCAGCAGAGGCAACTGTGACAGGGAGAGTCCACAGATTGGGATATGCCGCTTGAAGCCGATTGTTATGCAAAAACGTAAATGATAACATAAAAACAAATGATAACAGAAACGGTAACGGTAACAGAAACTTGGGGCGGCCCGCGGACGAGTACCGACTACGGCCCACGGCGGTCCGTGCGGACATTATGAGGCGAGTACATGTGGGCAGCCGGCCGCCCGGTGACCGCTAGTAACGGTCCTCACGAGACAAAGTTTGGGGACCCCTGGTTTAAAACATTGTCTTAGCTGAGAGCGACGCGCGAGCATCATCCCGCTGTCTCTTTTTTCCGCCCCCGACTCTTGATGCCTTTTCGAAGCCGTTTCAAAGCTGTCTGTCACATTTGAGATTTGAGGCATAATGGAACAAACCACTGGGAGGTGGGGGGAGGGGGGGCGCACAGGAGGTTCCCCTTTTTCTCCACTAATTTGGTCTAGGCCTATTACTTTTTGACTTTGTATTGATTTTGCATATTAGCATGCTTTAGACATATTTTATTTGTTATTTATACTAGTAGCCTACTGTGATGATTTTTCCCGTCCCAGATTTTTTGGTGCCCCCCCAGGCACTTGGTGCCCTACGCGCAGCGCGTGATGTGCGTGTGCGGGGCGCCGGCACTGGATTCATTCTGGGGAGAAGCCTTATTCCTGCATCACCTGTGGCAAAACATTCACTCAGACAGGAAGTTTGAAGTCTCACACAAGAATTCATACTGGGGAGAAGCCATATTCCTGCATCACCTGTAGCAAAACATTCACTAATGCATCAACTTTGAGTACTCATATGAGAATCCATACGGGGGGGGAGTCATATTCTTGCATCACCTGTGGGAAAACATTCACTATTGCATCAAGTTTGAAGAATCACACAAGAATCCATACTGGGGAGAAGCCATATTCCTGCATCACCTGTGGCAAAACATTCGCTCGGCCAGAACTTTTGAAGTCTCACACAAGAATCCATACTGGGGAGAAGCCATATTCTTGCATCACCTGTGGCAAAACATTCGCTCGGCCAGAATATTTGAAGTCTCACACAAGAATCCATACTGGGGAGAAGCCATATTCCTGCATCACCTGTGGCAAAACATTCACTAATGCATCACATTTGAAGAATCACACAAGAATCCATACTGGGGAGAAGCCATATTCCTGCAACACCTGTGAGAAAACATTCACTAATGCATCAAGTTTGAAGTATCACACAAGAATCCATACTGTTTGTTATTGAGACACATTGCATGTGATTGGATCTCGTGTTGCGGGGGGAGGACCTGCTCCCCCTCGAAGCCAGTTTTGGGCCAATAGAAATCTTTTCTTCTCTGCTTCTCTGCTCCTGCCTTTGCAGACGCAGCGCTGATAGTTGTGATCTGACAAATAAATCTACCAGAACGAGAGAAGTTGTTTGGCTGAATTCTTCCAGATCTCACCAACTGGGCCTCCAATTTTGGTCACTTTTTTCAATGTTTATTCAGCCACACAATAGAGTATTGTTGTATTTTCCTGTTTTTTTCCTTTATGTAACTTGCTGTTTACGAAAAGTTTTTGTGGAATTTTCTGTCATCCACTTAAATCTTTGAAAATTCTTCGTGAACATATCCTGCAAACATTTAACCGGTTTGATGTGTGTTATGAAGCCAGAAATCTGGGGGTTATTATGGATTCAGATTTACACTTAGAGAGTCACATCAAATCAGTAACAAAATCGGCTTACTGTCACCTAAAAAATGTAGCACGACTTAGAGGGCTCATGTCAGCTCAAGACTTAGAAACACTTGTACATGCCTTTGTAACTAGTAGGCTAGACTATTGTTATGGTCTCCTTGCAGGTCTTCCAAAAAAAACTGTCAGGCAGCTCCAGCTTGTTTAGAACGCTGCTGCTAGAGTGCTGACAAAGACCAAGAAATGTGAGCACATTACACCAATTCTTAAATCCTTACATTGGCTCCTAGTATGTCAGAGAATTAATTTCAAAATCCTACTGCTCACATATAAATCACGACATGGTTTAGGGCCAAAGTATATCACTGATATGCTACCACTACATAAGCCTTCAAGATCACTAAGATCTTCCTACACCAATCTGTTAGTGATTCCCAGTGTAAATACAAATCATGGGAAAGCATCATTTAGTTACTATGCAACAAACAGCTGGAATAAACTTCCTGAAGATTTAAGACTCGCCCCAACTCTGACCACGTTTAAAACAAGACTGAAAACTTTTATGTTCACCTTTGCCTTCTGCTAAATTTGACCCACATTGCCCTTTTAACCTTTAATCAAACAATTTTAATAAGATTTTAATCTCTCACTCTGCACTGTAACTTTGAATTCTTTTTATATTTACAATTTTATTTGCTGTTTCTTAATTGTCTTTTAATTCTTGCATTTTATTTCACTTTATGGTATGACATGTTATGATGTGAAGCACTTTGAGTCTGCCTCGTGTATGAAAAGCGCTATACAAATAAACTTGCCTTGCCGTATTATTTTCTGAAATGTTTATATATCAGAATGTATATATGTCAGAATATTGAGTTTGAGATTCTGACAGACTGGACACAACTCAAAGCTGTATTTAATGGCTAAAAATGTAAAGTTATAGACGAAACAATTCAGTGAGAAACAGAAACAGTTGGGACGGGAGTTGAGTTTGAAGAGAGTTCTGGCGAGAGCTGCAGGCACTGTTGAGATTTCTTAAAGAAACACGATTAAGTGTTATCTGTTAGAACAGTGATGAAACTGTTACCCTGAAAATGCACACAGCAGTACTTTAAGTGACGGTATGTATCTATTCAAATTGATTGCGACCCGCAAATCAAGTTTATAGAAAAAGAACAAGATGACCTGCAGCTTTAATTCAAGCGGAACCTTAAAGTGACTGAGGTCTCCAGTCGGAACTTTATAGCGTGACACCCAGCCGTTGCTCAGTGTCGTGGAAGTGCACGTTATTATTCCATCGGTAACCAAGCAACAATGTCTTCAGTTGAGTGTTTGAGAGAGTTTGTCAACCAGCGACTATCTGCTGCTGCTGAAGAAATATTCGGAGTTTTTAAAAGAACCATCGTCGAGTATCAGGAAGAGATCGAGCGGCAGCGCGGAATGTTGGATGTTATTTGGAAACCCGAAGTGAGGTTACACAGGATAGGTGAGTACAACTTTGTGAGGAACATCCGTGATCTAAAGCAACAAAGACGAGACAAGATTTTCCAGCAAATGCTGTTCCTTTATTAATTGAACAGTAGGAAACATGACGGTTGTAGTTTATTCACACACGTTGTTAATTTACTCAAACGTTTGTTTTTCTATTTCTTTTGTCCCTCCAGAGCTCCCACAGTCACGTGTCTGTAAGCAGGAGGAGGTTCTCTCTGACCAGCAGCTGTGTCTCCAGGAGAGGAACCCCAGTGTGGACCAAGAGGACCCAGATCCTCCACAGATTAAAGAGGAACAGGAGGAACTCTGCAGCAGTCAGGAGGGAGAGCAGCTTGAACCGAAGCAGGAGGCCGACACCTTTACGTTGACTCCGACTTGTGAGGAAACTGATCACAGTGATGATGAGACTCCGTTTTTGAATCCTGACAAAAGTAAGAGTGAATCAGAGGCAGATCCTCCAGCTAGCACGTGTACCAGCTCGTTAGATGAAGAAATGGACTGTGAGCGTTTTGTGGGACCAGAACCAAACATCTCTCATGAATCTGATAGCAAAGATCAGAAAGGAGTAAAACGTAGTTTAACATCAACCAAGGAGCCACAACAGCAGATTCTGGCTCCTCCAGGTGAGAAGACATTTTTGTGCAAAACATGTGGAAAATATTTCCAACAAAACAAAACTTTGTTGGCCCATGTGAAAAGATTCCACAGTGTTGATCAACCATATTCTTGCATAACCTGTGGCAAAACATTCACCCATGCATCAAGTTTGAAGTATCACACAAGAATCCATACTGGGGAGAAACCATATTCTTGCATCACCTGTGGCAAAACATTCACTCGGCAAGAACATTTGAAGAATCACACAAGAATTCATACTGGGGAGAAGCCATATTCCTGCATCACCTGTGGCAAAACATTCACTCATGCATCAAGTTTGAAGAATCACACAAGAATCCATACTGGGGAGAAACCATATTCCTACATCACCTGTGGGAAAACATTCACTCGGCCAGAATGTTTGAAGTATCACACAAGAATCCATACTGGGGAGAAGCCATATTCTTGCATCACCTGTGGCAAAACATTCACTCGGCCACAAGATTTGAAGACTCACACAAGAATCCATACTGGGGAGAAGCCTAATCCTGTATAATATGTGAAAGATGTTTGTAATGGTAAAATATGTTATAAAATAATCTTATGCTTAAAGAGTGATTATTGTCTGTGTTGAAGCAATGTGAGAAGAAAAGGGAAATCCAAAAGTTGTCTTTTGAAGCTGTGTGAAGGAGGACAGTCAAACCGGCCTTCACCCGAATGCTCGAACAAAGGAGCTTGGTTACTTCCATCTTTGCCTTGAATCCTTTCCTGCTTGATTTATAACTTTTCATCTCTGTTATCTCACAGGTGGTTTAGAGTTTTAGGTTTCTGTTTCTCTTGTGGCCGCCTACCACTAGAAATGACCTTCATGTGTGTGTATAAGAACTCAGGGTTTTCTCTCCACAGAGCACCATGATACGTGCCTGTGTAGTTGACCTCCTTCTTGCAAGCAATAAATGGACTTTTTGCAACTTTGATCATTCATCAAGACTCTGTTTTATTAGACAAATCATTCTCTTCTTCCGAACTTATTGAAATATTCCACAACAATTTGGCGTCACAAACAGGATTCACTGACTGTCCGTCAGTCTCCGGGGGACCGTCCAGAAAAAACGGCCTTTTCCAGGATCACCAGCTGATGATCCTGCCTCATACCTCCTTAGACAAGAGAGAACGGGCGGAAACCGAAGGAGTCCTGATTGACGTCACGTGTATCCAGCGAAAAAGAATTAATTTTTACAAACTCGGGTAAGAAGTTGAAATTCAAATTATAAAGCAACAGTAAGAGTTAAACATAGCGGAAACGGATGACTGATCAAGTGGTTGATGTAGTCTGGGGAATATAGGCCTACAATTATTTTTTAACAAGACATATAAAGGGAAGTATTGAAGAAAGGAGGTCAGAATATTGAGTTTGAGATTCTGACAGACTGGACACAACTCAAAACTGTATTTAATGGCTAAAAATGTAAAGTTATAGACGAAACCATTCAGTGAGAAACAGAAACAGTTGGGACGGGAGTTGAGTTTGAAGAGAGTTCTGGCGAGAGCTGCAGGCACTGTTGAGATATTTTTTAAAGGAACACAATTACGTGTAATCTGTTAGAACAGTGATGAAACTGTTACCCTGAAAATGCAAACAGCAGTACTTTAAGTGACGGTATGTATCTATTCAAGTTGATTGCGACCCGCAAATCAAGTTCATAGAAAAATAACAAGACGACCTGCAGCTTTAATTCAAGCGGAACCTTAAAGTGACAGAGGTCTCCAGTCGGAACTTTATAGTGTGACACCCAGCCGTTGCTCTGTGCAGTGGACGTGCACGTTATTATTCCATCGGTAACCAAGCAACAATGTCTTCAGTTGAGTGTTTGAGAGAGTTTGTCAACCAGCGACTATCTGCTGCTGCTGAAGAAATATTCGGAGTTTTTAAAAGAACCATCGTCGAGTATCAGGAAGAGATCGAGCGGCAGCGCGGAATGTTGGATGTTATTTGGAAACCCGAAGTGAGGTTACACAGGATAGGTGAGTACAACTTTGTGAGGAACATCCGTGATCTAAAGCAACAAAGACGAGACAAGATTTTCCAGCAAATGCTGTTACTTTACTAATTGAAAAGTACGAAACATGACGGTTGTAGTCTATTCACATTCGTTGTATTTATTCGCGCAAACGTTTGTTTTTCTATTACTTTTGTCCCTCCAGAGCTCCCACAGTCACGTGTCTGTAAGCAGGAGGAGGTTCTCTCTGACCAGCAGCTGTGTCTCCAGGAGAGGAACCCCAGTGTGGACCAAGAGGACCCAGATCCTCCACAGATTAAAGAGGAACAGGAGGAACTCTGCAGCAGTCAGGAGGGAGAGCAGCTTGAACCGAAGCAGGAGGCCGACACCTTTACGTTGACTCCGACTTGTGAGGAAACTGATCACCGTAATGATGAGACTCCGTTTTTGAATCCTGACAAAAGTCAGAGTGAATCAGAGGCAGAGCCTCCAGCTAGCACGTGTACCAGCTCGTTAGATGAGGAAATGGACTGTGAGCGTTTTGTGGGACCAGAACCAAACATCTCTCATGAATCTGATAGCAAAGATCAGAAAGGAGTAAAACGTAGTTTAACATCAACCAAGGAGCCACAACAGCAGATTCTGGCTCCTCCAGGTGAGAAGACATTTTTGTGCGGAACATGTGGAAAATATTTCTAACATGAAGAACACTTGTCTGCCCACGTTAGAACAGCCCACAAGGTTGATCAACCATATTCCTGCATCACCTGTGGGAAAACTTTCACTCAGCTAGAACATTTGAAGTATCACACAAGAATCCATACTGGGGAGAAGCCTTAATCCTGTATAATATGTGAAAGATGTTTCAGAAGTTCTGGTATCTTAATTGTCCATGTGAGAAAAATCCACAAGGATGAAACGTCATAGATGCAACTCCACTGAGGAAATATTCTGAGCAATTTTTACAATTATTATTTAGATTGTACTTCAGCAACAAAATAAGGTGTTGTTCCTTCATGAAACTTGCTTTTAGTTATGTTTTGGGGTAAATTACTACTTGAATCTTTCAAACGTCTTGGTTTGCAAATTGAGTGATGTGGAATATTTCAATAAAAGTTCGGGAGAAGAGAATGACTTGTTTCTAGGGGCGATGGTGAAGTAGCTTGGGAGCCGCAAGGGTGACGGTTCAAATCTCGGTTGCTCCATGTCGAAGTGTCTCTGTGTAAGACACCTAACCCCCAATTGCTCTCCAGTCAAAATGTAAGGCATGGCTTGTAATGCAATGTAAGTCGCTTTGAATGACGGCGTCCGTTCAATGACGTGTAATGTAGGTTCATCTAATAAAACAGAGTCTTGGTGAATGATCAAAGTTGCAAAAGTCCATTTATTGCTTGCAAGCAGGAGGTCAAATACACCAGCACGCATTACGGTGCTCTGTGGAGATGGCATCTCCGATCAGTCAAAACACTGAGCTTTTATACACACAAGTTAAGGTCATTTCCAGTGGCAGGTGGCCACGAGAGGCTCCGGACCCTAAAAACTAAACCACCTGTGAGATAGCAGATATGAAAACTTACAAACCAAGTGAGAAATGAGCCAGGGTTAAGATGTGGGTAACAGTCCTTTGTTCGAGCATTTGTGAGAAAGCATATTCGACTGCCCTCCTCTACACAGCTGCAAAAGGAAACTTTAAAAATGACCCTGCTTTTCTCGCATTACTTTGATACAGACCATAATCACCCTTTTAGCATAAGGCTATGTTTTAACATAGTTTACCATTACATTCCACTCTTTTGATTATTCTTTAATCACACATAAGATTGAAAAATATATGTTTTTGTGAGACCAAGGAATGAACACAGAAACATGAGATTATAAAATAAAAAATGTCAAAACGAGTTCCCCCTAGCCTCCTGGGGGGGTTCGATGGCTCAGTGATAAGAAAACCACTCTTTAGGTAAAAAACAAATATCTTACAACATGCTGTCTACATAACTTTATTTATCATTTTATCACAATATCTGACTAGTAAAGAATTGAATTCAATTTATTATATTTTGATCTTATTGCTTCACTACGTTGTCTGTAGTCCATTATTGTACTGTTGTGTCATCATGCACCAACCGCCAAGTCAAATTTCATGTATGTCTAACAAATGATGGCAATAAACGTTTCCTGATTCCTGATTCCTGAATTGAATTTTATTCAAATAAGGCCATTGAAGCCTAGATATCATCGGTCAGCGGATCGAGATCATCTCCCAGCATGCTGCATTTTCCCCAATTTTCATCGTCCTGTTGAGAATTCTGTTGTCCTCCAAACTTTTTCACCTGGTGTGTTTCAATAGTTGTTGCCCATCACTGTTTCTCCTTCTTTCTTCGTCCCTGGTACAGCTCCTCTTCTCTGCTCTCGTCAGATCTCTTACTTTGTCAGCTTGGAATCACTTGTGCCGACACAACTTTGGTGGTTCTCCAAAAGTTCTGCTTCCTTGACGTTTCGAAACGTCAGTTCATGACGACGTCCAGGAAGGAGTAAAGGAGTAACAGTTCTTTGATTCTGTGGATCTTCAGACTCGCCGAATGAGTCCTGGTTTCTTTGCTCATCAGACTCCTGTCGTCTCTCGTTCAGATCATCCAAGCATTTTGTAGTGTTCATTGATGGGGCTGTAGTTGGTGGTTCTTCTTCTTCTTCCTTGGTGTGGTGTGTTGGGAGGATGGCGATACAGAAGGAGATCACAGCTGGTGGCGAAGCAGAGTCCAGTTCAAGATCCACTGGAACATGTTCCTCGTATAAACAACAAATTTCAGTCAAACCCTACTGAAGACCCTACTAAACCCCCCGGGCATTATTGATCCCCTCTAAAAGTGACACTTATGGCTTCCACTTGGGTTCTTCACTGGTTCCAGCAAGGTGACCTTATTGTACTCACCTGCCTGGTTCGCCAGCAACGCCTCGGAGGATCTTCACAACTCATCAGCAGTGCAATCCCCTGCAGGCAATTGGCTCAACTTCTTGCATCTTATCCATTTATATTAATTTACTTTTTGCCTGTATATGTTTAATCTGATTTTGCTTAATCTTATTTTTCTTAAATCCCACAAACCATCAAGACAATTTTTTCTATGTGTTGTAGCAGACTGAGGGGAGTGGTGGTAGAAGGGAGGTATGTGCCGGCCCGGTGGTTCCACCCCCGAGCCTGCTATGGACCTCCCCCGCCTAAAGAGGAGAGGCTGCCGGCAATCAGGGTAGGAGGAACAGCCATAAAGCAAGCAGGGAGAGTGAAGGAGGTCGTTGGGAGTAGGACAGAGCAGAGAGAGGTGTGGTGACAGCGAGCGAGCGAACGAACGAACGAAAAACTGAAGTAATTGTTGTGACTTGGACCGGCTGACTAACCCCCCCCGTGTATTGACCCCCCTTTGGACGAGGACCCGATTGCTGCTGAACCCATGGAGGGGGTAAGTCATGTCACTTATCCTCATTTTGCAATTAAAAAGAAACTACTGTATCAAGTCGTGAAAAGGAATGAGGAATGTGTGGAGTTGTTGTTGGTGCCCCATCCCTTTGTCCAACATGTCTTACAGCTGTTACACACCCACCTGCTGGGGGCTCATTTAGGGGTGGAGAAAACCCTCGACCTGATCAAAGGCCGGTTCTACTGGCCGGGGGTGAAGAAGGCCGTTGAGGATTACTGCCGGAGCTGCCCGGAGTGTCAGGTGGTGGCGCCAAAGGGCCATTCCCGCAACCCCTTGGTCCCCCTACCCATCCTCTAAGTCCCCTTCAGCAGGATCGCCATGGACTTAGTGGGACCGTTACCCAAGAGCAACCGGGGCCACCAATACATCCTGGTGATACTGGACAACGCCACCAGATACCCGGAGGCCATTCCCCTGCGCACCATGGCTACCAAGGGAATACCCCGGGAGTTGGTAATGTTGTTCTCCCGTGTGGGAATACCCGATGAGATATTGACAGACCAAGGAACCCCATTCATGTCTCGAATTATGAAGGATCTTTGCAAACTGATGAAGGTGACCCAGTTGCGTACTTCTGTGTATTATCCACAGACAGACAGGCTTGTGGAGAGATTCAACCGGACACTGAATCAGATACTCAAGAAGGCGATGGAGGCGGATGGGAAGAATTGGGACCAGCTGCTTCCGTATCTGATGTTCTCAGAGGACTGACCCAGAGGACTGTTGGACGTGGCAAAGGAGGCTTGGGAACAGCAGCCATCACCCCATCGCACCGTCGTGGAGCACGTGGAAGAGATGAGAGACCGGATGGCGACTCTGTGGCCCCTGGGACGGGAACATATGCGGGAGGCCCAGGAGGCCCAAGCTCGGGTGTACAACAGGGGAGCACAACCACGGGACTTCAAGCCCGGAGACAAAGTGCTGGTACTGGTCCCCACCTCGGAATGTAAGTTTTTGGCCAGGTGGAACGGGCCATATGAAGTGCTGGAGCGGATGGGGGAGGTAAACTATAAAGTCCGGCAGCCGGGGCTCAGACAACCGACTAAGATATACCACGTGAACTTGCTGAAGAAATGGAATGCCCGTGATGTCCTCTGTTCTTTTGCCCAAAGGAAGGCCACGGCAGAGGCCAAGCCCGCAGCAGTACCCATGGGAGAACACCTGAGTCCAGCACAGAGGCAAGATCTAGGGGAGTTGGTCAACCAGAGCCGGGACGTGTTTTTGAAGGAACCAGGGCGCACGGATCTCATTGAGCATCACATAGTCACTGAACCCGCGAGAAAGGTGAAGTTGAGACCGTACCGCATACCAGAAGCGAGAAGAGAGGCCGTCAGATCCGAAGTAAAAAGGATGCTAGAAGCAGACGTTATAGAGGAGTCCAACAGCGAGTAGTGTAGCCCGATAGTGTTGGTGCCGAAACCAGATGGCACGACTCGGTTTTGTAACGATTTTAGGAAAGTTAATGAAATTTCTAAATTCGACGCCTACCCCTTGCCCCGTATCGATGAACTAATTGACAGACTGGGAACAGCCCGTTTTATCAGTACGCTGGATCTCACAAAGGGCTATTGGCAGGTACCTCTGGCCCTTGAGGCACGGGAGAAAACGGCGTTTGCAACTCCGGACGGACTGTTTCACTACAAAAAGCTGCCCTTCGGACTACATGGAGACCCGGCAACCTTCCAGAGGTTGATGGACAGAGTTCTACGTCCCCATCAAGCGTATGCGGCGGCGTACATGGACATCGTCATCCATGGGAGTAAGTGGCAGGACCATCTGCACCAGGTGAGCACCGTCATACAGGCCTTACGGGAGGCAGGTTTAACGGCGAACCCCGCAAAGTGTCGACTCGGGCTGCATGAGGCTGAATACCTCGGATACACGATTGGGAGGGGCTGCGTGAAACCCCAAGTGAAGAAGGTAGAGGCGATCCGGGAGTGGCCCCGGCCCAGTACAAAAAAACAGGTACGCACATTTGTAGGATTGACAAGCTACTATCGGAGATTCATCCCGAACTTTGCGGCCCTAGCAGGCCCACTGACAGACCTGACCAAGAACCGCCAGCCCAACCACGTGAGGTGGACCGAGGAAACGGAGAAAGCCTTCCAGGACCTGAAGGGAGCGCTGTGTTCAGGACCTGTACTGGTGACCCCAGACTTCTCCAAACCGTTGGTGGTACAGACGGACGCATCTGAAACCGGGGTTGGGGCAGTCTTGTCACAGCTGCAAGAGGGTGAGGAACATCCGATCATATACATTAGCCGGAAATTGTTGCTGAGAGAACCCTAACCCTAACCCTACTCCACAGTGGAAAAAGAATGTCTTGCGATCAAGTGGGCCCTAGAGAAGCTGAAATACTACCTGCTAGGACGACATTTCACCCTCATAACGGGCCATGCCCCACTGGTTTGGATGTCAAGGAACAAGGACAATAATGCTAAGGTCACGCGCTGGTTTCTATCATTACAGCCCTTTGCTTTTTCTGTCACCCATAGGTCAGGGACGGCTCATGGCAATGCAGACGCCCTCTCCCGGCGGGATGCTCTAGGGAGCTGGACCGCCCCTCCCTCCCGGAGCTGAAGAGGGGGGGGTGTAGCAGACTGAGGGGAGTGGTGGTAGAAGGGAGGTATGTTGCGGCCCGGTGGTTCCACCCCCAAGCCTGCTATGGACCTCCCCCGCCTAACGAGGAGAGGCTGCCGGCAATCAGGGCAGGAGGAACTCAGCCATAAAGCAAGCAGGGAGAGTGAAGGAGGTCGTTGGGAGTAGGACAGAGCAGAGAGAGGTGTGGTGACAGCGAGCGAGCGAACGAACGAACAGAAAACTGAGGTAATTGTTGTGACTTGGACAGGCTGACTAACCCCCCCCGTGTATTGACCCTCCTTTGGACGAGGACCCGATTGATGAACGACCCCCCCCCCTTGGACTAGGACCCGATTGGCGAACGACACGTGGACACGTGGAGCCAACGACACAGGGAGGGAACGGTGAAGTGTGGTTAAACCTCTAAATAAAACACTAAACATTGTACTCCTGGTGCCGGCGTGTCTGATTGAGCGTGTGACGTGGACCCCCCCCCCCCCCTCCCCCGGGCGTGCCACAGTGTGTAGGGTATGTGGCACTGACCCCTGATCCTGATCCTGCATGAGGTGGATCCAGGATGGTCTCTCTCTGCTTGTTGATTGTTCGTGTGCTCGGTTCATGTCAGGCTCTCCGTGGCCTTCATGATAAGGAAGCTTCTGTGGAGGAAAAACATTAAGCAGAAAACGTAATCTCTTTTTTTTCTTCCTCTGCTTTGTTTTCTCCCATTTGTCTGTTTTCCTTTAACAAGTAAAATAATAACTTCTATCATCTAATAGTTCAAAAGTTAGAGCCCTCTATATTCTTAAGTAGTTGTACCATTTATTTGGTTCATCATTCCAGCAATTATGAGCATATTATTTTAAATTAAAGACAAAACTAAATGTCACATTTTTACGCCCTTGTATTTAAGTGAAGTGCCTAATCCAATTATAGGATTCATTTCATTTTACACCGACCCAAACTTGTGAGTTATTGCCCAGGGTCAGTTTCATCTTTTGCAGGAGTTTGTTGTTCAAATGCGTTCCGTGGTCAGATCTAATGCATATCTGGTCCTCTATTGTGTCAGCATGAAATATGTTGGTGTGTGCAGAACAGGTGTCTGATGCGTGTCTATGCGCCTCCACAGAAACTGTCACGGCGGACTCAGCCCCAGTCACAAAAAGAGTCAGTTAATATTTATCATGATTTCTTTTGGTTCAAATTCGCAATTTTATAATCACCAACACGTCAAACTGATGAGGTTTGTTTTTACGATGCGCGATCATACACAAACTCGGCCCCGGAGGAATACTCTACACGATCAAAACAATCCTGGCACAGCAAAACATTTTACCATTAATTTTAATCATTAAATGCAACGATTCATACTCACCCCCACTTTCACTGATCAAAATTTAGAGGCCTATATAACACAAATCTGCAGATTCATCACCTTCTGTGAAATAGGTTCTGCTCACCTTTTGAAGTACAGCGCTGTTTTGATCAGTGTCCGCGGGGTGAGAAGAATGGCTCCGCCGATGTGGGGGGTTGCGGCCTTCCAGTCCGGCGTTCCACTAATTAGTCTACGTCCCTTGCTGCTCCACGAACTTACACGAGTCGTTTAACCATCGTCTGCTACCAAAGCAAGGACCAGACTTGAGACTTTAATCAAAGCAATATGACAATGTTTATTTGTGACAGGAGTATTCCGTCCTGCAGTCATACGTGCACAGACCTGTTTCAAAGCGGTCTAGCAACAGCAATGAAAGGGCCCTTAATACAAAGTGCGCTCGGATTATATAGTCTTTAAGAGCATTTTTTAATTGTTCACTAAGATGGAGGCGGCTCCTTGTTTATGACCTTCGGAGAGCCCCATTGGAGCACAGGGATGTCCATCCCTTCAGGCTCTCGGATCATCACGTCTCCCGTTGTTCATGAGTTCACTGCATACTTAAGATGTTTTGTGTGTGAGACATGTTATTCTCAATAGTCTGTTTTATCTACATTTGACCCTGAACGTGTGTGCAGTTGTTTAGGAACAGGTTCACTGCATATTTAGGATATTTTCCATGTGCACCACAGCCACCCCAGTCCCATGTATGGACGTGACCCTGAGAGTGCGTGCAGCCTTTTTATCAACATGTTCGTTTACTCCGGGTCATACACGGTCTCCACTCATTATTATTATTACATTATTGTTCAAGTGTAATTACAGTCTAGCGTGAGCATGCATGATTATATTTAATACTCAACACTAGATTAGCGGTTGTTTTGTTATCAGTTAGAACAGTGATGAAACTGCACCTTTCAGGTACATTACTTGGCCGTTTGCATCGACGGAAGTTGGTAGTGACCCGACAGTCAATTTTAAAGAAGTAGAAGTAGAAGAAGACGACTGACCTGCAACTGACTGGTGTTTTCAGTCGGAACTTTATAGCGTGACACCCAGCCGTTGCTCGGTGTCGTGGACGTGCACGTTATTATTCCATCGGTTACCAACAACAATGTCTTCAGTCAAGTGTTTGAGAGAGTTTGTCAACCAGCGACTATCTGCTGCTGCTGAAGAAATATTCGGAGTTTTTAAAAGAACCATCGTCGAGTATCAGGAAGAGATCGAGCGGCAGCGCGGAATGTTGGATGTTATTTGGAAACCCGAAGTGAGGTTAAACAGGATAGGTGAGTACAACTTTGTGAGGAACATCGTGGTCTAAAGCAACAAAGACGAGACAAGATTTTCCAGCAAATGCTGTTCCTTTATTAATTTAAAAGCAGGAAACATGACGGTTGTAGTTTATTCACACACGTTGTATTTATTCGCCCAAACGTTTGTTTTTCTATTTCTTTTGTCCCTCCAGAGCTCCCACAGTCACGTGTCTGTAAGCAGGAGGAGGTTCTCTCTGACCAGCAGCTGTGTCTCCAGGAGAGGAACCCCAGTGTGGACCAAGAGGACCCAGATCCTCCACAGATTAAAGAGGAACAGGAGGAACTCTGCAGCAGTCAGGAGGGAGAGCAGCTTGAACCGAAGCAGGAGGCCGACACCTTTACGTTGACTCCGACTTGTGAGGAAACTGATCACAGTGATGATGAGACTCCGGTTTTGAATCCTGACAAAAGTAAGAGTGAATCAGAGGCAGAGCCTCCAGCTAGCACGTGTACCAGCTCGTTAGATGAGGAAATGGACTGTGAGCGTTTTGTGGGACCAGAACCAAACATCTCTCATGGATCTGATAGCAAAGATCAGAAAGGAGTAAAACGTAGTTTAACATCAACCAAGGAGCCACAACAGCAGATTCTGGCTCCTCCAGGTGAGAAGACATTTTTGTCCAAAACACGTGGAAAATATTTCCAACACAAAGAAAACTTGTCTGCCCACATTAGAACAGCCCCCAAGGTTGATCAACCATATTCCTGCATCACCTGTGGCAAAACATTCACTCAGACAGCAAGTTTGAAGTGTCACACAAGAATTCATACTGGGGAGAAGCCATTTTCCTGCATCACCTGTGGCAAAACATTCACACATGGATCAAGTTTGAAGTCTCACACAAGAGTCCATACTGGGGAGAAGCCATTTTCTTGCATCACCTGTGGCAAAACATTCACTAATGCATCGCATTTGAGGTCTCATATGAGAATCCATACTGGGGAGAAACCATATTATTGCATCACCTGTGGCAAAACATTCACTAATGCATCGCATTTGAGGTCTCATATGAGAATCCATACTGGGGAGAAACCATATTATTGCAGCACCTGTGGCAAAACATTCACTCATGCTGCAAGTTTCAGTACTCATATGAGAATCCATACGGGGGAGAAACCATATTCTTGCATCACCTGTGGCAAAACATTCACTCGGCAAGAACATTTGAAGAATCACACAAGAATTCATACTGGGGAGAAACCATATTCTTGCATCACCTGTGGCAAAACATTCGCTCGGCCAGAACGTTTGAAGAATCACACAAGAATTCATACTGGGGAGAAGCCGTAATCCTGTATAATATGTGAAAGATGTTTTAGAAGTTCTGGTATCTTAATTGTCCATGTGAGAAAAATCCACAAGTATGAAATGTCATAGATGCAACTCCAAGCATGAAATATTCTGAGCAATTGTTAAGCTTAGAAAGGCGTTGAAGCATTTTCATTCATCAACATAATTGCACTCTGTCCATCCTGGGACAGGGATCCCTCCTCTGATGTTCTCCCTAAGTTCTCTTCCCTTTTTTCCCCATTGAAGGGTTTTTTCATTTTTTGGGGAGTTTTTCCTGAGCCGATGTGAGGTTTTTGGGACAGAGGATGCTGCATGTGTACAGACTGTAAAGCCCTTTGAGGCAAATTTGTAATTTGTGATTTTGGGCTATACAAAATTAAATGAATTGAATTGAATAACCATCGCGCCGAAACCCGACCGGTTGCGTGTTCACTTATTAATTTAATAGTTGTAGTTAAATAATTTCCCGATTAAAACAAGATTCCAGTATCTTATTTAGATAGTACTGATAATCAAATATTTTTAGTGCTCATTTATGGAGTCACTGTCTTATCCTGGTTGAGGAGTGCAAGGTCAGAGGTCAAAACAGAAATTTTCAACCAGGCAGAAACAGATCTTTTCAACACTTGTGCTTTGTTTGTTATGTTCACATTATTGAGACACATTGCATGTGATTGGATCTCGTGTTGCGAGGGGAGGACCTGCTCCCCCTCGAAGCCAGTTTTGGGCCAATAGAAATCTATATCCAACAACAAGTTCAAAACGTAATTTTGTTGTTTTTCCGGCCTGTGGGCCGACAGAACTGCTCCTGCCTTTGCAGATGCAGCGCTGATAGTTGTGATCTGACAAATAAATCTACCAGAACGAGAGAAGTTGTTTGGCTGAATTCTTCCAGATCTCACCAACCGGGCTTCCAATTTTGTTCACTTTTTTCAGTGTTTATTCAGCCACACAATAGAGTATTGTTGTATTTTCCTGTTTTTTTCCATTATGTAACTTGCTGTTTACGAAATGTTTTTGTGGAATTTTCTGTAATCAACCTAAATCTTTAAAAAGTCTTGGTGAACATATCCTGCAAACATTTAACCTGTTGGATATGTGTGTTATTATTGTCTGAAATGTATATATACAATTCAGAAAATAATTGCTAATCTAAAAAAATATCCTGCAAATAAGATGGATTGATTTCTTAACCTAATATTACTCTGTTTCACTGAGAAAGAACATACGCCAATCACTTACTTAGCCAGATGCATTTTATTGGTCAAGAGAAGATCAACAGCGCATGAAACTCTATTGAAGTGACGTTAGTGCAAATAATTACTCCAGTGATGGTGCCGGTGAAGATGACAGTGACGGTGAGGATCAAAAGAAAGTTTTTCCCCATGCTCACCCTGCAGCCATGCTCCAAACAACCTGCCCCCTCACAGGTGAACAGACACACAGTAATATACACACCACACCCCCTTACGGTGTCGTAGATACAAATGACGTCACACCACACGCACACATACAAACAATGTAGAAGGAAAGAATAATACAAAAGAATAATCAAAACCCGATGTATGGCTCCTACACTGTCCTTACAGTCAAAATTATTGCAATCATCTTGGCAGTGTAAAAGAAGTCAGAACTGAGAGAGGTCGTCTGTTAAGATTCAAAACAGCCTAATGTCAAAAGAGAATTTGGTGATGGAAAAATCCCTCATCATGTTTAGATATCATATACTGTGAATACATTTGGGTCCCTGCTCATGAAGGTGTAGAGGGCAATTAGAGAGCAGATGTGATTGCAAATACAGCACTAAAATAAGAAGATATTGAATATTCCTTTTGAAAGAGTGAAGCTAGATCTTTTCTATAAGAGAGGCAGCACGGGACGTATGACAGAAGAAGTGGGACAAAGACGACAAAGGAAGACATAACATTCAGAAACACACAAATGGGAAGACATACGATGAGACAACATTTTCCAGCAAATGCTGTTACTTTATTAATTGAACAGTAGGCCTGCGAGAAGCGATATTAGGTCCGCAAACCATACGTGGGCCGGCCAGAACGGGGATACTAACAGTAGGCTGACGCTGTCCTGACGGACCCTATCCAGAACCCCTGGGAGCAGAGCAACCGGGGGGAAAGCGTACAGGTACATGCTTTTTGGCCATGCCTGTCCCAAAGCATCCAAGCCGAAAGGGGCGGGGTGCGTGAGGGAGAACCACCGAGGACAATGAGTTGTCTCTGCGGAGGCAAATAAGTCCACATCGGCGCGGGCCGAAGTGACCCCAAGGAACTCAACCGCCTCTGGGTGGAGTCTCCCTCGGCCACTGCCTCGACAGGGTGTCTGCATGATCGCACCCCAGCCTGTGAGGGAAGCGTCTGTCGTGAGGATGACCTGACGACAGATCGCCCCTAAAACGGGCCCTTGGGTTAGAAACCCACGGTGCCTCCATATGACCAGGGCCCTCAGGCAGCGCCGAGTGACTTTGATCAGGCGGTGCTGGTTCCCCCTTGGGGAGAACCCCTTGGTCTTGAGCCACCACTGCAACGGTCTCAAGTGTAACAGGCCGCGAGGGATCACATTGGATGCCGCTGCCAGGAGACCTAAAAGTCTCTGAAACTGTTTCACAGTGAGTGGCTGGCTTAGCCTAGCCTGCTAAACAGCAGAGAGGATCGAATCTACCCGAGCGGGAGACAGGTGTGCCCGCATCATGGTCGAATCCCAAATTACGCGCAGGAAGGAGGTCCTACGTGCTGGGGACAGCACGCTTTTCCTGGTGTTGAGTCTCAACCCCAGACGGTTGATGTGAGCGAGCACAACATCACAGTGTTGGGCCGCCAGGCGCTCGGAGGGCGCTAAAATCAACCAGTCGTCCAAGTAGTTCAAAATACGGATGCCCTGGAGACGCAATGGCGCCAGAGCTGCATCCATGCATTTGGTGAACGTACGGGGCGAGAGGGCTAGGCCAAAAGGAAGGGAGGATGGGAATATGAAAGTAAGCGTCCTGGAGATCTACCGTGACAAACCAGTCTGTAGGAGCCATATTCATTTGGTACTATTTAATTTAATTTTGCTCTGTGCCACTAGGGGCTGTATGTGCTTTGTGGCTCAGCTGACCTCAGATCAGCCCAGGTAGGCCATTTAACCTGCAGGCATCCCAGACACAGGTGTTGCCAATTTGGGAAGCAAACAGTTTTCGACTGTGCCAGTGTGCGTATGTGCCTTTGTGGAGCAATACGGTTTGTTATTTTGGGGTAAATGTATAATGAGCAAAGTTTGCCGCTATATAAATTTGCATGTAAAATAAACATACAAATTGATTGGAACAACCGGGGAACTCTCCGTTTTTGCTGTGTGCGAGCGCACCGGGCGCACGTCTGAACCTATCCGCCTTATTGGTAACCAGTACTAGACTTCGTTTAGGACTTCGTCAGTACACAGTCCTTGGACCTGATTTGTGCCGCGATCTGTTTGAGAGTGAGCATCTTAAAGCTCAACTTCGCAACAGTGCGGTTCAAACGGCGGAGATCCAGAATCGGACGCAAACCCCCATCCTTCTTTGGAACGATGAAGTACCTGCTGTAAAAGCCTGACTCTCTGTCTGGGGGCCGTCCTCAGACCAGTCCGGTCGCGAGAGAACCTCGTCCGAGCGTACAGCCCTCGAGCGGCCCCGCGGACGTGGCGTCGTTGGGGAAGGAATGAATCGAGCGCCTCCGCCTGCCACCTCTCAGCGTGGAGTTTATCCGCCACGCCCCCAATGGCACCTCCAAAGAGGGTAGTGGGGGAGAGAGGGGATTCCAGGAGGAAGGACTTGTCCTGCTGAAGGGCTAGCTGGGCGTGCTCCATGCCTAAGCAGACAACACACAGGTCGTGTGAGTCTCTGCCTGTAATAAATCGGGGGCAATGGGGAACAAATTGGACAAACCGCTCAGCCATTTTTATCTCAGTGGAAAAACTTCACACGCACTAGGTGAAGGCACAGAGATGAATGGTCCTGCCCTTCGGGTCCCTTTATAGCGCCCTGGTCTAGCTTCCCCGCTATGACGTACTAGCTCGCCATTGGTTAGGTTTCACATGTGCTTCATGACGCAGTCACGCAGGGGCGTTCCCACAGCGTCTTTACGCAGCTCGAGTTCCCTGATAGGGAACTGCAGTATCATACACTCATGTGTAAATGTTTTTGTGTGGTTTCAAAAATAAAGCTCTCTGGAGGAAAGTGTACCCCTGTTAAAATATATTCATAATTTATAATGTTTATACAATAATCAAGTTCATAGTTTGATATTTATATTGTAGTTGAAAACAGCCCTGTTCTTAGTAAAGTCATAGTAAAGTCAATAAAAAGTTCATAGAATTAACATTGATGGAGAAGGTCAGACTATTTCCTTCAGAAACACCCTTGGTTAGCCTTGGTTAGCTAGCTCATTTAAAATATCTTAAACTTAAACTTTTTTGACACTGCATCTTAAAAAAATTCGGAATCTCTGGGAACCGGAATTGAAACAAGGAATCGGAATTGGAATCGTTCAAATTCAAACGATACCCAACCGTAGTTAGAACAGTAATGAAACTGCACCTTCCGAGTTTTTTTTTTCATCACAGTGATGATGAGACTGCGTTTTTGAATCCTGACAAAAGTCAGAGTGAATCAGAGGCAGATCCTCCAGCTAGCACGTGTACCAGCTTGTTAGATGAGGAAATGGACTGTGAGCGTTTTGTGGGACCAGAACCAAACATCTCTCATGAATCTGATAGCAAAGATCAGAAAGGAGTAAAACGTAGTTTAACATCAACCAAGGAGCCACAACAACAGATTCTGGCTCCTCCAGGTGAGAAGCCATTTTTGTGCGAAACATGTGGAAAATATTTCCAACATGAAAGAACGTTGTTGTTTCATGTGAAGAGGTTCCACGGTGTTGATCAACCATATGCATGCCACACCTGTGGGAAAAGATTCATGGGAAAATCAGCATTTGAGGTTCATAAGAGTCCACAGTGATGAGAAACCATTTTCTTGCAAAATATGTAGGAAAGATTTTAAATTTAGTAATAGTTTAGTTAGTAAAAGTCCACATGAAAGTTCACACTGAAGAAAGGCCCCATTCTTGCAACACCTGTGGCAAAACATTCACTATTGCATCACTACTGAAGTCTCATACAAGAGTCCATACTGGGGAAAAGCCATATTCTTGCATCACCTGTGGGAAAAGATTCACTACGAAAATCACATTTGAGACACATAAAACAGTCCACATTGATGAGAGACCATTTTCTTGCAAAACATGTGGAAAATGTTTTAAATATAATAAATCCTTAAAAGCACACGTAAAAGATCACTCTGGGGAACGTCTGTTTTCTTGCAACACCTGTGGGAAACGATTCAATCGGGCATCAAATTTGAAGTCTCATATGAGAATTCATACTGGGGAGAGGCCATATTCTTGCATCACTTGTGGAAAAAAATGTTCCACTAAAACTTGTTTGAATGCTCATACCAGAGTCCATACTGGGGAGAGGCCATATTCTTGTAAAACATGTAAAAGATGTTTCAAAACTGGTGGTAACTTAACTCAACATGTCAGAAGAATCCACAAAGATTAAACGTCATAGATGCAACTCCTTCTGAGGAAATATTCTGAGACACAGATTATTATTTAGATAGTACTTGTGAGATGTATTTCACAATTAATTTATTTTTATTCTTTATTCTTCTCCCCGTCCTTTCCTTCTATTTGTATTTTTCTCTCAGTGAACAGATGTTTTGACAATGCAGGAGATAACGCTGTGACCATATGAGGCACACAAGGGAACTGAGGGAGGAAAGTGGTACAGGAAGCGTGAAGATAAATCACTATCTGACACACTGCTCCTAGCACAGAATGGTACAGAGAGGGGAACACCTGAACATCCTGGTTAACAGCCGTCTGAGACAAAACCAGCTCAAACTAGTTTTCAAGGACATGAGAAGATTATAAAAAGAGTCGGACAGCAGTCCAGTCTGGGAGGGATCGCTTATGATACGTGTTCAGGGTCTCCAGGTGCACCTGTGGGGAATTGCTCAATGTATTTGCTTGTAATGTAACTGCTTTTTCTCTTCTAAATAAACATTTTTAACTTGATTGATATGCGTGTCGGATTCTTCTCTTCAAACAACCCGGAGGGATTGAAAATCCCAACATAGTTCTTCAGCAACAAAATAGTGTGTTCTGGAATTTCAGAAGAAAATATTGTCAATCTAGCAATTTTCTGCAAATAAAAATGATTGATCTCTTAAACTGTTGAACTCTCAAGTGAAGTTCGCTCATGATTTTATCCTACATGTATTTTTTTTCTTTTTTTGAAATAAAAGAAAACCAAAGAGCTCCCAATCAAATATTTTCCACTGCTGAAAAAATTAAGTGGTATTACCATCTATGGGCTGATCCCTCACCTTCCTCATGATCATTGATGCGAGGTGAGATCTTGCATGGAGCTCGGACCCAGGGAGATTCGGCCGTCGTCTTGAACTTCCATTTTCTAGTAATTGCACCAACAGTTGTTGCCTTCTCACCAAACTGCTTGCCTATTGTCCTGTAGCCCGTCCCAGCCTTGGGCAGGATGACAATTTTATCCTTGATGTCCTTACACAACTCTCTGGTCTCGGCCATTGCGGAGAGGTTGGAGTTGAAAGGAGTTGGAGCTTTTTGTTATTTATTATCAACGCCACGTGTGGATGTGCCATTAAGGAGGAGTTGGACATTCTGTGCATCTGATCTTTAATCCAAGAAAGAGAGCAATACTATGGAAAGTTCTGAAGGCATCTACGAGGAATTCATAGAGGCATTTCTGTTCAGCTATTGGAAGACAAATAGAGATGCAGCAGTGATGATCAAAAAGACGAGTGGGAAGATAAAAGCTGTTATAATCACAGTTCTGATGGATGGAGAATGTTGGGCAATTAAAAATGCAGAAAAGTCTTTCTTATTGGGGAAGAAGTTTGTAAATGTTCTTAGGAAAAGTAACCTTTATGACATTGTACATCAAATTTAGTATATTTCAAGGATAATTATAACTATATCTGCAGATATACACAAATAGATCCAAGGACATTGAGGATAGACACATAGGATCAGGGGTATTCATTTCAGAATGTAGTGTGACAATATGCAAACCAATTAATGATAGACTGTCTACAGATTTAAATATTGCAATAATCTTGGGACTGTAATGGGTAGAAGAGGTCAAACCTGAGCGTGGTCATCTGTTCAAATGATAAACAGCCTAATGTCAAAACATTAGCACTTTAACACAAGCACTACAATAAGATATTGTAGATACACGCTCTACAACATTGGGAGAATACAAACCGTTCTCACTCAGAATGCGGCGCTTTGGATAAAAGCGTCAGCTAGATGACATGTAATATAATGTAAATATTCCTTTTGGAACGAGGGAGACTAAATCATTAATAAGAGAGGCCGTACTGGACGTATGACAGAAGAAGTGGGACAAAGACAACAAAGGAAGACATTCAGAAATACATAAATGTGAGGACAACCAAAGAGAAGCATAGAAGAAAGGAGGTCATAATATCAATATTAAGATTGTGACAGACAGGACTTAACTTAATTCTGTCTTTAATGGCAAAAAAAGAGAGTGAGGACAAGTGTGCTATGTGTAAAGTTACAAAACAGACAAATCAGAGTTACATCTTAAAACAAAAAGAGAGTTGGGACAGAAGTGGAGTTTGGAGGGAGTTCTGGCTGAATCTAAAATGGTCTCAGAGGTTCTGCCCCACCATAAAAACCCAGTAAAAGAGATGCATCTCCATTAAAAAAGGACAAAAAAGGACACCAGATTGGGCCAGCATGGACAGGGCTCAATGAGCATTGGCCAATAAGTCTGAGTTTGAAAAAGTATTTCTGTATATTATTTTTGTTTTGTTGAAAAATGAAAACGGGTCCCACAGACTCGAACACCATACAAGGGTTAAGTTGGTTCCTACCATTACTTTCTAATTAAAGAAGAGTTAGAAGAAGAATACGGCAGAGCTGCATCCTTAATGGAAAGCGGAACCTTAATGTGACCGGTGTTTTAAGTCGGACCTTTAAAGCGTGACACCCAACCGTTGATCCGCAATGAGGCGGGCGAGGTAATTATTTCATCGGTTACCAACAACAATGTCTTCAGTTGAGTGTTTGAGAGAGTTTGTCAACCAGCGACTATCTGCTGCTGCTGAAGAAATATTCGGAGTTTTTAAAAGAACTGTCGTCGAGTATCAGGAAGAGATCGAGCGGCAGCGCGGAATGTTGGATGTTATTTGGAAACCCGAAGTGAGGTTACACAGGATAGGTGAGTACAACTTTGTGAGGAACATCCGTGATCTAAAGCAACAAAGACGAGACAAGATTTTTCAGCAAATGCTGTTACTTTATTAATTTAAAAGTAGGAAACATGACGGTTGTTGTTTATTCACACTCGCTGTGTTTATTCACTCAGACGTTTGTTTTTCTATTACTTTTGTCCCTCCAGAGCTCCCACAGTCACGTGTCTGTAAGCAGGAGGAGGTTCTCTCTGACCAGCAGCTGTGTCTCCAGGAGAGGAACCCCAGTGTGGACCAAGAGGACCCAGATCCTCCACAGATTAAAGAGGAACAGGAGGAACTCTGCAGCAGTCAGGAGGGAGAGCAGCTTGAACCGAAGCAGGAGGCCGACACCTTTACGTTGACTCCGACTTGTGAGGAAACTGATCACAGTGATGATGAGACTCCGTTTTTGAATCCTGACAAAAGTCAGAGTGAATCAGAGGCAGAGCCTCCAGCTAGCACATGTACCAGCTCGTTAGATGATGAAATGGACTGTGAGCGTTTTGTGGGACCAGAACCAAACATCTCCCATGAATCTGACAGCAAAGATCAGAAAGGAGTAAAACGTAGTTTAACATCAACCAAGGAGCCACAACAGCAGATTCTGGCTCCTCCAGGTGAGAAGCCATTTTTGTGCAAAACATGTGGAAAATATTTAAAATGTAGTCAAAGCTTAAAATTACACATGAGAGTTCACACTGGGGAAAGACTGTATTCTTGCATCACATGTGACAAAACATTCACTAGTGCATCAAGTTTGAAGTCTCACACAAGAATCCATACTGGGGAGAAGTCACATTCTTGCAACACCTGTGGGAAAACATTCACTCAAAAATCTTATTTGAATTCTCATAAAAGAGTCCACAGTGATGAGAAACCATTTTCTTGCCAAACTTGTGGAAAATATTTCAAATGTAGTAAAAGCTTAAAAATACACATGAGAGTTCACACTGGGGAAAGGCCGTATCCATGCACCACATGTGGGAAAACATTCACTTGTACATCAAATTTGAAGTGTCATACAAGAATCCATACTGGGGAGAAGCCATATTCCTGCATCACCTGTGGCAAAACATTCACTCGGCCAGAACATTTGAAGAATCACACAAGAATCCATACTGGGGAGAAGCCATTTTCCTGCATCACCTGTGGCAAAACATTCACTAATGCATCACATTTGAAGGATCATACAAGAATCCATACTGGGGAGAAGCCATATTCCTGCATCACCTGTGGGAAAACATTCACTCAGAGAGGATATTTGAAGACTCATACAAGAATCCATACTGGGGAAAGGCCATTTTCATGCACCACTTGTGGGAAAAAATTCCCTCGTGCATCAATTTTGAAGTATCATACAAAAATCCATACTGGGGAGAAGCCATATTCCTGTACAATATGTGAAAGTGTTTTTAGATTTTCTAGTAACTTATTTGTCCACATGAGAAGAAGCCACAAGGATGAAAAGTCATAAATTCAACTCCTGTGATGAAATATTCTGAGCAATTGTTAAAATAGATTGGGAGTTGACGCTTTGGAACAGAACACGAATGCTGCATTTGGGGAAAGTTTTTTTCATGATTCTGACGTACAAAACCATCCAGCCAAACCCCGACTGGATGAGCGTTAACTTATTAAATGATTACTTGTAGATTTTTCCAATAAAACAAGATTGTAACATCTCATTTAGACAGTTCTTCAGCAACAAAATAGGATATTGTTGCATTTATCTCTTTTTTTCTTCAATGTAACTTGTTACTTAAATGTTTTCGGGGAATTTACTGTAATCCCCCAAATCTTTGTTGCACATTGAACATATCCTGCTAATGTTTAACCTTTTTTATACATAAATATTTGTCTGTGGATCTAATTGTCAAACTGAAAAAATGTCCTGCAAATAAAAATGATTGGTCTCTTAAACTGATAAACCCTCAAGGGATGTTCACTGTCTGTTTTTTCAAGCCTTTTTTGAAAAAAAAAAACAACTAAGATTTTCCACTGCCAACGAATGTCAGCTGTATTACCATGAACAGAGTAGAAATATTTCAACTTGAAAGAAAAACTATTGTTGAGTACAAGTAAGACATCAACACAGGATAAGTATGTAACATGTTTTTTATTAATTACTAATATACTCTTTCTATTGATACAACCTTTAGGGGAACAACAATTCATGACTAAGTCATCATGACTAAAGCACAAGACACCTTTAAAACAAATCAATATGATTCACTAGTATAAAGTCCTACACACAAGACAAAATCATAATTTGAAGTGAAGTAAGACCTCTCCCTTCGGCTGCTGGAGGAGCTTTAAGGGCCTTCAGTGCAATCAAGATGCAACTTGTTCATAATGCAGCAGAGCACCAGTTTACTAAATGTATTTATTTGCTCAGGTGGCAGATATTCAATAGTCAATATTTTTACGTATAATTTTCCAATTGCAGACACATGATAGTACACACAGGTGAGACACCATCTCCCTGCTGCACATGTGGGGAAATATTCAGTTGGTGATGATAAATAAAGCCCATACAATAATTCATGCAGGTGAGAATTAATTTTCTTCCCTATTTTGTGGAAGAGATTCCAGATGTGAAGGATGCTTGTTGGTCCAAATAATAAGAACTCACGCTGGTGGGAAGTCATAATAACAGCTTTGGGGAAAGTGTATTTTGAATTGGCGAAGCATAAACGTGTGCATGTGTGGGTAGTTTTGTGTTTTTTAACCCACATGTATGTGAGAGGCTGCATGAACGAAGCATTTAAAGGAAATGTGTGCAACACCATTCAGTTATTTGTGAATGAACCTTTTTTTTATTCTCTTTCGGCCAGTTTTCTAACGGTTTTTATTTTTTTTATGTCTATTGCCATGTGATCAATGATTGTTTCAACATGATTCAAAGTCATGGGCACACGAATTGCAAACCCTGTGCCATGTTATTGAGAAATAATTTAGGTTCTAACGGATCGACATTTGACCTTTTTCAGAGATGAACTCGCATTATAAAAGGATGAATATAATATATACGATGGGAAAGAAAGAAGACGGCAGTAACAACATTGATCCAGCAGATGGCAGCAATAAACTTTATCAGATGTCCTAAAACTCCAGTTAAAAAAGAGAAGAAGAGAAAAAGGAAAATACAGAGAGGTTTCTGTTTTTGTTCTCAGTACTGCTGTTTGGTAGCAGTTGAAATTAAACATTTCAGCTGTTACCGCAGTCGTTTGTATTCAAGCAACAATGTCTTCAGTTGAGAGTTTGAGAGAGTTTGTCAACCAGCGACTATCTGCTGCTGCTGAAGAAATATTCGGAGTTTTTAAAAGAACCATCGTCGAGTATCAGGAAGAGATCGAGCGGCAGCGCAGAATGTTGGATGTTATTTGGAAACCCGAAGTGAGGTTACACAGGATAGGTGAGTACAACAAAAATCTGTTTTTAGTGTCCATTTGTCCTTTAAGACCAATAAAATACTGTACCAAAGGGCCACTGACACACCTACTGTTTGTTTTTTTCACGCAGAGAGCGTACTGTCCAGGGCCCTGTTCCTCGAACGTGATCATTTTCATGATGAAAGTGAGACTTACGTTTTATAGGGAGACAGTTCTCCGAGATCGCAAAGATCCGTTATGACGTCACGATGACGTCCTGTACGAGCGCCATCGATGCATTTTCTCAAGCCGAAACGTTACGTGATGAACTCCACACGTTGCAGCAAAACATCCCACTGTCTCACATACTGTCTCATACGGTCTTTAATACGGTCTCTCATACGGTCTCTCATACTGTCTCTCACACTGTACATGTCTGTGTTGCGATGCAAAGAACATCTGGAAAGCCGCTGCATGTCGTGCTCTTCGTTAAAGTTCTTTTGGTTAATTTGATCTGGATGTTCCAAGTATTACTGCTTAAATTGATTAAATGTCTGATTATGAACAATAGATTTATACGGTTCCGCCCTTACACAGATTCACACGCACATAATAAAACTCTGTATTATCATTTATGACACTGGAGGTGTCATATTTTGCGTTTGAGTTTCAATGCTTTTCTTCGTTACCCTCACAGCTGGTTCAGAAGACATAAAGATGGCAGTTTCAAAGCTCTTTCTTTTGGAGTGAAACCTTGTATTTAATTTTTACACCATCTTGAATTGAATCAGAAAGGATTTTGACTTCGTACTTAATGAACTTGATAAACTCTCTACGACCAGATCTCCAAAGCTTCTTTTTCTGAGATTTCACATGCAGCTGCTCTCCTTCTTTTCTCCCACTGTTCCTCAACACCGGAGCCAATCTCCATCCTATCATCACTCCACTCACTCACCAAATCATAGTCTGCCCATTTGATTTCTTTTGTCCCTCCAGAGCTCCCACAGTCACGTGTCTGTAAGCAGGAGGAGGTTCTCTCTGACCAGCAGCTGTGTCTCCAGGAGAGGAACCCGAGTGTGAACCAAGAGGACCCAGATCCTCCACAGATTAAAGAGGAACAGGAGGAACTCTGCAGCAGTCAGGAGGGAGAGCAGCTTGAACCGAAGCAGGAGGCCGACACCTTTACGTGGACTCCGACTTGTGAGGAAACTGATCACAGTGATGATGAGACTCTGTTTTTGAATCCTGACAAAAGTCAGAGTGAATCAGAGGCAGAGCCTCCAGCTAGCACGTGTACCAGCTCGTTAGATGAGGAAATGGACTGTGAGCGTTTTGTGGGACCAGAAACAAACATCTCTCATGAATCTGATAGCAAAGATCAGAAAGGAGTAAAACGTAGTTTAACATCAACCAAGGAGCCACAACAGCAGATTCTGGCTCCTCCAGGTGAGAAGACATTTTTGTGCGAAACATGTGGAAAATATTTCAAATGTAGTAAAAGCTTAAAATTACACATGAGAGTTCACACTGGGGAAAGGCCGTATTCTTGCATCACCTGTGACAAAACATTCACTAGTTCATCAAATTTGAAGTCTCATACAAGAGTCCATACTGGAGAGAAGCCACATTCCTGCACCACCTGTGGGAAAACATTCACTAAGAAATCACATTTAAGGAATCATATTAAAATCCATACTGGGGAAAGGCCATATTCCTGCGTCCCCTGTGGGAAAACATACACTGAAAAATCACATTTGAGGGCTCATTTAAGAAACCATACTGGGGAGAAGCCATATTCCTGCACCACCTGTGGGAAAACATTTACTCAGAAATCAATTTTAAAAACTCACACAATGATCCATACTGGGGAAAGGCCATATTGCTGCACAACGTGTGGGAAAACATTCATTCAGGTTTCTCAGTTTAGGTATCACACAAGAGTCCATACTGGAGAGAAGCCATATTCCTGTAAAATATGTGAAAGATGTTTCAGAGGTTCTAGTAACTTGTTTGCCCACATGAGAAAAATCCACAAGGATAAAACGTCATAGATGCAACACCTGTGATGAAATATTCTGAGCAAATTCTAAGATTATTATTATTTAGATGTAACTTCTTCAGCAACAAAATAGGGTATTGTTGAATTTGCCATTTTTTCCTTCATATAACTTGCTGTTAGATGTTTTGGGGTAATTTCCTACTTAAATCTTTGAAAAGTCTTTGTTGCACATTGAGTGAACAAGCTGCATAGCTTTAACCTTGTTTTATTTATATATATATAATCTGAAAAAATGATTTTCAATCTGACAATTTCCTGTTAATAAAAATGATCTCTTAAACTGAAACTCTTGAGTGATTCATTTTTTCGAAATAGCCTAAAGAAGAAAGCTCTCAAAGATCTTCCACTGCTGAAAAAATGTAGAGGTATTACCATCTATTAAGGTGAAATATTTGGGTTTAGCATGGGCGCAAATAAAATCCCCCCCTACGTGCTTGTGGTGTAAAATGACGCACTGGCATTAAGATCAAGACGATCAAAGCTAGCTCAGGCTTATTGGGAGGAGCTGAAGGGATCTGAAGAAGAACTTCCTGCTCTCATCTCTTCCTTCTCTCATCCTCCCTTGAGGGCCGCACCTTCCGGCTAACTTGGAGAAGATTTGTGTCGGAACCGTGTCCTCTTACTACTGGAGTTCCTCAGAGTTCCGTCCTGGGTCCCCTCCTCTATCTACACCAACTATCTCGGCTCTGTCGTTCGCTCTCATGGTTTCTCCTACCACAGCTATGCTGATGACGCTCAACTAAATCTCTCTGTCCCTCACTCAGACAATCAGGTGGGAGCATGGATGTCTGCCCTGTCTGACGTCTCTCAGTGGATGTCCTCTCACCATCTGAAAATCACCCCCGACAACACTGAACTACTTCTCTTCCCGGAAAAGGTTCTTCAACCCAGGACCTGACTGTTATCTTCGGCAACTCTGTGTTAAAGGGGACTCTGACCGCCAGGAACCTCAGTGTGACACTTGACAGCCAACTCTCCCTGACTCTGAACATCACAGCGACAACACGATCCTGTAGATACACGCTCTACAACATCAGTAAAATACGACCCCTTCTCACTCAGAAGGTGGCGTAGGATTCAGGCTCTTGACATCTCCCACCTTGAGTATTGTAACTCTCTCCTGACAGGTCTCCCTGCAACCGCCATTCAATCTCTGCATCTGATCCAAAATGCAGCAGCTCGACTGGTCTTTAACCTTCCCAAATTCTCCCACACTACTCCACTCCCCCGTTCTCTTCACTGGTTTCCAGTGGCTGCCCACATTCAATTCAAAACATTGGTGCTCACGTACCATCTTGTGAATGGATCGGGTCCAGTCTACATCCAGATGATGAAAGCCATGAAACTATTATTCTAAAAGTCCAGTAATGTATGTGGGAGTGCGTAATTATTTAAATTGGTTCATACCATTCAATTATATTTAAAGAATTTAAAGAGTTAGAAGAAGACGGCTGAAATGCAACATCAATGGAAAGCGGAACCTTAATATAACCGGTGTTTTAAGTCGGACCTTTATAGCGTGACACCCAGCCGTAGCTCGGTGTCGTGGACGTGTAGGTAATTATTTCATCGGTTACCAACAACAATGTCTTCAGTTGAGTGTTTGAGAGAGTTTGTCAACCAGCGACTATCTGCTGCTGCTGAAGAAATATTCGGAGTTTTTAAAAGAACCATCGTCGAGTATCAGGAAGAGATCGAGCGGCAGCGCGGAATGTTGGATGTTATTTGGAAACCCGAAGTGAGGTTACACAGGATAGGTGAGTACAACTTTGTGATTAACATCCACGATCTAAAGAAACAAACATGAGACAAGATTTTCCAGCAAATGCTGTTACTTTATTAATTTAAAAGTAGGAAACATGACGGTTGTAGTTTATTCACACTCGTTGTATTTATTCGCCCAAACGTTTGTTTTTCTATTTCTTTGGTCCCTCCAGAGCTCCCACAGTCACGTGTCTGTAAGCAGGAGGAGGTTCTCTCTGACCAGCAGCTGTGTCTCCAGGAGAGGAACCCCAGTGTGGACCAAGAGGACCCAGATCCTCCACAGATTAAAGAGGAACAGGAGGAACTCTGCAGCAGTCAGGAGGGAGAGCAGCTTGAACCGAAGCAGGAGGCCGACACCTTTACGTTGACTCCGACTTGTGAGGAAACTGATCACAGTGATGATGAGACTCCGTTTTTGAATCCTGACAAAAGTCAGAGTGAATCAGAGGCAGATCCTCCAGCTAGCACGTGTACCAGCTCGTTAGATGAGGAAATGGACTGTGAGCGTTTTGTGGAACCAGAACCAAACATCTCTCATGAATCTGATAGCAAAGATCAGAAAGGAGTAAAACGTAGTTTAACATCAACCAAGGAGTCACAACAGCAGATTCTGGCTCCTCCAGGTGAGAAGACATTTTTGTGCAAAACATGTGGAAAATATTTAAAATGTAGTCAAAGCTTAAAATTACACATGAGAGTTCACACTGGGGAAAGGCCGTATTCTTGCATCACATGTGACAAAACATTCACTTATGCATCAAGTTTGAAGTCTCACACAAGAATCCATACTGGGGAGAAGCCACATTCCTGCAACACCTGTGGGAAAACATTCACTCAAAAATCTGATTTGAATTCTCATGAAAGAGTCCATAGTGATGAGAAACCATTTTCTTGCCAAACTTGTGGAAAATATTTCAAATGTAGTAAAAGCTTAAAATTACACATGAGAGTTCACACTGGGGAAAGGCCGTATCCATGCACCACATGTGGGAAAACATTCACTTGTGCATCAAATTTGAAGTGTCATACAAGAATCCATACGGGGGAGAAGCCATATTCCTGCATCACCTGTGGGAAAACATTCACTGGGAAATCATATTTGAAGACTCATACAAGAATCCATACTGGGGAGAAGCCATATTCCTGCATCACCTGTGGGAAAACTTTCAATGGGAAATCACATTTGAAGACTCATACAAGAATCCATACTGGGGAAAGGCCATTTTCATGCACCACTTGTGGGAAAAAATTCCCCCGTGCATCAATTTTGAAGTATCATACAAGAGTCCATACGGGGGAGAAGCCATATTCCTGCATCACCTGTGGGAAAACATTCACTGGGAAATCACATTTGAAGACTCATACAAGAATCCATACTGGGGAAAGGCCATTTTCATGCACCACTTGTGGGAAAAAATTCCCTCGTGCATCAATTTTGAAGTATCATACAAAAATCCATACTGGGGAGAAGCCATATTCCTGTACAATATGTGAAAGTGTTTTTAGATTTTCTAGTAACTTATCCGTCCACATGAGAAGAAGCCACAAGGATGAAAAGTCATAAATTCAACTCCTGTGATGAAATATTCTGAGCAATTGTTAAGATAGATTGGGAGTTGACGCTTTAGAACAGAACACGAATGCTGCATTTGGGGAAAGTTTTTTTCATGATTCTGACGTACAAAACCATCCAGCCAAACCCCGACTGGATGAGCGTTAACTTATTAAATGATTACTTGTAGATTTTTCCAATAAAACAAGATTGTAACATCTCATTTAGACAGTTCTTCAGCAACAAAATAGGATATTGTTGCATGTATCTCTGTTTTTCTTCAATGTAACTTGTTACTTAAATGTTTTCGGGGAATTTACTGTAATCCCCCAAATCTTTGTTGCACATTGAACATATCCTGCTAATGTTTAACCTTTTTTATACATAAATATTTGTCTGTGGAAATAATTGTCAAACTGAAAAAATGTCCTGCAAATAAAAATGATTGGTCTCTTAAACTGATAAACCCTCAAGGGATGTTCACTGTCTGTTTTTTCAAGCCTTTTTTGAAAAAAAAAAAACAACTAAGATTTTCCACTGCCAACGAATGTCAGCTGTATTACCATGAACAGAGTAGAAATATTTCAACTTGAAAGAAAAACTTGTTGAATACAAGTAAGACAACACAGGATAAGTGTGTAACATGTTTTTCATTAATTACTAATACTCTTTCTATTGATACAACCTTTAGGGGAACAACAATTCATGACTAAGGCATCATGTCTAAAGCACGAGACACCTTCAAAACAAATCAATATGATTAAGTAGTATAAAACCTACACACAAGACAAAATCATAATTTGAAGTGAAGTGAGACCTCTCCCTTCGGCTGCTGGAGGAGCTTTAAGGGCTTTCAGTGCAATCAAGAAATATTCAGTTGGTGATGATAAATAAAGCCCATACGATAATTCATGCAGGTGAGGATTCATATTTTTCCCTATTTTGTGGAAGAGATTCCAGATGTGACGGATGCTTGTTGGTCCATGTTACGCCCTCCTCTAGAGCGAGGATACCGTAACCCGCCGTCACACGTGAACTGGCCACATGGTGGGGGAGGTGAAACAAAACAGTGGGCGCACAAGCAGGACCAACAAAACACTGTACCGTTCAAACCAGGTCCATTTGACCTATAATACGGTAGTGGGGGAAAAGGCGCTGAGCGGAGCCAAAGCAAAGAAATTAACCAATGAAAACGACCCCTAATCTAGTCTAAACACAACCTGCTAAACTCTCTGAAAAATAAAGGGGGTGGTCCGCCCAGATCTTACCTAGTGTGTATAGACAGAGGTTTATCTACGGGTAGTATGTAAACCCCAGGGTCTCTTACCTACACACTCTCATGGTGCGGTCCCCTTTTCCCTGGGACAACTGAAGAAACAAAAAAAACTGAATAGTACAAACGACGGGATAACCACAGACAGAATAACAAAAATAACTTAACCTTCACCAGTTCAAAAAGACCAAACACCTACGTACACTAAACAAAAGAAATGTCCCTTGAACACAGCTCTGCTGAAGACACTAGTTCGTTCCCCAAAAAAAAATTCTCTTTATTTTTCACCCTTGTATTATGTTGAGAAAAAAATACGTTTTTTAATGTTGCGGGTCATTTTGACCCATATTGTGTAAATGCACTTAAAACAGTCAAAAATGAAGTTAAACCAATAAGAACTTTATTTTAGATTAAACAAACATTAAGAAGAGATGAGAAGAAGATATATACAATTCAAACACTATATTAAAGAGCTTTTGACATCATGTTTTCCTTCGTCACAAACACTTTTTTTTTCATTTAAACTTGCCCCATTCTCCTCGGGTTTTCAATGGCAGTAAGAAACAAGTGTTGTTTTCTCCGCAAATTTTGAGGAATGCAGAGGTCTTCCTTGCATCTTCAAAATCTCACTGGGAAGTTCTTGTTTATTTTTTCTGACTGTTCCCAACATAGTCAGCTTTCTCTCCTGAAGTTCATCTCCAAGACGGTAGGATGTAAAGAAGTTGTCACATGTGATGTTATGACCGTGCAGCCCTTCAGTCATCTCCAATACCACACGCATTCCCTGATTCTTCTCAGGTGCTCCTCCAGGTGGCTTTCCAGTATATACCTGCAGGTTCCACGCATAACTGGATTTTGCATCACAGGCTGTCCATATTTTGATGCCATATTTCGCAGGCTTGCTTGGCATATACTGTCGGAAAGGACAGCGTCCTCTGAATGGAACAAGGCGCTCATCGACAGTAACATGAGGGCCAGGATTATACAGTAAAGGCAGGATTTCGACCCATTTATCCCAGACATCTCTGATCGCTGCAAGTTTGTCTCACTCGCGTCGACCAGCTCTGGTGTCACGGTTGTCAAATCGGATCACACGAGAGATCATGTGAAATGTCTCCAAAGACATTGTTGCTCAGAAGATTGGCCTTCCATTCTCTTCATCCCATAAACTTGCAGTTGCTTCACCCTTTGACCTGTATACTCCAGCTAACACCAGAATTCCAATGTACGCTTGCAAGTCAGTTGGATCCAGTGGCTTCCATTTTTCCTGAAAGACACGCCTCCCCTCCAAGTTGGTCATGTTGAGGATTATCTTCTCTATGGGTGGGGATATGAAGAGCTGAAATGCTGATTCAATATCATCAACTCTTGTGACAGCAAATCTTGTCGGACCAGGAGTCATTTTGATGACATTAGATGATGACAATCTGCCTCGGCTTTGGTGTGGTGATGTTGACCATTTTACTTTACCATCTTTAGATGTCCATGTCCCGTCTGTGGATGACGTTTCTTGTTTTTCATCTGATGAAGGTAAACCGACAGACTCGTCCTCTGAATCCTCCTCATCGTGGGAAAATTGATAATCTGGATCATCAATAGCATTGTCCTCTGGCTCTGAAGGATCCTCTGTCTCTGAAATCTCTTCCTCTACATCACTATCCCAGTTCGTAAGCTGCGATAATACTTCTTCAGCTGAAAATCGTCTGGAGCTCATTTTTGGTGTAGTTTTCAGAGAAAGGGCATTGAAACAGTGACAAGGACAGGGGAGAGAAAGTCCCTCTTCCATAAACACCTGGTTCTGATTGGCTATTCAGAGGCAATCATAATAAAAAGAGACATGATTATTTTGGATTTGAACAGCCACTTTGTGTCTGGGTCAAAATGACCCGCAACATCATCTCTGTATAAAAACTGTGTGCAGACACTCCACGACACATCAAAGTGTCCAGATTTTACACAGCAGTTCATGACCCTAGATGAGGAAAAGTCATAACATTAAAGATAACCTGCACTTTGGTCAACACAAAAATTGAAATGGGTAAAATTGACCCTAAACATAACATAAGGGTTAACGACAGTCCTTCCGCGCTCTCTCTCCAACAGTTCTGCCTCTTGTCTCTCCCGACCTCCTTTGAAGCCACGGCATCCTGCAGTTGATTGGCTGTGGGTGAGGGTGATTAGTGGCCGCAGGTGGGAGCTGGGAGTGGAGATTATTAGATGATGGGTGTGTCAGAACACCTGTGGGAACACAAATCAAAACATACATACACCCCCTCCCAAAAGCAGGCCGAGGCACGTAACAGTCCAAATAATAAGAACTCACGGTGGTGAGAAGTCATAATAACAGCTTTGGGGAAAGTGTATTTTGAATTGGCGAAGCATAAACATGTGCATGTGTGCGTAGTTTTGTGTTTTTTAACCCACATGTATGTGAGAGGCTGCATGAACGAAGCATTTAAAGGAAGTGGTTCCAACATCGTTAAGTTATTTGTGAATAAACCTTTTTTTTATTCTCTTTCGGCCAGCTTTCTAACGGTTTTTATTAATTTATGTCTATTGCCCTGTGATCAATGATTGTTTCAACATGATTCAAAGTCATGGGCACACGAATTGCAAACCCTGTGCCATGTTATTGAGAAGTCATTTTGCTTCAAACGGATCGACATTTGACCTTTTTCAGAGATGAACTCGCATTATAAAAGGATGAATATAATATATACGATGGGAAAGAAAGAAGACGGCAGTAACAACATTGATCCAGCAGATGGCAGCAACTTTATCAGATGTCCTAAAACTCCAGTAAAAAAAGAGAAGAAGAGAAAAAAGGAAAAATGGAAATGGACTGTGAGCGTTTTGTGGGACCAGAACCAAACATCTCTCATGAATCTGATAGCAAAGATCAGAAAGGAGTAAAACGTAGTTTAACATCAACCAAGGAGCCACAACAACAGATTCTGGCTCCTCCAGGTGAGAAGCCATTTTTGTGCAAAACATGTGGAAAATATTTCCAACATAAAAAAACGCTGGTGGCCCATGTGAAAAGATTCCACGGTGTTGATCAACCATATGCATGCAACACCTGTGGGAAAAGATTCATGGATAAATCAGTATTTAAAGTTCATAAAAGAGTCCACCGTGATGAAAAAAGATTTTCTTGCAAAATATGTAGAAAAGTTTTTAAATTTAGTAATAGTTTAAAAGTCCACGTGAAAGTTCACACAGGGGAAAGGCCGTATTCTTGCACCACATGTGGCAAAACATTCATTTATGCATCAAGTTTGAGGACTCATACAAGAATCCATACTGGGGAGAAGCCACATTCCTGCAACACCTGTGGGAAAACATTCACTCAAAAATCCGATTTGAATTCTCATAAAAGAGTCCATAGTGATGAGAAACCATTTTCTTGCCAAACTTGTGGAAAATTTTTCAAATGCAGTAAAGGCTTAAAAGTCCATGTGAAAGTTCACACTGGGGAAAGGCCGTATTCTTGCATCACCTGTGGGAAAACATTCACTGGGAAATCACATTTGAAGTCTCATACAAGAGCCCATACTGGGGAAAAGCCATTTTCATGCACCACCTGTGGGAAAACATTCCCTCGTGCATCAATTTTGAAGTATCATACAAGAGTCCATACGGGGGAGAAGCCATATTCCTGCATGACCTGTGGGAAAACATTCACTGGGAAATCACATTTGAAGACTCACACAAGAATCCATACTGGGGAAAGGCCATTTTCTTGCACCACGTGTGGGAAAAAATTCCCTCATGCATCAATTTTGAAGTATCATACAAGAATCCATACTGGGGAGAAGCCATATTCCTGTACAATATGTGAAGGTGTTTTTAGATTTTCTAGTAACTTATTTGTCCACATGAGAAGAAGCCACAAGGATGAAAAGTCATAAATTCAACTCATGTGATGAAATATTCTGAGCAATTGTTAAGATAGATTGGGAGTTGACGCTTTAGAACAGAACACGGATGCTGCATTTGGGGAAAATTTTTCAGGGTCTTGACGTACAAAACCATCCAGCCAAACCCCGACTGGATGAGCGGTTCACTTATTAAATGATTACTTGTAGATTTTTCCAATAAAACAAGATTGTAATATCTTAGACAGTTCTTCAGCAACAAAATAGGATATTTTTGCATTTATCTCTTTTTTTCTTCAATGTAACTTGTTACTTAAATGTTTTTGGGGAATTATTTGAAATCCCCCAAATCTTTGTTGCACATTGAACATATCCTGCTAATGTTTAACCTTTTTTATATATAAATATTCGTCTGTGGATCTAATTGTCAAACTGAGAAAATGTCCTGCAAATAAAAATGATTGGTCTCTTAAACTGATAAACCCTCAAGGGATGTTCGCTGTCTGTTTTTTTTTTTTCAAGCCTTTTTGAATAAAAAAAAAAAAAAGAACTAAGATTTTCCACTGTCAACGAATGTCAGCTGTATTACCATGAACAAAGGAGAAATATTTCAATTTGAAAGAAAAATTATTGTTGAGTACAAGTAAGACATCAACACAGGATAAGTGTGTAACATGTTTTTTATTAATTACTAATATACTCTTTCTATTGATACAACCTTTAGGGGAACAACAATTCATGACTAAGTCATCATGACTAAAGCACAAGACACCTTTAAAACAAATCAATATGATTCACTAGTATAAAGTCCTACACACAAGACAAAATCATAATATGAAGTGAAGTGAGACCTCTCCCTTCGGCTGCTGGAGGAGCTTTAATGGCCTTCAGTGCAATAAAGATGCAACTTGTTCATAATGCAGCAGAGCACCAGTTTACTAGTTGTATTTATTTGCTCAGGTAGCAGATATTCAATTGTCACAATAGTCAATTTTCCAATTGCAGACACATGATAGTACACACAGGTGAGAAGCCATCTCCCTGCTGCACATGTGTGGAAATATTCAGTTGATGATGACAAATAAAGCCCATATGATAATTCATGCAGGTGAGAATTCATTTTCTTCCCTATTTTGGTGGTGGTGTATGAACTTAATGAAAGTAGAAGCACAGGTTTTGGTTGGGCTCAGTACAGAAGCCATAGAATTCAGTTTAAAGGGTTACAGTTTGGTCTCAATGTAATGTGGGGAAATGTTCCTCTTTGGATATTACCAACAATGTATCGCTCCTCCCCTCCTTCCTTTCCTCACCTGTCTCATTAACTCTTTTCTGTTACCTGGCTGTTTTCCCAACTCTCTGAAGGAGGCAAGTGTTAACCCACTCCTGAAGAAACCCACCCTCAACCCTTCTAAAGAAAACAACTACAGACCGGTCTCTCTTCTTCCCTTTTTGTCCAAAACTCTTGAACGTGCACCTTTAACCAACTTTCCTCCTATCTCCACCGTAAAAATCTCCTTGACACCCACCAGTCAGGCTTCAAGGCGGGCCATTCCACAGAGACCGCTCTCCTTGCTGTCTCAGATAAACTCCACACTGCTAGAGCCGCCTCTCTGTCCTCATCCTTCTGGACCTTTCTGCAGCACCAGATCCTTATTTCCTCCCTTCAGGAACTTGGTGTCACAGGCTCTGATCTCTCCCTTCTCTCAGCCTCCCTTGAGGGCCGCACCTACCGGATAACTTGGAGAAGATCAGTGTCGGAACCGTGTCCTCTTACTACTGGAGTTCCTCAGGGTTCCGTCCTGGGTCCCCTCCTCTTCTCTATCTACACCAACTATCTCTGCTCCGTCATTCGCTCACATGGTTTTCCCTACCACAGCTATGCCGATGACGCTCAACTAAATCTCTCTGTCCCTCACTCAGACAATCAGGTGGGAGCATGGATGTCTGCCCTGTCTGCCTGACGTCTCTCAGTGGATGTCCTCTCACCGTTACTCACTGTTATCTTCGGCAACTCCGTGTTAAAGGCGACTCTGACCGCCAGGAACCTCAATGTGACACTTGACAGCCAACTCTCCCTGACTCTGAACATTACAGCGACAACACGATCCTGTAGATACAAGCTATACAATATCAGTAGAATACAACCCATTCTCACTCAGAAGATGGCACAGGTACTGATTCAGGCTCTTGTCATCTCCTACCTTGACTATTTTAACTCTCTCCTGGAAGGTCTGCCTGCTGCTGCAATTTGACCTCTGCAGCTCATCCACAATGCAGCAGCTCGACTGGTCTTTAACCTTCTGAAATTCTCCCACGCTACTCCACTGCTCCGCTCTCTTCACTGGTTTACATTGGCCGCCCGCATCCAGTTCAAAGCATTACTGCTCACATATCATCTTGTGAATGGATTGGGTCCAGTCTACATCCAGGACATGGTCAAATCCTACATCCCAACCCGCACACTCAGCTCTGCCTCTGCCAAGCTGCTTGTTCCTCTCTGAGAGCAAAGCACTCGACGAGATCACAACTCTTTTCTGTCCTTGCTCCTAAATGGTGGAACGAGCTCTCTGAAGCCATCAGGACTGCAGAGAGTCTACATCTTCCGCCGAAAACTCAAGACACACCTCTTCAGAATACACCTTAACTAATACACTAACAAATTGTAGCACTTAATTGTACTTAGAATGGCTCTTATCTATAGCAAGTTGTAAATCTGCTTATTTGATGAAATTGCACTTTGTTGTTTCTTGTTCGTCTGAGTTTGTATCTCTATGGTTGAAATACACTTATTGTAAGCCGCTTTGGATAAAAGCTTCAGCTTAATAACATGTAATGTAAATTTTCCTTTTGGAAAGAGGGATGCTAAATCATTAATAATAGAGGCAGTTGACAGAAGAAATGGGAAAAAGACGACAAAGGAAGACATTATTCAGAAACATGAATGTGAAGACATACAAAGGAAAGTATAGAAGACAGGAAGTCATGATATTGAGTTTGAGATTCTGATGAACAGGACTTAACTCAATGTTGTATTTAATTGCAAAAAAGGCATCAGAATAGTGTTGTTTGTGTAGTTACATATTGAGAGAGGTACATCTTAAAGGAAAAAAAGTTAGGACAGAAGCGGACTTTGGAGAAAGTTCTGGCAGAGGAAAAAGAATGGCGTGAGATCTGCAGGGCACTGTTCAGATTTCTTAAAGAAACAAGATTAGGGCCCTTTCTCCATATGTGTTCTTTTGTGAACTTTTGTTCTCGTGGACTCGTGAAACGTCATCAGTCTCAGCCTGAGTACTGTTCTAATTCTAAAGTCCGCATCTTGCCAAGAACGGTCACAATACCCGGATGTGACTCGCCCCGCCCGTTTTACCGGGCATGCATCGGAGCAGGCTCGTCTGTTCTTGTGAGAGCCAAATATCCCAGAATGCATTTCACCTCAGCAACAGGCAAAAAAATAAACACAACTCTCTCTCGAAGTTTATAAATACTACGATATTTAAGTAACGGAATGTAATTTTAGAACTTTATCAGACGAGAAGTTAGTTTTTAAAGCAACTTTTCTGCGGTCGGTTTGTCAACATTCAGCCTTCATTAAAATTTGCTCCGAGGATGGAGATGTGAGGTGTAGTTAACAAATAACAACTCTGATCTAATCCATTGAGATATTTTGTTAATTATTTTATGATATATATATATATATATATATATATATCATAAAATAATATATATATATATATATATATATATGGTGCTCAATATTATATATACCATTTCTTTCTTTTTAAATGAAACAAACGTTTGTTAATAGTAAAATAGACACAAACTATATTAAAACGCCTTAGCAAGACCAGCTGACGTGGTGACGTCATCAATTCAGCTGCCGTTCCAAGTGCGGAAATAAAAGTTCTCCGTTCTCGTGAGTCTGTCTCCCGAGTCTATTCTTGCGGGAACGCAAGTTCGTTCTCGCCGTCTCGGATATTGCGAAAGGGCCTAGGTGTTTTATTACGAGTTAAAGCAGTGATGAAACTGTTACCCTGAAACTCCACATTCCAGTACTGTAGGTGGCAGTCTATATCTATTCAAGTTCGTTCCTACATGCCAATTATATTTTAAAAAGAAGTAGAAGAAGAAAAAGACCGCTGACCTGCAACCTTAAAGGAAAGCGGAACTTTAATGTGACTTGTGGTTTCAGTCGGAACGTTTAAATGTGATACCCAAGCGTTGCTCGGTGTCGTGGACGTGCAGGTAATTATTTCATCGGTTACCAACAATAATGTCTTCAGTTCAGTGTTTGAGAGAGTTTGTCAACCAGCGACTATCTGCTGCTGCTGAAGAAATATTCGGAGTTTTTAAAAGAACCATCGTCGAGTATCAGGAAGAGATCGAGCGGCAGCGCGGAATGTTGGATGTTATTTTGAGACCCGAAGTGAGGTTAAACAGGATAGGTGAGTACAACTTTGTGAGGAAAATCTGTTGTCTAAAGCAACAAAGACGAGACATTCTGTTATTAAAAGGTTTTTAAACACTTGTTCCCTCAAACATTTGTTATTCTTTTTCTTTTGTCCCTCCAGAGCTCCCACAGTCACGTGTCTGTAAGCAGGAGGAGGTTCTCTCTGACCAGCAGCTGTGTCTCCAGGAGAGGAACCCCAGCATGGACCAAGAGGACCCAGATCCTCCACAGATTAAAGAGGAACAGGAGGAACTCTGCAGCAGTCAGGAGGGAGAGCAGCTTGAACCGAAGCAGGAGACCGACACCTTTACGTTGACTCCGACTTGTGAGGAAACTGATCACAGTGATGATGAGACTCCGTTTTTGAATCCTGACAAAAGTAAGAGTGAATCAGAGGCAGAGCCTCCAGCTAGCACGTGTACCAGCTCATTAGATGAGGAAATGGACTGTGAGCGTTTTGTGGGACCAGAACCAAACATCTCTCATGAATCTGATAGCAAAGATCAGAAAGGAGTAAAACGTAGTTTAACATCAACCAAGGAGCCACAACAGCAGATTCTGGCTCCTCCAGGTGAGAAGACATGTTTGTGCAAAACATGTGGAAAATATTTCCAACATAAAAAAACGCTGTTGGCCCATGTGAAAAGATTCCACAGTGTTGCTCAACCATATGCATGCAACACCTGTGGGAAAAGATTCATGGATAAATCAGTATTTGAGGTTCATAAAAGAGTCCACAGTGATGAGAAACCATTTTCTTGCGAAATATGTGGAAAATATTTTAAATTTAGTAATAGTTTAAAAGTCCACATGAAAGTTCACACTGGGGAAAGGCCGTATTCTTGCAACACCTGTGGCAAAACATTCAGTTGTAAATCTGCATTCAAGACTCATATAACAGTCCACAGTGATGAGAAACCATTCTGTTGCGAAATTTGTGGAAAAGATTTTAAATGTAATAATGGCTTAAAAACGCACGTAAAAACTCACTCTGGGGAAAGGAAGTTTCCTTGCAACACGTGTGGGAAAACATTCACTCAGACAGCAAGTTTGAAGTCTCACACAAGAATTCATACTGGGGAGAAGCCGTATTCCTGCATCACCTGTGGGAAAACCTTTACTCAGGCATCAAATTTGAAGTCTCATACGAGAATTCATACCGGAGAAAACCCATTTTCCTGCACCACCTGTGGGAAAACATTCCCTAGTAAATCACATTTGAAGTATCATATAGTAAGCCATACTGGGGAGAAGCCATATTCTTGCGTCACCTGTGGAAAAAGATTCCCTACTAAATCACATTTGAATGCTCATACCAAAGTCCATAGTGAGGAGAAGCCATATTCCTGTAAAATATGTGGAAGATGTTTCAAAAGTTCTAGAATCTTAATTGGCCATGTGAGAAGAATCCACAAGAATGACACGTCATAGATGCAACTCCTTCTGATGAAATATGAGCAAAAGATTTTTGTTTAGATAGTAACAAAACAGGTTGTTGTTGAATTCACTTGTTTTCCTTAATGTAACTTGCTGTTAGTTACATGTTTTTGGGGGATTTACTATAATCACCGTACATCTTAGTCTTTGTTGCACATTGAGTGAACATATCTTGCAAATGTTTAAACCTGTTTTATATAGAAATGTATATATTCCTCTATCTAAAGAAAATATTTTCAATCTAACAATTTCCTGCAAATAAAAATGATTTATATTTTTATTCTTTCAATTTTTTAGCTCCCAATCAAAGATTTTCCACTGCTGAAATTAAGAGGTATTCCCATCTATAGAGGTGAACTATTTGTGTTAAGCATGGGCGCAAATAAATTGCCCCAAAACAATGCACTTTTGGTGTAAGATGACACACTGGCATTGACATCAAGACAATCAAAGCTAGCTCAGGTGTATTGGGTGAAGCTGAAGGGATCTGAAGAGGAACTTCCTGCCACAAAGGTGGTGTATGAACGTAATGAAAGTAGAAGCAAAGGTTTTGGTTGGACTCCGTACAGGAGCCATAGAATTCGGTTTAAAGGTTTACAGTAAGGTCTCAATGTAATGTGGAGAAATATTACTCTGGATAATACCAACTAACAATGTGGATTTAATCATAAAACAATGGAAGGAAAGAAACCTGTATGACATTGTACATCAGACTCTGTTATTATCAACAATAATTATAACTATAACTGCAGATGTAGACATTGAGGATAGAGACATGAGATCAGGGGTATTCATTAAAGAATGTAGTGTGACAATATGCAAACCAATTAATGACACACTGTCTACAGATTCAAATATTGCAATAATCTTGGGACTTTAATGGGTAGACGAGGTCAAACCTGAGAGTGGCCATCTGTTCAAATGAAAAACAGCCTAATGTCAAAACAATAAGAGGATTTAGTGATGGAAATATCCCTGGTGATTTTTAGACATCAAAAATTGTGAATGAATGTTACATTGTCTTGGGTCCCTGCTCATTAACGTGTAGAGGGCCATGAGAGAGCAGATATGATTGCAATGGCAGCACTAAAATAGGATAAGATATTGTAGATACACGCTCCATTCTCACTCAGAATGTGGCGCGGGTACCTTGACTATTGCAACTCTTTCCTTGCAAAGGATCGGGTCCAGTCTACATCCAGGACATGGTCAAACCCTACATCCCAACCCACACATGCTGCTCTGCATCTGCCAGGCTGCTTGTTCCTCCCTCACTGAGAGCACAACACTTCGACAAGAAGACCCTTTGCTGTCCTGCTCCTACATGGTGGAACAAGCTCTCTGAAGACGACAAGACCGCCGAGAGCCAAAAAAATGGCTCTTATCTATAACAAGTTGTAAATCGGCTAATTTTGATGAAATTGCACTTTGTTGTTTCTTGTTCTTCTGAGTTTGTATCCGTATGGTCGAAATACACTTATTGTAAGCCGCTTTGGATAAAAGCTTCAGCTTAATGACATGTAATATGTAATGTAAATATTCTTTTTCGAAAGAGGGATGCTAAATCATTAATTAGAGAGGCAGTGCTGGATGTAAAAATGTAAAAAAAAAAAAAAGAGTCAGGAAAGTGTCCTATGTGTAAAGTTTCATAAGAGACAATTGAGAGAGGTACATCTTAAAGCAAAAAAACAGACAGTTGGGACAGAAGAGGACTTTGGAGAGAGTTCTGGCAGAGGAAAAAGAATGGTGCGAGATTTGCAGGGCACTGTTAAAAGTTCGTAAAGAAACAGGATTTGGTGTTTTATTACTAGTTAGAACAGTGATAAAACTAATACCCCCCAATTCCAGTACTGTAGGTGGCGGTATGTATCTATTCAAGTTGGTTCCTACATGCGAATTATGTTTAAACAAGAAGTAGAAGAAGACGGCCGACCTGCAACCTTAAAGGCAAGCGGAACTTTAATGTGACGTGTGTTTTTAGTCGGACCTTTATAGCGTAACACTCAGCCGTTGCTCGGTGTTGATGCTGTGCAGGTAATTATTCCATCGGTAACCAAGCAACAATGTCTTCAGTTGAGTGTTTGAGGGAGTTTGTCAACCAGCGACTATCTGCTGCTGCTGAAGAAATATTCGGAGTTTTTAAAAGAACCATCGTCGAGTATCAGGAAGAGATCGAGCGGCAGCGCGGAATGTTGGATGTTTTTTTGAGACCCGAAGTGAGGTTACACAGGATAGGTGAGTACAACTTTGTGAGGAACATCCGTGATCCAAAGCAACAAAGATGAAAAAGATTTAGCAGCAAATGCTGTTACTTTATTAATTGAACAGTAGGAAACATGACGGTTGTAGTTTATTCACACTCGTATTTATTCGCTCAAACGTTTGTTTCTATTCATTTTGTCCCCCCAGAGCTCCCACAGTCACGTGTCTGTAAGCCGCAGGAGGTTCTCTCTGACCACCAGCAGCTGTGTCTCCAGGAGAGGAACCCCAGTGTGGACCAAGAGGACCCAGATCCTCCACAGATTAAAGAGGAACAGGAGGAACTCTGCAGCAGTCAGGAGGGAGAGCAGCTTGAACCGAAGCAGGAGGCCGACACCTTTACGTTGACTCCGACTTGTGAGGAAACTGATCACAGTGATGATGAGACTCCGTTTTTGAATCCTGACAAAAGTCAGAGTGAATCAGAGGCAGAGCCTCCAGCTAGCACGTGTACCAGCTCATTAGATGAGGAAATGGACTGTGAGCGTTTTGTGGGACCAGAACCAAACATCTCTCATGAATCTGATAGCAAAGATCAGAAAGGAGTAAAACGTAGTTTAACATCAACCAAGGAGCCACAACAGCAGATTCTGGCTCCTGCAGGTGAGAAGACATTTTTGTGCGTAACATGTGGAAAATATTTCCAACATGAAGAACACTTGTCTGCCCACGTTAGAACAGCCCACAAGGTTGGTCAACCATATTCCTGCATCACCTGTGGCAAAACATTCACTCATAAATCCACATTAGAGATTCATAAAACAGTCCACAGTGATAAGAAACCATTTTCTTGCCAAACTTGTGGGAAATGTTTTAAATGTTGTTATGCCTTAAAAAGACACATGAAAATTCACTCTGGGGAAAAGCTGTTTTCTTGCAACACCTGTGGGAAAAGATTCAATCGGGCATCAAATTTGAAGTTACATATGAGAATTCATACTGGGGAGAAGCCATTTTCCTGCGACACCTGTGGGAAAGCATTTGCTCTTGCAAGCACTTTGAAGTGTCATATGAGAGTTCATACTGGGGAGAAGCCATTTTCCTGCCTCATCTGTGGGAAAACATTTCCTTATGCAGGCAGTTTGAAAGATCATACCAGAGTCCATACTGGGGAGAGGCCATATTCTTGCATCACTTGTGGCAAAACATTCACTAGTGCATCAAATTTAAGTACTCATATGATATTCCATACTGGGGAGAGGCGATATTCTTGCATTGCTTGTGGAAAAAAATTTCCTACTAAAACTCATTTGAATGTTCATACCAGAGTCCATACTGGGGAGAGGCCATTTTCTTGTAAAACATGTAAAAAATGTTTCAAAAGTTGTGGTAACTTAATTGTCCACATGAGAGGAATCCACAAAGATGAAACGTCATAGATGCAAGTCCTTCTGAGGAAATATTCTGAGACAAAGATTATTATTTAGATAGTGCTTGTGAGATGTATTTCACAATTAGTTTATTTTTATTCTTTATTCTTCTCCCCATCTTTTCCTTCTATTTGTATTTTTCTCTCAGTGAACTGATGTTTTGACAATGCAGGAGATAACGCTGTGACCATATGAGGCACACAAGGGAACTGAGGGAGGAAAGTGGTACAGGAAGCGTGAAGATAAATCACTATCTGACGCAGTGCTCCTAGCACAGAATGGTACAGAGTGGGGAACACCTGAACATCCTGGTTAACATCCGTCTGAGACAAAACCAGCTCAAACTAGTTTTCAAGGACATGAGATTATAAAAAAAGGGTCAGAGTCGGACAGCAGGCAGACTCTGGGAGGGATCGCTTATGATACGTGTTCAGGGTCTCCAGGTGCACCTGCGGGGAATTGCTCAATGTATTTGCTTGTAATGTAACTGCTTTTTCTCTTCTAAATAAACATTTTTAACTTGATTGATTTACGTGTCGGATTCTTCTCATCAATCAACCCGGAGGGATTGAAAATCCCAACACAGTTCTTCAGCAACAAAATAGTGTGTTCTTGAATTTCTGAAGAAAATATTGTCAATCTAACAATTTTCTGCAAATAAAAATGATTGATCTCTTAAACTGTTGAACTCTCAAGTGAAGTTCACTCATGATGTTTTTTTCTTTTTTTTAAATAAAAGAAAAACAAAGAGCTCCCAATCAAATATTTTCCACTGCTGAAAAAATTAAGTGGTATTACCATCTATGGGCTGATCCCTCACCTTCCTCATGATCATTGATGCGAGGTGAGATCTTGCATGGAGCTCGGACCCAGGGAGATTCGGCCATCGTCTTGTACTTCCATTTTCTAGTGATTGCACCAACAGTTGTTGCCTTCTCACCAAACTGCTTGCCTATTGTCCTGTAGCGCGTCCCAGCCTTGGGCAGGATGACAATTTTATCCCTGATGTCCTTACACAACTCTCTGGTCTCGGCCATTGCGGAGAGGTTGGAGTTGAAAGGAGTTGGAGCTTTATATTAGAACGGGACACAAAGGCTGCATTTGAGAGTAAATTATTTCCACTATTCTCTTCTTCCACAGGCTGGTCCGTTTTACCAAAACTCAATTCAAACCTGTTCCTCCTTGCACAAAGCAGCAGATATCGGTCCTGCTGATGAGTTGAGGACCTTGAATCTCGTTGCAACGCCACATGTGGATGTGCCATTAAGGAGGAGTTGGACATTCTGTGCATCTGATCTTTTATCCAAGAAAGAGAGCAATACTACGGAAAGTTCTGAAGGCATCTACGAGGAATTCATAGAGGCAATTCTGTTCAGCTATTGGAAGAGAAATAGAGATGCAGCAGTGATGATCAAAAGATGAGTGTGAAGATAAAAGCTGTTATAATCACAGTTCTGATGGACGGAGAATGTTGGGCAATTAAAAATGCAGAAAATTCTTTCTCATTGGGGAAGAAGTTTGTAAATGTTCTTAGGAAAAGAAACCTTTATGACATTGTACATCAAATTTACTATATATCAACGATAATTATTATAACTATATCTGCAGATGTATACAAATGGATCCAAGGACATTGAGGATAGACACATAGAATCCGGGGTATTCATTTCAGAATGTTGTGTGACAATATGCGTATGGAATGCCGTTTTAGTCAAAATTAAATAAATGACCAAATACACGGTAATGCATAATGACACTGCATTTCATGATAAATAAATGAATAAATACACGGTAATGCATAATGACACGGTACTCGGTAATGCATAATGACACGGTACTCGGTAATGCATAATGACACGGTACTCGGTAATGCATAATGACACAGCATTTCATGATAAATAAATGAATAAATACACGGTAATGCATAATGACACGGTACTCGGTAATGCATAATGACACGGTACTCGGTAATGCATAATGACACGGTACTCGGTAATGCATAATGACACAGCATTTCATTTCACGTTCTTATATGCAAATCAGGGGGCGTGGCTATCTATCACATTCAGAACAGACGACAGAGCCGTGTGCCGTCGTCAAATTAAAGTCTCTTAAACTCTCAAGTGAAGTTCACTCATGATTTTATCCTGCATGTGTTTTTTTCTTTTTTTTAAATAAAAGAAAGACAAAGAGCTCGCACCCCAGATCGCACCCCAGCCTGTGAGGGAAGCGTCTGTCATGAGGATGACCGGACGGCAGATCGCCCCTAAAAAGGGCCCTTGGGTTAGAAACCCACGGTGCCTCCATATGACCAGGGCCCTCAGGCAGCGCAGAGTGATTTTGATCAGGCGGTGCTGGTTCCCCTTTGGGGAGAACCCCTTGGTCTTGAGCCACCACTGCAACGGTCTCAAGTGTAACAGGCCGTGAGGGATCACATTGGATACCGCTGCCAGGAGACCTAGCAGTCTCTGAAACTGTTTCACAGTGAGTGGCCTGCCTAGCCTAGCCTGCTGAACAGCAGAGAGGATGGAAACTACCCGAGCGGGAGACAGGTGTGCCCGCATCATTGTCGAATCCCAAATTACGCCCAGAAAGGTGGTCCCACGTGCTGGGGACAGCACGCTTTTCCTGGTGTTGAGTCTCAGCCCCAGACGGTTGATGTGAGCGAGCACAACATCACAGTGTTGGGCCGCCAGGCGCTCGGAGGGCGCAAAAATCAACCAGCCGTCCAGGTAGTTCAAATTACGGATGCCCTGGAGACGCAATGGCACCAGAGCTGCATGCACGCATTTGGTGAACGTACGGGGCGAGAGGGCTAGGCCAAAAGGAAGGGAGGATGGGAATATGAAAGTAAGCGTCCTGGAGATCTACCGTGACAAACCAGTCCTTGGACCTGATTTGTGCCGCGATCTGTTTGAGAGTGAGCATCTTAAAGCTCAACTTCGCAACAGCGCGGTTCAAACGGCGGAGATCCAGAATCGGACGCAAACCCCCATCCTTCTTTGGAACGATGAAGTACCGGCTGTAATAGCCTGACTCTCTGTCTGGGGGGAGAACTCGTTCTGCGGCTCCCTTCCGCAGCAGGGTCTGTACTTCTTGTTCCAACACCCGAGCCTGCTGGGGGTCTACCACCCTGGGTAGTACGCCCCAAAATCGAGGCGGCCGCCACCTAACTTAGATGGCGTAGCCGACATCGATTGTGTGCAGGACCCATTGAAATACGTTGGGGAGGGCTCGCCACTCACCCAAAAAGTTTCTCAGGGGCTCCGTCCCCCGGAGAGTACCGGGGGGGAAGGGAGCACCGAAAACTGCGGTGGCACCCTACCACCTCTGGTGGGGGTCACTCTCCGGGCCCTGACCCTTACGGTGTCAGGACCTATTGGACGAAGTCCTCTCCGCGGTGGCCGTCCTCAGACCAGTCCGGTCGCGAGAGAACCTCGTCCGAGCGTGCCGTGCTGCGGCCCAGCCTCGACGGGGGGGTGCACGCAGCCCTCGAGCGGCCCCGCGGACGTGGCGTCGTCAGGGAAGGAATGAATCGAGCGCCTCCGCCTGCCACCTCTCAGCGTGGAGTTTATCCGCCACGGCCCCAATGGCACCTCCAAAGAGGGTAGTGGGGGAGAGAGGGGCATCCAGGAGGAAGGACTTGTCCTGCCCCTGCAGACTGGAGTGGCTCAGCCAAAGGTGCCGCTCCGTAGCCACCATGGCTGCCATGGAGTGGGCGACGGACTTCGCCGTCTCCTTCGTGGCTCTTAACGCGAGGTCAGCCGTGTGCCTCAGTTCACGCACTGCCTCCGGTGTTAGTTCCGTCCCCTCGGCCACGTCGGCCAGCAGCTCTGCCTGATACGCCTGGATAAGCGTCATCGTATGCAGGCAGCATGCCGCTTGCCCCGCCGCTGAGTAAGCCCTGCCCACTAGAACGGAGGTAGTCCTCGAAGGCTTGGTGGGCAGTACCGGTGTCCTCAGCGACACAGCCGTGGGGGAAACATGGCCCGCCAGGGCCCCCTCCGCGGCCGGCATACTTCCATAGCCATGTTGCTTAGCCTCAGCTAAAGACGAATACAATGCCGTACGCGGGTTGTACACGCGAACAGACGCCGGCCTACTCCAGGACGCCGACACCTCAGTGTGGACGTCTAAGAAGAACGGCAGACACCGGCGCGAAGGCGTTGTGCGGCAAGGTAAGAACCGCTCCTGCAGTTTACCTGGAGCAGACGGCTGCTGCTCACCCGCCGGCCTGCTGATATGTAATCTGTCAGCGGCTCGGGTGAGGACTCCAGCAATTCTTTTGCTGCAGCGGGGGAATAAGTCGCCTCGGCGTCAGCCTCCGCTGCCTCTACACTCACCACGTCACCAAAAACGTGAGAGCGGCGTCTCGTCCGGGGTGGAGGAAGCCGCGGAGCGTGCCTCCGCCTCCGGAAACGAGCGCCTGGATCCCATGGTGAAGGGCCGGGAAAAGGCGTCAGCCGTCCCGGAATCCTCCGTGATATCCATTTGTGATCGCCAGGAAGGCAACCGGTGCTACGCCTCGGCATGAGCCGAAGCGGAGCCACGGGGAGCACGCCTCGTTGAGCCGTCCTCATTGAAGAGAGCTCGACGGGAGACGCGAGATTGCTACGGCAAATGCTCACAGTCTGCACAGCTAGCCCCCTCAAGGGCTAGCTGGGCGTGCTCCATGCCTAAGCAGACAACACACAGGTCGTGTGAGTCTCTGCCCGTAATAAATCGGGGACAAGGGGGAACAAATTGGACAAACCGCTCAGCCATTTTTATCTCAGTGGAAAAACTTCGCACGCACTAGATGAAGGCACAGAGATGCATGGTCCTGCCCTTCGGGTCCTTTTATAGCGCCCTGGTCTAGCTTCCCCGCTATGACGTACCAGCTCGCCATTGGTTAGGTTTCACATGTGCTTCATGACGCGGTCACGCAGGGGCATTCCCACAGCGTCTTTACGCAGCTCGAGTTCCCTGATAGGGAACTGCAGTATCATACACTCATGTGTAAATGTTTTTGTGTGGTTTCAAAAATAAAGCTCTCTTGAGGAAAGTGTACCCCTGTTAAAATATATTCATAATTTATAATGTTTATACAATAATCAAGTTCATAGTTTGATATTTATATTGTAGTTGAAAACAGCCCTGTTAGAAATTCATAGTAAAGTCAATAAAAAGTTCAAAGAATTAACATTGATGGAGAAGGTCAGACTATTTCCTTCAGAAACACCCTTGGTTAGCTAGCTCATTTAAAATATCTTAAACTTAAACTTTTTTGACCCTGCATCTTAAAAGAATCGGAATCGCTGGGAACCGGAATTGAAATAAAGAATCGGAATTGGAATCGGAATCGTTCAAATTCAAACGATACCCAACCGTAGTTAGAACAGTAATGAAACTGCACCGTCCGAGTACATTAGGTGGCGGTTTGCATCTGCAACCAAAAGGTGGGTTTCTCGGTGAGGTGGTGTGTGCGCGCTACCGTAGGTTACCACTCAAATGAAGGTACAGTACATTTTATTGCACTCTGAATCGCAAACTACAAGTCAAAACAGTCAAGCTCAAGATAAAACCAATGTATGAAATGACTGAATCTAAAATGGTCTCAGAAGTTCTGCCCCACCATAAAAACCCAGTAAAAGAGATGCATCTCCATTAAAAAAGGATTAATAAAAGGACACCAGATTGGGCCAGCACTATAACTCAATGAGCCAAGGCCAATAAGTCTGAGTTTAAAAAAATATATTATTTTTGTTTTGTTGAAAAATGAAAACGGGTCCCACAGACCCGAACACCATACAAGGGTTAAGTTGGTTCCTACCATTGCATTCTAATTAAAGAAGAGTTAGAAGAAGAATACGGCTGAGCTGCATCCTTAATGGAAAGCGGAACCTTAATGTGACCGGTGTTTTAGGTCGGACCTTTATAGTGTGACACCCAACCGTTGCTCGGCAATGAGGCGTCGCAGGTAATTATTCCATCGGTAACCAACAACAATGTCTTCAGTTGAGTGTTTGAGAGAGTTTGTCAACCAGCGACTATCTGCTGCTGCTGAAGAAATATTCGGAGTTTTTAAAAGAACCATCGTCGAGTATCAGGAAGAGATCGAGCGGCAGCGCGGACTGTTGGATGTTATTTGGAAACCCGAAGTGAGGTTACACAGGATAGGTGAGTACAACTTTGTGAGGAACATCCGTGATCTAAAGCAACAAAGATGAAAAGTCTGTTGTCTAAAGCTATAAAGACGAGACTTTCTGTTATTAAAAGGTTTTTAAACACGTGTTCCCTCAAATGTTGGTTTTTCTATTTCTTTTGTCCCTCCAGAGCTCCCACAGTCACGTGTCTGTAAGCAGGAGGAGGTTCTCTCTGACCAGCAGCTGTGTCTCCAGGAGAGGAACCCCAGTGAGGACCCAGATCCTCCACAGATTAAAGAGGAACAGGAGGAACTCTGCAGCAGTCAGGAGGGAGAGCAGCTTGAACCGAAGCAGGAGGCCGACACCTTTACGTTGACTCCGACTTGTGAGGAAACTGATCACAGTGATGATGAGACTCCGTTTTTGAATCCTGACAAAAGTAAGAGTGAATCAGAGGCAGATCCTCCAGCTAGCATGTGTACCAGCTCGTTAGATGAGGAAATGGACTGTGAGCGTTTTGTGGGACCAGAACCAAACATCTCTCATGAATCTGATAGCAAAGATCAGAAAGGAGTAAAACGTAGTTTAAGATCAACCAAGGAGCCACAACAGCAGATTCTGGCTCCTCCAGGTGAGAAGACATTTTTGTGCCAAACATGTGGAAATTATTTCCAACATAGAAAAACGTTGTTGTTCCATGTGAAGAGGTTCCACGGTGTTGATCAACCATATGCATGCCACACCTGTGGGAAAAGATTCATGGGAAAATCAGCACTTGAGGTTCATAAAACAGTCCACAGTGATGAGAAACCATTTTCTTGCAAAATATGTAGAAAAGATTTTAAATTTAGTAGTAGTTTAAAAGTCCACATGAAAGTTCACACTGAAGAAATGCCGTATTCTTGCAACACCTGTGGCAAAACATTCACTCATGCATCATTAATGAAGTCTCACACAAGAGTCCATACTGGGGAGAAGCCACATTCCTGCATCACCTGTGGGAAAACATTCACTCATGCATCACTAATGAAGTCTCATATAAGAATTCATACTGGGGAGAAGCCATATTCTTGCATCACCTGTGGCAAAAAATTCACTTGGCCAGAACATTTGAAGAATCACACAAGAATCCATACTGGGGAGAAGCCATATTCCTGCATCACCTGTGGCAAAACATTCACTCACGCATCAAATTTGAAGAGTCACACAAGAATCCATACTGGGGAGAAGCCATATTCCTGCATCACCTGTGGCAAAACATTCACTCGGCCAGAATCTTTGAAGAATCACACAAGAATCCATACTGGGGAGAAGCCATATTCCTGCATCACCTGTGGCAAAACATTCATTCGGCCACAACATTTGAAGAATCACAAAATAATCCATACTGGGGAGAAGCCATATTCCTGCATCACCTGTGGGAAAACATTCACTCAAGCATCAAGTTTGAAGACTCACACAAGAATCCATACTAGGGAGAAGCCTTAATCCTGTATAATATGTGAAAGATGTTTGTAATGGTAAAATATGTTATAACATAATCTTATGCTAAAAGAGTGATTATTGTCTGTGTTGAAGCAATGTGAGAAGAAAAGGGAAATCCAAAAGTTGTCTTTTGCAGCTGTGTGAAGGAGGACAGTCAAACCGGCCTTCACCCGAATGCTCGAACAAAGGAGCTCGGTTACTCCCATCTTTGCCTTGATTCGTTTCCTCCTTGATTTATAACTTTTCATCTTGGTTATCTCACAGGTGGTTTAGAGTTTTAGGTTTCTGTTTCTCTCGTGGCCGCCTACCACCAGAAATGACTTTCATGTGTGTGTATAAGAACTCAGCGTTTTCTCTCCACAGAGCACCGTGATACGTGCTTGTGTAGTTGACCTCCTGCTTGCAAGCAATAAATGGACTTTTTGCAACTTTGATCATTTATCAAGACTCTGTTTTATTAGACAAATCATTCTCTTCTACCGGGCTTATTGAAATATTCCACAACAATTTCGCGTCACAAACAGAATTCACTGACTGTCCGTCAGGCTCCGGGGGACCATCTGGAAAAAAAGGCCTTTTCCAGCATCACCAGCTGATGATCCTGCCTCATCCCTCCTTAGACAAGAGAGATCGGGCGGAAACCGAAGGAGTCCTGATTGACGTTACGTGTATCCAGCGAAAAAGAATTTCTACAAACTCGGGTAAGAAGTTGAAATTCCAATTAAAAAAGCAACAGTAAGAGTTGAACATAGCGGAAACGGATGACTGATCAAGTGGTTGATGTAGTCTGGGGAATATAGGCCTACAATTATTTTTTAACATTCTGGTGTTTTTATATATTTTTATATTTTTATTTTGAGTACATGATTCGGGATATTTCTAATGCATTATTTTATGCGAACGTAGATAGGACTGTGTACGATAGAAATTTCACTCTGAAGAAATTCTCAGAGATCGTAACACTCGCTAGACTTGTCCAATCAATTACTAAAAGTTAAAGTTGGAGATGCCGTGTCACAAGAATTCGCTATTGTGAATGGGATCTCTCAAGGTAGTTTTAGTGGCCCCTTATTTAATATTATGATAAATAACGTCTTTGTGGACATTGATAGAGATATTGGCTCCTGGCTATATGCTGACAATGAAGCAATGTGAAAATGACAAGATTGTCCTTACAGTCAAAATTATTGCAATAATCTTGGCACTGTAAAACAGGTCCGAACTGAGAGGGGCTACAAGTAGAAGAATAGGACTGTGTCTGACAGAGCTATCAATCTGTCAATCCTTTCCGTGTCCGGGCCGGTTGAGGTTTCCCGTGTTGAGTCAAATTAAGCCGCAGGCTCCACTCCCCGTGGTGCCCTTCCATCAGTTTCAGACAGAGATTTCACTCGAAACAAATTCTCCGAGGTCGTAACACTCGCTATTGACTACCCGGGTAAAATAAGACCGTTATAGACTGTTATAGTTAACCAAACGTGAATTCTACCTGTAGAATAAGATTGTGGCTGTAGCACACGTGAGTTTTACGCTGAAGCAGGTAAATTGATATCACTGTTAACCAAACGTGAGTTCTACTGAATTACCTTTAGAATAAGATCGTGGCAATATCGAAGCGTGAGTTTAGACCGGGGTTTTTGCAAAGCTTTTCCTTGTATAAAGAAACTACGCCTTACTGTGACGACTGTATTGTAATAAGTAAACCGGTAGGGTCCACACCAGTAAAAGATGGGTGGCCAGTCCGCAAAACACACGGAACCGTGGGGTCGGAGTGTGGCAATGATGCAGCAGAAATACAGAAAAACATGTACACAGTGTCTCCCATACTAGACAAAAGAGTTTGGTTTTCCAGAAAACGGCTCGAAATGTACAGTATATACACATATATATATATATATATACAGTATATATGTATGTATGTATGTATGTATGTATGTATGTATGTATGTATGTATGTAATATATATATATATATATATATATATATATATATATATATATATATATATGTATTAGAGATGAGCGAGTACAGCATTATCTGTATCTGTATCTGTATCTGTTGAACCATATGAATTATCTGTATCCGTATCCGTACTCGGACTGGGCGGGGCCTAACCCGAAAATGGGCGGGGCCTAACCCGGAAGTAAGAAGGATTTACCCCGTAAATTGTCGGGTTAAGCCTTTTTGCGGTTAAAACAGCATTCCTTCTTAATTCTTATCACTGATGATCATGAGAGAGAGAGGGGAAGTGTGTGTGTGTGGCTTAATTTGTAATATCAATATTTAGTTATTCAACACAACTAGTCAACGTCAGACACTGAGTGCGTGAAGAGATCCAGCAGACGGTAAAATAAAACTGATGAGAGAGAGAGAGAGAGAGAGAGGGAGAGAGAGACAGAGAGAGGGAGAGGTCAATGCGTGAAGTAAAAAAAAAAAAACTGTTAGAGCCGACTGAAAAAAAAAACTCCGACAGGCATAGACGCAACGCGAGTCACATTCTTAAGCACCACGTCTTAACAAGCCCCACGTTTACCTGAACTCTACTAGTTAAGAACAACAAACCGAAGTAAAAAAAAATAAAGGCGAAGAAATCGTTTAAATTTATCGGGAAAGACCCGCGAAACCGCTGACTGAGGGAGGGAGAGAGGAGTTATGTGTATGTGTGAGCCGAGCGGGACACAGCAACACAAACAGTGTGTGTGTAGGGGAGGGGCGCTGTGACTACCAGCCAATCACAGAACGCAGACACAGACAGCTACCCAATGAGGACTTTTATTCAATCCGAGCACAGATATTGACTCGTATTACTCGTATAATACTCGTACTCGGCAAAAGTGCTTTATCCGTTGTTACGTGCCTACTGGTTTTTGAACCTACTGGTTTGGCTACGCGTGCGTGTTTGTTTTGCCCCGACAGCGGCAGATGTTGTCTGCCTCGATCACCTGATTCGTCACACATTCGCAAACATATTGCTGAAAATGTTCAAAATGCATCCCATATCCAATGCAGCGATTATGATTGTATAAGTGAGCACTACATCACTGCCACTTATAAAGAAATAAATAAAAGAACATACATTTATTAAAAGATCGCCACCTGGATTCGAACTCACGCAGTCGAGCAAAACAGCAACACCTTATAAGACGGCGGCGCTACGCAGTCGGCCAACCGAGCTTACAAGTGCCGCTGCTTATTTCACTACTTGTCATGAAATTGCACATCGTCAGGGGCAAGAAAACCTTTTGGTTCAGGGTGAGCCAAGACAACTGGGGCCTGTTTCAATAAGGAGGTTCAACCAACTCTGAGTTAAAACTTGAACTCTGAGTTGACTTACCCTGAGATGGGAAACTCTGAGTTTTCGGTTACAGAACAGCTGAAATGAGTTAGTTCAATCAACTCTGAGTTGACCTACTCTGAGTTAAGCGCGTGCACCACAACTATAAAAAGCCATTATCAATGGAGCGCAGATATTACGAGTCACCATGGCAACAGCGCCAGACAAAAAGAGGTCTTCATATTTTTCACCAGCAGAACTGGATGTGCTTATGCAAGCATATGGAGAGTACGAACATATATTTTAAAAAAAAGCAACACGGCTGCAGCGGCGAAGGACAGAGAGTTAGCTTGGGAGAAAATAGCTGCTCGAGTCAATGCGTAAGTTTACATTTGAATTACTGTTATACAGTGTTGTGTGTAATTAATTTCTATGTAATCTAAAAACTGTAATTTAATTCCGTAATTTAAAGTAAAATCTGTTGTAATTGCATTAAATGCTGCATAAACTATAAAGCAATTCTGTATAAAACAATAGTGGATTTAACATCAAATTTTAAAAGATATATTTTTTCAAGAATAATTCATGCAATTGTATAATGTTTATTTGAAAGCATTAAAAGTGCAGTTTCTTGTCTCTCCTTGTATTGTTCAAGTGGTTGAAGTTGATATGGGATTTAGAAAGTAATTAGTAATAAGTAGACCAATACTTTCTAGAGATAGTCATTATTACATTAATCTAATTACACTGTTGAAGAAGCCAGTTGTAGTTAGTAATATAAGTGACTTGCCCAACTGTTATAATATCAGAAGTGAAACTGGAAGAAGAGTGTGTTATTCAACCTAATTTTAATTTTCATGTAGGTGCAATCTTGCACATTAATACTGTGGATGGACCTCCTGTTGACATAGTCCGCTTCATTTTCGGAAGGTGCAATGATGGGAATATGTGTGCCATCAATGCATCCAACCACATTCGGAAATCCTAAAAGGAATTCTATTATTAGTTTACTTCCAGGGGTCGCAGCAATATGCTCTTAACTGAACGTCATTTATCAGGTTAGCCTCATTTAAACCGATTTATACATCACTGACCTGCAATCCTGTGAAACTCCTCTTTGATGGCTTTCACGGGTTTGTGCCCAGGAAACAGCACAAAAATTTGAAGAAAGCGCTTAAGAGCGAGGCACACTTTCCTTACAACTCTGCAAACAGTAGCCTTACTGATATGTTCTGCATCCCCAATGTTATACAGAAAACTACCATTTGCAAAGAAACGTAATGCAACGCAAAGCATCTGCTCGGATGTTAGAGCACGGCCGCGATGGCTGATGTTTCTTATGTAAGGATGGATGAGATTATGGATGTATCTTATTGACTGTAAAGAAAAACGGTACCGCTCAAATAAAAATGAATATGGATATGACAAAAAATCCACTCTGGGTCTCAAAATCCTCTCCCGACGTAAATGCAACTCCCTACTGATTAATGCAGCCTCTTCATCCACAGGATCGTCCAAAAAAGGACATGCCATTTCATTCACTTGATTTGATGCGCTCTGCGTGACTGAAATGTGCGCAATGAATGAATACCGAAAGAATGAATGAGGTGATTAAATACCACTTCCTCTTTAAAAAAGGGGAGGAGACGAAATAAACTCTGGGTTTCCCGAAGAAAACCTGCTCCCGACCAGGTTAGGTTCACAGAGTAAGTTGCCATGGTAACTGACTCTGAGTATAAGTTACCTCTCTTTCTGAAACAGGCTTGACTTACTCTGCTTTCTCAGGTTTAACATACCTCCCATTCTGAAACAGAAAACTCAGAGTTTCCCTCATTTCAGGGTTAACATACTCAGAGTTTTCACTTAACCTCCTTTCTGAAACAGGCCCCTGGTTTGGTGGGCGTATCATGGAACACATGCAAACATGTGTATCGATACTTTATTCCCGAGGCTGCAGCCTAGAACCACCGAAACATTTGGAGAAAAGAGGATTTTATGTTCAGACTGTCATACAGTGACGTGCATCACAGCCACTTAACAAAGTAATCTAGAAAAAATATTTTTAATGAAAGATCGCCACAACCTGGATTCGAACCATGTCGAGCAAAATAAAAATATATCCAAGACGGATGCCTTACGTCATCGACTACTGGAGCTTTTTAAGTTTTTGGCTGTTTTTTGTACTGTTTGTCACATAATTGCACATCGTCAGTGGCAAGAAAACCGTTTGGTTCAGGGTGAGCCAAGACAACTGGTTTTTGGTGGCGTAGCGTGAAACACTTCATACATATTGATCGGTGCTTTTTCGCGATGCTTGTTAGTTATTTACACATTACATCCACATGGTTAAAAAGTGCTTTACAGACGTGAAATCCTAGAATACACCGGGGATTAAGCAATCACGTTAATTAGCAACATCAGTATGAAGGGAGAATTGAATAGTTTATGCAAAGTTTTTACCTCTGCTCAGTAGAAATATATTTAATCAAGCTTTAGAAAAAAAGAGCACGGATGAACCACGAGTTTTTTTGTCGTATATATTTAGATGTTATTGAGAGAGTAATCCTACTTAGGCAATGTGCTAGAAAACGTGACAGAACTATGTATTTCACGCTACGCCACCAAAAACCAGTTGTCTTGGGTCACCCTGAACCAAAAGGTTTTCTTGCCCCTAATCGCTGCATTGGATATGGGATGCATTTTGAACATTTTCAGCAATATGTTTGCGAATGTGTGACGAATCAGGTGATCGAGGCAGACAACATCTGCCGCTGTCGGGGCAAAACAAACACGCACGCGTAGCCAAACCAGTAGGTTCAAAAACCAGTAGGCACGTAACACCGTAACGGATACTCGTTTCAGCCGAGTATCCGGCTCATCTCTAATATGTATATATATATAATATAATATATATATATATATATATATATATATATATATATATATATATATATATATATATATACATTTCAGAAATTAATTGTCAATCTTAAAAAATATCCTGCAAATAAGATGGATTGATTTCTTAACCTAATAAACCCTCAAGTAGTGTTCACTCTTGATTTCATTAAGGCCTTTTTTGTATAAAAAACAGGCTCATTTGTTTTTTAGAACAAAGGTATTTTTCTAAATAAACCAGAGAATGGTTTTCTTTAAGGTAAAGACCTGACGCTCTAGTAAAAGTTAGTAACAAGGCTGGGAAAGCAGGACATTATGGCAATAATTTATTTTGATAAAGAGAAAGCATGTGACTCCATGTGGAGAGCGGGCCTATTGATATATATATATATATATATATATATATATATAGATAATGGGGTTTGGTGGAAGGATGTATAACTAGATATTTGGTTTCTTGTCCAATCAATTACTAAAAGTTAAAGTTGGAGATGCCGTGTCAGAAGAATTCGCTATTGTGAATGGGATCCCTCAAGGTAGTGTTAGTGGCCCCTTGAAGTAATGTGAAAATGACAAGACTGTCCTTACAGTCAAAATTATTGCAATAATCTTGGCACTGTAAAAGAGGTCAGAACTGAGAGAGGTCGTCTGTTAAGATTCAAAACAGCCTAATGTCAAAAGAGAATTTGGTGATGGAAAAATCCCTCATCATGTTTAGCTATCATATACTGTGAATACATTTGGGTCCCTGCTCATGAAGGTGTAGAGGGCAATTAGAGAGCAGATGTGATTGCAGCACTAAAATAAGAAGATATTGAATATTCCTTTTGAAAGAGGGAAGCTAGATCTTTTCTTTAAGAGAGGCAGCACGGGACGTATGACAGAAGAAGTGGGACAAAGACGACAAAGGAAGACATAACATTCAGAAACACACAAATGGGAAGACATACAGTATAAAGGGAATTATTGAAGAAAGGAGGTCAGAATATTGAATTTGAGATTCTGACAGACTGGACACAACTCAACGCTGTATTTAATGGCTAAAAATGTAAAGTTATAGACTAAACAATTCAGTGAGAAACAAACAGTTGGGACGGGAGTTGCGTTTAAAGAGAGTTCTGGCGAGAGCTGCAGGCACTGTTGAGATTTCTTAAAGAAACACGATTAAGTGTTATCTGTTAGAACAGTGATGAAACTGTTACCCTGAAAATGCACACAGCAGTACTTTAAGTGACGGTATGTATCTATTCAAGTTGATTTAGACCCGCAAATCAAGTTTATAGAAAAAGAACAAGATGACCTGCAGCTTTAATTCAAGCGGAACCTTAAAGTGACTGAGGTCTCCTGTCGGAACTTTATAGCGTGACACCCAGCCGTTGCTCGGTGCCGTGGACGTGCACGTTATTATTCCATCGGTAACCAACAACAATGTCTTCAGTTGAGTGTTTGAGAGAGTTTGTCAACCAGCGACTATCTGCTGCTGCTGAAGAAATATTCGGAGTTTTTAAAAGAACCATCGTCGAGTATCAGGAAGAGATCGAGCGGCAGCGCGGAATGTTGGATGTTATTTGGAAACCCGAAGTGAGGTTACACAGGATAGGTGAGTACAACTTTGTGAGGAACATCCGTGATCTAAAGCAACAAAGACGAGACAATATTTTCCAGCAAATGCTGTTCCTTTATTATTTGAACAGTAGGAAACATGACGGTTGTAGTTTATTCACACTCGTTGTATCTATTCGCCCAAACGTTTGTTTTTCTCTTTCTTTTGTCCCTCCAGAGCTCCCACAGTCACATGTCTGTAAGCAGGAGGAGGTTCTCTCTGACCAGCAGCTGTGTCTCCAGGAGAGGAACCCCAGTGTGGACCAAGAGGACCCAGATCCTCCACAGGTTAAAGAGGAACAGGAGGAACTCTGCAGCAGTCAGGAGGGAGAGCAGCTTGAACCGAAGCAGGAGGCCGACACCTTTACGTTGACTCCGACTTGTGAGGAAACTGATCACAGTGATGATGAGACTCCGTTTTGGAATCCTGACAAAAGTCAGAGTGAATCAGAGGCGGAGCCTCCAGCTAGCACGTGTACCAGCTCATTAGATGAGGAAATGGACTGTGAGCGTTTTGTGGGACCAGAACCAAACATCTCTCATGAATCTGATAGCAAAGATCAGAAAGGAGTAAAACGTAGTTTAACATCAACTAAGGAGTCACAGCAGCAGATTCTGGCTCCTCCAGGTGAGAAGACATTTTTGTGCAAAACATGTGGAAAAGATTTCCAACAAAACAAAACTTTGTTGGCCCATGTGAAAAGATTCCACAGTGTTGATCAACCATATTCCTGCATCACCTGTGGCAGAACATTCACTCGGCCAGAACATTTGAAAAATCACACAAGAATTCATACTGGGGAGAAACCATATTCTTGCATCACCTGTGGCAAAACATTCACTCATGCATCAAGTTTAAGGATTCACACAAGAATCCATACTGGGGAGAAGCCATTTTCCTGCCTCACCTGTGGCAAAACATTCATTCAGACAGCAAATTTGAAGTCTCACACAAGAATCCATACTGGGGAGAAGCCATATTCTTGCATCACCTGTGGCAAAACATTCACTCGGCCACAACATTTGAAGAATCACACAAGAATTCATACTGGGGAGAAACCATATTCTTGCATCACCTGTGGCAAAACATTCACTCATGCATCAAGTTTAAGGATTCACACAAGAATCCATACTGGGGAGAAGCCTTAATCCTGTATAATATGTGAAAGATGTTTGTAATGGTAAAATATGTTATAAAATAATCTTATGCTAAAAGAGTGATTATTGTCTGTGTTGAAGCAATTTGAGAAGAAAAGGGAAATCCAAAAGTTGTCTTTTGCAGCTGTGTGAAGGAGGACAGTCAAACCGGCCTTCACCCGAATGCTCGAACAAAGGAGCTCGGTTACTCCCATCTTTGCCTTGATTCGTTTCCTCCTTGATTTATAACTTTTCATCTTGGTTATCTCACAGGTGGTTTAGAGTTTTAGGTTTCTGTTTCTCTCGTGGCCGCCTACCACCAGAAATGACCTTCATGTGTGTGTATAAGAACTCAGCGTTTTCTCTCCACAGAGCACCGTGATACGTGCTGTGTAGTTGACCTCCTGCTTGCAAGCAATAAATGGACTTTATGCAACTTTGTTCATTCATCAAGACTCTGTTTTATTAGACAAATCATTCTCTTCTACCAAACTTATTGAAATATTCCACAACAATTTGGCGTCACAAACAGAATTCACTGACTGTCCGTCAGGCTCCGGGGGACCATCTGGAAAAAAAGGCCTTTCCCAGGATCACCAGCTGATGATCCTGCCTCATCCCTCCTTAGACAAGAGAGATCGGGCGGAAACCGAAGGAGTCCTGATTGACGTCACGTGTATCCAGCGAAAAAGAATTAATTTTTACAAACTCGGGTAAGAAGTTGAAATTCAAATTATAAAGCAACAGTAAGAGTTAAATATTGCGGAAACGGATGACTGATCAAGTGGTTGATGTAGTCTGGGGAATATAGGCCTACAATTATTTTTTAACAAGACAAATAAAGGGAAGACATATAAAGGGAAGTATTGAAGAAAGGAGGTCAGAATATTGAGTTTGAGATTCTGACAGACTGGACACAACTCAACGCTGTATTTAATGGCTAAAAATGTAAAGTTATAGACTAAACAATTCAGTGAGAAACAAACAGTTGGGACGGGAGTTGAGTTTGAAGAGAGTTCTGGCGAGAGCTGCAGGCACTGTTGAGATTTCTTAAAGAAACACGATTAAGTGTTATCTGTTAGAACAGTGATGAAACTGTTACCCTGAAAATGCACACAGCAGTACTTTAAGCGACGGTATGTATCTATTCAAGTTGATTGCGACCTGCAAATCAAGTTGATAGAAAAAGAACAAGATGACCTGCAGCTTTAATTCAAGCGGAACCTTAAAGTGACTGAGGTCTCCAGCCGGAACTTTATAGCGTGACACCCAGCCGTTGCTCGGTGCCGTGGACGTGCACGTTATTATTCCATCGGTAACCAAGCAACAATGTCTTCAGTTGAGTGTTTGAGAGAGTTTGTCAACCAGCGACTATCTGCTGCTGCTGAAGAAATATTCGGAGTTTTTAAAAGAACCATCGTCGAGTATCAGGAAGAGATCGAGCGGCAGCGCAGAGTGTTGGATGTTATTTGGAAACCCGAAGTGAGGTTACACAGGATAGGTGAGTACAACTTTGTGAGGAACATCCGTGATCTAAATCAACAAAGACGAGACAATATTTTCCAGCAAATGCTGTTACTTAATTGATTGAACGGTAGGAAACATGACGGTTGTAGTCTATTCACACTCGTTGTATTTATTCACTCAGACGTTTGTTTTTCTCTTTCTTTTGTCCCTCCAGAGCTCCCACAGTCACGTGTCTGTAAGCAGGAGGAGGTTCTCTCTGACCAGCAGCTGTGTCTCCAGGAGAGGAACCCCAGTGTGGACCAAGAGGACCCAGATCCTCCACAGATTAAAGAGGAACAGGAGGAACTCTGCAGCAGTCAGGAGGGAGAGCAGCTTGAACCGAAGCAGGAGGCCGACACCTTTACGTTGACTCCGACTTGTGAGGAAACTGATCACAGTGATGATGAGACTCCGTTTTTGAATCCGGACAAAAGTCAGAGTGAATCAGAGGCAGATCCTCCAGCTAGCACGTGTACCAGCTCGTTAGATGAGGAAATGGACTGTGAGCGTTTTGTGGGACCAGAACCAAACATCTCTCATGAATCTGATAGCAAAGATCAGAAAGGAGTAAAACGTAGTTTAACATCAACCAAGGAGCCACAACAACAGATTCTGGCTCCTCCAGGTGAGAAGACATTTTTGTGCAAAACATGTGGAAAATATTTCAAATGTAGTAAAACCTTAAAAGTCCACATGAAAGTTCACAATGGGGAAAGACTGTATTCTTGCAACACCTGTGGCAAAACATTCACTTATGCATCACATTTGAAGATTCATATAAGAATTCATACTGGGGAGAAGCCATATTCCTGCATCACCTGTGGCAAAACATTCACTCAGCCAGAATATTTGAAGTCTCATATAAGAATTCATACTGGGGAGAAACCATATTCTTGCATCACCTGTGGCAAAACATTCACTCAGGCAACACATTTGAAGTATCACACAAGAATCCATACTGGGGAGAAACCATATTCCTGCATCACCTGTGGCAAAACATTCACTAATGCATCAAGTTTGAGGATTCATATAAGAATCCATACGGGGGAGAAACCACATTCTTGCATCACCTGTGGCAAAACATTCACTCGGCCAAAATATTTGAAGTCTCACACAAGAATCCATACTGGGGAGAAGCCACATTGCTGCAACACCTGTGGGAAAATATTCACTTATAAATCAGCATTTGAGGTTCATAAAAGAGTCCATAGTGATGAGAAACCATTTTCTTGCCAAACATGCGGCAACTCTTTCAAATGTAGTAATAGCTTAAAAGTACACATGAAAGTTCACACTGGTGAGAAGCCACATTCCTGCAACACCTGTGGGAAAACATTCACTTATAAATCAGCATTTGAGGTTCATAAAAGAGTCCATAGTGATGAGAAACCATTTTCTTGCCAAACTTGTGGAAAATATTTCAAATGTAGTAAAGGATTAAAAGTCCACATGAAAGTTCACACTGGGGAAAGGCCGTTTTCTTGCATCACCTGCGGTAAAACATTCACTTGTGCAACAAATTTGAAGTTTCATACAAGAGTACATACTGGGGAAAGGCCATTTTCATGCACCACGTGTGGGAAAACATTCCTTCGTCCATCGATTTTGAAGTATCATACAAAAATCCATACTGGGGAGAAGCCATATTCCTGTAAAATATGTGAAAGTGTTTTTAGATTTTCTAGTAACTTATTTGTCCACATGAGAAGAAGCCACAAGAATGAGACGTCATAAATTCAACTCTTGTGATGAAATATTCTGAACAATTGTTAAGATAGATTAGGAGTTGACCTGTTTTTTTTGGGATTCTGACGTACAAAACCATCCAGCCAAACCCAGACTGGATGAGCGTTCACTTGAATGATTACTTGTAGATTTTTCCAATGAAACGAGATTGTAACATCTTCTTTAGACAGAAAAATAGAATATTGTTGCATTTATCTTTTTTCTTCGATGTAACTTGCTGTTACTTAAATGTTTTGGGGGAATTTAATGTAATCCCCCAAATCTTTGTTGCACATTGAACATATCCTGCTAATCTTTACCCTTTTTTATACATAAATATTTGTCTGTGAAAATAATTGTCAAACTGAGAAAATATCCTTCAAATAAAAATAATTGCTCTCTCAAACTGATAAACCCTCAGGGTATGTTCACTGTCTGTTACTTTTTGTCTTAAGCCTTTTGAAAAAGTAAAAAGAGATCTAAGATTTTCCACTGCCAAAGAATGTCAGCTGTATTACCATGAACAGAGTAGAAACATTTCAAGTTGAAAGAAAAACTATTGTTGAGTACAAGTAAGAAATCAACACAGGATAAGTGTGTAACATGTATTTTATTAAATAAAAAACTGAAGTGATGTTGGGTCCCTTTTTTTATGTGGAAACTATTTCCAACATTTAAAAAAACTTGTTGGCTGACCTGAAAAGATTCCACAGTGTTGATCCATCATATGCATGCAACACTGGATAAATCAGTATTTTAGGTTCATAAAAGAGTCCACAGTGATGAGAAATATGTGCAAAATACACAATTTTTCTCAGAAAATATATTTCCAAAGGAGCTATTGACATGACATTCACCCGATATTGGTAACAACCCAAGTAATACATTCAAATTAACCAAAACAAAGAAGTTCAGAAATAAAGTTATGCCTATCAATGTGAAATGACACAGGGAAAATGTATTGAACACGCTTACTGATATTTATTCAAAACTTTGTATAAAAGCCTTTGTTGGTAATGACAGCTTCAAGACGCTTCCTGTATGGAGAATCTAGTCGCATTGCTCTGGTGTGATTTTGGGCTATTCTTCCACACAAACAGTCTTTAAATCTTGAAGGTTGCGTGCAGGGCTGGGTCTAGACAGGCATGTATGATTGTGCTCCAGCACCTAGTTTGAGGGGGCACAAGATTTATTTGAGGGGGCCAGGCCCCCTCTTGCCCCTGCCTAGACCCGGCCCTGGTTGCGTGGGCCTCTTCTATGAATCTTGATCTCTAGTTCTTTCCATAGATTTTCAATGGGATTTAAGTCAGGTGATTGGCTGGGCCATTCTAGCAGCCTTATTTTCTTTCTTTGAAACCAGTTGAGAGTTTCCTTGGCTGTGTGTTTGGGATCATTGTCTTGCTGAAATGTTCACCCTCGTTTCATCTTCATCATCTTGGTAGATGGCAGCAGATTTCTGTCAAGAATGTCTCTGTAAATTTGCCCATTTATCCTTCCTTCAATTATGTGAAGTTTGCCAGTACCATTTGCTCAAAAGCAGCCCCACAACATGTTGTTCCCACCTCCAAACTTCACTGTTGGTATAGTGTTTTTAGGGTGATGTGCAGTGGCATTTCTCCTCCAAACATGGTGTGTATTATGGCATCCAAACAGTTCAATTTTGATCTCATCTGACCACACTACATTCTCCCAGTATTTCACTGGATTTTCCAAATGTTATGCAGCAAACTAAAATTAAACTTTTTGCTTACAGAGAGGTCCCTCGGGCATCAACAGGTTTCTCTCCGTTTGAACTGGTGTACGTACATAAAGTAAGAGGTCTCCTTGCCCTGCTAAAAACTCACTGGGGGAAAGTCAAGAAGCAGCAGAGTCACAGAATGTGATGCACTGGCTCAGCAGAAAATGTTGGAGACCAAACGTAACCAAAAAAACAGGTATGAAAAATCTGCCAAGGAAAGGAGTTTTTCCCCCTTACAGGAAGTCCTGGTAGGCAAGGGCCTTATGTGATAAAACGGAAAATGGGGCCCACCACGTATGAGATAGAAACTCCGGTGGAGGCACGCCCACAGAGAACTTTGCACATTAACCTTTTAATGGTATGGATTCCCAGGGCTGAGCAGAAAGAGATGTTGTTGATTAGGCAGGTGAAAGAAGAGGACGACGATGATGAATAGTACCTTCCGTTACCGGCTCCTACACTTCCTGACCTCATCCACCTCACTGCTGATCAGCAAACCCAGATCAGTGCCCTTTGTGTCTCAGACGTTTCTAAAGAAACTCCTGGGTGTACTCAAATGACAGAACACAGAATTGCTCTAAAAAAAGATGCAGTGGTACGAAGAATGAGCTACAGAATCCCTGAGCTCCTGCTGATGTCGTTAGTAAAGGAAATAAAACGAATGCTGTTCTTGGGCATTATTGAGGTATCGAGGAGGGAGTGGTGCAACCGCATTGTTTTAGTCCCAAAGGAAGCTGGCACAATAAGATTCTGCATTAACTTTTGTTATCTACATTCAATATCTGTGTTTTATTCCTATCCTGTTCCTCATGTTGATGAAATTATCGACAGGTTAGGTGAATCCAAATTTCTAACCACTATTGATCTCTACAAAGGTTACTGGCAGGTACCACTGAATCGACAGTTCCGTACTTAACAGCTTTCCACACGCCAAAGGGTTTGTACCAGTTCACATTTATACCTTTTGGACTGGATGGTGCCCCAGCAACTTTCCAAAGATTAATGGACCAGGTATTGTTCGGATTGTCAGCTTTTGCTGTCGCATATAGGAAATATATAAAAAACCTGATTATCTGCTCGTGTCTTCTAACCATGTTCTTACCCAAGTAACCTCTGCCCGTCCGACCACCAGCCCTCTCGACCCCATTACATCCCATATTCTACAATCTATCGGTCCTTACCTTCTTCCTTTCCTCACCTGTCTCATTAAAAATGCTGTGTTATTTGCCTGTTTTCGCAACTCTCTGATGAAGGCAAGAGTTTACCCACTCTTGAAGAAACCCACCCTCAACCCTTCTAAAGAAAACAGCTACAGACCGGTCTCTCTTCTTCCCTTTTTGTCCAAAACTCTTGAGCGCGCAATTTTTAACCAACTCTCCTCCTATCTCCACCGTAACAACCTCCTTGACACCCACCAGTCAGGCTTCAAGGTGGGCCATTCCACAGAGACCGCTCTCCTTGCTGTCTCAGATAAACTCCACACTGCTAGAACCGCCTCTCTCTCCTCTGTCCTCATCCTTCTGGACCTTTCTGCTGCATTTGAAAAAAAAAAACCACCAGATCCTTATTTCCTTCTTTCAGGAACTTGGTGTCACAGGCTCTGATCTCTTCCTTCTCTCATCCTTCCTTGAGGGCCGCACCTACCGGGTAACTTGTAGAAGATCTGTGTTGGAACCGTGTCCTCTTCCTACTTGAGTTCCTCAGGGTTCCGTCTTGGGTCCCCTCCTCTTCTCTATCTACACCAACTATCTCGCCTCTGTCATTTGCTCGCAAGGTTTCTCCTACCACAGTTATGCCGATGTCGCTCAACTAAATCTCTCTGTCCCTCAGTCAGACACTCAGGTGGCAGCACAGATCTCTGCCCTGTCTGACTGACATCTCTCAGTCTGCTTGCCATCTGAAAATCAACCCTGACAAGACTGAACTACTTCTCTTTCCGTCAAAGATTCTCCTGCCCAGGACATGACTGTTATCTTCGACAACTCTGTGTTAAAGCCGACTTTGACTGCTAGGAACCTCGGTGTGACACTTGACAGCCAACTCTCCCTGACTCCGAACATCACAACGACAACACGATCTTGTAGATACACGCTCTACAACAGTGGTGTCAAACTCATTTCAGGTCCGGGCCAGATACTGCCCACTTCGAGCGAACACGGGCCACTGACGATCGACATATGTGACCTAGACAAACAACATGGACAGTTCAATATAATTAAATCTATGGCTCTCCTTAAAGTGTTTCTGCTCTGCTCACTGAAGCAACAGATTCCGTCGGACTTAAGATTATTAATTTGTGTCCATTAATGAACTTTTCTCCTCATGTACCCTGGTAAACGCTGTCATTGCAGACGGTTGCGTTGATTCTTACTGTGAAAATCTACGAACTTCCGGTTTAGCGGCTACGCTTTGTATTTTCGTTTTATGGGAAAAAACAAAAAAGCGATTGATGATGAGACTCAGTTTTTGAATCCTGACAAAAGTCAGAGTGAATCAGAGGCAGAGCCTCCAGCTAGCACGTGTACCAGCTCGTTAGATGAGGAAATTGACTGTGAGCGTTTTGTGGGACCAGAACCAAACATCTCTCATGAATCTGATAGCAAAGATCAGAAAGGAGTAAAACGTAGTTTAACATCAACCAAGGAGCCACAAGAGCAGATTCTGGCTCCTCCAGGTGAGAAGACATTTTTGTGCAAAACATGTGGAAAATATTTCAAATGTAGTAAAACCTTTAAAGTCCACATGAAAGTTCACAATGGGGAGAAGCCGTATTCCTGCATCACCTGTGGCAAAACATTCACTCGGCCAGAAAATTTGAAGTCTCACACAAGAATCCATACTGGGGAGAAGCCGTATTCCTGCATCACCTGTGGAAAAACATTCACTCAGACAGCAAATTTGAAGTCTCACACAATAATCCATACTGGGGAGAAGCCTTAATCCTGTAAAATATGTGAAAGATGTTTCAGAAGTTCTTGTATAACCCATATGAGACAAATCCACAAGGATGAAACGTCATAGATGCAACTCCTGTGATGAAATATTCTGAGCAATTTCTACAATTATTTAGATTGTACTTCAGCAAAAAAATAAGATGTTGTTCCTTCATGTAACTTGCTGTTAGTTACATGTTTTGGGGTAATTTACTACTAAAATCTTTCAAACAACTTGGTTTGCAAATTGAGTGATGTGGAATATTTCAATAAAAATTCCGGAAGAAGAGAAGGATTTTTTTCTAGGTTCATCTAATAAAACAGTCTTGATGAGTGATCAAAGTTACAAAAGTCCATTTAGTGCTTGCTAGCAGGAGATCAAATACACAAGCACGTATTACGGTGCTTTGTGAAGATGGCGTCTATTTAAGGTAGTTCCTACCATCCAATTCTATTTAAAGAAGAGTTAGATGAAGAATAAGAGGGACAGAACAAGAAGCTGCAATTCTGTTCTGCTATTGGAAGAGAAAGAGATGGTGCGTCATGTCTGGGCCATGATCAAAAAGATGAGTAGAAAAGGGAAAGTTGCAATCCCGGTGTTAATAAATGGAGAAGTCTGGGCAATTACAAATAAGGAGAAAGCAGCACTACTGGCCGCAAGGCCTACGAATAAACTAAAACAAAGAAGTTCAGAAATAAGTTATGTGTAATAATGTGAAATGACACAGGGAAAAAGTATTGAACACGCTTACTAATATTTATTCAATACTTTGTACAAAAGCCTTTGTTGGTAATGACAGCTTCAAGATGTCTCCTGTATGGAGAAACTAGATTTAATCACCTTAAATCTTAGTCTTTGTTGCACAATGAGTGAACATATCTTGCAAATGTTTATCCCTGTTTTATATGGAAATGTATATATTCCTCTATCTGACACACTTCTGGTGTAAGATGAAGAAAATGGAAGAAAGGAAACCTGTATGACATTGAATTTTTGTTTTAATTTCCTCATATTTTCAGTAAGCCATGGCAGAGAGGATTGAGTTTCTCACTGCTAACGGGAGCTATGGAATCCAAAATGTTTTTACAGGAACTGTTAAGAGTGCTCACAAGTTCTTCTACAGAGAGAGGCCAAGTTGTTCGTCATTAGAACTACACTGTGCATCAGTAAAAGCACTGAGGAATAGAGAGAGCAGTTATGGGCGGAAATGAATCTATTTGGGGTATTTGGGCCCAGGAGACACGATTGGAACCTGGAAAAACACTGCCTTGTGATCAGAGACTGCAAAATCACAATGAATCTGAAATACTTGGCTCCAACTCCCTCATGCGCTCAGCCCAGACCTCTCTCAACATCGATGGCTACATCGTCACCCTCTCAAGCCAGCTTCGGCAACGCCAGGATCATCCTCGACTCCACCTCAGGAACATTGCACGGCTCCAGCCATCTCTCTCCTCTGCCACCACCGAAATTCTCATCCATGCCCTCATAACCTCCAGACACGACTACTGCAACAGTATCCTCTGCGGCTCTCCCAACAAGATCCTCAACAGTCTCAAAGATGTTAACAACTCTGCCGCTTGACTGCTCACTTCCACCTGCCGGTATGAACACATCTTGTCACAAGGTGGCTGCTAGTGCGCAGGGAGGACTCAGACACAGGGTCTTCTAGTAAGTGCTCTCTAATTGTTCCAAACAAGGCAGACGTGCACAACCGACAGCATGAGACATAGACAATGACGCGACAGGGGACAACAAGCACACAGGGCTTAAATACACTAGGGAGGTGCAGGTGACTGGACACAGGTGGAAAAAATCAGGCAATCACAGGACAAGGCAGGAAGTGAAGCTAACCCAGGGGCACAAGAGACATGAAACTACAAACTAAAACAGGAAGAGGAACTAAACCATGACAGAACTCACCCCCCCCCCCCCCCCCTCTAGGACTGAATTCCAGACGGTCCTAAAGGGGAGCAGAACCGGGGAAATCAGACAAGGGGATGGGGGGGGACCCGACGATCCTGGTCCGCCCGGGGAACTCCGGTGACTCCCCCATCACCACTGTGGACTCCTTCCGTTTCCTGGGCTCCATCATCACCCAGGACCTCAAGTGGGAGCTGAACATCAGCTCCATCACCAAAAAGGCTCAGCAGAGGTTGTTCTTCCTGAGGCAGCTGAAGAAATTCAACCTGCCAAAGACGATGATGGTGCACTTCTACATGGCCATCATCGAGTCCATCCTCTGCTCTTCCATCACCGTGTGGTACGCTGCAGCCACAGCCAAGGACAAGGGCAGGTTACAGCGTGTCGTTCGCTCTGCAGAGAGGGTGATTGGCTGCAATCTGCCGTCTCTCCAGGACTTTGAAGCGGGCCAGAAAGATTGTAGCTGACCCCTCTCACCCCGGACATAAACTGTTTGTGCCCTTTCCATCCGGCAGGAGGCTGAGGTCCATCAGGACTAAGACCTTCCCTTCGGCAGTCGGGCTCATCAACAGAGCCCGGGTCCCCCCCTGACTGACTCTCATTCTCATGTACATTCACTTTGTCACTTTCACTTGTCCCTTGCTGTTTCTGTTAAGCTGGTGCACTTCATCTTTTTTTTTAATTTGATCCTTATTTCTCAACTTACTAACCCAGAGCTTTAAACATGGAGAAGCAGCGTTCAGATTTTCTGTTCCACGTGTCTGGATCAGTCTCAGGAAGCTGCAGGTCTGCTGAATTCCTCAGCTCGTATTTTTAAATCTTTTTCATGACTGTTTTTATTTTATGTTTCAATCAGTGTTCTTAATTTTTTTGTCAATATCCTTAAATAGTGTTTGGATGGTTTTAATGGTTTTGTCTGAAGTGCTTTGAAATGCCTTGGTGTTGAAATGTGCCATTACAAATAAAATTGCCTCTCCTTTTCTTGCTCCATGTGTAGAGGGCAATGAGATATGATTGCAAAGAGCACTAGAAGAAGATACGTTATTGGATATTCTCCTATTCTATTATCAGTTAGAACAGTGATGAAACTGTTACCCTGAAATTACACACTCCAGCACAATTATTCAATGTGGTTCTTACCCGCCAATTATATTTAAAATATAAAAATAAGTAGTAGAAGAAGAAGAGGGCTGCCGTGCAACCTTGATAGCCAGCGGAACCTTAATGTGACTCGTGTTTCAAGTCGGAACTTTACAATGTGCGCAGCCGTTGCTCGGTGTTGATGCGGTGCACGTTATTATTCCACCGGTAACCAAGCAACAATGTCTTCAGTTGAGTGTTTGAGAGAGTTTGTCAACCAGCGACTATCTGCTGCTGCTGAAGAAATATTCGGAGTTTTTAAAAGAACCATCGTCGAGTATCAGGAAGAGATCGAGCGGCAGCGCGGACTGTTGGATGTTATTTGGAAACCCGAAGTGAGGTTACACAGGATAGGTGAGTACCACCTAGGAAAATCTGGTTTCCAGCGCAAGACGAAACATTATGTAAGGTTTTCCAATGAATATGTTCTCTAACGGTGTTTTTATAATGTCGCTGGTAATCGTATTACACAAGCACTGTGGGACTCAAGGCTTTACTTTATCGTCAATAATGTTACAGTTTACCGCTAAACTCTAACATTATTGAAGATAAAGTTCAGCCTCTTGTACTATATTGTTTAAATAATAGAAAAGTACGACACGTGCTGGTTTGCATTTCTTTTGTTCTTTGTCCCTCCAGAGCTCCCACAGTCAAGTGTCTGTAAGCAGGAGGAGGTTCTCTCTGACCAGCAGCTGTGTCTCCGGGAGAGGAACCCCAGTGTGGACCAAGAGGACCCAGATCCTCCACAGATTAAAGAGGAGCAGGAAGAACTCTGCAGCAGTCAGGAGGGAGAGCAGCTTGAACCGAAGCAGGAGGCCGACACCTTTACGTTGACTCCGACTTGTGAGGAAACTGATCACAGTGATGATGAGACTCCGTTTTTGAATCCTGACAAAAGTCAGAGTGAATCAGAGGCAGATCCTCCAGCTAGCACGTGTACCAGCTCGTTAGATGAAGAAATGGACTGTGAGCGTTTTGTGGGACCAGAACCAAACATCTCTCATGAATCTGATAGCAAAGATCAGAAAGGAGTAAAACGTAGTTTAACATCAACCAAGGAGCCACAACAGCAGATTCTGGCTCCTCCAGGTGAGAAGACATTTTTGTGCAAAACATGTGGAAAATATTTCCAACAAAACAAAACTTTGTTGGACCATGTGAAAAGATTCCACAGTGTTGATCAACCATATTCCTGCATCACCTGTGGCAAAACATTCACTCGGTCAGAACATTTGAAGAATCACACAAGAATTCATACTGGGGAGAAGCCATATTCCTGCATCACCTGTGGCAAAACATTCACTCATGCATCAAGTTTGTATAATCACACAAGAATCCATACTGGGGAAAAGCCGTATTCCTGCATCACCTGTGGCAACACATTCACTCGTGTATCAAGTTTGTGTAATCACACAAGAATTCATACTGGGGAGAAGCCATATTTATGCACAACCTGTGGGAAAACATTCACTCAGCTAGCAGGTTTGAAGTTTCACACAAGAATTCATACTGGGGAGAAGCCTTAATCCTGTAAAATATGTGAAAGATGTTACAGAAGTTCTTGTATCACCCACGTGAGACAAATCCACAAGGATGAAACGTCATAGATGCAACTCCTGTGATGAAATATTCTGAGCAATTTCTACAATTATTTAGATTGTACTTCAGCAAAAAAATAAGATGTTGTTCCTTCATGTAACTTGCTGTTAGTTACATGTTTTGGGGTAATTTACTACTAAAATCTTTCAAACAACTTGGTTTGCAAATTGAGTGATGTGGAGTATTTCAATAAAAATTCCGGAAGAAGAGAAGGATTTGTTTCTAGGTTTATCTAATAAAACAGTCTTGATGAGTGATCAAAATTACAAAAGTCCATTTAGTGCTTGCAAGCAGGAGATCAAATACACAAGCACGTATTACGGTGCTTTGTGAAGATGGCGTCTATTTAAGGTAGTTCCTACCATCCAATTCTATTTAAAGAAGAGTTAGATGAAGAATAAGAGGGACAGAACAAGAAGCTGCAATTCTGTTCTGCTATTGGAAGAGAAAGAGATGGTGCGTCACGTCTGGGCCATGATCAAAAAGATGAGTAGAAAAGGGAAAGTTGCAATCCCGGTGTTAATAAATGGAGAAGTCTGGGCAATTACAAATAAGGAGAAAGCAGCACTACTGGCCGCAAGGCCTACAAATAAACCAAAACAAAGAAGTTCAGAAATAAGTTATGTGTAATAATGTGAAATGACACAGGGAAAAAATATTGAACACGCTTACTGATATTTATTCAATACTTTGTACAAAAGCCTTTGTTGGTAATGACAGCTTCAAGATGTTGGGAGAAACTAGATTTAATCACCTGAAATCTTAGTCTTTGTTGCACAATGAGTGAACATATCTTGCAAATGTTTAACCCTGTTTTATATGGAAATGTATATATTCCTCTATCTGACACACTTCTGGTGTAAGATGAAGAAAATGGAAGAAAGGAAACCTGTATGACATTGAATTTTTGTTTTAATTTCCTCATATTTTCAGTAAGCCATGGCAGAGAGGATTGAGTTTCTCACTGCTAACGGGAGCTATGGAATCCAAAATGTTTACAGGAACTGTTAAGAGTGCTCACAAGTTCTTCTACAGAGAGAGGCCAAGTTGTTCGTCATTAGAACTATACTGTGCATCAGTAAAAGCACTGAGGAATAGAGAGAGCAGTTACGGGCGGAAATTAATCTATTTGGGGTATTTGGGCCCAGGAGACACGATTGGAACCTGGAAAAACACTGCCTTGTGATCAGAGACTGCAAAATCACAATGAATCTGAAATACTTGGCTCCAACTCCCTCATGCGCTCAGCCCAGACCTCTCTCAACATCGATGGCTACATCGTCACCCTCTCAAGCCAGCTTCGGCAACGCCAGGATCATCCTCGACTCCACCTCAGGAACATTGCACGGCTCCAGCCATCTCTCTCCTCTGCCACCACCGAAATTCTCATCCATGCCCTCATAACCTCCAGACACGACTACTGCAACAGTATCCTCTGCGGCTCTCCCAACAAGATCCTCAACAGTCTCAAAGATGTTAACAACTCTGCCGCTTGACTGCTCACTTCCACCTGCCGGTATGAACACATCTTGTCACAAGGTGGCTGCTAGTGCGCAGGGAGGACTCAGACACAGGGTCTTCTAGTAAGTGCTCTCTAATTGTTCCAAACAAGGCAGACGTGCACAACCGACAGCATGAGACATAGACAATGACGCGACAGGGGACAACAGGCACACAGGGCTTAAATACACTAGGGAGGTGCAGGTGACTGGACACAGGTGGAAAAAATCAGGCAATCACAGGACAAGGCAGGAAGTGAAGCTAACCCAGGGGCACAAGAGACATGAAACTACAAACTAAAACAGGAAGAGGAACTAAACCATGACAGAACTCACCCCCCCCCCCCCCTCTAGGACTGAATTCCAGACGGTCCTAAAGGGGAGCAGAACCGGGGAAATCAGACAAGGGGATGGGGGGGGACCCGATGATCCTGGTCCGCCCGGGGAACTCCGGTGACTCCCCCGTCACCACTGTGGACTCCACTGTGGACTCCTTCCGTTTCCTGGGCTCCATCATCACCCAGGACCTCATGTGGGAGCTGAACATCAGCTCCATCACCAAAAAGGCTCAGCAGAGGTTGTTCTTCCTGAGGCAGCTGAAGAAATTCAACCTGCCAAAGACGACGCTGCAGCCACAGCCAAGGACAAGGGCAGGTTAGAGTGTGTCGTTCGCTCTGCAGAGAGGGTGATTGGCTGCAATCTGCCGTCTCTCCAGGACTTTGAAGCGGGCCAGAAAGATTGTAGCTGACCCCTCTCACCCCGGACATAAACTGTTTGTGCCCTTTCCATCCGGCAGGAGGCTGAGGTCCATCAGGACTAAGACCTTCCCTTCGGCAGTCGGGCTCATCAACAGAGCCCGGGTCCCCCCCTGACTGACTCTCACTCTCATGTACATTCACTTTGTCACTTTCACTTGTCCCTTGCTGTTTCTGTTAAGCTGGTGCACTTCATCTTTATTTTTAATTTGATCCTTATTTCTCAACTTACTAACCCAGAGCTTTAAACATGGAGAAGCAGCGTTCAGTTTTTCTGTTCCACGTGTCTGGATCAGTCTCAGGAAGCTGCAGGTCTGCTGAATTCCTCAGCTCGTATTTTTAAATCTTTTTCATGACTGTTTTTATTTTATGTTTCAATCAGTGTTCTTAATTTTTTTGTCAATATCCTTAATTAGTGTTTGGATGGTTTTAATGGTTTTGTCTGAAGTGCTTTGAGATGCCTTGGTGTTGAAATGTGCCATTACAAATAAAATTGCCTTACCTTTTCTTGCTCCATGTGTAGAGGGCAATGAGATATGATTGCAAAGAGCACTAAAAGAAGATACGTTATTGGATATTCTCCTATTCTATTATCAGTTAGAACAGTGATGAAACTGTTACCCTGAAATTACACACTCCAGCACAATTATTCAATGTGGTTCTTACCCGCCAATTATATTTAAAATATAAAAATAAGTAGTAGAAGAAGAAGAGGGCTGCCGTGCAACCTTGATAGCCAGCGGAACCTTAATGTGACTCGTGTTTCAAGTCGGAACTTTACAATGTGCGCAGCCGTTGCTCGGTGTTGATGCGGTGCACGTTATTATTCCACCGGTAACCAAGCAACAATGTCTTCAGTTGAGTGTTTGAGAGAGTTTGTCAACCAGCGACTATCTGCTGCTGCTGAAGAAATATTCGGAGTTTTTAAAAGAACCATCGTCGAGTATCAGGAAGAGATCGAGCGGCAGCGCAGAGTGTTGGATGTTATTTGGAAACCCGAAGTGAGGTTACGCAGGATAGGTGAGTACAACTTTGTGAGGAACATCCGTGAAGCAACAAAGACGAGACAATATTTTCCAGCAAATGGAACAGTAGGAAACATGACGGTTGTAGTTTATTCACACTCGTTGTATCCATTCGCCCAAACGTTTGTTTTTCTCTTACTTTTGTCCCTCCAGAGCTCCCACAGTCACGTGTCTGTAAGCAGGAGGAGGTTCTCTCTGACCAGCAGCTGTGTCTCCAGGAGAGGAACCCCAGTGTGGACCAAGAGGACCCAGATCCTCCACAGATTAAAGAGGAACAGGAGGAACTCTGCAGCAGTCAGGAGGGAGAGCAGCTTGAACCGAAGCAGGAGGCCGACACCTTTACGTTGACTCCGACTTGTGAGGAAACTGATCACAGTGATGATGAGACTCCGCTTTTGAATCCTGACAAAAGTCAGAGTGAATCAGAGGCAGAGCCTCCAGCTAGCACGTGTACCAGCTCGTTAGATGAGGAAATGGACTGTGAGCGTTTTGTGGGACCAGAACCAAGCATCTCTCATGAATCTGATAGCAAAGATCAGAAAGGAGTAAAACGTAGTTTAACATCAACCAAGGAGCCACAACAGCAGATTCTGGCTCCTCCAGGTGAGAAGACATTTTTGTGCAAAACATGTGGAAAATATTTCCAACATAAAGAAAACTTGTCTTCCCACATTAGAACAGCCCACAAGGTTGATCAACCACATTCCTGCATCACCTGTGGGAAAACATTCACTAATAAATCAGCATTTGAGATTCATGAAAGAGTCCATAGTCATGAGACACCATTTTCTTGCAAAACATGTGGAAAAGATTTCAAATGTAGTAAAACCTTTAAAGTCCACATGAAAGTTCACACTGAGAAAAGACTGTATTCTTGCAACACCTGTGGCAAAACATTTTCTGATGCATCAAGTTTGAGGACTCACATACGAATTCATACTGGGGAGAAGCCATATTCCTGCATCACGTGTGGGAAAACATTCACTCAGCCAGCAAGTTTGAAGTCTCACACAAGAATTCATACTGGGGAGAAGCCATATTCCTGCATCACCTGTGGGAAAAGATTCACTCGGACAACAAGTTTGAAGTATCACACAAGAATCCATACTGGGGAGAAGCCATATTCCTGCATCACCTGTGGGAAAACATTCACTCGGCCAACACATTTGAAGAATCACACAAGAATTCATACTGGGGAGAAGCCTTATTCCTGCATCACCTGTGGGAAAACATTCACTCGGCGAGAACATTTGAAGTCTCACACAAGAATTCATACTGGGGAGAAACTTTAATCCTGTATAATATGTGAAAGATGTTTCAGAAGTTCTGGTATCTTAATTGTCCATGTGAGAAAAATCCACAAGCATGAAACGTCATAGATGCAACTCCAGTGATGAAATATTCTGAGCAATTGTTAAGCTTAGAAAAGCGTTGAAGCGAAAAGTATTTTCATTCATCTCTTCCTCCAACATAATTGCAGTCTGTCCATCTCAGGAGAGGGATCCCTCCTCTGATGTTCTCCCTAAGGTCTCTTCCCTTTTTTCCCATTGAAGAGTTTTTTCATTTTTTGGGGGAGTTTTTCCTGAGCCGATGTGAAGGTTTAGGGACAGAGGATGTTGCATGTGTACAGACTGCAAAGCCCTTTGAGGCAAATGTGTAATTTGCGATTTTGGGCTATACAAAATAAAATTAATTGAATTGAATAACCATCGCGCCGAACCCCGACCGGATGCGCGTTCACTCATTAATTTAATAGTTGTAGTTAAATAAATTCCTGATAAAACAAGATCGCAGTTTCTTATTTAGATAGTACTGATAGTCAAATATTTTTAGTGTTCATTTAGGGAGTCACTGTCTTATCCTGGTTGAGGAGTGCAAGGTCGGAGGTCAAAACAGAAATTTTCAACCAGGCAGAAACAGATCTTTTCAACACTTGCGCTTTGTTATGTTCACATTATTGAGACACATTGCATGTGATTGGATCTCGTGTTGCGGGGGGAGGACCTGCTCCCCTTCGACGCCAGTTTTGGGCCAATAGAAATCTTTTCTTCTATATCCAACAACAAGTTCAAAACGTAATGTTCTTCCTGATGTCATTCAGTGGTTTTTCCAGCCTGTGGGCCGACAGAACTGCTCCTGCCTTTGCAGAACCAGCGCTGATACTTGTGATCTGACAAATAAATCTACCAGAACGAGAGAAGTTGTTTGGCTGAAATCTTCCAGATCTCACCAACCGGGCATCGTATTTTGTTCACTTTTTTCAGTGTTTATTCAGCCACACAATAGAGTATTGTTGTATTTTCCTGTTTTTTTCCTTTATGTAACTTGCTGTTTACGAAATGTTTTTGTGAAATTTTTTGTAATCCACTTAAGTCTTTGTAAAGTCTTCGTGAACATATCCTGCAAACGTTTAACCTGTTGGATATGTGTTATTATTTTCTGAAATGTATAACTATATATTTGGTTTCTTGTCCAATCTATTACTAAAAGCTAAAGTTGGAGATGCCGTGTCAGAAGAATTTGCTATTGTGAATGGGATCCCTCAAGGTAGTGTTAGTGGCCCCTTATTTAATATTATGATAAATAACGTCTTTGTGGGTATTGATAGATATATTGGCTCTTGGCTATATGCTGACAATGAAGCAATGTGAAAATGACAAGACTGTCCTTACAGTCAAAATTATTGCAATAATCTTGGCACTGTAAAACAGGTCAGAAATGAGAGAGGTCGTCTGTTAAGATTCAAAACAGCCTAATGTCAAAAGAGAATTTGGTGATAGAAAAACCTCTCATCATGTTTAGATATCATATACTGTGAATACATTTGGGTCCCTGCTCATGAAGGTGTAGAGGGCAATTAGAGAGCAGATGTGATTGCAAAGACACGAAATCCCGAAAAAGGGGACAAACACGTATATTTATAGACATTTAAAAAAGGTGAGCTAGCTACCCTATTGGTTACAAAGTTCTTCAGTGGTGATTGGGTTAAAGGTGGTGCGGTAAGCAGGGTCCACGCCTCTGGGCACATGACGTCATCAGGTGTGTTCATCGTGACTAGGTATTTGAAATTTTCCATAGGTAAAACGGTGTGATGACTCATTACGCTGAATGTTGAGTTCAAAGTAGCTCGGATTTTGAAGGCCTCTCAGTCTATCAGTTGTGGTGTTATCAAGTATTACATGAATGCATTTGAGTAGATTACATTACATTGAATACAATCATAACTGTACATTGATATTATTCTATTGATCACAGTTTTAAAATTACAGTGGTTTTGCAACATTCCCATTACTTTATTAAATACATATCTCCAGAATCATGGTTGTGTTTTGTTGTACACTAAATGCATTTTATCTATAGTTAATTTATGAACCTGGTCGTCAATTCATTTTTTAATATCCTACAACCTACAGAGAAGCTTCTGATTGTCCGTGCGTGTCCTCGTGTCTGCCTGCTCTGCACATCCTGCTTTCCCTCTGAACTTGACATCTTCAGCAAAACAGAGCGAAGATTCTCTAAGTCAGCACTACGAAAAATCTTTTGATTATCACATTCAGAAACACACAAATGGGAAGACATACAAAGGGAAGTATAGAAGAAAGGAGGTCAGAATATTGAGTTTGAGATTCTGACAGACTGGACACAACTCAACGCTGTATTTAATGGCTAAAAATGCAAAGTTATAGACGAAAGAATTCAGTGAGAAACAGAAACAGTTGGGACGGGAGTTGAGTTTGAAGAGAGTTCTGGCGAGAGCTGCAGGCACTGTTGAGATTTCTTAAAGAAACACGATTAAGTGTTATCTGTTAGAACAGTGATGAAACTGTTACCCTGAAAATGCACACAGCAGTACTTTAAGTGACGGTATGTATCTATTCAAGTTGATTGCGACCCGCAAATCAAGTTTATAGAAAAAGAACAAGATGACCTGCAGCTTTAATTCAAGCGGAACCTTAAAGTGACTGAGGTCTCTAGTCGGAACTGTATATCGTGACACCCAGCCGTTGCTCGGTGTCGTGGAAGTGCACGTTATTATTCCACCGGTAACCAAGCAACAATGTCTTCAGTTGAGTGTTTGAGAGAGTTTGTCAACCAGCGACTATCTGCTGCTGCTGAAGAAATATTCGGAGTTTTTAAAAGAACCATCGTCGAGTATCAGGAAGAGATCGAGCGGCAGCGCAGAGTGTTGGATGTTATTTGGAAACCCGAAGTGAGGTTACACAGGATAGGTGAGTACCACCTAGGAAAATCTGGTTTCTAACGCAAGACGATACATTATGTAAGGTTTTCCAATGAATATGTTCTTTGACGGTGTTTTTATAATGTCGCTGGTAATCGTATTACACAAGCACTGTGGGACTCAAGGCTTTACTTTATCGTTAATAATGTTACAGTTTACCGCTAAACTCTAACATTATTGAAGATAAAGTTCAGCCTCTTGTACTATATTGTTTAAATAATAGAAAAGTACGACACGTGCTGGTTTGCACTTCTTTTGTTCTTTGTCCCTCCAGAGCTCCCACAGTCACGTGTCTGTAAGCAGGAGGAGGTTCTCTCTGACCAGCAGCTGTGTCTCCAGGAGAGGAACCCCAGTGTGGACCAAGAGGACCCAGATCCTCCACAGATTAAAGAGGAACAGGAGGAACTCTGCAGCAGTCAGGAGGGAGAGCAGCTTGAACCGAAGCAGGAGGCCGACACCTTTACGTTGACTCCAACTTGTGAGGAAACTGATCACAGTGATGATCAACTTCTGGATTGGTCTACTCACCAAACTCCAAGTGTGTTGCAGAATACATTTAGAGGCTACATTTCAGTTAAAAGAGCAGCTGTAGTTGAACCCAACAATGACCACCAGCGAGTAAAACTTAGTTTAACATCAAACAAGGAGTCAGCTCCTTCAGGTCAGAAGCCATTTGTGTGCAAAGAATGTGGGAAATATTTGCAACATAAAAAAAGCTTGTTGGCCCACATGAGGAAATTCCACAGCGTGGATCAACCATATGTATGTAACACCTGTGGGAAAAGATTCATTCATGAATCAGCATTCCAGGTTCATAAAGGAGTCCACAGTGATAAGAAGCCATTCTCTTGCAAAATATGTGGAAAAGTATTCAAATTTAATAGTTGCCTAAGAATCCACATGCAAATCCACACTGGGGAAAAGCCGCATTCTTGCATCGCCTGTGGGAAAACATTCACTCAGAAATCACATTTGAAGTATCATTTCAGACTCCATACTGGGGAGAAGCCACATTCCTGCATCACATGTGGGAAAACATTCACTACTAAATCACATTTGAACTATCATATAAGAAGTCATACTGGGGAGAAGCCATATTCCTGCATCACCTGTGGAAAAGCATTCCCTTCGACATCGCAATTGAAGTCTCATACAATAGTCCATACTGGGGAGAAGCCATTTTCCTGTAAAATATGTGAAAGTGGTTTCAGAAGTTCTTTTAGCTTAAAACTCCACATGAGAAGACGCCACAAATGTTAAACATCATGCAACTCTTGTGAGGACATGTTCTGAGCAATTGTTAAGCTAAAAAGGCATTGAAGGATTCTTTTAGAACGGAACATGAAAGTTGGATTTGAGAACAAAATTATTTTCAGTATTCTCTTCCTCCAACAGGCTTACCATCCTGCCGAAACCCGACTGGATGAGCGTTCACTCGCTAAATGAATATTTGTTGTTAAAGAATTTCCCAATTAAACAAGATTGCAATATCTTATTGAGATAGTAACGTTTTTTAGTGCTCATTTAGGGTGTCACTGCCTTATCCTGGTTGAGGAGTGTAAGATCAGAGGTCTAAGCAGATAGTTTCAACCAGGCAGACACAGGTCTGATAAGGATGAGAGTTAGAGACACACCAATAACTTTTCAACACTCACGCTTTGTTTGTTATGTTTACGTTATTGTTATGAGACACATTGCATGTGATTGGATCTTGTGTTGCGGGAGGAGGACCTGCTCCCCCTCGACGCCATTTTAGTGCCAATAGAAATCTTTTCTTCTATATGCAACAACAGTGGAATTTCCGGCCTGTGGGCCGATAGAGCTGCTCCTGCCTTTGCATACGCAGCGCTGTTACTTGTTATCTGAGAAATAAATCTACCAGAACGAGAGAAGTTGTTTGTCTGAATTCTTCCAGATTCCTTTGTGTAACTTGCTGTTTGTGACATGTTTTTGTGGAATTTACTGTAATCCACTTAAATCTTTGAAAAGTCTTCGTGGCACTTCGTGTGAACATATCCTGCAAATCCTGTTTGTGTGTTTTTATACAGTGCAGGTCCATGAAAATTTGGATATTGACAAATTTTTCATTATTTTCGCTCTGTACACCACAACAACGGAGTTGAAATGAAAAAAGTCTAGGTGAAAACATGAGGCTGCAGGATTAATCTTAGCCTTGCTCTTAGCCTGGTCCGGAGCAGGCTAGCTTCAAATAATAAATCACCATGGTTACTTGGCCGGGTGATTCTTTATGTTTTGAACATAACAGTAGCCCTTAGTTATTTAATATTATGATGACAATTATAAATATATTGGCTCCTTGCTATATATACTTTAAGTGGCGGAATGCATCTATTCAAGTTGGTTGCGACCCGCCAATCAAGTTTATAGAAAAAGAACAAGATGATCTGCAACATTAGTGGCAAGCGGAACCTTAAACTGACTAGTGTTTTCAGTCGGAACTTTAGTGTGGCACCTAGCCGTTGCTCGTTGTCGTGGACGTGCAGGTAATTATTTCACGGGTTACCAAGCAACAATGTCTTCAGTTGAATGTTTGAGAGAGTTTGTCAACCAGCGACTATCTGCTGCTGCTGAAGAAATATTCGGAGTTTTTAAAAGAACTGTCGTCGAGTATCAGGAAGAGATCGAGCGGCAGCGCGGAATGTTGGATGTTATTTGGAAACCCGAAGTGAGGTTACACAGGATAGGTGAGTACAACTTTGTGAGGAACATCCGTGATCTAAAGAAACAACAACGATACATTATTTAAGATTTTCCAATAAATGTGTTCTTTAACGGTACATATATTAAGGGTAGATTGAATCTATAATTCTGATTTGCTGAGAGTGAGTCACGGGGTGTTCTTTATTGATCGTTAATGTACTGGAACTCTTTACATTGACCTAAGCGTTCCATATCAGTGCGCATTTAAAAGTAATAGTTATTAGATTTTACGTGACCGGTGGTTGGCGTTTCAGTTTTTAGCTTTGTGATGAGCGCTGAAAATAGGGCACCTCTTTGCTAAAGAGGACATTTAGGAGCACGTCATGAGCGATGTGAATGAATGAGATGGTGCGACATCGAGCAAGGAGACCTGGGATGTTTTCAGACCAATCACGAATAAATGTCGATCTTCTAGCTAATCGCCAACACACTGCAAACACACGCGATGTTGCTGTCAGCCACACGTACAGGAACTATTTTCTCTAGGCTACTGAAACGCGACACGTCGTATTACACAAAGGTACTCAAGACTTTAGTTATTGTGATTAATGTTACAGTTCAGCTGTTTACCTAACAACACCCTTGAACTGTAACATTATTGATGATGAAGTTCACCCTTGAGTACTGCATTGCTTAATAATAGAACAGTAGGACACATGATGTTTTTTGTATTTATTTTATTCTTTGTCCCTCCAGAGCTCCCACAGTCACGTGTCTGTAAGCAGGAGGAGGTTCTCTCTGACCAGCAGCTGTGTCTCCAGGAGAGGAACCCCAGTGTGGACCAAGAGGACCCAGATCCTCCACAGATTAAAGAGGAACAGGAGGAACTCTGCAGCAGTCAGGAGGGAGAGCAGCTTGAACCGAAGCAGGAGGCCGACACCTTTACGTTGACTCCGACTTGTGAGGAAACTGATCACAGTGATGATCAACTTCTGGATTGGTCTACTCACCAAACTCCAAGTGTGTTGCAGAATACATCTAGAAGCTACATTTCAGTTAAAAGGGCAGCTGTAGTTGAACCAAACAATGACCACGAGCTTCTCTCCCACAACTCCCATGAATCTGATAGCCAAGGTCAGGAAGGAGCAAAACTTAGTTTAACATCAAACAAGGAGCCAGCTCCTTCAGGTGAGAAGCCATTTTTGTGCAAAAAATGTGGGAAGTATTTTCAACATAATAGAAGTTTGTTGACCCACATGAGGATAGTCCACAGTGTGGATCAACCATATGTGTGTAACACCTGTGGGAAAAGATTCATTCATGAATCAGTATTCCAGATGCATAAAAGAGTCCACCGTGATAAGAAACCATTTTCTTGCAAAACATGTGGAAAAGATTTTAAATTTAGTAGTGGCTTAAAAGTACACATGCAATTCCACAGTGGGGAAAGGCCGCATTCTTGTGTCACGTGTGGAAAGACATTCATTCTGAAATCACATTTGAAGTTTCATACAAGAATTCATAGTGGGGTAAGGCCGTATTCTTGCATCACCTGTGGGAAAACATTCACTCAGACATCACATTTGAAGTCTCATATAAGAATTCATAGTGGGGAGAAGCCATATTCTTGCATCACCTGTGGGAAAACATTCACTCATGCATCAAGTTTGAAGAAACACACCAGAATCCATACTGGGGAGAAGCCTTATTCTTGCATCACCTGTGGGAAAACATTCCTTCGGCCAGAATATTTGAAGTCTCACATAAGAGTCCATAGTGGGGAGAAACCATATTCCTGCATCACCTGTGGGAAAACATTCACTTGGCCAGAAAGTTTGAAGTCTCACACAACAATCCATACTGGGGAGAAGCCACATTCTTGCATCACTTGTGGCAAAACATTCACTAATGCATCACATTTGAAGTCTCACACAAGAATCCATACTGGGGAGAAGCCATATTCCTGCATCACCTGTGGCAAAACATTCGCTCGGCCAGAACATTTGAAGTCTCACACAAGAATCCATACTGGGGAGAAACCATATTCCTGCGTCACCTGTGGCAAAACATTCGCTCAGACAGACCATTTGAAGTCTCACACAAGAATTCATACTGGGGAGAAACCATATTCCTGCGTCACCTGTGGCAAAAGATTCACTCAGATAGGAAATTTGAAGTCTCACACAAGAATTCATACTGGGGAGAAGCCTTAATCCTGTATAATATGTTAAAGATGTTTCAGAAGTTCTGGTATCTTAATTGTCCATGTGAGAAAAATCCACAAGCATGAAACGTCGTAGATGCAACTCCAGTGATGAAATATTCTTAGTAACTGTTAAGCTTAGAAAGGCGTTGAAGCAAAAAGTATTTTCAGTCATTTCTTCCTCCAACAGGCATAACCGAACATAATTGCAGTCTGTCCATCCCGGGAGAGGGATCCCTCCTCTAATGTTCTCCAAAAAGTCTCTTCCCTTTTTTCCCCATTGAAGGGTTTTTTCATTTTTTGGGGAGTTTTTCCTGAGCCGATGTGTTGCATGTGTACAGACTGTAAAGCCCTTTCAGGCAAATTTGTGATTTTGGGCTATACAAAATAAAATGAATTGAATTGAATAACCATCGCGCCAAAACCCGACTGGATGCGCGTTCACTCATTAAATGAATAGTTGTAGTTAAATAATTTCCCAATAAAACAAGATTGCAGTATCTTATTTAGACAGTACTGATAATCAAATATTTTAGTGCTCATTTAGGGAGTCACTGTCTTATCCTGGTTGAGGAGTGCAAGGTCAGAGGGCAAAACAGAAATTTTCAACCAGGCAGAAACAGATCTTTTCAACACTTGTGCTTTGTTTGTTATGTTCACATTATTGAGACACATTGCATGTGATTGAATCTCGTGTTGTTTTAGGCCAATAGAAATCTTTTCTTCTATATCCAACAACAAGTTCAAAACGTAATGTTCTTCCTGATGTCATTCAGTGGTTTTTCCAGCCTGTGGGCCGACAGAACTGCTCCTGCCTTTGCAGACGCAGCGCTGATACTTGTGATCTGACAAATAAATCTACCAAAACGAGAGAAGTTGTTTGACTGAATTCTTCCAGATCTCACCAACCGGGCTTCCAATTTTGTTCACTTCTTTTAGTGTTCATTCAGCCACACAATAGAGTATTGTTGTATTTTCCTGTTTTTCTTCTTTTATGTAACTTGCTGTTTACGAAATGTTTTTGTGGAATTTTCTGTCATCCACTTAAATCTTTGAAAAGTCTTCGTGAACATATCCTGCAAACGTTTAACCGGTTTGATGTGTGTTATAAAGCCAGAAATCTGGGGGTTATTATGGATTCAGATTTACACTTAGAGAGTAACATCAAATCAGTAACAAAATCGGCTTACTGTCACCTAAAAAATGTAGCACGACTTAGAGGGCTCATGTCAGCTCAAGACTTAGAAACACTTGTACATGCCTTTGTAACTAGTAGGCTAGACTATTGTTATGGTCTCCTTGCAGGTCTTCCAAAAAAAACTGTCAGGCAGCTCCAGCTTGTTCAGAACGCTGCTGCTAGAGTGCTAACAAAGACCAAGAAATGTGAGCACATTACACCAATTCTTAAATCCTTACATTGGCTCCCAGTATGTAAGAGAATTATTTTCAAAATCCTACTGCTCACATATAAATCACTACATGGTTTAGGGCCAAAGTATATCACTGATATGCTTCCACTACATAAGCCTTTACGATCACTAAGATCTTCTGACACCAATCTGTTAGTGATTTCCAGAGTAAATACAAATCATGGGAAAACATCATTTAGTTACTATGCAACAAACAGCTGGAATAAACTTCCTGAAGATTTAAGACTCGCCCCAACTCTGACCACGTTTAAAACAAGACTGAAAACTTTTATGTTCACCTTCGCCTTCTGCTAAATTTGACCCACATTGCCCTTTTAACCCTTAATTAAACAATTTTAATAAGATTTTAATCTCTCACTCTGCACTGCAACTTTTAATTATTTTTATATTTACAATTTTATTTGCTGTTTCTTAATTGTCTTTTAATTCTTGCATTTTATTTGACTTTATTGTATGACACGTTATGATGTGAAGCACTTTGAGTCTGCCTCGTGTATGAAAAGTGCTATACAAATAAACTTGCCTTTTTATTTTCTGAAATGTATATACATCAGAATGTATATATGTCAGAATATTAAGATTGAGATTCTGACAGACTGGACATACATGTATAAAATGTAAAGTTATATACGAAACAATTCAGTTTCTGCAGCTTGAAACCTGCAGCTTTAATTCAAGCGGAACCTTAAAGTGACTGAGGTCTCCAGTCGGAAATTTATAGTGTGACACCCAGCCGTTGCTCGGTGCCGTGGACGTGCACGTTATTATTCCATCGTTTACCAAGCAACAATGTCTTCAGTTGAGTGTTTGAGAGAGTTTGTCAACCAGCGACTATCTGCTGCTGCTGAAGAAATATTCGGAGTTTTTAAAAGAACCATCGTCGAGTATCAGGAAGAGATCGAGCGGCAGCGCAGAATGTTGGATGTTATTTGGAAACCCGAAGTGAGGTTACACAGGATAGGTGAGTACAACTTTGTGAGGAACATCCGTGATCTAAAGCAACAAAGACGAGACAAGATATTCCAGCAAATGCTTTTCCTTTATTAATTTAAAAGTAGGAAACATGACGGTTGTAGTTTATTCACACTCGCTGTGTTTATTCACTCAGACGTTTGTTTTTCTATTTCTTTTGTCCCTCCAGAGCTCCCACAGTCACGTGTCTGTAAGCAGGAGGAGGTTCTCTCTGACCAGCAGCTGTGTCTCCAGGAGAGGAACCCCAGTGTGGACCAAGAGGACCCAGATCCTCCACAGATTAAAGAGGAACAGGAGGAACTCTGCAGCAGTCAGGAGGGAGAGCAGCTTGAACCGAAGCAGGAGGCCGACACCTTTACGTTGACTCCGACTTGTGAGGAAACTGATCACAGTGATGATGAGACTCCGTTTTTGAATCCTGACAAAAGTCAGAGTGAATCAGAGGCAGAGCCTCCAGCTAGCACGTGTACCAGCTCGTTAGATGAGGAAATGGACTGTGAGCGTTTTGTGGGACCAGAACCAAACATCTCTCATGAATCTGATAGCAAAGATCAGAAAGGAGTAAAACGTAGTTTAACATCAACCAAGGAGTCACAGCAGCAGATTCTGGCTCCTCCAGGTGAGAAGACATTTTTGTGCAAAACATTTGGAAAATATTTCAATCAAAACAAAACTTTGTTGGCCCATGTGAAAAGATTCCACAGTGTTGATCAACCATATGCATGCATCACCTGTGGGAAAACATTCCCTCGGCCAGAATATTTGAAGTCTCACACAAGAATTCATACTGGGGAGAAGCCTTAATCCTGTATAATATCTGAAAGATGTTTCAGAAGTTCTGGTATCTTAATTGTCCATGTGAGAAAAATCCACAAGGATGAAACTTCGTAGATGCAACTCCTGTGAGGAAATATTCTGAGTTTATTCACACTCGTTGTGTTTTTTCGCCCAAACGTTCGTGTTTCTATTTCTTTTTTCCCTCCAGAGCTCCCACAGTCACGTGTCTGTAAGCAGGAGGAGGTTCTCTCTGACCAGCAGCTGTGTCTCCAGGAGAGGAACCCCAGTGTGGACCAAGAGGACCCAGATCCTCCACAGATTAAAGAGGAACAGGAGGAACTCTGCAGCAGTCAGGAGGGAGAGCAGCTTGAACCGATGCAGGAGGCCGACACCTTTACGTTGACTCCGACTTGTGAGGAAACTGATCACCGTGATGATAAACCTCTGGATTGGTCTACTCACCAAACTCCAAGTGTGTTGCAGAATACATCTAGAAGCTACATTTCATTTAAAAGGGCAGCTGTAGTTGAACCAAACAATGACCACAAGCTTCTCTCCCACAACTCCCATGAGTCTGATAGCCAAGGTCAGGAAGGAGTAAAACTTAGTTTAACATCAAACAAGGAACCAGCTCCTTCAGGTGAGAAGCCATTTTTGTGCAAAACATGTGGAAAAGATTTTAAATTTAGTAGTGGCTTAAACGTACACATGCAAATCCACAGTGGGGAAAGGCCGCATTCTTCTGTCACGTGTGGAAAAACATTCATTCTGAATTCACATTTGAAGTTTCATACAAGAATTCATAGTGGGGAGAAGCCATATTCCTGCATCACCTGTGGGAAAACATTCACTCATGCATCAGGTTTGAAGTCTCACACAAGAGTCCATACTGGGGAGAAGCCATATTCCTGCATTACCTGTGGCAAAACATTCACTCAGCCAGAACATTTGAAGTCTCACACAAGAATTCATACTGGGGAGAAGCCATATTCCTGCATTACCTGTGGGAAAAGATTCACTCGCACAACAAGTTTGAAGTCTCACACAAGAATCCATACTGGGGAGAAGCCACATTCCTGCAGCACCTGTGGGAAAACATTCACTCATGCATCAAGTTTGTATAGTCACACAAGAGTCCATACTGGGGAGAAGCCATATTCCTGCATTACCTGTGGGAAAAGATTCACTCGCACAACAAGTTTGAAGTCTCACACAAGAGTCCATACTGGGGAGAAACCACATTCTTGCATCACCTGTGGCAAAACATTCCCTCGGAGAGAACTACTTAGGTTTCACACAAGAATCCACACGGGGGAAAGGCCGTATTCTTGCATCACCTGTGGGAAAACATTCACTCAGACATCACATCTGAAGTCTCATATAAGAATTCATAGTGGGGAAAGGCCATATTCCTGCATCACCTGTGGGAAAACATTCAATCGGTCACAACATTTGAAAAGTCACACACAAATCCATACTGGGGAGAAGCCATAATCCTGCATTACCTGTGGGAAAAGATTCACTCGCACAACAAGTTTGAAGTCTCACACAAGAATCCATACTGGGGAGAAACCACATTCTTGCATCACCTGTGGGAAAACCTTCTCACGGACATCAAATTTGACGTCTCACACAAGAGTCCATACGGGGGAGAAGCCATATTCCTGTAAAATATGTAACAGCGGTTTTAGAAGTTCTAGTAACTTAAATGTCCACATGAGAAGAAGCCACTAGGATGAAACGTCATAGACGCCACTCCCGTGAGTTTTATTCTGAGCAATGTTCAAGATTAGAAAGGCGTTGATGATTTCTCTTAGGGTGGAAAACGAATGCTGCATTTGAGAGAAAAGTATGTTTAGAAATCTCTTCTGACAAGCATAACCATCTAGCCGAATCCAGACTCAATGAGCGTTGACACATCAATTAAACTTAGATCACAGATCAAAAAAAGATGTTCAGTACTGTTTTTTTTCCCAACTAAGACCAATCTCAAAAAATTAAACCCATGCTGTCATACTCAGACCTGGAAGAAGTCATTCATATTCCTGACTGGACTACTGCAACTCCCTCCATTTCGGCATGAACCAGAAATCCATCTCCCTCTTCCATCTAGTCCACAATGCAGCAGTGTGACTGGTTGTAACCGACGGCATCACATTACTCCAGTTCTGGCCTGTCTCCTCTGGCTCCTCGTTTGTTTTGAAATCGACTTTTAATATCTTATTGATCACCTTTTATAGCACGTCTGGGTTTGGCCCCCAGCTACATTGTTGAAATGCTCGCAGCCTTAGATCCTCCAGTCTGGCCGTTCCAAAAGCGAGGCTTAAATCACAGGGTGACCGTGCTTTTGCCATTAGAGACTCTTGACTTTGGAGCGACATACCTGAGAGGATAAGGCTCGCAGAATCAAGGCCTTCTATTAAACCACTCCTTAAAACCCATTTCTATAGAACTGCCTTTAATTGATTTGGGCCTTTTATGCCTTTTTATGAAGTTGTACGGTTCTGTTCATTTAGTTTAACGTGTATATTTAGGGCTAAAATGTAAAAACCCTGGGTTAAAAATGCAATGTAAGCCGCTTGTATTGTATGACATGTATTGTAGTATGTGTATATACGCATGTATTTTTTTGGTCTTCCGTGATTGTTGCTCTTGTGGTCATTGTCCATATGGCATGACCTCTCTTGCCTTCTGTATTTTCTGAAATGCTTACTTGTATTAAAGTTATGTATAACTATGTTTGCTTCGCTGTAAAGCACACTGTTTATTGAATAAATCCTCATTAGCAATATCCCACTGGGTAAGGACTATAAACCAAGCATACGCAGATGAAATAATACTTTTATTCAAGAGTATTAAATACTTCTACGATACTTTTATTTCAAAGTAGCTTGAAATTCTATTGCATGGTTAGAGTGGAAAAAAATAACTAAACATTATTTTCATGGGAAACGATGTTAAAAGCTCAACCACTCATGTGGGTTTATGTTCGCTGCATTTGTTTGTTGTCTCGTGTTTTCTGGTTCTCATCTCCAGCAGAACACCAACTAACAAGACAGCTGCTCCTCAAACTCACTTCGCCAACATCTGGATTCATATCTCCCGTCCGATACTTCAGCTTGCTTTATCACAACAGCGCATTGTCGAGCTCCCCTGACCCGTCCAGTCCTCTCTCCTCAGTGGACATCGGACTCAGCCAAGTGATATTCCAACTCAGTCTTCGTGTCCTCTGAGCTGCTTTGCTCGGTGGCCAGCACTGTCTCAACAGGAAAAGATAAATAAATAGTGTCTTTCAGTTTCTTTGGGGAGGGCGAGTCGCCTGCACAGAAAGAAGGATCTGCCATTTTAAAAGTCACTGAGCGCATGTTGTGTGTTCTCCGCTTGGTGTTCTTTTTCTTCTCTTGTTTGTAGGCAGCGTTCATATTGGCCATCACCTGGAAGTGGAAGAAACACGTTCAAGTCTGTTGTTGAATGACCGATGGGTAATGCCAGATAACGTTGTATCATTGTTGTGCCATTTAATAAACTGACTTAGCTAATGGAAAGAAAGAAAGGCAGTATACTTTAGTTGAAAAAAAAAGAAGAAAGTATCCCCGACGCAGCAGTGAGAATCATCATTGCTGATATTTTGGTCGAAACCCACAAAGCAGTGGATGAAGTGCATGTGTACATCTGACCAACAGACAAAGAACAAGCTACACCGCCAACATCCATCGTAATAGAGCAAGACTGAACAATTACCAGCTGCTTCACCGAGTTCTGCTGCTCCTGCATTATCGTCATAAATGCCGAGGCCTTCTCCTTTGTGGAATGCGTGTCCTGCTCCTGCTCGTCGTAATTGAGCAGACTCGAGGTATTCTAGAGCAACGGAAGTCAAATCAGTGAGCAGAAAGAAACTCGAGTTGCACGCATTCATCCATTTGACAATGCAGTCCTAACCTCGTCGGGTAAATTCGCTTTCCTGTTGAACATGAGCGAGTAAGGGCTGAACTTGGTCGTTGGGTTGGCGGACGTCCTGAAGAGGAACAGCACGGGGTCCAGGAAGTCGTCCCATTCCGCCTGCTTCTCGGTTACCATCTGCAGGATGGCCTCCTTCAGCAAAGGACTCGTGCAGTCGTGCAAGGGGTTGAGCTGAGGTTGATCCAGTGGAGACACCTTCTGCACGATGCTCCACCTGTCGCACAGCAGCTTTGTCACCTGCGAATCACCAACACAGGAACTGGTCCACAACAGCGTAACGAGATTTCATTTCATTTAACTGACTCTGTGACTCAGAATCTCACCTCATCACAGAAGTCAACGTTCTGTGTGCACACTATTGTTTTGGGGGCACCAAACCTGATTAAACAGGGATCAGAAGAAGCTATATTTAAGGTTTTTAAAAAAAGCAATGAATCAGCAGATTAGAATTTGATCAATAAAAAACTATAAACATGATTATATAAAATGCTTACCTGTATATGCATTTGGAAATACATTTAGCAACAGAGAGAGCATCTGTCTTTTGGACTGGAAAAGCTTCCGGCCATTTACTAAAATAATCAATGAGGAGTGTAACACTGGTGTTGCCTTGCTGTGTCTCTGGGAAAGGCCCTGGAAATGACAGACACAACAGGCGGCGGGTCTCAAAGTGTGGGAAAAAATGGAACAACAACAACAAAAAATGGGATCAAATGAAATGAGGCGCAAACCTGTCATGTCAATCCCAACGATATCCCAAGGGGCGTCCACTTTAATGGGCCGAACGGTCCTGGCCAGGTTTTTGTTCCTCTCTGTGTGCTGACAGGTCTCACACACTTTTATCTGAAAAAACAGCGAAAGGTTGAACATTATTGTCGCCGCGTCCCTTTTGACAGTCAACAAACCAGTGTTTGGTGCACGCACCCAGTCCACCACGTCCTTGATGATCCCCAGCCAGTAGTACTTGCTCTGGATCCTGTGGACAGTCTTCTTCTGGCCCAGGTGGTGGCCGACGTCATTGAAGTGGCAGTCGAGGAACACCTGCCTCTTTCGCTCCGCCTCTATCACCACCTCCCTCTTCTCTTCTTTCTTGGGTCCCACGTAGTACAGCTTGCCCTCTCGGATGTAGAAAAGAGTGAAAAGTTGGACGTGATGTGAAACCCTTTGGAACTTTATACTTGTGGGGAACAGGGAACGTCCCACCACAATTAAGTTTAAAAAAAAAGGTAAAAGTACTTCATTTTGTCTTGTCTATCTTGATGGTAGAAATACAGATGCATATATATCATTTACATGGCAGACACTTGATAAGAGGAACAGCGATGTGTTGGCACTTCTTAAAAATATGAGTCAGTGCACGTTGATTGGAGCTACAGGATAACAATGTCAAGTGATATTTTAAGGTTTCAAAATAAACCTTACCATCAATTACAAATTTCTGGGCGTATCGTTTAAGATTCTTCTTTCGTAACGGATTCATCGTCTGAGGGAAGCAGCCTTTGGCCACAAAAGTGTAAATGTCACCGAGTTTATTGGAGCTGGATTCAACCACCTCTTCCTCAACCACTTGCAACGACTCCACGCTTAACATTTCCGCGTAGACTTTAATAAGTAGTACAATAGACACCTTTTGTGTTCACGATAAGCGAAAATATGCTTTACCAGCTCCTCCAAAAGAAGGTAAATGAAAAATAGTCCACAATAAAATCACTCGGGATTTAGCTGCAAAGCTTGTGTTGTTTCCTTTCTCTTCTTCTACGTTTGCGTTGAGGTCTTTTGTATCCATCGTTTTTTAATTAGCGCCACCTACGGTCAACTATGGCTACTTCATGCCAGCCGTTTGAAAAAATGGGTACAAATCATTGGGACCTTTGTCTTGTTTTTAAGTAACATGGTGAGTGTATTTCAATAGGTCCCCAACTTATGAATGATGTCAACCTGACAGTAATGGCCAGAAATTGGAGTGTGGATTTCTTTGAACAGCGCGTGTCTGCCATCTCGCGGCCAGAGTTTGTAACTACATATACCCAATTTGGCATTACTAATAATCATAATTATAAAAGGAATATCGGTGTGAGTAAAATTGAAATATTATGTGAATGGACACTATTTTTGTTGAGCTGAAAAAATAGTTATCAATTTTGGATTTTTCTTATTATAATTATTGAACTTTGAACCGGAAGTGATATACGCCTTTTCCTGCAACTATAGTTTACAATCAGAAATAGCCACACTAGCTTGTTAAACAGCCTCGATGGTACCAATACTTGGATTATACGCCTGTGTATTACCAAGGCGTAATGACGAACGAGGATGGCGGGAGTCGCCGGTTTTACACCTGTAACTGTTTCACCACTGATAACATTTACCTGGACGACTACAAACTTCATGTCCGATTTGTGTGCGAGCGGCAGTTCAGACTGGACCACCAACCGGTGAGTGTCACACAATAACATCAGGAGGGACATTTGGGGTTTGTAAAAGTCATTTTGACACGTGTGTATTGTCCGTTTAATTGTTGCCACGCAGCTTCTTCGACAGCGAGGCTGCGTGACGGAACAACAGTTCGAGGACGTGCTCCACAAGGTGATGCTCGCTATAAACCTTTTTTTGTTTGTTTGTTTGTTTTGTTATTTTATCACTTTGTAAGTAACTTTTCAGACTGAAAATGCTCTTGAAACTGCATAATAGTTTTCATCTCGTTTCAAGTAAGATATCAGGACGTATTGAAGATTTAAAAAAAACCCAATACATATTGTTTGTGGTTACCTGCCTTAACTGTATGACTACTGCATTTAGATTTCACAGGAAGTGGACAGGCGGAGGCGTCTCGGTGTGACTTCTGCTGAGCGGGCCCTTTCTATTAAAGACACGTATCAGCCCCTTCGTCCTCACGTCTACCATCTGCAGGTACTTTTTCTGCATCAGCCGCTGCCAACAGCCCCAATAACAATGTGTTAACAAACGCCTGGCTGAGACACACTTGCACACCTCTCCTCAGGAGTCCTTCCTCGCACCGAAGTTTAAGCAAATCGTTGAGTATTGTCGAGGCCGCGACGTGAGCGAAGAAGGTCTCGGAGACTTATTGAAGGAAGAGGCCGGTAAGCTGGAAAAATGCTTTCAGTTTCTCTCAGTGGTGGATGAAAAGTAGCAGCTCATGTTAAATGCTAAATATTGATCCTTGGTGTCCTGTCTTTTTTCTTTTTCAAGTATGTAATGATTATCTCACTTCACATCAGTTTCAACAAGCAAAATTCATGGTGCACACATGCATATTTTTCCTTTACACCAAAAATGATGATTTAAAAAAAATCATAACACCTCATGTGAACTGTAACCTTTGACCCGTAGCTAAGGTACTTTTGCAGACACTCCCATCTTTCTCTTGAAGCTGCAAGGGTTTATCGCTTCCCGGTGTTTGAGAAAAGCTTCTGTGAGGACCTGGTGGAGGAGTTGGAGCACTTTGAGCATTCCTCCGCCCCTAAAGGAAGACCCAACACCATGAACCATTATGGGGTAACGTATGTGTTCATTCCGACTGATACCCCTTAAGGCACCATTTCACCTCGCTCAATCCTTCACATTTCATCCTTAGTATACCATGACATTTGGATCTTTGGCCTATCGTGGTCCCTCATCCATGAAATACATGTAGGACTCTGAATATGAGAGGTGTTTTCCATGCAGGTACATGCAGGAACCTTTCTAAATAAGTCAGGTAAATTCAAGGACTGATCATTATTAATTTTTTATTTTTTTGCCAAGATGGAGGCTTGCAGCAGAATCCATAAAATGGGAAGAAAGACAATGAACCCATGAAAGAGGTCCAACTTAAATATGTATAGTCCTAAAAGAAGATCAGGGAATAAAACACGAGTGATACGCTCCATTACTCATGATATTCATCCATTTTCTCTTCCAGATCCTCCTGAATGAACTAGGTTTTGACGAGGGCTTCATCACACCCCTGCGTGAGCGCTACCTGCAGCCGCTCTCCTCCCTTCTGTACCCCGACTGTGGAGGACGCTGTCTGGACAGCCACAAGGCCTTTGTCGTTAAATATGACATGAATGAAGACCTGGACCTGAGCTACCATTACGACAATGCAGAGGTCACCCTGAATGTTTCCCTGGGCAAGGACTTCACGGAGGGCAACCTTTATTTTGGTGATATGAGACAGGTAAACGTATACTTATTATAAGCTAAATGGCATGTAATAAAAATGCAAAATAGGTGTAATACCACGCTAATGATAACTAATACAACTACTTTTATTATTAGCATACATGTATTTTTTTTAAAATACCAATGAGATAACCATCCCTTACACAGACTAGGTTATTGGCACTAAAGCTCTAAATGCAAGGGAGAAAAACATCTGATCTAAATGGTTTTCTCTACATTTTCTAAGACTTTATAACGGGACGAACTTTCAAAGTTTGTTTAAAAAATAATCTGGGAAACCGTTCTAACTCTAAACATTAGTAACTTAATGTTATGCCACGTTCAATTAGAAATCACCTGGGACAAAACAAATTACTTTTGGTTTGTTTCAGCCTCTTGTGGACAAAATGAGTATTACAACAACAACTTTTTTTTCTTTTCCTGTTTTGATATTTTTGAAACCAAACAGCTAAAATTGTGTCTTAAGTCAGTGGCTGTATCCTCCTGCAGGTGCCTTTAAGTGAGATGGAGTGTTCAGAGGTTCAACACAAGGTGACCGAGGGCCTCCTCCACCGGGGCCAACACATGCACGGGGCCCTGCCCATCTCCTCCGGCCAGCGCTGGAACCTCATCGTCTGGATGAGGGCTTCACAGGAACGCAACAAGCTGTGCCCCATGTGCAACGGGAGGCCGGCGCTGGTGGAAGGGGAGGGCTTCGCCGACGGGTTTACCGAGCCATCGGGCGCTCCGGTGAACTCTTTGTGTGTGTTGACGTGACGCTACTGGACTACAGGATTTGAAATAAGCCCCTTTTTAATTTCGGTCTGTTTATGTCTAATGCTTTTTTTTTTTAATTGTCTGTTGTGATGGAGTAAATGAAAATGGCCTTAATTTTAATGATACATTTTGACTGTATTCCAAATTGGAATAATATTAATATTTATTATTTGTACTATTGATAATGGTACTGGTGAACCCTCCCTTGTTTACAGTTTGATTGTACAACCTAATTGGGCTTCAGAATACATAATTGGGGATACACAACTCTGAATTGCCCTCTTTCTTTACCCAACACGCACATTCTGTACATGAGGCCAGGGATTGTTGAAGCATTCAGACTTCTTCAACAAGTCCCGGTTTTGACCACAGTGCTCCACTGCTCCGTTTCTCACAAAACTGAAAAGAAGCCTTTTAGAATGACGGTTTGCACTCAGAGACTTGCATAAAAGACCCAAATATCTACGTAACACAATCCGCCTTCATCTTATCCATCTTCTACCGAGGCCATAAACCTCGGTAGAAGATGGATAGGATGAAGATTTAGAAGTTGTGGGTTGGTCACATGATCCGGCCAATGCCCCCATCTACTTAATTAGGTTAATTTCAGCAGAAGAACTCCAGGACCCAACATCGATAATATAAAACAAGTCACTGTGTTCAACACAAGACAAACCACATGCTTTGGAGTAAGTGTATTTTAATTACATAAATGATGTCCGTCAATTTCTTTTGCCTATTGACATAAGCATGAAGAGTTGTGGTGGAAGTTAATTGTGTTCGCATACAGAGTCTTTGAGAATAAAAACAAAAGTATTTTACACCCATTTGCTACTTCATTCCTAATGAAACGATCCTTTTCAACAACATCAGGAGTTTTTGGTTGTTTCTTTTTGTTCCAGGGTTAATGTGCTAATATGCAGTGTTGAATGGGGGGGGGGGGCAGGGAAAGGATAGATGGTTCTCTGGGTTCAGAGGCACGCAACAGCACAATCAAATAAATACCCAAACACAAATATGCTACTATATGTTAAAAGACCGATTTACGACCTCATGGTAGAAAGATCTGTTACTAAAATGGAGCTTGTTTCAACATTTCCTGCCTCCAAGTAAAACCCTGCACACACACACTGATCTGAAATGATAGTACAATTAATTCCGACACTTAGTTTGAATTTGAAGTAACCACATAAATAGCACAATATCAACATATAGCCAATATGTATAATTATATTCCTATATAGCGCAAACAAATAAATATGTACTCTGTTATTACGGCCATTTACATTATACAAATAAACAAATATATTTAATATATTATTCAAAGCAAAATCAGTCAAAGCTGCACCAAGTTAAAAGCAGAGGCCTCAGTGGTCGGGTCGGCCCCACTTCAGTCGGTCCGCTCAGGGGTCAGTTTGCTCGGGGCGCTGTCCGCGGGTCGGCGGGTCGGCGCCGGGGGCCGCGTTCGAGCAGTCGGCCCCTTGCACTTCGTGTCGCGCGCTGTTCTGTCAACCAAGACGTCGAGTCTGAGCCTCATAACGTGGTCTCGCTGCTAACGTCCCGAGGGCGGTGGCGGTCGCTGTCCGAGTCGTAGTCCGACTCCATCTCGATTTTGACCTGGGGCACGGGGCAGGACATTCCTCGGCCCATGGGCACGGACGGAGACGACGGGCAGGAGATCTTCAGGTGGAGGGTGATGCTGAGGAAGGGCAAGCGCCGGTTACCACCACACGAAACCCACAGACAAGATCAACGGGACGCTGAGGGAGGGGACAGGGGTCGGGGGGGGGGCCCTTCGGACTCCCTCCGCAGCAGCTCATGTGAGTGATAAGGAAAGGATTCGTATGGTGAGCATAGGAATCGGCCCCTTTTTGCAAAACCTGCACCCAAGAGAGACGCGTTTAATATTGCAAAGGAGCAAAGATCAAAGCTTTCAGGAGACCATTTCTTCTCTGTGCCACAAAACTTTAAGTTTAAATTCTGATGGCAAAAGCAAATGAATGGAGCCACATATCGACGTGCCCATGTAATGTATCTGGGGATCAAAGAAACATGTGACCTAAAGTATCTTGACTAAGTGACTAGTAAATGACCAAATCCTGCTTAAAAAACCCAAAGAATCAAAGAACTTTAATAATTCACAAGACAAAACACTTTGAAGTGTCCCTTTATGCATATTTGTATTCAACCTAATACTGTGACACTGTTTAGGTCAGTACATGTTGTAACGTTTTGCTTTTTTCAACAAAGTACGGATCGCAGAACCTCATTTGAAGGCGTCGTCTTTAACGGTTTAAAACAGATGGATTTGTAAGGTTAGGTGGTAGAAATGCATTCGAGGCAGTTTTTAAAAGCATTAAAGATAATCACATAGTTATATTTCTCTTCATCTTAATCCACAGATGACAACATTTGGCAAAACAAGTTCATATAATCAATAATAAATTACGTATTCAATTCCAAACCATGCCTCTTCAAAGCAATGCAGACATGAAGTACAGTTTAGAAATTCTGTATCTTCCAAAATGGGGAGAAAAAAAATGGTCTATGGTCAAAGTGAGAAAAAGTTACCAGTTCAGAGCGTAAACGTCAGGCCACATTTCACATCTGAACGTGAGCATCGTGGACTGATTCGCTAAAGTGATTCATCACATGAAGGAAAAAGAAACAACCAAAACAATGATGCTTGTTGATTACTATGCATTTATATACAAACTAGCTTGACACGCATCCTTTCCATGTACTAGATACACAACAGGCTCAATATACCACACACTTTTTTTTTTACTCATCCATTTAAAATCCATATATATGAATCCGAACAGAGAAACCTGACCATTGGGGGCGGGACACAGAGCAAACTATGCTGCGGCTACATTCCAGGTGTTCAAAGTCACTTCAAAACTAACAACACACATCAATGAAGATCTACGGCATGCCGAGGCGTACATCGCAGCGCACGTACTGTAAGACGTTCGGCTTTGGCCAGTGACACAGGAAGAGGAGCAGCAGGAGTGCACGGCGAGTCACAGTGATCTGCATTGCCTTAAAGTGCATGGAGAGGACAACGAGGGGGAAACTGGACTATGGTAACATATGTTGGGTTGGAAATAATCTCCCTGCAATGGTACGTGCACAAGAAGTAGACAACACAGTACTCCTTCGAGCTAGTATTTGTTTTTTTTTATGGGAATAAACATGACAAATGGTATAACGCTATCCAATAATATGTCAAAACAAGGGCTTTTATGGACTATCAAGCCCGATTGTCTACCTCTGCGTTTGCTGTGATCAATATTTTAGGCTTTTTAGCCAATTCAATTAAAATGTGCCGATTTGGGCTCATTTTTAAAAGGTCAGTTCACTACAAAAAACAAAAACATTTTAAAACTTACCCGCAGTGGTATCGAAGCCAAGCAGAAAGCTTGAGTTTGAGTTGCTCATTTTTTGTTTGCTTCACGTGGATTTCTGCTGCCGCCTCTTTATAACGAAGGAGATTGGAATTCAACTTTCTCTGCAAGTCTAGTAATCCAACTTTTACTTTTTAAAGTGCCGCTTCGGTTGCACGTCTGCACCGCTACCGAGAGACACAAACCCCAGAGGCACGCATATCAAAACCCAGCCAATTAACGCCCGTAAGCAGCCGGACGTTGCCTCCACTCTCACCTCTTCCACACGTGGTGGTGAAGCATCCCTTTCATCGCGGCCATGTGCTTGTAACTCAACAGTGCTCCGGTTTCTCTTTCACTGCTTTACTGCTCACTATAAAGCAACATGTTTTGTTTCCGGCATCCACCTGCAGTCCTCATCGTCAGTCCAGACATCAGGCATCGTACGTTCACTCAACATTCTATTCCCATTGTTGACCGAGATACAACTAAAACTATATTTGCAGTGTACATTTATTTTCTTTTTGGAATTTGTGTGAACTGAACCCTTTAATCTGTGCACATTTACCGTGTATGACAAACTTTCCCCATGCACAGAGGTGTGTGTGCGAGAGTGTGTGTGTGTGTGTGTGTGTCTGTGTCAAATAGCACTGTGTGTGTCTGCGGCCTGGCAATAGGCTCCCCACTGAGACTGTGCGACATCAGGGTAGACAAGATCTTTGTAGGGGATGTGCAGTTTGAGGACACAGTACCTGCGATCCAGCTCTGAATCTGGGCTGGGTGAGTGGTTGGAGTAGGCGTGACACTTGTCCTGCGCACAAACACAGACGCACAGCAGAGAGTGTCATGACCCGTCATCACTGCAGGGGGCAGAAGAAGCTTGAGTTTCTCACCTCCTCCTCCTCCTCCTCACTGTCGTCTGGTTTGGGCTTTTTCTTCTCCTTGTCCTTTTCCTTCCCCTTCCCCTTCTTCTTATCGTCATCCTTCTTCTTCTTCTTCTTCTTATCTTTCCCAGGAAGGAGGTCATCTATCCAGGCCAGGTCGTGCTGGGAGAAGACCATGTCCAGCATCTTTCGGACAACCATCAGACCCAGTATCTGAAGGGTTCAACATGAAGATACACTGAGAGACACGCCTCATTTTAACTCCCGTCAATGGTCATCTCACACGCAAGTCATAGTCTGATGATGATTTAGCTTGATGGCATTTGTAAATATCATTAACATGAATTACTGGCGTGCTGTAGATGGTGCACTCAGATCACTTCCTCTTTTAATAGTTGGACTCTTTAGAAGTGACATGATGCCTCTCTTATGTTGATATTCATTAACATCCAAACAATCCGTTTAGAAAACGATTACATCTTCTTCCGTCGACTGGATATGTGTTTGTATCTGACCATCTCTGGAGCATCTACAAAGCATCCAGGATGCTTAATAAGAATAAGAGCTGGATTTCATGCATTTCACAGGCAGCTTTAAAAAAAAACATTGGGTTGGTTAAATGCGGCGTTTGCAAATGAGAGGATTTAATAATCGCGTACCATAACAGGGAAGATGATGGCCAAGAATGTGGATTTGAGGGTCCAGAGCACAGCCAGACAGGCCACCTGGACCAGTGTGAAGAGGTGGACCTTCCTCAGAGGGACGTGACGGAGGTACGGGAAGTCGGGCTGGTGCTTGGAGGGCATCATGTACAACTTGATCCTGTCCCAGAACTGCAGACCAACCGCAGACAAAGCAGCCAAAGGGAGGAAGAGAAACGTCGCAGATGATCATCGGCTTCAGCCGAAACTCTTCAACCCAAAATGCATCTGTAGTGTTGTTACTGTTGATATCATTTATTATAATAAGACACATGGCCATCAGAAGCATTCATGTATTCATCCCAGGGTTTGATATAGCTTCTCTAGTCCACATTTACTACATTTGGGAATTAACTAACCCCCTTCCCCCTGTGATTCTGCTGTCTCAGCTAAGTGTGAGGACACCTCGGATGCCGCCCGCCCGCCTGGCTGCTTGTTTGTTTGTTGGCTCGCTAGCTTTAATAAGCCGCTTCCCGCCCGCGGTCAGAAATACAATAAGTGAGATGTCCAGCCGCAATAACTCAATTCATCACGATAACATCAACCGGTGACATCACAGAGTACCTGGATTCCGCTGAGCGAAGCTACGCCCATGTAGAGGAAGACGCCGTACAGCACGGGCATGGGGATGTACTACAGGCAGGGAGAAGGCCAGAAAACCTGTTATTAGTCACAATTCACAGTTTTCTGCTGTAAATACATTTAGTAGTACATAGACAGGAAATATGAATGAGTAAACAACATTTCATGTAATTCTTATAATTTACTTTGAATTTAAAAAAAACTTTTTTCATTCATTCACCCAACCTCTCATGTGATGATTTCAAAATCTTTCCCTTATTCATTTGATAACGTTAAGAAATGCTGATCTAGCTGATCTAAAAAAAACCATTTTCATGAAGGCATTTGTTAAAAGTTAAGTGTTTACGTGGTTTAACACGGGATTCATTAACTATATACTTCATACCTTAAGCACCGGAGCGAGGAAGATGGAGACTCCAGTGAGGGCAAACACCAAAATGCCTGTCATTCTTTGTTCTCTGTATATCGGACATTGAGGAAATACACACAAACGACTGTCAAGTTAATTTCACATGGCTTCTATCTTGCACATATTCAATTACACAGGACTTAGCGAAGCGTGTCACTCATACTGCGATACTGCCCGCGGAGGCCCTTCGAGGGATTAAGTCACAATTTCCTTTTTTTTTTCTCATCCGGGGAACCGACCTGACGCCGAGGAACTGAGGCTGCTCTCCGGGAGCGCTCGACTCGCTCTCCATCTTCAGCGAGTCGATGTGAGCGATGGAGATGACGGTGGCGGCGACGTACCAGGGCAGGCCCAGGAAGGAGCACACGGCCATCAGGACGCCCACCCAGAACAGGTCCAGGTGGTACCCGCAGCCTTTCTGCCCGGGGGGGGGGGGGGGGAAACGCAACAGCCGTTGTTAGAACCTTCCAGTTCAGATACTGCATGTATCAGCCATGAATACGCCCTACCTTGAGTTTGTTCTCCTTGCGGTTGACAATGACGGCGCTGATCTGCTGGTCCATGAAGATGAGGATGGTGACGAGCAGCGCGGGGACGGAGCTGGCCACGTAGACCCACCACGGGTTCTTACCGAACGGCATCACCAGCCAGCCGCGACCCGGGCGGGTCGGCTGGTGGGAGACGAGAGGCCACAATGTCAACAACAGAGCCACCCATTTGCACAGAGGGACGTGCACTTTTTAGACAGAAATCAGAATCTTGTTTTTTTTTTGGGGGGGGGGACAGATTTTGTCCTTCTTTCAATTTTTATAAATCACAGCTTCAGCTTCCTATTTACAGAAATTTGAGCGGAAGAAGAAGGAAGGAAGAAGTCATATAAGTGTATTTCCAAAACTATTCCTTTATAGCATGTATCATCCGGTCCAGAAAGCACTTGTTTATCAAATCAAATAAACAAATGTCAATGATTTGCTTTAGTTTGTGCTGTCAAAAACCCATTAAGAGCATCTAATCGAGTCAATTTATTAACACATTTTACATTATTTAGAAAGGTTTTTAAAAATAGGTACCTTAAATTCTGTGGGGACGATTAGTTTGGGAGTTTTGAGTCCCAACAACATATCAAGCCCCACAAACGTCATGATGGACATGAAGATAGAGAAGTCACTGATGAGCTTCCTCAGCTGTCGACAGAGAGAAACTAAATTAGAGACATCAGAGACACAGGCTGGCAGGAAGGATAATACATATATATATATATATATACTCTGCGCAAGAGCCACTCACACAAACACCTGCGGCTAAAGTCAATTAAGTCAAATAAATAATTAAGATAAACTTAATGCTAAATGAGTATTCTTTAGTTCATCCTGCATTACACACTAGACGATATGCATTTTGTTCAATTTGTCACCTTGGTGGGGAAGTAGCGACTGGACTTGAACTTCTTGAGGCTCACGGTCATGGAATAGGTGCCAAAGAAGAGAATAAAGGATATGAGGGCCAAATCGGGGACAAACTTGCAGGTGTTTCCCACCAGAGAGCCTCCGTACTTAAGGCACTCCTTCTTGCTCAGCTGGCTCCAGTCCAAACCTGTCCCGTTCAACTGGGAGGGGGGTTGGCGTTGGCGTTGGCGTTGGAGGGGGGGGGGGAGGGGAGAGACAGGAGAGGATGATGAAGAGTGAAGCGTTGTGACACGGGCGCAGAGGAAGATGTACACAGAGACGGGGCGAACATTGTCATCAGCAGACGCAAGGTTGTCGTCCGGAGGGAGACGTTTATGATGGAAGAAACAGACAAAGGGAAGAAACAAGAGAATAAAGCGGCTTCTTTATTCCGCAGACTTGATGGTTTGGCTGTGAACAAAACAGTTGGCCCATTTCACGAGCTTAAATACAACCCCAGTGATTCATTCTGGGAAAAGCTGATATCCACCAACCTTTAAATCTCCAGCTGGAGACACAACGCGACAAATTAGCATCTCTGCCTCCAAAAATTCATAAAACGGAATCACATTGTGAATTAAGTTTCGAGGCTTTAGTGGATTCTGTTTGTTTTTGACAAATCACAAATAAGGTCCTTGTAAGGACGAGGTCAGACTGATGGATGGATCACAAGACAAAGGCCTTTAACCCAGAAGAAGGTTGTTTGTGACCTGTGTAAAGCACGTTTGTTGCCTTTTTTTTTCATCATTTTTTGTAGGAGAACGGTCTGTAGAGGCAACAAAACGAAAAGGAGAAACGGGTACTTACCCCAGAGACACTAGAGCTGTTATCTGGTATTGGAACTAAACCATTGAAGATCATGGCAGCCACTGTTTATGAATGGGTGAGGGACAAGCAGAGACGGGGGAGGAAATAAAACAGTGAACGAAGGGGGGGGGGGGGGGGGGGTAAACAAAAGGAAGAAAAGAAAAAGGCAAAACACAATGAGAATCCAGCGGCTGCAGAGAGAACACTCCGAGGCTCATGCAGACAAACAAAGAGGTAGACTCACTTCCAAGAGACGGTAGCCAGATTGTTTGTGCATGGCAAAAAGAGACAAGCGACAAGTCAGTTATATAGAAAGGAATGTTTGCAAAAAATGACTGCAAATCACTGTAATTTTCTAAAGATCGTAAACAGATTAGACGAGCTGTGTGCATTGGCACAAATGAATGAATCAAAATCCCCATTAAGTGATGCAACCTGAATAGAAATAATTATAATAATAAGTTCAGATTTACAAAATGCATCGTTTTACGAACACAAAAACAATATTTTTGAACAGAAGATATGTACTGAATAATTCATTTCAAAGTATGACGACAGAACTTTATTTGTACACCAAAGAGAACATATTTCTTAGATCGCTACATTTCTTGATCAATCAGCGTTCTTTCTAACTCCGGATTCTGACAAAAATAAAAAGATAATAATAAACCGAAATTGCTGAACCTCAAAAAGACCCACTCAGCATCCACACTGCCACCTGGTGGATGAGCCCCCCTGCAGCCCCCCCCCCCCTGAGCCAAGGGGTGAACTCACTCAGGTCTGGAGCCAAGCATTCGCACTTGTAGGTAGTGACGTAGTCGGGCTTAAAGTCGGTGTTGATGGGGTAATATTTGAAGGAGCCCACCATCTTCTTGATGGCATCAGAGATGAAGATAAAGGAGATGAGGCTGGAGAAGCCCTCCTCCGTGAAGCGCGTCATGTATTTAATGATGAAACTGGCGTCTGTAGCTACCAGGATGAAACACTGCAGGCAGGAGTGCATGCCGATCCACAGGCGGAGCTCCATGTAATCTATGCTGTTGCTCCTTTCAGGGGGGGAGAAGTCAGAGAGGCATTGTGAATGAATCGAGGAAGGAGGACGTGTGTTGGTACAAGCAACACGAATACATCCACACGGATTATCTGCAACAGGAATGTAGCGGAAAAGGACGATGGTTTAAAGCTCGTGGCATCAAGTCATCGGGCATCACACGGTCACATCGCTAGCAGCACATGTGCATCGAGGAGTTTCATTACACAATACTTTGGCATAACATATTCCCTGCTTATATGAATACATGTATTTGTTTTCTTTTTACAGACTTTTATTTTTTTGTTGCATTGAGATCAAAGATTGACACCTTTTAGAGGATATAGCTAAACATTTAAAAGTTTTTGTTCACTTTGCAATACCGATCAACAGGGAACGTGTTTTAAATATTAAGCGTAGGGGTATAACCTTTTCATAGACTATAATAACTGGTATCATTTAAAAAAAAGAAAGGGGTCACACATTGTAGAGCGGATTCAGTGCTGTTTTTTTCTTTACAATGTGATAGTCTACTAATCCTCTAAAAGGCGTGTTTACAGCCCTCGGTGTTCCCACTTTGTGCGTCTGCTGAAAGATCGTTCGGCTCTCAAAAAGCTCACTTGCTGAATTCAAACAGGAGCTTCTCAAAGATGAGGATGGGTCCAGTGGAACTGAGGATGATGAGGGGCTGACCGCTGAAGAGACAGAAGACAGAGCCAGCGAGAGCGGTTCCCAGGAAACTCTCCATCACACCCTGTTTGAAAAAAAAAAAAAAAAAACGTTTTTGTGTGTGCGTTGGGGGGGCGAGAGGTGGAGGTGCCGGCGGTGTGTTAGTGCATCGGACATTAAACCACATGCCCTGATGGGGAGGGGAGTGAACGCACTTATCTGAAATGATGGTGCATTGAGGAAAAAGGTGTGGATGCAGGAATAGGAAAAGGCAGACCTGATCTCATCTGATGCAAAACAACAATGAGCTAAATATACGGTTCAGTGAAGCCCGAGGCTTATTCATGAAGCCAGAGACTCCTCCGTCACGGGGGAGGCTCATTTCAAGAGTAAATAAAAGTAATCTCCATTTTTAGGAATGAGAAGTGTAAACTGAATTGATGGCGACGTCTCGTAGGATTTCTCAATTGTTCAAATATGTGAACACATTCAGATGGCTGAAAAAAGTTGCTTATTTGCTTTCTTGGAGACAGTTGGATGAGAAGTGCGACGACCCCCTCACAGCAAATGAACAAAACGCCGCGGAGCCGCTGATTAGCTTACTACGACAAATGGGAGCAGACGGAAGTCTGTCCAAGGGTTAGAGAGACAGCCGGCGAGCATCCTGCGAAAGCTCACAAATGACCCGGGCTAACAGAAAAAAAAAACACGGTTTAAAAGGTCAAACGCGATTTACAGTGGGATGTATGCTACTTGGGAGCAGTGACTTCCTGGAGTCTTTACTCATGGAGGCCTGACAACCTAAAATAGACTACAGGAAGTGTCTCCTCTCATCCGAGAAAACATGTAATCCTCCGCAATGTAATGCGACTTGCCGTTTTTCCTCCTTTTTCAATTGTTGATCTTGGCCACGGCCGTGATTTCTGGTGTGGAGCAAAGCCAGATCCACACAGCCTGACAGCGCGTGTCAGAGGCGTAAATCCAATTGATAAAACCCGAGCCTAATCCCCCGGGCTGCGTCCCTTGAGTTGGACTTTTACCTGGTAGTTGTCGGTAGCGTCTCCCAGCAGGCCCCCGAAGGTTATGGCGTTGGTGATGCAGCCCAAGTAGATGAAGAGCACCGCGGAGATGGACTGCAGGTGGAAACCCTCGTAGATGTCACTGGGAACCCACGGCAACTTCCGCTTTATGTCCAGGTACAGGCCGCCACAGAAGCTGATGTAAACGGGGGGGGAGAGAAACACGCTGGTTCACGATTCTGAAGGAATCCCGTTGGGTCCGTTGGGTCGGCTGTCGTAGGCATAAAGTGTTTACTGAGCAGAAGCGGCCTCTTTTGGACTATACCCACCGTCCAGTGAAGGCCAGCTCTTCTCCGAGCTCATGTTGCGGCGGCATCTCCTCGTCCTCGGCCTGGCCCCCTCCTCCCCCGGCTGCGCCGTTCACCTGCCCCAACTCGTTTAGGGAAAACACAGACTTCCTGCAGAAGAAATACAACAACAACAGCCAATTATCGACGGGGGTTCTCCATGAAGTTACCATTTTTTAACCCCTTCAAGCTTTGGCTGGTGCTCGCTGATTTAAAGGTGTCATTGCTTCATGTAAAAAGTTTCCTCCAGGAATCGCTTTATTTAGCTTTCTTCTAAATGAGTTCGTGTCATTGAAGGTTTGACTTTGTGCGGCTGTCGCATGGCTCAGCTTGATGTGCATTGCAACCCCAACCTTTTGTCAGCCGTTGGGACTTTCTTGGGCGGCTCAATGCGAATTTTGGGATCCCACTCTCCGGGCGGGAGCACAATCACTTCATCCAAAAACTCGTCTATGCCCGCGATGAGGTCCTCGCGGTCCCTGGCCTTGTAAGCGACATCACTGAAGAGCTGGGGAGACGGAGAGATAAAAGGAGGAGATTTCACCGTTTCAATTAGCTCATGCCGAGGCGATAACAATCCATGTCGTCCGTCCATGTAATGCTCTGGAAACAGGATTTCACTCTTTGCGATCTTTGATGGCCTCGTGGAGACTTGAAACATTTTGAGTCAAGTGCCCAGCAGCCTAATCAAGGGATATTTATCAGCAATATATTGGGCATTTGTCGAGTTCCAATCTTTCTAAATAGTCATACATCAGAGTAAAACTTTTCAAATTAAAAGCAGCAGGTATCTGCAGCAGAGAGGAGGGGGCTGTGGTCCCTTCAATGACTCCCACAGAGCTGCTTGAGTCTATTCTTCAGAACAATTAATGAATGTGTTGGAGTTTTGGCTGCTGGCTTTCTGAATTGACTCAAATCCAGTTTATAACAGCATATGGGATTTATTTAATGTCTTTTTTTTTAAATGATAAAGTGGCCACTCACTGAGACCGCATTGTGTGTTAAATGTTTTACGATTAAAGCCAGTGTTAAAATGTCTGGTTTTCGGCCTCTTTAGCCAGCGATTTTTTATGGGTACATACAGATGAAAAACCCAGTGAGCCCTTTCCACTGGATAGATGAGGAAGCATTAGTATACGTTCATGTTAAGACAATCAAAAGCGGCTCAGTCGGGCTCGGGCTCAGAAAGCAAACGTCAACATGCTGAAATGATCACAATGACAAACGTCGACATGCAGAGCGGTAGCCCCCCCGGCGCGTGCTAAGTTTGCGCAAGTCTTCGGCCATCTAAAATAACAGCCTATTATTTCTTTACTACCTGCATTAGCTATTTAAAAAACCAGCCGGGGCTCCTGACCGATGCTCAGCAATCAGCATCACTCACAGAATCCATCCGAACGCTTCAGCTTCGACTGCAGCACTGCGAGTGACACGCTCCCTTCCCCACCGGTTTAGCGGGAAAAGCGTCGGCAATGTGCCGTCCAATAAAGAAAGAAAGGCATGTCATGAGAAAAAGACCTGTTCAAGTAAACAATGGCACTTACGTCATCCACCATTAGGGTTGCAATGGCTCGGCCAATCTCATTATATGACTTGGCTTTCCCGTGGGGTCCCAGGAGAATAAACAAGAATCTGTGTGGTAATGAGAGCACAGTGGTAATGTGAGGCCTGTTCGGGGATGCCAGGTGTCTCTGAAAAGGCCTTTTGTTGTGTGCGGAGGTGAGGAGGCATGAGGCGGCTAATGGTTTCACCTGGTGGGAACGGGGACCTCGGTGAGACCTCCCAGGGTCGTAGCCTGGGCCAGGCGGACGAAGGCTACGAAGGGTTTGCTGAGGAAATCCACTTCTCCCACCAAGACGTTGGACGCCTCGGCATCCCTGGGTATTTTCTTCATGAATTTATTTCTTAGCTAAGAAGGAGGAGAAAAGAACATTTTTTTCCACTTACATCTAATACTTTTCGTGAAACAATTAGACTCCAGAATTTGTGCAAATATAAAGCTGATTTTATGAAATTCAATAAAAAAAATTAAAAAAAATTCAGCTAGTAAATCAATAGTAAAAATAATGATTAGTCGCAGCCGTTCATGTGGGGCTACAATGCCTGGATCTTCCCCCATTGATCATTAAAGTGTCATCCTTATAATTTGTTCCCTCTAAACCCGGCAGTGAGTCTGAAAAGGTGACGCAGAGATATGCAAGATAACAACCATGTATTATTTCATCAGGGCGGCGAAATCAGAATGAAAAAGAGACAGAGAGAGAGAGAGATGGCAAGCGAACCCGACCTGACTGATTGGATGTCAGGGTTTGGCAGGAAATTGGACGGCAACACAATAACACTCAGTAATGAAGAGCCTCGCCGATACAACACACACCGCAGATCAGTGGCTACATGTGAAGGCCGAAGCACGCGGACCGGGCAACGAGATCCGTGTTTTTTCCAGGTCCTCGTTCAATATAGACACGCTCGCATGCAGTAACAATCTAGCACTTTGTCCATTGTCCCATGTGACCTACTCTAGGCCTGTAAATACAATTTGAACATCCAGCCAACCACTCATAACTGGGTTACTGGGAACTGGACAACCGGCGCTCGTCGCCATGGCTGCATCAACAAACAACAGATTTGCATTCATTAGTTTTTTTTGTTGTTTTTTTTTGGACATTAGTCGTCATTGTGAACGACACTTAATCCTGACCTGCCAGTTCCGAGGCTTGGCAGCCTAATCCAAGTAATAACGGCACGCCCTGGCGCCGGTCCAAAGATCGCGTCACCAGGTCCGCGCCACGCTGTGGGCATCAGCTCCACAAATGAGGGAGTTATGCGCTCGCACGCTTCCTCCGTCACCAGCCGTCACTTTCACACCCGGCAACAGCAATGTAAGATGGATGACACTAAGGACTGAGCTAGTTCCTCGCCACTCGGGGGGGGGGGAAGAAACTCGCCTTTCCCAGGTAACGAAAAGCCTCCAAAAGTGGAGAACGACAACTGACTTCAGAGATGGCCGGCGATGCCGATCAATAGACAATTTGATATTATAAAATGTAAAGTAAGATTTAAAGGTCAAACCCGGCAAATATAAACACACAGGATTTTGAGGTTGTTAAGCGAGATCATGTTTTATTACCTCAATCGACATCACACTCTAATGTGTTAGTACGATACGTAATGCTTAAGTCTTCACCTGGTCTGAGCTGGGAGAATCTGCAATATCATTCATACTCCTACTCTGCGCATGACCTGGAATAAAACAACAACAACAACAACAGTTAGAACATCTCAATTACAACCGTACATAGTTCTATCCAACATTGCTGACAGTGAAATGAGGTACATAGAAACGCTGTGTTAACTTATTTTAAAGGTGCGAGCAGAAGAAATAAACAAACTCTTTACACTAAATTGTTGAGACATCGATCTGTGACTTGTTGCTTGAAATTAGAGATATTTCGCCCTAAAGGTAGTGAGCACTATTTATATTTTGAGGACATTAATAACTCAATTTGTGGCCCCCTTTTAACAAATGGCTCATGGAGTCCGGGGGGGGGGGGGGGGGTGCGTCCGAAGGGGCTTCGACTCGAGCATTCTCCTCATGAATAAGCAGATCAATATGGCCGACGCCGCGAGTAAACACTTCGTACGCGCCGCAGCCGCGCATTTCACGGCGCCGACCCGGGGAGGAGCGCTCAGGGACGGACACTCACGCAGGCGACCGTAGCTGGCAGACTGCTGTTTGATTCGCAGGTCCTCTGTGGATCGATTAAAGTTCGCCACTGGCCCCGGGCCTGTCCCTGTCCCCGGAGCACCCCGGGGCCCCGCGTTACGATCTGGCAAAAGGGACACACAGAAACAGACACAGCCAGCGAGCAGAGGGGGTTGAGGGGGTGCTTTATGATTTGTCTAGCGGTAGGTGTCCTGCACAGATGAGATGAGGAAATGCTACAGCGGTAATTAACTCATCAAACATTAATGCGTCCCTTGTGGAGGATATGAGCCTTGTTGACTGCGGGATTACCTTCATTCATTTACCAAAGTGAGTCCGATATATGCATAATGCATTTCTCAGAAGCTGCAAAATTACACATGGCACCGGGGTGCGGTAGACATTAATAAAGAAATTGCTATTAATCATGGAAAAAAAGTGTTTCTTTGTGGGATGGCACTTAGTAATACAACATTGTGTGTAGCGTTGCCATTCGTATGTAGATTGAAGCGACATAATAATGTCCGGTAGCTGGGCACTCACTGCTGGAGGAGGTGGACTTGCCGATGTCGGCCAGCGAGCGGTGGATCGGCTTCTTGGTCTGGTGTCGGTGTTTCCTCAGCAGGACGAAACTGATTTTGTCTCTCAGTTCAGGGGATATCATGCCTTCCTCTATCTGTCTCTCAATGATGTCATCTGGAAACGGACACACGTTTAAAAATGTCACATGAGGGAGTTTGGAATTGGGAGCCGTCGTTCTTCATTTGGTGCATTCACATGTGGAGTACATGAAATATAAAGCCCTTAAATATATACACTGCTGCTATTCAACAGCTCAATCAAAATGTGAATTTAAGTAATGTAGGCCACAGAGACAAAAGCATTACTTGAACAAAGTAACGTTAATGGGAAATTGAACAACCGCATCGATGTATAAGCAAATACATTTTACTCTACGTTGAGTTGCACCCACATGCAGTAATGTAGGAAACCCCCATAACTGCTCTTCTTCTTCTTTCCATTGATTATCTAATGGATTGACAAACCCATACCAATGCATCTGCAGCCTCCCCTCTCACATATGGTGAGTAGTATGCGGGAAGTGGAAAATGCATGCGTTGGCAGCTGTGTCATGCAAATGTCAACAGGAGAAGTTGAGGGATTGTTCTGGTTATGTGTGTGTACACATCTATTAATAGAGATATAGGAGTTGAGATTACACTCTATTGATTATTGGCACGCCATTTTTGAGTAGCGGCCCGAGCGAGAGGCCCAGGGTTCAATGAGCAGCCTAATCTTCCAGAGCAGACAACACCTTACTATTGAGCCGAACTCACGGTACACGAAAACTACAAATCAGCTAACTTCCTGTGCAGTTTTAACCATATCAGCCGACGTGAGCTAGTTACCGATTATCTGCGGTAGTGAGTATCCTTCCAGGTCCAGCAGCACTGTTCCCGTCTGGAGGCACGTCCTGAGCTCAAAAAGACTATGCAGCGACAGCGTGGAGACGTGTGGTTTACTCCACCTTTCGCCGCCCTCTTCCACCTTCTCTTCGAACTTCACCCACCTGAAGGCAGCAAAACCGCACAGGTGAGACGGCACAGGTGAGACGGCACAGGTGAGACGGCACAGGTGAGGAAATACACGACCGCGGAGATTTCTTTGAGCTCAGCTCCTCAGCCCCTTTCCCAAATGATCTCACGCTGATCTTATAACACTTTACTGCTGTAAAAAGTCGACAGTGCTTACTACGTTGTTGCATGATTGTGCATTGTGTTTTTTCTCTGTTTTTCAAAATGATAAAGATGACAGCTCCTACTCAAACATCATACGAAAAACATTCATATTTATATATATAAATGTACCTTTTATGCCTTTTTCCTTGTTAAAGCAGGAAAAAGGCTGATGAAGCCAACGACAGTAATGAATGCTGCCTTAAAAGTGCTTCTCCTTTCAAGTCAGCACAATACAAGGACTGGGTACTGATCACTACTACATATACTACTTTAATCTAATTTAAAAACGAAACCAGTGTCTGGTTTAGTGTCTATTCTTCTCAATTTCTCTCAACCCATGTTAAGGATCTGTGGTTGCTTCTCTCCCATTTTATTATGTATATAAATACTTTTTTTTGCCCAATCTCTTTGCTCATATTTTGCTGCACACTAATATTTATTTTGGACAGATTCCATCATTCTTTCAGAATATTTAAGGAAAGGCAAAGCATCAACATACAAGAGCCATTGTGTGTGTGTGTGGCAGAAGCGCTGCCGTGCCTTAATCAGATTGTGCATGTGTGAGTGTGTTCATCCACCTGGCCGACTCCTTCCACTCCAGCTCGCCTCCTTCTCGCTGTAGAGTGTCCATCTCAGTGAAGAGTGTCGGCGTGGGCATGTCGTCATCTTCATTCAGGATGTAACGTAGCCGCTCTGCCGCTGGCGACACTGGGAAATTTACGTTTTACGCAATCATTTATACAATCATTGAAGCATTTTGACACGCTTGCAGGGTCGGCTGATTATTAAATGAAACTTAAAAACATGATATTAAATCTGAATGAATAGACACAGACATCAAAACATTTTCACTTCACTTTGTTCCGTCTACAGCGGCGCGTACATCCAAATCACACATTCCTCTCTGATTATAGGTATTCAATTGTGAGCCTACAGTACTTGAAATCCATTTCATTACCGTATGGAGGTTGAATGGGACCCAATGTTCATCGATGGGGCTTCAGGGTAATAAGCTGTCAGCTGACATGATAACCCATGGACGGAGTTGTATGGTAACAACTGTACACGGGGGGATTCAATTATATTGGACTATGCATTGTTTCATCTGAATGGCAAGTAAAATAAATGAAAGAAATAACATTCATTTACACCTTTGATAGAAAACATACGAGTGATGCAGAGTTCATTTTTCTTCCAATGCTCTACAGGTTGTTTACTTCCCACCACATTGTGTAACATTTTCACCCGTTGTTGTCTTTTGCATCTTGTATAAACTCCCTCCTGGTAATGGCACCACGTGCATTATTTATATTCATGCACTAACACATTCCGAAAGTACCACATTTTGTGTTTTGATCAAGTCCAAACAATGTAAACACCTCCGCTGCACACGCCGGATCGGTTTATCAAGGTCGACAACCTTCCCGGGAAAAAGCCTTTGAAAGACTCAGTCCTCAGACTCCTTCTTTTCTCTGCTGAAACTGCTGCAAGGAACAAAATCCAATACGGTAAATGAGCCAGAAGGGTGCAACCAAAATTGTAATTGGTGACAAAGTGTGGACCCAGTTTGTGCCAATTCTTTGGAAAGCGTTTAAATGTTTGAGGGGAAAGCTTCTTGTGTGCAGAACGCACCAGGCTTGTCGGAGTCATGGTCGTAAGCAGAGGCTTTGATATCCTGACTCGTGCTTCCCGGTACGCTTCAAGACCTCAAAATATTCCGTCCCACAATTCCCATAATGCAGCAAAGTGGTGTCGTTTGTTGGACCTCTCCTGCCTGCTAAGCAGGTTTTATGATAAAATCCTGAAGCAGGAAGCGAGATGCAAGGCACAACCGATCAGGCCTCCTGTCCTCGCTGTCCCTTCCGTCATCTGATCTCATTTTGTGGCCCCGTGGCCCCTGGCTCACCTGTGTGGTTGATGTCCTGTAGACTGGGCTCGTTCGACTGCAGCAGCCCCTCCTCGACGTCTCCGTAGCGGCTGTGCTCCTGGGGCCTGTGCTGGGCGTAGTGTCTGTCGCGGTCCATTTCAGTCGCCTCGCGAGCCGAGCGCCTCCGCCTGCGTTTGCGTCGATACCCCCGAGGTACTGGGACACCTATGTAGATGGACTGATGGTCTGGGAAGGCAAATATGGGCAGTTAGGTGGAGGGTTACGTGGATGCCGGGGAAAATGGTTGCACTCTACGAATTAAATATGGGTTTCTGTAGAACAAAGATGTACTGCATTTAAAGAATGACTTTTCCCCAAAATAAGTGCCTTAAAGGAACGCTTTCTGAAAGGCACACCCAAATACACTGTCATATTGTTTACCTTCTTCAAACTCCACAACTTTAACAAACTCTGAAAGTATTATATTTCAAGTAGCATTTGAATTGTAAAATCCTGTTTTGCAACAAAAGTTCTGGATCATAGGAGTTTTACACACCAAACCCCAGGTGGAACGAAAGAGCAGAACCTGCTGCTCAAATTGAAGGCAGATAACACAAAAACAAGCATAGCTCCCAATGCCCCTAAAACACAGACATGTACAAAAATACACAATCTCATTTCAAATTTCACTCCTCATTTTCAGTCCATTAACGGCATCCACCCACACAAACGCTTTAGGACAAAACAAGACGTGGTGACGAATCCACACCCGGAGACAAAGTGGGTGTGACGGCTTGATTTCCTGTTTTCTATTACTGTCACAAAGGGTCCGTCTCCACATTGGATTTAAAATATGAAGCGCACACTCTTACCCTCCTCGTCCTCGTAGCGAAGTTGAGAGACGCCCGTCCCACGGCCTCCGTGGTCCATCCTAACACAGAGCAAGAGAGTGTTTTTGTATCAATCAGATCCAACAACCAACATCTTTGTGTGACCTAATGTGTGTCAGAGTTCCTTGACACACTAGTTTACTCCACAGTGCACACAGCAACGCATGCTCCCATCAGTTCGTTTGCCTCAACGCTCGTGTGTGTCCTTCTCCCTGACATCATATCAGTGTCTCTGCACATGCATACATGTACATGTGTTTCATTGATTTACGTGTGCATCATTGCTTTATTTCTGGCATAGAACACTCACTGACCCTGCATGTAGGGCCACGGCGCAGATCAATGGGGAAATAATTAAAAAGGAGGCCAAATCAATGGAAAACAAATGTGAGGGTAACTTATCGCACGTGGCAACGGTTCACACGTTTAACGCCACCAGCCATGTTTAAGGCCACCCTGTTCCTGCTGGTGACAGGTTAGAGAGAACACACTCTCACAGCATTAAATGCACAAATACGCTATTTGGAACTGGAATTTTACTATTTTTCTTTCGGAAGCGAAACGCGAGAAGCAGCGTCTTGTTTTTTCTCAGCAAATTGAGTTATTTTAACGTGTCCACACTTCACGGAAAGTCCACAAAATGATAAATCAGAAGAGGACAAACGTTGTGAGAATGCTTTTAAAGAAGCATGTCTGGAAGGCCGGCCTGCTTTCTGATTTGTTGGTGAAAAACATTCGTACTGGAGGAGGAAACAATACTCTTTATTTGGGGGGCATTTTTTATATGTGTCTGTAGGTCCAAAGGCACTTTAAAAAGTAGAAATGTAAGGGAAATAGAAGTCATTCTCGGTGTGTAACTAGACGAAGAATAAGGTCCCAGAGTGTGACATAACATTTACTTTAGAAATCTAGGCCACGGCTTAAAAACAAAATACATACTGTATTCAAGGATAAATCCTAATTAGTTGAAATGGTTCCAAATTGGTTGATTGCTAGAAGTAACACCACGTAATAAAATCAAAGGTATTTGTTACTAAGGGTTCGTCTGTTGTGAAATCGCAAACCAAAATTGAAATTTCTAATACTAAATGATTAAGATACAGTGCCGGTGTTGAGATTCACACTAACTCCTCAAATGCAAACACCCCCCCCACTCCCCCCCCCCCCCCCCCCCCCCAGAGGGATGGGACGTGCAGGGTGGCTGATGGAGGACGGGTCCGGCCCAGCGCAGCCCGCTGAATGTTCCTAGCGCTGGCTTCCTGCCTCTGTAATTAGGGCTGTCACATCAGTGCCCTTCACACCCAGTGGGCAGCTGGAGCGAGAGGCCCCCCCCCCCTCCCCCCCGGACCCAATCCGATCGATGGGCTCGCCGTTCCCCCCCCCCATCGCTTGATAGAGATGTAGAGATATGACGCGCGCTCGCGCACACACATGCACACCAGCGCAAACGTCAATAATTTCCAGATTTCTTTCAAATCTCAACATTCGTGAGCAACAAACAAGCAGCGACGTTTATGAGCTCCTCACTCACTTACTTTTACACTGACACACTGAACTTTGATCTAACATTTAATTAAAATACATTTTCATCCATGCATTCACACAGACACACACGTCTACATACGAGATAGCACTCAAAGCTTCAACCAGCTGCACAAGGCTTAAAACTTTTCAGGGGTTTCTGTGTGTGTGTGTGTGTCTGTGTGTGTGTGTGTGTGTGTGTGTGTGTGTGTGTGTGTGTGTGTGAGAGAGAGAGAGAGAGAGAGAGAGAGTAGAGAGATTGCTGTTATTAGGATAAGTGGTGCTCGTTAATGCCTTCACTAAGTTTAAAGAAATTACTGGGTGCCTCATTAACTTCTCAAAGCATTTTTCAAAAGCCTGTTTAATTGACTTTTTTCCCAATTAGACGGTATTGTTATCTGAAACCTTTCCAGAGAGCTGCATGCAGAAGGCTCACCTGCCACAGAAGGTCTTCAAGCAGTGGAACAAACACCTTCTAACGTTAAACTCTCACTCACCAAACTCCTGCTGCTGAAATGAATGGATTGACACTTTTGACTTGACAAAGTCAGGTTTAGTTTCAGATCAGTTTTGGCTATCTTTGGCTTTTTGGCTATCTACATAATAATTCTCCAAAATGTCAACACGTCTATCAATGTTTTCCCCTTTCCATCACAGATTGGTTTGAGCTCATTTGGATTTGGGGCTTAGGAAGGTAACGTCGAAGGCCCAAATGCTATCTCTGACTCAACAGGCTGAGAAAATGAAAAAAAAGCACTTTTCAGACAGATTAAGACAGAAAAAAAACAAATCAATGGTGCAGAGAGAGGAAAATGAAACGCAACAAAACCGGATGAGACAATAAGACAAAAGGATGAGACGACCTACCTGGATTAGTTGTCAGCTGGAATGAGTGAAAGCAGAAGAGGCCTTTGCAGCTCGTAGGGTCGCATCGAGGGAAACATGCCACTGGAGCTCCAACCAACTATCGAATGGTACAAACTCCCCAAAGAGGGAAGCTCCTTTTTATTTGTGTATCTCTCTCTCTCTCTCTCTCTCTCTCTCATGGCTCGTTCAATAATGGTCACACTAGGACTCTGCACAGAGCTCCAGGCACAAAGTTCTTCCCGAATATTTCATAGTCCAGAAAAAAACTCTCAACACACTGTTCCAGCAGATAATCAAATAGCATTGTGGAAAAAGCCAATGAAGAATAGGATGCTTTAAGTCCGCAATGTGCAAGCATCTGCATCATGGCGAGCACTGGACAGTACGTGATTATTAAGTCATATCCATTGCTCAGTAAATTACAAATATTGGGTTTTCTTTTTTTCAGGATTGAATCAGTGAAAAGCAAAGGTTGGTGCTTACAGGCCTGCTTGCGGATTGACTTCAGCAAAACACAAAGAACTGTGGGAGACGTGAGAAATCATTTCCATTTCCTTTCTGAAAGAAATTATGATAGAATCCGAATGTGTTGTTTACGGCAATTTAAGCTCCCTGTCTCCTCGCAACAGGCATCGACAACCTGTAGGATTTGCCGTGGCTCGAGGTGATTGAATTGCCTGCATTCTTCTAAACGCTCCCTTGGGAAATGGTCGGCACTCGGAGGCTTGACGTCTCCAGACCAATGAGAATCAAGCGCGTGCAATCCACTGTAACTCGGCCCCTCGAGGGGCCGCAGGAGCCGGGCCCCCCCCCCCCCCCCCTCCCCCCCACCGCGGCCGCCGTTTCCGATGCATCGGTGTAACGGATCAACGACGTGAGGCAGCAGGGGAACCTTTGCCCGAAACACACCCAGCAGTGATTAAAACACATTGTGTGAATGGTTGCCATTTAACAACAAGGTGATGACAATGAAGACTTGGGATTTCTAACAGAGGTGGTGAGCGACGGGGGGCCCAAAGGAACTAAGGCTCGCTCAGTCGATTGTGTCATCGATAAACCACTTTGCTTCTCCTCACGTTGGTTGTGGGAACTCGTCGAGTTGGCGGGGCAGCGCGGGGAGGCCATTAAGTGCGGTCTTTAAAACCCTGATGGAGTCGGACTGCGGATCCATAGAAGGTGCGGCTGTGATCAACAGTCAAAATGCGAAGAGGTCACGCGGGAGGATGACTCGGGGGTTCTACTTTTGATGAGCAAGCCCCCATGTGCAACCATGCGTTGGAAGGAATTCTTGGTCTTGATGCCCTGGGGAGGACAGGGGGGAGGACAGGGGGGAGAAGTCCCGAGGGAGAAGCTTCCGTTTGTACCCTGCAGCACACGGAGCGTTTAGTGTGAAATTAACTGCAGATTGCTCACTCAAGCTTCCCCTGTAACAGTTGAAAGATACATCCGTCAAGGGGGCACACGGGCGTGGACACGTGTCCATCCTGCACATGTTAAATGGCGGAGGTGGGGGATTTCCTCAGGCATGGGGCTGGTGTCAGCGACATTAAGGTGTGTTTTTACAGGTGAAAAAATGTATTTTGCAGAATCTCACATGTCGCATTTGAAAATTTGAGATTATTGAACCGCTGGGTTGCTTTGACAAGCCTTCATGGAATTGTATTCGCCCCCCGTTTCCCAGTCTGACCCCTGGTAGGCGCCATGAGGCGTCGCACTGATTAGAGCCGCGGTGGAAAGTAACTAAGTACATTTTACGAAAGTGGCGTCCAATGGAGTTCATCGAAACCTGGAATGGATTTTTTGCTTTGGCTTTTTATGGCTTTTTAATGTAGCGAATACGCTCAGAAAAAGTTCACCAAGTGTGAGATGTTCTCATTAGAAAATGGGAGGAAACAGCACAAAGTCTTAAAGTTTGCATTGTTTCCGATTGGCTAGCAATAGATAACTTTACTGATTGCAAAATAAGTGCATTAGTACTTTTATGTCTATTATGTAGACCTCTGGAGTCCAGATGATTAAGATGGGTCTACTTTACGGGCGTGGCTCCTTTTGTGAGTGACAGAATGAGTGACAGATCTGAATTTATTTTCAGTTCATGAAAATGTTATTGCCTGTTAATGTGTTATTCAGCGGTTGGTTGTGCTCCACCCCTGAATGTCCCTTTGGTTAGAGATAAACACCATGGCAACAGCATCAAAAGCCTTCAAAACCGTGGTCCACAAACAAAAGGGTGGCTCACGGTGACCAGTTCAATTGATTTGATTTGGTCTTTTTCCTTTATTTGGGGAAGCTCTATTACGTGAAATCCAAATAAAAATTCCTTTCAATTCCAGGTTGAATGAATGAATGAATCGCTTTGCACTGTACTTATATTTCCACATTTCATACATTTCAAATGTTTTTCTTTTTTAACCCCAATACAACTCTCTGCGCTGGTCGTTAATGAAATAATAAAACATTGACTGGGGCTTTTTTTTACAGTATTAATATATTGTGTCATTTTATTTTTGATCATGACAACAATCCTTATAAGTATAAGAGCTATTATGACGTACAATGCTTCACGCAATAGTCCCACCACAGCGGCTCTTACACTTTGGAAGGCAGGATTGTTGCCATGAAACCAAATGACATAATCTCTCTCTGCCTCACTTCCCCCCCACGCGTGGCGGCTGCCTCGTTGAAAATATGAGCCGCCGTGTGCTGCAATGTTTGCTGTAATTTCAGCAGATCTCGGTGTGTGCTGTTATCCAAGCTCCTCGTGCAGCGAGCCTCCAAATAGCCGGGCCTGTCCCCCGGCAGATAAGAGCGACTGCGTCAATGTGTGTGTTTTTCTCCTCTCCCGATTGTATCAACTATTCACGTCCACATCATCATCATCACCATCATCATCATAATCATCATCATCATCGTCACGGCTGGTTTGGATGTGCGCACTTCCTGCTCTCAGGCCGTTGAGTTTTTCTTTCTTTCTTTCCTTCTTTTTTTTTTATTTTCACATGGCTGACGCAGTTACTCTCCTCGCCTTAATTATTCCACCTGCTGTCTCTTGATCATCGTGATGAGGGGGGATGAAAGGGGAGGAGTGAATGAGGATGGATGACCTGCAGGAGAGAGAGAGAGAGAGAGAGAGAGAGAGATGAGCTGTGAAATGAATTAACATGGCTGCTCTCCTCCTGATAGAGGTCTTAAGGAGGCAGTGTGTAACTCAATGGTGTGTGTGTGTGTGTGTGTGTGTGTGTGTGTGTGTGTGTGTGGGGCACAAGAGTCAATAGAAATCAGCTTTCGTCAAACAAACTAATTTGCCATACATATATTTCTCCATGCTCACCACTTAGCGTTACCTTTTTTTTTTTCTTTGCGAGAGCAGTGCTGAAGGTAAGCTACACTTCATCAGTCAGTAATTAGGTCCCAAAATGATGTGCTGAGAAAAGTTTCACTGAAGAAAAAACACCGAATTCTCCCACGTCCACGTCGATAACTTTACCCGCTTGCATCTCAGCCACGTGTGTTTTATTCCTAAATGATGAATTCTCCATCTTATCTTTTCGGGATCTTGAGGCGATTTGTCGGGAAAATAAAAAAAGGGAGTAATTCTGTTTGCTTCAACACAATCTGAAATAGTCAACCGGTCCTTGCCAATGACATAGGGAAATGTAATGCTTGAATAGAAAGTGAATGATAGATCATGTTAGTTTAAATATTCCAAATAAAACAATCAATTAAAAGGTAAACTTAATCTTAATCATAAGTAAATCAATTTGGTTCAAATCAATCATCCACTTACATTGTAGAAAAACTTCTACAGGCCAGAAATTGAGGTTCCGTTTAGTTTTTGACGTCTATGTAACCGTCCCCAAATTGTTGTACGCACTCCTGCTAATGGTTTTACATCATCTTCCTTGATCAATCCTCTCTGGAAAACAAAACGTTTACATTTATTGCATCCTCATTGCGTTTATATGCAAAGAAACTGAGCACAAAGATCAGTAGACAAATTCAGCTTTATTGACAGGAACAGTAGTGCTGATACAAGGCAGGAGCTCAGTGCAGAACTCAGATAGACAAAAACCGTCAGAGTCGCATTTCACTGGATTTGTATTTTGGATGACGCCTTTACTTTTTCTATTAGAAGAAGAAATAAAAACTTTAGTTTAAAAATGGAATAGACTGAAGCTCCCACTCTCGATGACAGCCTAACATGTAAACTGAGATCTTTTTTTTTTTTTTAATTATTTTCTTTTAATTGACTTTATATTCAGTACAAAACATGCATCCCATGTTATTCCACAACTACCCGTCTTACAATGTACACCAATGCAAAAATCATAGTCAAAATCAAATAAATTATACACAAACTGTACACATCCGTCACAGACGCTACACGCAAGACATACTTGGCTATTCCTAGACCTCGGACACTGAAACACACCTTTTCAAGCTACCGTTAATTTACACACCAAATTGTACTGTGCTCCTACTACTGGGCTGTTTGTCAAAACGGCCTGAGGTAAGCTTTAGCACAGGAGCTCAATTTCAAAAGGTTAATAATGTCACCACTTCAATGTGACACAATGCCATAAATCTTCCAATATCAACCGCCACAAACAAGACAAAATAAATGAGTTTTATTTTACAGTCAGTGTGCGCATGTTGTTCTTTCAATTTTTTTTTTGTTGTAAACGAAATTCACCAACACGGTGCCAAGGTACTTTTGATCCCATTAGCCGACCAACTTCCCCTTGGTCCAACGACGCACAGATTCAACCATTAAGTAGTGCAACACAACTCCAACAAATGCAATGCAATGATTACAACGACAGAATCAAAAATAAAAAAAAATGAAAAAGGCCAAAACCCAAAAGTCCAGAAAGGGGGTAAAAATACCAAATTAGTGTTCCCTCTTCTGCTTCCGGCCAACATCTACCTCGTCCAGCCCGGTGGTCGACCTGGACTGCTGCAGCTCCCGCAGCTGAGAGTGAGTGCGAGGCGCCTGCTTCTTGAGCCGCTGCAGGTGCACGTCGATGGGGTCGAGGTCGGGCTCGGCGGCGGGGACGGGCAGGTAGCCGCCGTCCCTCGGCAGACACAGGCACCAGCCGGCGCCGGCCAGGTCGAGGTCGCTGTACTCCACCTCCGCCTTCTTCAGCTTGAAGTCCACCATGTCGGTCGACTCGCTCATGTCCACCAGCAGGTTCCAGAAGACGCAGCTCAGGAGGATGCCCAGCAGCTGCGGGGGGAAGACAGTTTTAGAGCTTTTTTAAAGAGTCAAACAGTTTCCCCATTAAGTTAGTTAAAGACATTTCTCACAGAAAGAAGCTGTGTGAGAGCACATTATGGACATTACTTTTAAGCTGCGGTTCATTTTGACAGTATTTATTCATGCAGCTTTTTTTTTTTTTTTAGCACCTCTGAGTCTAAAAGTATGGCTGGGAGGATATGGGCATTGTAATGTGTTGGGAGGCAAATTTGAAAACGCAATTAATTCAGTTTTTGATGACAACATTAAAGGATTCTGGCCGTTTTTCACAGACAAACACTCGGCAGGCAGCGTTGTCGCAAGAAAAATGTAAATGTCACACAAAGTGGGGGACTTTACAGTTGACATACCACGGTTAATTTGAAGAGGTGCATTTGGTCGGAAAGAGGGCTTCAAACCAACTTCATTGTCGGCGAGTCGGTGCCATGAGTTTCAAATTACCTGAGGCAGGCCGATGGCGCAGCAGAGTGCCGCGGTTATTCCAATGTTGTCACTCATCCAGAGGTTGACTGCATGGATGCAGCCTCGCACGTAGATCACCTCGTGCAGGGTTTCACGCTGATGCACAGACCCGAGGACGACGACAAGAGGAAAAGTTTCAGTTTCAAAACAAAACACACTACCACATGAAAAGAAAGGAGAAAACCAGCAAGTTCAATCCAGAAGTGTCAAACGCAGTAGAAAGTACGTTAAATTGAGCCGTTTGCTGTAAAAACTCAATGCTGGAGGATGGGGAAGGTACACAAATGTCTGTAAATGACAAATCATGACATGAAAAAGATCTTTTCCTTTTCATTCATAAAAGGAGTTCTGAGAAGGAAACAAGTAAACCTTTAATTGGTATTATCAGCTTTGCCCAGTAGCCTTCTTTACAACCATGAAATATGAGATGACCGATTAAAAACCACAGAGATGCATATTATATCTTACGACCAGATGATTTTGTATTTGAAATTATTTAATATTATTACCGAGTACCAGCGCAGGCTCTGTTCAAAGTGGCATTATACGAATATTATTCATATTCTGAAAGGCAGAACATTTAGTATGCAGTGCATTACAACCGCATGTGGAAACTAAGTGGAAAGTCTCCTCCGACTGCAAAATAAAAAGCTGCCAAGAATTAGTGTCACAGAACAAAATTATAAGGAACTCTGGCTGAAAACTGATCATTATGACCACTTAAAGAGCCTGTCGGGTTGGCGCGAGTAGCTTAATGGAAGTATTCCATGTTTCATGTGACAGGAGAAAGGTCTTTAGATAGAAAGTCTTGTCCCTCGGGCCGATAGTACCTCAGGAAAACTTTGGAAATGGCCAGTGTGAGCGTATTTTCGTTGCCTTCACTCTCACCTGATTATCCAGAGTCTTGTAACCACACAGAGTGTTGACCACCTCTCCTACCTGTGAAAAAGAAAAAAAGATAAGATTGAGAAAGTCAGAGACTGAGCTAACATGACAGGAGACAGAACCCTGGGGGCAGAAGAGGCACTTATACTGCTCGAAAAGGGGGCCCCCCCGCCCTCCCCGTCAGCCGGAGCGTGAACCTGAGCAGCGTGAAGACGGATGATAGCGGCAGAAAGCCCATGTTCAGCTTTTCCTAACCCTTCCTCTATCTCCCTGGTGGGTGGGTGCGTGAGGGGAGTACTGGGGGAGTCAGTCATTAAGTTTCTGCAGCTTCCAGAGACACCATCGGTGTTTGGAGGCGAGGGGCTGGAACGATAGCTTTCACATAGAAGAGGACGGGAGGCTGCCACAAGGGAGCAACTGCTCTTTTTTTTTTTTTAAACACCGCTCTATAGACGCTTCTCTCCGGGAATGATTCTTTTGTGCCACCTGTCAGCAGGCACAGGGATTATTAAACAAGATGGCTGCAACATCACCGATACCAGATGACATGCTATCAATATTTGCTCATCAACTGGCTGAATTGCTTCCTCTGAAATGTGCCCCCAGCTTACAGCAGGAATCAGGTCGGCCTATTTGAAGTGTATTTTGTGAACACTGTCACGCAGATTATGATCTTCAAAGCAGACAAACCGATAGACACTCCCCTGTGTGGTAAAATGTAATTTAAGTGAAGAAACGTCCCTTACTGTCCCCAATGTCTAAGTTATAGGGTCAGTGTTTCATTCCAGGAGCATCAGCTCGAACACTCTGTCCAAGCTTGAATTGTAGTCTTCTGGGAGGTGATTTCTTGTTTTTGTTTCAATTGAGTTAGTCCGGTGTCAAAGCTGTAAATCCCATTTCTGCTCTCCAGCGCCCATCTCAATTATTCATTGGGGAGCACCTTGTGACACCAGAGATTTCAAAATGAACACATTCGGTGGCGTAATGTGCTCCGTGACTTGCCGTCAGTCTGAGGGAGATGGATTTAGTGGCCTAAATGTTCCAGTAGCCGTGAGTTACCTCCCAGTTCATATGACGTTATCGAGTCAGTGTTACCATGAGCATGAAAAAATGATTTTTTTAGTTTTTCTTCACCGGGACCAACTGTACTGAAATAAAAAAGGTGTGAAAGCAGGGAGTGACGGATGGTGCAGATGTTTTTTGTGGGATTAGTTTGTGGACCGGAGGACTCACCTTGTGGCGCACACAGCAGGTGTATGGAACCCCGCAGGCTAGCGGACCGGTACCGTTGCAGAAATGGTACTGGTTGACTCCCCAGTCCTTGTACTCATCCCCTCCACAACATGAAAACTGGAAGACAAGGCGGTATTGGGACGAGGAAATTAGGAACAAAAGCACGCCATCAAAACAAAAGGCTCATCCCGGCTTAAGTTCTCCCCGAGACGGAAACAAGCCGCTGAGGATAAAGCCTTTCGAAACGTCTGCGGCGCTACGACAGGCTCGCGTGCGGTCTGCAGCGTTTCTGGGCTTTAGGGGGGGGGCCAACGTGCAGAGACCGTCTCTCCGAGACGACGAAAGGACATGTGTGTGATCCCCGGAGAGGGATGCATTGACCTCACGGGGGACTCAGGTGATGGAAAAAAACAGCAAGTGAGGCCCGACGGAAAGGCCAACCGGGAGAATGGCAGCTGCGAGATGAGACAATTCTCTGAGCTCATTGCCAAAAGGTTAAAAGCCAATTACAGGCAATTCATTCGTCGTGATTTTTCGTATAGTTTATGCTTCAGTGAGGCCAAAGCTGATGTCAGTTCTGCGGTTATTGCTCAGATAAAATGTGTCTCAAAACAGAGAACATGAAATATTTCTAAATGATCATAATTATCAATCTCCCTTCATTTGCTTATTCTTCTCCAATCTAAAAGATTGATATTTTAGTTTGTTTTTAGAAAAGCAAAAAATTGTGTGGGGCATCCTTCTTTAAAAAAAAAAAAAAAAAAGAATACGTCATGGATCCAGCTACATGAACCATAACGAGGGATAATCTCAGTCACTCCCGTTTGCACAGTAGAGAAACTGCCAAGACAGAAGACTGGATAGCTTAGATATTTTCATGAATTGATAATGTACCAAGAGTGTGCAGTTGGAGTCCTTTTTTTAAAAACTTTTCCAATGGGAATAACGGCACAGTTTTCTGAGTAATATGGCACAGCAGACCGACTATTTCCACAGTCCAAGTAGAAATTAAGCAATGATACTGAAATCATTAAAAAATATTAAATGAGCAGCTTGGTGCTAAACTACTGTGATTAAAATGCAAAGAAAAAAAGCTGTGTGCCCGTCTGATTTATACAAAAGAATTAATCTATCATCATCATTAAAGCTCTGAATAATGCACAATAATTGATTGAGAGCATCAATCTGTAAATCTTTTAATCCTACAAAATCTCATTAATACTCTCTGCAAATATAAATTTATCTTCCAAAGTAGTTTCCTGTCCTTATTTGTGATCGAAGTGATCGTCAAACCACCTTTTGCTGCATATAATCCAAGATGTTTTTGAAGTCCAGATCATCGTAGTAGTGCTTGATTCCTTCCCGTATGCTGCTCTGGAACAGGGCCGACGTCTAGAGGAAGAGGAGCGGGGCAGAAACACCGTCAGGGAGCAGTGACCTCACTTTGGCTGATTAGGAGCACAAAGTGTACAGCGCGTAGCGAGGCCCCCGACGCTCACCTTGCTTTCGAAGATGAGGGCCATGGTGAGCCCGATGGCCTGCAGGAGCAGCAGCACACAGAGGACACAGAGGAACTGTGGAGGCAGAGGGAGCGAATTTGTAGAGCATTCCACGTTCGTTATTTCCATCATTTATATACGAAGCATCTTTGGCATGAACAGACCTCACTAGCATTTCTGTTTGTTGTTTGACTGAGCATTTGTGTGTCACTTTGGCAAATGTGGTTATTGGATCGGATCCATATTAAAGGACGCTTTATTGGGTGGTTTGAGTGATTATCTATTGGCTTTGATGACCACGACAAAACATCAGTGCAGCAGGGATCAGAACGAACATGTTTTTCATGTTCCTCTTCGTCCTCATCGAAGCACCAGAAGAATCATTACTGACTTCATTTTTCATGGTGAACATTTAATCCCCCATTTCGGTTCAGCCTGCTTAGCTAAAGCTAACAAGATACGTAGCAAGCACACGGAGCTCTTTTTCAGGTATTGGCAAAACCCTGAACTGTGCTTTTGCATTTGAGCTGATGTGAATCTTAAGTGATCCCTGATTTAAATGTTTCATGAGCTGCTGCCGTCGGGCCAACTCCGATCACAGTTTCAATACCCAGCTTTGATCATCATTGTGTCTAATCTGGATATTAACATAGAAATAAACACACATTATATATTCTTATATTTTGGACCCCTGTACCTAGACAATGCGTATAATTCTTAAAATTGAAAATGCTACACGCGTAATGTTTACAACAAACATTAAAAGCTATGAACTCCTGGTCACATCCTTCCTCCTCCTCCTCCTTTATCATCCCTACCATGTGCAGCAGGGTCTTGTTGTCCCTGAGGGACCCAACCATGCCCACCATCGACACGGTGAACATCACCAGGCCCAGCAGGATGAGCACCACGGCGGGGGCCAGGAAAAGGCCCTCCAGGGTTCTGTTCTTCTGCCTTTCCACTTCTGCGTACACCCCCACGCACAGCACACAGAGGCCCATCAGCTGAAGGGAGAAAAGAGGTGGGGGGGGAGGTTCATGAGATAAAAACCAGGACGATCCTCAGCCTGAACTACAAGAAGTGTTTGAACTTTTGCTGTCTTGATTCTCTTAGGCTGCATTTTTGATGCTTGCACAGTTTGGCTGTCGACCACCTTGATTTATTATTCAATTTTTTTTATTTTATTTAAAAAAAGAACATCACAATGTATTGGAAAAGACTTTAAACTAGCAACTGACACCATGAACTTATATTTACAACGGTTTACCGAGCTAATAACTCAAGTGGGAAGTCATTTTCAGATTGACTTTCAAAGAGTGAGAGACATCGTTGTAACCAGAGGAATAATAATAAAAGAATAGAATACAAGTTTAAGGCACTTCTGCATTGTCTTCACTTCAAATCAAGGGGTTACCACATGACGATGTCCTTTTCTTTCAGCAGTTTCAGCGGTGAAACAATGTTTTGGCGTAGAAGTTAAAAAGTAGCCCTGTCCACACGACCGCTGCGTTCACCTCTGGCTGGTGGTCAGCAGGGATTCCTTTCAATCATTGTTGAAATGTTGAGAAACCCTCATTAAATGAGATACGGGCTTTACAGATGGCAGGGTGATTAACAAAACAATAAGAGCAAATTAAAACCACTAATTGGTGACTAATTTCTGCCACTTTGGTTTAAATCGGTTCGTTTCAACCACACCAGCAGCCAGATGAGGAAGGCAATGATATCACCAGCTTGCCTATTTGCATCCGTCATTCTCATATTAGATTCAAATTAGAGTTGGGATTTAATTGTTGCAGGCATAACACATGTCAGGAAATGCTCTGCTCGGGTATTCTATGTCTGTATTATGCAACAAGAATGACCATGTCCTGTTTTTACAGCGGTTAAGCGTCAATCCAGCGGTTGTTCTCGCCACGTCATCTAAAATACGTGATACATGTATTTTTTAAGGATTTTGCTAATTGCATATTTTGATACGATTTGTTTGACTTTTTTTTGACAAACCCTAGTACAACTTGTTTTTCTTGGACAAACTATATTGGGACTAGCAGCTGTTCATCTGGCGTCTCTTTCAAATGTCACAAAAGTAAGGCCTAATTTATGTTTACCACAATACATTATTTTATCTGTCGATCTAATCAATCTTTTACAATTCAGCCTATTCCTTGTCTTTTGTGCAGATCACAATTATTATGACACTAGAAATAATTACCACTACACCTTAAAATAGTATTGTGTTAGCGACTGTAGACAGTTCATGGAATAATTTACAGAAATGTATGTTTGAATAAATATTAGGGCAATAATGATATTTTATAAATATGTGATTGTCATTTTTGCTGAAATTGATGAATTTGGATTTGTTCCTCTTACACAGACCATTGTGTTACCATCAATTAAGTTTGGGCTTAATTGACTGGTAATAATTGTCTCACTGAACGATTGAACTCCAACAGCATGATTAGAAAAACAACATTTGAAATAGGCAAGCATCATATGTATGAACGGAATTAAATATTCACAAACAACTTACTGTGATGGCATTCATTTGAATCATTAGACTCCACATGGAGTTGCTGAGGGAGCCACAGAAAAGGGCCTTTAACGCACCTCCTATTTTCTGTCGGCCGAGACGCGTTTACGCACATCGGCGTCCCTTTAACGGGATACAACGCCCTGCACCACCGTGCTATTTGCTATCCAAGCCACCGCGGTGTATCGCATCAACACCACCACACACACCAAGGCCACGCGTGTGTCTGTGTCCCGTTTTATTAGATCGCCCAATAGCCTTGTTTTTCCATCGGATTCAAATGTGCAAGGACGTATTTTTGTGATAAATGCCTATCGTGGTGCAAGCTAATCACCCCCCTAGCTGGTTAGCTAGCTGGTACCCAGACAATGTCCAATCAAATATTGCGTTACTCAACAACAAAAACAAAGTTGTTATCAAAATGTATGACTTATTTCCTAATCAATGTAGTTTCCTGTTAAATACGGGAGGCATCCGTGACAACACGAGGCAATTCATTTCATTCAAATTTGGGTTTTACACCATTTTTCGCTGTACGCTAAAGGGGTGAAATTCGATGGGATTTGAGATGAACCCGTGTTTTACATCACGAAAATGTCGTAATCCAGTTTCTGGGTCTATGCCGAGTTGTACATCAGTTTATATAGATTACGGATATGCCCGGGGTTTTATTTTAACACGAATATGATGTGCCTGGAGCAGACAGCACATTTAAACGTACGTATTTTTAACGAGGTTTTTGAGAGATGACTCACTAGACGGTAGTGGGTGGTTTCCGGGCACCACAATTAGCAAACACTGTTGCAGTTCAAATGTACTATGCAGCATACAACGCGGATGTTAATGAATGAAACATAAACTTACCGAGAAGAGCATTGAGTAGACATTCAATGTGAATTTGATGAAGTAGTAGAAGTGGTTGGTTTTCCTCAGTTCAGAGTAGGACGGCATGGCCGCTGACATTAGTAGAGATAGCTAACAAGCTAACGTTAGCTACCCCGCGTTTCGTTCAGCCAATATCAAAATAATGATAATTAAACATCAGATGTTGTTAGTGAAATTAAAAATGGGGGTTTTAAGAGAGCTAACTGAATTGTATATACGAAGCAACCCTCATTTCTCACGTACTATTGTGGGTAGCCAGTGACACAGAAGCACTTCCGTGCGGCCGGGTTCAGTACACGCTTTGTTTTGACTACATTCTTAAAGGGGCAGTGAACACAACCTAAATTCCATTTAGCTCCTAAGGTTAAATTGTTATAAAATTATTTGTATTTAGTTTCAACTATAATAGTTTTTACATTTAGTTTGTTCAATGTGTATTGTTTATTAAACATACAAATGACAAAAGGGAAACGTTGGACAAGGTTTCTTGGGTTTAACAACTCTTTCTTGATCCATAAATCCATAATCCATAAATAAAAGCAGGAAACTTAAGAAGGGGTCGTACAAATGACAATGTAGTAGGTAACAGATATATAATCAATGATAAAAATGATGATCATGCACTGCTCTTCAAAATCTATAAAGCTAATCTTTCTGAAGTCTTGTCTCACTGAGGGTGAATAAATGGCCCCAATGCAACCTTGAGGGTCAGGTTCTCTGAAGCTCAGAGTTCCACATATTTCACATGTAATTGAGTTTGAATGATCAGCAAAAAGTAGGGAAAGATTCAGTCAAAGCTACTGAAAGCCAAATCAGAGAAATTGCATTTGGAATTCAGAAAAGTCTTTGTGTCTGTTAATCCCTCAGGATCATTGGCCAGCCGAGGAGACGCTTGGCACCGACTGAATTGAGTTTAAATTCAGTAACCCTGCTCATTTCTTCTGTTAAGTCATCTGAATCCAGCAGTTCCTCTGCCAGCCTCCTGTCCACACATAAGCAACACATACACACACATACCCACAGCCTTTTTTATCACTACAAACTGGGAGTGCATAAAATACATTCACCCGAATATGATTTGATGATTGAAGGATGAACCTCCTCTGCCACTGAGCCCCATCAAGCAATCTGCCTCAAACATCTAGAATGAACACTATGTGCAATAGGAAAAATAGGCCAAACTTTGTGGAAGTCTGAGACAAACAAAACAAACTGCTCAGCTGACAAAATCAAACCCAAAAAATATAGGATATTTAGAAAAATAAAACCCCACTAAGGTCGATAAAAAACAAAACATAGCTTGGCAACGTCTTGTGGGGTGCGGACGAGTGGATGGTGCCACTGCGAACCACCACCTACGAAACTCCATTAAATCAGAGAGGCCGAGATGGTAGAGGAAGATGGAGAGAGCTTTTTGTATTGGAAGTAAAACAAACAGAAGAACTGTGCAGAGGAATTCCTCCCTGTGTCAAACAATTATATTCAATTGATTTCTTTTAGTATAGCTCAAAATTACAAATTTACCTCAGAGGGCTTTACAGTCTGTACACATGTGACATCCTCTGTCCCGAAACCCTCACATCGGCACAGAAAAAACTCCCCAAACAATGAAAACCTTTTGATGGAGAAAAAAAGGAAGTAAACTTAGAGAGAAAGACAGAGGAGGTATACAATTGAAGAAAAAACAAACATCCATTAAAAACAACATTGTAATAACAACAACATTCATTAATCGCCATTACTTGAGAATAATACATTTCTAAATTGTTTGATTAGTTCATTTTTAAAAATCTATATATGTCTATGTATATATATATATATATATATATATATATACTGTATATATACTACATATTACACATTACACATGTATGTACTGTATATATATATAGACATACATACATATTAAACAAACACATATATATAGATTAGTAGTGGGCATAGATTAATTTCTTTAATCTCATCATTTAATCATTTAATCATTGTAATCTTGGAATTAATCTAGATAAAAATTGCTCATTTGAATTCTGCCGAAGGCTTTTAGAGTATGTGTGCTACCCAAATAATTACTAAAAGTAAATCTTTGAGAACAGGTTTCTCAAGCCAGGTGGCACACACAATGCATCACAAACTGCTTGAGAAAGCTGTTCTACTATGATAATTGGTGATGAAAATAAGATACTCAATAAGATGTACTTGTGTTTACTGTTAAGTTAGCGAAGGAGTGAAGTTCCTTTGATAAGGTGTACAGTAACGCCGAGGTAGTTATCGTTATTGACAGATCCAATGGTCCTCAGTCAGTGCTACACACCTCGCCTCTAACCATCTTCTCATCTTTTGCGGCTTTCTCTGCGGCGTGCTGGTCATGTATTCTCCTCATGATAGTTTGCCTAGCAGGTAGTTTGTAAGATGGATCACCTGTGGCTGCCTGAAGAACCAGCTCGAGCCCGTCATGTTCTACCACGCTGATGGACCGGCAGCTGGTGGCAATACACTCAGCGAGGAGATTCGTTAGCTTGGCCGATAGAGCTGTGCTGACGGGCTTCTTGCCTCCGTTGCACTCAAACATAGTAGTTTGACGACGACTCTTTCCCTGCGCTAACATCAGTGCTTGGCGCGGCATCTTCCGCGTTAGCTAAGCGATGCTTTGCGTTTAGGTGGTATGAGACTTGAAGAACTTCTACAGTAAACTAATTTTTATTTATATATATTACACTTTGTGTAATATATGTATATATATACATATACATATACATATATATATATATATATATATATATATATATATATATATATATATATATATATATATATATATATATATACATCCGGGGAATGCATAGCAGCGTTACCGGGGCAGGGATTGCTTCCATAGCAACGACACGTGTCACTGATTGTGACATCATCAAAGGGGTGAGTCATACAAAGTTCACTTCCAAACAGATCAGTTGAGTTAGGTCATTGCCCTACTTACATTAGAACCGTGCAGTTGGATATTTTCTTGAGAGAAGAGACTTAAGTAGCGTTTTAAAGGATCCATCACCATTTTTTGAACACAACAGGTCTCAGGGGAGAGTCCAGACTAAGAGCGATTCAAAAACCTTGATGGTTAGCATTGAATGGTGGGGGACAGTGATAAAAACCCACTACCACCTGGGGTTAGCAGCGCTAAAGACACCCCCCACCTTTCTCCCCTGTGGGTTTTCCTCCCTTCTTGGGTTTCCCACATTAAAAAAAGTCACTTTGCTGACGGGCTTCTTGCCTCCGTTGCACTCAAACATAGTAGTTTGACGACGACTCTTCCCCTGCGCTAACATCAGTGCTTGGCGCTGCATCTTCCGCGTTAGCTAAGCGATGCCTTGCGTTTAGGTGGTATGAGACTTGAAGAACTTCTACAGTAAACTAATTCCTGTTTGTGAAAATCATCATAGCTTGCGTAGTATAGACCCCGCTCCCGACCCAACTTTGAGAATAGAGTATCGGCGCTATTTTTTATTTTATATATATGTATATATATGTATACATCCGGGGAATGCATAGCAGCGTTACCGGGGCAGGGATTGCTTCCATAGCAACGACACGTGTCACTGATTGTGACATCATCAAGGGGGTGAGTCATACAAAGTTCACTTCCAAACAGATCAGTTGAGTTAGGTCATTGCCCTACTTACATTAGAACCGTGCAGTTGGATATTTTCTTGAGAGAAGAAACTTAAGTAGCGTTTTAAAGGATCCATCACCATTTTTTGAACACAACAGGTCTAAGGGGAGAGTCCAGACTACAGGCGATTCAAAAACCTTGATGGTTAGGATTGCTTCCATAGCAACGACACGTGTCACTGATTGTGACATCATCAAAGGGGTGAGTCATACAATGTTCACTTCCAAACAGATCAGTTGAGTTAGGTCATTGCCCTACTTACATTAGAACCGTGCAGTTGGATATTTTCTTGAGAGAAGAGACTTAAGTAGCGTTTTAAAGGATCCATCACCATTTTTTGAACACAACAGGTCTCAGGGGAGAGTCCAGACTAAGAGCGATTCAAAAACCTTGATGGTTAGCATTGAATGGTGGGGGACAGTGATAAAAACCCACTACCACCTGGGGTTAGCAGCGCTAAAGACACCCCCCACCTTTCTCCCCTGTGGGTTTTCCTCCCTTCTTGGGTTTCCCACATTAAAAAAAGTCACTTTGCTGACGGGCTTCTTGCCTCCGTTGCACTCAAACATAGTAGTTTGACGACGACTCTTCCCCTGCGCTAACATCAGTGCTTGGCGCTACATCTTCCGCGTTAGCTAAGCGATGCCTTGAGTTTAGGTGGTATGAGACTTGAAGAACTTCTACAGTAAACTAATTCCTGTTTGTGAAAATCATCATAGCTTGCAAAGTATAGACCCCGCTCCCGACCCAACTTTGAGAATAGAGTATCGGCGCTATTTTTTATTTTATATATATGTATACATCCGGGGAATGCATAGCAGCGTTACCGGGGCAGGGATTGCTTCCATAGCAACGACACGTGTCACTGATTGTGACATCATCAAGGGGGTGAGTCATACAAAGTTCACTTCCAAACAGATCAGTTGAGTTAGGTCATTGCCCTACTTACATTAGAACCGTGCAGTTGGATATTTTCTTGAGAGAAGAAACTTAAGTAGCGTTTTAAAGGATCCATCACCATTTTTTGAACACAACAGGTCTAAGGGGAGAGTCCAGACTACAGGCGATTCAAAAACCTTGATGGTTAGGATTGCTTCCATAGCAACGACACGTGTCACTGATTGTGACATTCCAAGGGGTGAGTCATACAAAGTTCACTTCCAAAAAGATCAGTTGAGTTAGGTCATTGCCCTACTTACATTAGAATCGTGCAGTTGGATATTTTCTTGAGAGAAGAGACTTAAGTAGCGTTTTAAAGGATCCATCACCATTTTTTGAAAAAACTCCTCCGCGAATCGCCACCTTAACGTGGTGGAGGAGTTTGAGTGGCTCAGTGATCCTGTGATCTGTGTTGTCTGTGGCACAAGCCACTTTTTGAGCGGACCGAGGACAACATGTCTCAGGGGAGAGTCCAGACTAAGAGCGATTCAAAAACCTTGATGGTTAGCATTGAATGGTGGGGGAAAGAGATAAAAACCGACTACCACCTAGGGTTAGCAGAGCTAAATACACGCCCCCACCTTTCTCTCCTGTGGGTTTTCCTCCCTTCTTGGGTTTCCCACATAAAAAAAAAAAAACTCCTCCGCGAATCGCCACCTTAACGTGGTGGAGGAGTTTGAGTGGCTCAGTGATCCTGTGATCTGTGTTGTCTGTGGCACAAGCCACTTTTTGAGCGGACCGAGGACAACAGGTCTCAGGGGAGAGTCCAGACTAAGAGCGATTCAAAAACCTTGATGGTTAGCATTGAATGGTGGGGGAAAGTGATAAAAACCCACTACCACCTGGGTTAGCAGCGCTAAAGACACCCCCCCACCTTTCTCCCCTGTGGGTTTTCCTCCCTTCTTGGGTTTCCCACATAAAAAAAAAAAACTCCTCCGTGAATCGCCACCTTAACGTGGTGGAGGAGTTTGAGTGGCTCAGTGATCCTGTGATCTGTGTTGTCTGTGGCACAAGCCACTTTTTGAGCGGACCGAGGACAACAGGTCTCAGGGGAGAGTCCAGACTAAGAGCGATTCAAAAACCTTGATGGTTAGCATTGAATGGTGGGGGGCAGTGATAAAAACCCACTACCACCTGGGGTTAGCAGCGCTAAAGACACGCCCCCACCTTTCTTTCCTGTGGGTTTTCCTCCCTTCTTGGGTTTCCCACATAAAAAAAAAAAACTCCTCCGCGAATCGCCACCTTAACGTGGTGGAGGAGTTTGAGTGGCTCAGTGATCCTGTGATCTGTGTTGTCTGTGGCACCAGCCACTTTTTGAGCGGATCGAGGACAACAGGTCTCAGGGGAGAGTCCAGACTAAGAGCGATTCAAAAACCTTGATGGTTAGCATTGAATGGTGGGGGAAAGTGATAAAAACCCACTACCACCTGGGGTTAGCAGCGCTAAAGACACCCCCCCACCTTTCTCCCCTGTGGGTTTTCCTCCCTTCTTGGGTTTCCCACATAAAAAAAAAAACTCCTCCGCGAATCGCCACCTTAACGTGGTGGAGGAGTTTGAGTGGCTCAGTGATCCTGTGATCTGTGTTGTCTGTGGCACAAGCCACTTTTTGAGCGGACCGAGGACAACAGGTCTCAGGGGAGAGTCCAGACTAAGAGCGATTCAAAAACCTTGATGGTTAGCATTGAATGGTGGGGGAAAGTGATAAAAACCCACTACCACCTGGGGTTAGCAGCGCTAAAGACACCCCCCCACCTTTCTCTCCTGTGGGTTTTCCTCCCTTCTTGGGTTTCCCACATTAAAAAAAAAAACTCCTCCGCGAATCGCCACCTTAACGTGGGGGAGGAGTTTGAGTGGCTCAGTGATCCTGTGATCTGTGTTGTCTGTGGCACAAGCCACTTTTTGAGCGGACCGAGGACAACAGGTCTCAGGGGAGAGTCCAGACTAAGAGCGATTCAAAAACCTTGATGGTTAGCATTGAATGGTGGGGGAAAGTGATAAAAACCCACTACCACCTGGGGTTAGCAGCGCTAAAGACACCCCCCCACCTTTCTCTCCTGTGGGTTTTCCTCCCTTCTTGGGTTTCCCACATAAAAAAAAAAAACTCCTCCGCGAATCGCCACCTTAACGTGGTGGAGGAGTTTGAGTGGCTCAGTGATCCTGTGATCTGTGTTGTCTGTGGCACAAGCCACTTTTTGAGCGGACCGAGGACAACAGGTCTCAGGGGAGAGTCCAGACTAAGAGCGATTCAAAAACCTTGATGGTTAGCATTGAATGGTGGGGGGCAGTGATAAAAACCCACTACCACCTGGGGTTAGCAGCGCTAAAGACACGCCCCCACCTTTCTTTCCTGTGGGTTTTCCTCCCTTCTTGGGTTTCCCACATAAAAAAAAAAACTCCTCCGCGAATCGCCACCTTAACGTGGTGGAGGAGTTTGAGTGGCTCAGTGATCCTGTGATCTGTGTTGTCTGTGGCACAAGCCACTTTTTGAGCGGACCGAGGACAACAGGTCTCAGGGGAGAGTCCAGACTAAGAGCGATTCAAAAACCTTGATGGTTAGCATTGAATGGTGGGGGAAAGTGATAAAAACCCACTACCACCTGGGTTAGCAGCGCTAAAGACACCCCCCCACCTTTCTCCCCTGTGGGTTTTCCTCCCTTCTTGGGTTTCCCACATAAAAAAAAAAAACTCCTCCGTGAATCGCCACCTTAACGTGGTGGAGGAGTTTGAGTGGCTCAGTGATCCTGTGATCTGTGTTGTCTGTGGCACAAGCCACTTTTTGAGCGGACCGAGGACAACAGGTCTCAGGGGAGAGTCCAGACTAAGAGCGATTCAAAAACCTTGATGGTTAGCATTGAATGGTGGGGGGCAGTGATAAAAACCCACTACCACCTGGGGTTAGCAGCGCTAAAGACACGCCCCCACCTTTCTTTCCTGTGGGTTTTCCTCCCTTCTTGGGTTTCCCACATAAAAAAAAAAAACTCCTCCGTGAATCGCCACCTTAACGTGGTGGAGGAGTTTGAGTGGCTCAGTGATCCTGTGATCTGTGTTGTCTGTGGCACCAGCCACTTTTTGAGCGGATCGAGGACAACAGGTCTCAGGGGAGAGTCCAGACTAAGAGCGATTCAAAAACCTTGATGGTTAGCATTGAATGGTGGGGGGCAGTGATAAAAACCCACTACCACCTGGGGTTAGCAGCGCTAAAGACACGCCCCCACCTTTCTTTCCTGTGGGTTTTCCTCCCTTCTTGGGTTTCCCACATAAAAAAAAAAAACTCCTCCGCGAATCGCCACCTTAACGTGGTGGAGGAGTTTGAGTGGCTCAGTGATCCTGTGATCTGTGTTGTCTGTGGCACAAGCCACTTTTTGAGCGGACCGAGGACAACAGGTCTCAGGGGAGAGTCCAGACTAAGAGCGATTCAAAAACCTTGATGGTTAGCATTGAATGGTGGGGGAAAGAGATAAAAACCGACTACCACCTAGGGTTAGCAGAGCTAAATACACGCCCCCACCTTTCTCTCCTGTGGGTTTTCCTCCCTTCTTGGGTTTCCCACATAAAAAAAAAAAAACTCCTCCGCGAATCGCCACCTTAACGTGGTGGAGGAGTTTGAGTGGCTCAGTGATCCTGTGATCTGTGTTGTCTGTGGCACAAGCCACTTTTTGAGCGGACCGAGGACAACAGGTCTCAGGGGAGAGTCCAGACTAAGAGCGATTCAAAAACCTTGATGGTTAGCATTGAATGGTGGGGGAAAGTGATAAAAACCCACTACCACCTGGGTTAGCAGCGCTAAAGACACCCCCCCACCTTTCTCCCCTGTGGGTTTTCCTCCCTTCTTGGGTTTCCCACATAAAAAAAAAAAACTCCTCCGTGAATCGCCACCTTAACGTGGTGGAGGAGTTTGAGTGGCTCAGTGATCCTGTGATCTGTGTTGTCTGTGGCACAAGCCACTTTTTGAGCGGACCGAGGACAACAGGTCTCAGGGGAGAGTCCAGACTAAGAGCGATTCAAAAACCTTGATGGTTAGCATTGAATGGTGGGGGAAAGTGATAAAAACCCACTACCACCTGGGGTTAGCAGCGCTAAAGACACCCCCCCACCTTTCTCCCCTGTGGGTTTTCCTCCCTTCTTGGGTTTCCCACATAAAAAAAAAACTCCTCCGTCAATCGCCACCTTAACGTGGTGGAGGAGTTTGAGTGGCTCAGTGATCCTGTGATCTGTGTTGTCTGTGGCACAAGCCACTTTTTGAGCGGACCGAGGACAACAGGTCTCAGGGGAGAGTCCAGACTAAGAGCGATTCAAAAACCTTGATGGTTAGCATTGAATGGTGGGGGAAAGAGATAAAAACCGACTACCACCTAGGGTTAGCAGAGCTAAATACACGCCCCCACCTTTCTCTCCTGTGGGTTTTCCTCCCTTCTTGGGTTTCCCACATAAAAAAAAAAAAACTCCTCCGCGAATCGCCACCTTAACGTGGTGGAGGAGTTTGAGTGGCTCAGTGATCCTGTGATCTGTGTTGTCTGTGGCACAAGCCACTTTTTGAGCGGACCGAGGACAACAGGTCTCAGGGGAGAGTCCAGACTAAGAGCGATTCAAAAACCTTGATGGTTAGCATTGAATGGTGGGGGAAAGTGATAAAAACCCACTACCACCTGGGTTAGCAGCGCTAAAGACACCCCCCCACCTTTCTCCCCTGTGGGTTTTCCTCCCTTCTTGGGTTTCCCACATAAAAAAAAAAAACTCCTCCGTGAATCGCCACCTTAACGTGGTGGAGGAGTTTGAGTGGCTCAGTGATCCTGTGATCTGTGTTGTCTGTGGCACAAGCCACTTTTTGAGCGGACCGAGGACAACAGGTCTCAGGGGAGAGTCCAGACTAAGAGCGATTCAAAAACCTTGATGGTTAGCATTGAATGGTGGGGGGCAGTGATAAAAACCCACTACCACCTGGGGTTAGCAGCGCTAAAGACACGCCCCCACCTTTCTTTCCTGTGGGTTTTCCTCCCTTCTTGGGTTTCCCACATAAAAAAAAAAAACTCCTCCGCGAATCGCCACCTTAACGTGGTGGAGGAGTTTGAGTGGCTCAGTGATCCTGTGATCTGTGTTGTCTGTGGCACCAGCCACTTTTTGAGCGGATCGAGGACAACAGGTCTCAGGGGAGAGTCCAGACTAAGAGCGATTCAAAAACCTTGATGGTTAGCATTGAATGGTGGGGGGCAGTGATAAAAACCCACTACCACCTGGGGTTAGCAGCGCTAAAGACACGCCCCCACCTTTCTTTCCTGTGGGTTTTCCTCCCTTCTTGGGTTTCCCACATAAAAAAAAAAAACTCCTCCGCGAATCGCCACCTTAACGTGGTGGAGGAGTTTGAGTGGCTCAGTGATCCTGTGATCTGTGTTGTCTGTGGCACAAGCCACTTTTTGAGCGGATCGAGGACAACAGGTCTCAGGGGAGAGTCCAGACTAAGAGCGATTCAAAAACCTTGATGGTTAGCATTGAATGGTGGGGGAAAGAGATAAAAACCGACTACCACCTAGGGTTAGCAGAGCTAAATACACGCCCCCACCTTTCTCTCCTGTGGGTTTTCCTCCCTTCTTGGGTTTCCCACATAAAAAAAAAAAAACTCCTCCGCGAATCGCCACCTTAACGTGGTGGAGGAGTTTGAGTGGCTCAGTGATCCTGTGATCTGTGTTGTCTGTGGCACAAGCCACTTTTTGAGCGGACCGAGGACAACAGGTCTCAGGGGAGAGTCCAGACTAAGAGCGATTCAAAAACCTTGATGGTTAGCATTGAATGGTGGGGGAAAGTGATAAAAACCCACTACCACCTGGGTTAGCAGCGCTAAAGACACCCCCCCACCTTTCTCCCCTGTGGGTTTTCCTCCCTTCTTGGGTTTCCCACATAAAAAAAAAAAACTCCTCCGTGAATCGCCACCTTAACGTGGTGGAGGAGTTTGAGTGGCTCAGTGATCCTGTGATCTGTGTTGTCTGTGGCACAAGCCACTTTTTGAGCGGACCGAGGACAACAGGTCTCAGGGGAGAGTCCAGACTAAGAGCGATTCAAAAACCTTGATGGTTAGCATTGAATGGTGGGGGGCAGTGATAAAAACCCACTACCACCTGGGGTTAGCAGCGCTAAAGACAAGCCCCCACCTTTCTTTCCTGTGGGTTTTCCTCCCTTCTTGGGTTTCCCACATAAAAAAAAAAACTCCTCCGCGAATCGCCACCTTAACGTGGTGGAGGAGTTTGAGTGGCTCAGTGATCCTGTGATCTGTGTTGTCTGTGGCACCAGCCACTTTTTGAGCGGATCGAGGACAACAGGTCTCAGGGGAGAGTCCAGACTAAGAGCGATTCAAAAACCTTGATGGTTAGCATTGAATGGTGGGGGGCAGTGATAAAAACCCACTACCACCTGGGGTTAGCAGCGCTAAAGACACGCCCCCACCTTTCTTTCCTGTGGGTTTTCCTCCCTTCTTGGGTTTCCCACATAAAAAAAAAAACTCCTCCGCGAATCGCCACCTTAACGTGGTGGAGGAGTTTGAGTGGCTCAGTGATCCTGTGATCTGTGTTGTCTGTGGCACCAGCCACTTTTTGAGCGGATCGAGGACAACAGGTCTCAGGGGAGAGTCCAGACTAAGAGCGATTCAAAAACCTTGATGGTTAGCATTGAATGGTGGGGGAAAGTGATAAAAACCCACTACCACCTGGGGTTAGCAGCGCTAAAGACACCCCCCCACCTTTCTCCCCTGTGGGTTTTCCTCCCTTCTTGGGTTTCCCACATAAAAAAAAAAACTCCTCCGCGAATCGCCACCTTAACGTGGTGGAGGAGTTTGAGTGGCTCAGTGATCCTGTGATCTGTGTTGTCTGTGGCACAAGCCACTTTTTGAGCGGACCGAGGACAACAGGTCTCAGGGGAGAGTCCAGACTAAGAGCGATTCAAAAACCTTGATGGTTAGCATTGAATGGTGGGGGAAAGAGATAAAAACCGACTACCACCTAGGGTTAGCAGAGCTAAATACACGCCCCCACCTTTCTCTCCTGTGGGTTTTCCTCCCTTCTTGGGTTTCCCACATAAAAAAAAAAAAACTCCTCCGCGAATCGCCACCTTAACGTGGTGGAGGAGTTTGAGTGGCTCAGTGATCCTGTGATCTGTGTTGTCTGTGGCACAAGCCACTTTTTGAGCGGACCGAGGACAACAGGTCTCAGGGGAGAGTCCAGACTAAGAGCGATTCAAAAACCTTGATGGTTAGCATTGAATGGTGGGGGAAAGTGATAAAAACCCACTACCACCTGGGTTAGCAGCGCTAAAGACACCCCCCCACCTTTCTCCCCTGTGGGTTTTCCTCCCTTCTTGGGTTTCCCACATAAAAAAAAAAAACTCCTCCGTGAATCGCCACCTTAACGTGGTGGAGGAGTTTGAGTGGCTCAGTGATCCTGTGATCTGTGTTGTCTGTGGCACAAGCCACTTTTTGAGCGGACCGAGGACAACAGGTCTCAGGGGAGAGTCCAGACTAAGAGCGATTCAAAAACCTTGATGGTTAGCATTGAATGGTGGGGGGCAGTGATAAAAACCCACTACCACCTGGGGTTAGCAGCGCTAAAGACAAGCCCCCACCTTTCTTTCCTGTGGGTTTTCCTCCCTTCTTGGGTTTCCCACATAAAAAAAAAAACTCCTCCGCGAATCGCCACCTTAACGTGGTGGAGGAGTTTGAGTGGCTCAGTGATCCTGTGATCTGTGTTGTCTGTGGCACCAGCCACTTTTTGAGCGGATCGAGGACAACAGGTCTCAGGGGAGAGTCCAGACTAAGAGCGATTCAAAAACCTTGATGGTTAGCATTGAATGGTGGGGGGCAGTGATAAAAACCCACTACCACCTGGGGTTAGCAGCGCTAAAGACACCCCCCCACCTTTCTCCCCTGTGGGTTTTCCTCCCTTCTTGGGTTTCCCACATAAAAAAAAAAAACTCCTCCGTGAATCGCCACCTTAACGTGGTGGAGGAGTTTGAGTGGCTCAGTGATCCTGTGATCTGTGTTGTCTGTGGCACAAGCCACTTTTTGAGCGGACCGAGGACAACAGGTCTCAGGGGAGAGTCCAGACTAAGAGCGATTCAAAAACCTTGATGGTTAGCATTGAATGGTGGGGGGCAGTGATAAAAACCCACTACCACCTGGGGTTAGCAGCGCTAAAGACAAGCCCCCACCTTTCTTTCCTGTGGGTTTTCCTCCCTTCTTGGGTTTCCCACATAAAAAAAAAAACTCCTCCGCGAATCGCCACCTTAACGTGGTGGAGGAGTTTGAGTGGCTCAGTGATCCTGTGATCTGTGTTGTCTGTGGCACCAGCCACTTTTTGAGCGGATCGAGGACAACAGGTCTCAGGGGAGAGTCCAGACTAAGAGCGATTCAAAAACCTTGATGGTTAGCATTGAATGGTGGGGGGCAGTGATAAAAACCCACTACCACCTGGGGTTAGCAGCGCTAAAGACACGCCCCCACCTTTCTTTCCTGTGGGTTTTCCTCCCTTCTTGGGTTTCCCACATAAAAAAAAAAAACTCCTCCGCGAATCGCCACCTTAACGTGGTGGAGGAGTTTGAGTGGCTCAGTGATCCTGTGATCTGTGTTGTCTGTGGCACCAGCCACTTTTTGAGCGGATCGAGGACAACAGGTCTCAGGGGAGAGTCCAGACTAAGAGCGATTCAAAAACCTTGATGGTTAGCATTGAATGGTGGGGGAAAGTGATAAAAACCCACTACCACCTGGGGTTAGCAGCGCTAAAGACACCCCCCCACCTTTCTCCCCTGTGGGTTTTCCTCCCTTCTTGGGTTTCCCACATAAAAAAAAAAACTCCTCCGCGAATCGCCACCTTAACGTGGTGGAGGAGTTTGAGTGGCTCAGTGATCCTGTGATCTGTGTTGTCTGTGGCACAAGCCACTTTTTGAGCGGACCGAGGACAACAGGTCTCAGGGGAGAGTCCAGACTAAGAGCGATTCAAAAACCTTGATGGTTAGCATTGAATGGTGGGGGGAAGTGATAAAAACCCACTACCACCTGGGGTTAGCAGCGCTAAAGACACCCCCCCACCTTTCTCCCCTGTGGGTTTTCCTCCCTTCTTGGGTTTCCCACATAAAAAAAAAAAACTCCTCCGCGAATCGCCACCTTAACGTGGTGGAGGAGTTTGAGTGGCTCAGTGATCCTGTGATCTGTGTTGTCTGTGGCACAAGCCACTTTTTGAGCGGACCGAGGACAACAGGTCTCAGGGGAGAGTCCAGACTAAGAGCGATTCAAAAACCTTGATGGTTAGCATTGAATGGTGGGGGGCAGTGATAAAAACCCACTACCACCTGGGGTTAGCAGCGCTTAAGACACGCCCCCACTTTCTTTCCTGTGGGTTTTCCTCCCTTCTTGGGTTTCCCACATAAAAAAAAAAAAACTCCTCCGCGAATCGCCACCTTAACGTGGTGGAGGAGTTTGAGTGGCTCAGTGATCCTGTGATCTGTGTTGTCTGTGGCACAAGCCACTTCTTGAGCGGACCGAGGACAACAGGTCTCAGGGGAGAGTCCAGACTAAGAGCGATTCAAAAACCTTGATGGTTAGCATTGAATGGTGGGGGAAAGTGATAAAAACCCACTACCACCTGGGTTAGCAGCGCTAAAGACACCCCCCCACCTTTCTCCCCTGTGGGTTTTCCTCCCTTCTTGGGTTTCCCACATAAAAAAAAAAAACTCCTCCGTGAATCGCCACCTTAACGTGGTGGAGGAGTTTGAGTGGCTCAGTGATCCTGTGATCTGTGTTGTCTGTGGCACAAGCCACTTTTTGAGCGGACCGAGGACAACAGGTCTCAGGGGAGAGTCCAGACTAAGAGCGATTCAAAAACCTTGATGGTTAGCATTGAATGGTGGGGGGCAGTGATAAAAACCCACTACCACCTGGGGTTAGCAGCGCTAAAGACACGCCCCCACCTTTCTTTCCTGTGGGTTTTCCTCCCTTCTTGGGTTTCCCACATAAAAAAAAAAACTCCTCCGCGAATCGCCACCTTAACGTGGTGGAGGAGTTTGAGTGGCTCAGTGATCCTGTGATCTGTGTTGTCTGTGGCACCAGCCACTTTTTGAGCGGATCGAGGACAACAGGTCTCAGGGGAGAGTCCAGACTAAGAGCGATTCAAAAACCTTGATGGTTAGCATTGAATGGTGGGGGAAAGTGATAAAAACCCACTACCACCTGGGGTTAGCAGCGCTAAAGACACCCCCCCACCTTTCTCCCCTGTGGGTTTTCCTCCCTTCTTGGGTTTCCCACATAAAAAAAAAAACTCCTCCGCGAATCGCCACCTTAACGTGGTGGAGGAGTTTGAGTGGCTCAGTGATCCTGTGATCTGTGTTGTCTGTGGCACAAGCCACTTTTTGAGCGGACCGAGGACAACAGGTCTCAGGGGAGAGTCCAGACTAAGAGCGATTCAAAAACCTTGATGGTTAGCATTGAATGGTGGGGGAAAGAGATAAAAACCGACTACCACCTAGGGTTAGCAGAGCTAAATACACGCCCCCACCTTTCTCTCCTGTGGGTTTTCCTCCCTTCTTGGGTTTCCCACATAAAAAAAAAAAAACTCCTCCGCGAATCGCCACCTTAACGTGGTGGAGGAGTTTGAGTGGCTCAGTGATCCTGTGATCTGTGTTGTCTGTGGCACAAGCCACTTTTTGAGCGGACCGAGGACAACAGGTCTCAGGGGAGAGTCCAGACTAAGAGCGATTCAAAAACCTTGATGGTTAGCATTGAATGGTGGGGGAAAGTGATAAAAACCCACTACCACCTGGGTTAGCAGCGCTAAAGACACCCCCCCACCTTTCTCCCCTGTGGGTTTTCCTCCCTTCTTGGGTTTCCCACATAAAAAAAAAAAACTCCTCCGTGAATCGCCACCTTAACGTGGTGGAGGAGTTTGAGTGGCTCAGTGATCCTGTGATCTGTGTTGTCTGTGGCACAAGCCACTTTTTGAGCGGAACGAGGACAACAGGTCTCAGGGGAGAGTCCAGACTAAGAGCGATTCAAAAACCTTGATGGTTAGCATTGAATGGTGGGGGAAAGTGATAAAAACCCACTACCACCTGGGGTTAGCAGCGCTAAAGACACCCCCCCACCTTTCTCCCCTGTGGGTTTTCCTCCCTTCTTGGGTTTCCCACATAAAAAAAAAACTCCTCCGTCAATCGCCACCTTAACGTGGTGGAGGAGTTTGAGTGGCTCAGTGATCCTGTGATCTGTGTTGTCTGTGGCACAAGCCACTTTTTGAGCGGACCGAGGACAACAGGTCTCAGGGGAGAGTCCAGACTAAGAGCGATTCAAAAACCTTGATGGTTAGCATTGAATGGTGGGGGGCAGTGATAAAAACCCACTACCACCTGGGGTTAGCAGCGCTAAAGACACGCCCCCACCTTTCTCTCCTGTGGGTTTTCCTCCCTTCTTGGGTTTCCCACATAAAAAAAAAAAAAACTCCTCCGCGAATCGCCACCTTAACGTGGTGGAGGAGTTTGAGTGGCTCAGTGATCCTGTGATCTGTGTTGTCTGTGGCACAAGCCACTTTTTGAGCGGACCGAGGACAACAGGTCTCAGGGGAGAGTCCAGACTAAGAGCGATTCAAAAACCTTGATGGTTAGCATTGAATGGTGGGGGAAAGTGATAAAAACCCACTACCACCTGGGGTTAGCAGCGCTAAAGACACCCCCCCACCTTTCTCCCCTGTGGGTTTTCCTCCCTTCTTGGGTTTCCCACATAAAAAAAAAAACTCCTCCGTCAATCGCCACCTTAACGTGGTGGAGGAGTTTGAGTGGCTCAGTGATCCTGTGATCTGTGTTGTCTGTGGCACAAGCCACTTTTTGAGCGGACCGAGGACAACAGGTCTCAGGGGAGAGTCCAGACTAAGAGCGATTCAAAAACCTTGATGGTTAGCATTGAATGGTGGGGGAAAGAGATAAAAACCGACTACCACCTAGGGTTAGCAGAGCTAAATACACGCCCCCACCTTTCTCTCCTGTGGGTTTTCCTCCCTTCTTGGGTTTCCCACATAAAAAAAAAAAACTCCTCCGCGAATCGCCACCTTAACGTGGTGGAGGAGTTTGAGTGGCTCAGTGATCCTGTGATCTGTGTTGTCTGTGGCACCAGCCACTTTTTGAGCGGATCGAGGACAACAGGTCTCAGGGGAGAGTCCAGACTAAGAGCGATTCAAAAACCTTGATGGTTAGCATTGAATGGTGGGGGAAAGTGATAAAAACCCACTACCACCTGGGGTTAGCAGCGCTAAAGACACCCCCCCACCTTTCTCCCCTGTGGGTTTTCCTCCCTTCTTGGGTTTCCCACATAAAAAAAAAAACTCCTCCGCGAATCGCCACCTTAACGTGGTGGAGGAGTTTGAGTGGCTCAGTGATCCTGTGATCTGTGTTGTCTGTGGCACAAGCCACTTTTTGAGCGGACCGAGGACAACAGGTCTCAGGGGAGAGTCCAGACTAAGAGCGATTCAAAAACCTTGATGGTTAGCATTGAATGGTGGGGGAAAGAGATAAAAACCGACTACCACCTAGGGTTAGCAGAGCTAAATACACGCCCCCACCTTTCTCTCCTGTGGGTTTTCCTCCCTTCTTGGGTTTCCCACATAAAAAAAAAAAAACTCCTCCGCGAATCGCCACCTTAACGTGGTGGAGGAGTTTGAGTGGCTCAGTGATCCTGTGATCTGTGTTGTCTGTGGCACAAGCCACTTTTTGAGCGGACCGAGGACAACAGGTCTCAGGGGAGAGTCCAGACTAAGAGCGATTCAAAAACCTTGATGGTTAGCATTGAATGGTGGGGGAAAGTGATAAAAACCCACTACCACCTGGGTTAGCAGCGCTAAAGACACCCCCCCACCTTTCTCCCCTGTGGGTTTTCCTCCCTTCTTGGGTTTCCCACATAAAAAAAAAAAACTCCTCCGTGAATCGCCACCTTAACGTGGTGGAGGAGTTTGAGTGGCTCAGTGATCCTGTGATCTGTGTTGTCTGTGGCACAAGCCACTTTTTGAGCGGACCGAGGACAACAGGTCTCAGGGGAGAGTCCAGACTAAGAGCGATTCAAAAACCTTGATGGTTAGCATTGAATGGTGGGGGAAAGTGATAAAAACCCACTACCACCTGGGGTTAGCAGCGCTAAAGACACCCCCCCACCTTTCTCCCCTGTGGGTTTTCCTCCCTTCTTGGGTTTCCCACATAAAAAAAAAACTCCTCCGTCAATCGCCACCTTAACGTGGTGGAGGAGTTTGAGTGGCTCAGTGATCCTGTGATCTGTGTTGTCTGTGGCACAAGCCACTTTTTGAGCGGACCGAGGACAACAGGTCTCAGGGGAGAGTCCAGACTAAGAGCGATTCAAAAACCTTGATGGTTAGCATTGAATGGTGGGGGGCAGTGATAAAAACCCACTACCACCTGGGGTTAGCAGCGCTAAAGACACGCCCCCACCTTTCTCTCCTGTGGGTTTTCCTCCCTTCTTGGGTTTCCCACATAAAAAAAAAAAAACTCCTCCGCGAATCGCCACCTTAACGTGGTGGAGGAGTTTGAGTGGCTCAGTGATCCTGTGATCTGTGTTGTCTGTGGCACAAGCCACTTTTTGAGCGGACCGAGGACAACAGGTCTCAGGGGAGAGTCCAGACTAAGAGCGATTCAAAAACCTTGATGGTTAGCATTGAATGGTGGGGGAAAGTGATAAAAACCCACTACCACCTGGGGTTAGCAGCGCTAAAGACACCCCCCCACCTTTCTCCCCTGTGGGTTTTCCTCCCTTCTTGGGTTTCCCACATAAAAAAAAAAACTCCTCCGTCAATCGCCACCTTAACGTGGTGGAGGAGTTTGAGTGGCTCAGTGATCCTGTGATCTGTGTTGTCTGTGGCACAAGCCACTTTTTGAGCGGACCGAGGACAACAGGTCTCAGGGGAGAGTCCAGACTAAGAGCGATTCAAAAACCTTGATGGTTAGCATTGAATGGTGGGGGAAAGAGATAAAAACCGACTACCACCTAGGGTTAGCAGAGCTAAATACACGCCCCCACCTTTCTCTCCTGTGGGTTTTCCTCCCTTCTTGGGTTTCCCACATAAAAAAAAAAAAACTCCTCCGCGAATCGCCACCTTAACGTGGTGGAGGAGTTTGAGTGGCTCAGTGATCCTGTGATCTGTGTTGTCTGTGGCACAAGCCACTTTTTGAGCGGACCGAGGACAACAGGTCTCAGGGGAGAGTCCAGACTAAGAGCGATTCAAAAACCTTGATGGTTAGCATTGAATGGTGGGGGAAAGTGATAAAAACCCACTACCACCTGGGTTAGCAGCGCTAAAGACACCCCCCCACCTTTCTCCCCTGTGGGTTTTCCTCCCTTCTTGGGTTTCCCACATAAAAAAAAAAAACTCCTCCGTGAATCGCCACCTTAACGTGGTGGAGGAGTTTGAGTGGCTCAGTGATCCTGTGATCTGTGTTGTCTGTGGCACAAGCCACTTTTTGAGCGGACCGAGGACAACAGGTCTCAGTGGAGAGTCCAGACTAAGAGCGATTCAAAAACCTTGATGGTTAGCATTGAATGGTGGGGGGCAGTGATAAAAACCCACTACCACCTGGGGTTAGCAGCGCTAAAGACACGCCCCCACCTTTCTTTCCTGTGGGTTTTCCTCCCTTCTTGGGTTTCCCACATAAAAAAAAAAAACTCCTCCGCGAATCGCCACCTTAACGTGGTGGAGGAGTTTGAGTGGCTCAGTGATCCTGTGATCTGTGTTGTCTGTGGCACCAGCCACTTTTTGAGCGGATCGAGGACAACAGGTCTCAGGGGAGAGTCCAGACTAAGAGCGATTCAAAAACCTTGATGGTTAGCATTGAATGGTGGGGGGCAGTGATAAAAACCCACTACCACCTGGGGTTAGCAGCGTTAAAGACACGCCCCCACCTTTCTTTCCTGTGGGTTTTCCTCCCTTCTTGGGTTTCCCACATAAAAAAAAAAAACTCCTCCGCGAATCGCCACCTTAACGTGGTGGAGGAGTTTGAGTGGCTCAGTGATCCTGTGATCTGTGTTGTCTGTGGCACAAGCCACTTTTTGAGCGGACCGAGGACAACAGGTCTCAGGGGAGAGTCCAGACTAAGAGCGATTCAAAAACCTTGATGGTTAGCATTGAATGGTGGGGGAAAGTGATAAAAACCCACTACCACCTGGGGTTAGCAGCGCTAAAGACACCCCCCCACCTTTCTCTCCTGTGGGTTTTCCTCCCTTCTTGGGTTTCCCACATTAAAAAAAAAAACTCCTCCGCGAATCGCCACCTTAACGTGGGGGAGGAGTTTGAGTGGCTCAGTGATCCTGTGATCTGTGTTGTCTGTGGCACAAGCCACTTTTTGAGCGGACCGAGGACAACAGGTCTCAGGGGAGAGTCCAGACTAAGAGCGATTCAAAAACCTTGATGGTTAGCATTGAATGGTGGGGGAAAGTGATAAAAACCCACTACCACCTGGGGTTAGCAGCGCTAAAGACACCCCCCCACCTTTCTCTCCTGTGGGTTTTCCTCCCTTCTTGGGTTTCCCACATAAAAAAAAAAAACTCCTCCGCGAATCGCCACCTTAACGTGGTGGAGGAGTTTGAGTGGCTCAGTGATCCTGTGATCTGTGTTGTCTGTGGCACAAGCCACTTTTTGAGCGGACCGAGGACAACAGGTCTCAGGGGAGAGTCCAGACTAAGAGCGATTCAAAAACCTTGATGGTTAGCATTGAATGGTGGGGGAAAGAGATAAAAACCGACTACCACCTAGGGTTAGCAGAGCTAAATACACGCCCCCACCTTTCTCTCCTGTGGGTTTTCCTCCCTTCTTGGGTTTCCCACATAAAAAAAAAAAAACTCCTCCGCGAATCGCCACCTTAACGTGGTGGAGGAGTTTGAGTGGCTCAGTGATCCTGTGATCTGTGTTGTCTGTGGCACAAGCCACTTTTTGAGCGGACCGAGGACAACAGGTCTCAGGGGAGAGTCCAGACTAAGAGCGATTCAAAAACCTTGATGGTTAGCATTGAATGGTGGGGGGCAGTGATAAAAACCCACTACCACCTGGGGTTAGCAGCGCTAAAGACACCCCCCCACCTTTCTCCCCTGTGGGTTTTCCTCCCTTCTTGGGTTTCCCACATAAAAAAAAAACTCCTCCGTCAATCGCCACCTTAACGTGGTGGAGGAGTTTGAGTGGCTCAGTGATCCTGTGATCTGTGTTGTCTGTGGCACAAGCCACTTTTTGAGCGGACCGAGGACAACAGGTCTCAGGGGAGAGTCCAGACTAAGAGCGATTCAAAAACCTTGATGGTTAGCATTGAATGGTGGGGGGCAGTGATAAAAACCCACTACCACCTGGGGTTAGCAGCGCTAAAGACACGCCCCCACCTTTCTCTCCTGTGGGTTTTCCTCCCTTCTTGGGTTTCCCACATAAAAAAAAAAAAACTCCTCCGCGAATCGCCACCTTAACGTGGTGGAGGAGTTTGAGTGGCTCAGTGATCCTGTGATCTGTGTTGTCTGTGGCACAAGCCACTTTTTGAGCGGACCGAGGACAACAGGTCTCAGGGGAGAGTCCAGACTAAGAGCGATTCAAAAACCTTGATGGTTAGCATTGAATGGTGGGGGAAAGTGATAAAAACCCACTACCACCTGGGGTTAGCAGCGCTAAAGACACCCCCCCACCTTTCTCCCCTGTGGGTTTTCCTCCCTTCTTGGGTTTCCCACATAAAAAAAAAAACTCCTCCGTCAATCGCCACCTTAACGTGGTGGAGGAGTTTGAGTGGCTCAGTGATCCTGTGATCTGTGTTGTCTGTGGCACAAGCCACTTTTTGAGCGGACCGAGGACAACAGGTCTCAGGGGAGAGTCCAGACTAAGAGCGATTCAAAAACCTTGATGGTTAGCATTGAATGGTGGGGGAAAGTGATAAAAACCCACTACCACCTGGGGTTAGCAGCGCTAAAGACACCCCCCCACCTTTCTCTCCTGTGGGTTTTCCTCCCTTCTTGGGTTTCCCACATTAAAAAAAAAACTCCTCCGCGAATCGCCACCTTAACGTGGTGGAGGAGTTTGAGTGGCTCAGTGATCCTGTGATCTGTGTTGTCTGTGGCACAAGCCACTTTTTGAGCGGACCGAGGACAACAGGTCTCAGGGGAGAGTCCAGACTAAGAGCGATTCAAAAACCTTGATGGTTAGCATTGAATGGTGGGGGAAAGTGATAAAAACCCACTACCACCTGGGGTTAGCAGCGCTAAAGACACCCCCCCACCTTTCTCCCCTGTGGGTTTTCCTCCCTTCTTGGGTTTCCCACATAAAAAAAAAAAACTCCTCCGCGAATCGCCACCTTAACGTGGTGGAGGAGTTTGAGTGGCTCAGTGATCCTGTGATCTGTGTTGTCTGTGGCACAAGCCACTTTTTGAGCGGACCGAGGACAACAGGTCTCAGGGGAGAGTCCAGACTAAGAGCGATTCAAAAACCTTGATGGTTAGCATTGAATGGTGGGGGAAAGTGATAAAAACCCACTACCACCTGGGGTTAGCAGCGCTAAAGACACCCCCCCACCTTTCTCTCCTGTGGGTTTTCCTCCCTTCTTGGGTTTCCCACATTAAAAAAAAAACTCCTCCGCGAATCGCCACCTTAACGTGGTGGAGGAGTTTGAGTGGCTCAGTGATACTGTGATCTGTGTTGTCTGTGGCACAAGCCACTTTTTGAGCGGACCGAGGACAACAGGTCTCAGGGGAGAGTCCAGACTAAGAGCGATTCAAAAACCTTGATGGTTAGCATTGAATGGTGGGGGGAAGTGATAAAAACCCACTACCACCTGGGGTTAGCAGCGCTAAAGACACCCCCCCACCTTTCTCCCCTGTGGGTTTTCCTCCCTTCTTGGGTTTCCCACATTAAAAAAAAAAAACTCCTCCGCGAATCGCCACCTTAACGTGGTGGAGGAGTTTGAGTGGCTCAGTGATCCTGTGATCTGTGTTGTCTGTGGCACAAGCCACTTTTTGAGCGGACCGAGGACAACAGGTCTCAGGGGAGAGTCCAGACTAAGAGCGATTCAAAAACCTTGATGGTTAGCATTGAATGGTGGGGGAAAGTGATAAAAACCCACTACCACCTGGGTTAGCAGCGCTAAAGACACCCCCCCACCTTTCTCCCCTGTGGGTTTTCCTCCCTTCTTGGGTTTCCCACATAAAAAAAAAAAACTCCTCCGTCAATCGCCACCTTAACGTGGTGGAGGAGTTTGAGTGGCTCAGTGATCCTGTGATCTGTGTTGTCTGTGGCACAAGCCACTTTTTGAGCGGACCGAGGACAACAGGTCTCAGGGGAGAGTCCAGACTAAGAGCGATTCAAAAACCTTGATGGTTAGCATTGAATGGTGGGGGGAAGTGATAAAAACCCACTACCACCTGGGGTTAGCAGCGCTAAAGACACCCCCCCACCTTTCTCCCCTGTGGGTTTTCCTCCCTTCTTGGGTTTCCCACATTAAAAAAAGAACTCCTCCGCGAATCGCCACCTTAACGTGGTGGAGGAGTTTGAGTGGCTCAGTGATCCTGTGATCTGTGTTGTCTGTGGCACAAGCCACTTTTTGAGCGGACCGAGGACAACAGGTCTCAGGGGAGAGTCCAGACTAAGAGCGATTCAAAAACCTTGATGGTTAGCATTGAATGGTGGGGGGAAGTGATAAAAACCCACTACCACCTGGGGTTAGCAGCGCTAAAGACACCCCCCCACCTTTCTCCCCTGTGGGTTTTCCTCCCTTCTTGGGTTTCCCACATTAAAAAAAAAACTCCTCCGCGAATCGCCACCTTAACGTGGTAGAGGAGTTTGAGTGGCTCAGTGATCCTGTGATCTGTGTTGTCTGTGGCACAAGCCACTTTTTGAGCGGACCGAGGACAACAGGTCTCAGGGGAGAGTCCAGACTAAGAGCGATTCAAAAACCTTGATGGTTAGCATTGAATGGTGGGGGAAAGTGATAAAAACCCACTACCACCTGGGGTTAGCAGCGCTAAAGACACCCCCCCACCTTTCTCCCCTGTGGGTTTTCCTCCCTTCTTGGGTTTCCCACATAAAAAAAAAAAACTCCTCCGTCAATCGCCACCTTAACGTGGTGGAGGAGTTTGAGTGGCTCAGTGATCCTGTGATCTGTGTTGTCTGTGGCACAAGCCACTTTTTGAGCGGACCGAGGACAACAGGTCTCAGGGGAGAGTCCAGACTGAGAGCGATTCAAAAACCTTGATGGTTAGCATTGAATGGTGGGGGAAAGTGATAAAAACCCACTACCACCTGGGGTTAGCAGCGCTAAAGACACCCCCCCACCTTTCTCTCCTGTGGGTTTTCCTCCCTTCTTGGGTTTCCCACATTAAAAAAAAAACTCCTCCGCGAATCGCCACCTTAACGTGGTGGAGGAGTTTGAGTGGCTCAGTGATCCTGTGATCTGTGTTGTCTGTGGCACAAGCCACTTTTTGAGCGGACCGAGGACAACAGGTCTCAGGGGAGAGTCCAGACTAAGAGCGATTCAAAAACCTTGATGGTTAGCATTGAATGGTGGGGGAAAGTGATAAAAACCCACTACCACCTGGGTTAGCAGCGCTAAAGACACCCCCCCACCTTTCTCCCCTGTGGGTTTTCCTCCCTTCTTGGGTTTCCCACATAAAAAAAAAAAACTCCTCCGTCAATCGCCACCTTAACGTGGTGGAGGAGTTTGAGTGGCTCAGTGATCCTGTGATCTGTGTTGTCTGTGGCACAAGCCACTTTTTGAGCGGACCGAGGACAACAGGTCTCAGGGGAGAGTCCAGACTAAGAGCGATTCAAAAACCTTGATGGTTAGCATTGAATGGTGGGGGAAAGTGATAAAAACCCACTACCACCTGGGGTTAGCAGCGCTAAAGACACACCCCCACCTTTCTCTCCTGTGGGTTTTCCTCCCTTCTTGGGTTTCCCACATTAAAAAAAAAACTCCTCCGCGAATCGCCACCTTAACGTGGTGGAGGAGTTTGAGTGGCTCAGTGATCCTGTGATCTGTGTTGTCTGTGGCACAAGCCACTTTTTGAGCGGACCGAGGACAACAGGTCTCAGGGGAGAGTCCAGACTAAGAGCGATTCAAAAACCTTGATGGTTAGCATTGAATGGTGGGGGAAAGTGATAAAAACCCACTACCACCTGGGGTTAGCAGCGCTAAAGACACCCCCCCACCTTTCTCCCCTGTGGGTTTTCCTCCCTTCTTGGGTTTCCCACATTAAAAAAAAAACTCCTCCGCGAATCGCCACCTTAACGTGGTGGAGGAGTTTGAGTGGCTCAGTGATCCTGTGATCTGTGTTGTCTGTGGCACAAGCCACTTTTTGAGCGGACCGAGGACAACAGGTCTCAGGGGAGAGTCCAGACTAAGAGCGATTCAAAAACCTTGATGGTTAGCATTGAATGGTGGGGGGAAGTGATAAAAACCCACTACCACCTGGGGTTAGCAGCGCTAAAGACACCCCCCCACCTTTCTCCCCTGTGGGTTTTCCTCCCTTCTTGGGTTTCCCACATTAAAAAAAAAAACTCCTCCGCGAATCGCCACCTTAACGTGGTGGAGGAGTTTGAGTGGCTCAGTGATCCTGTGATCTGTGTTGTCTGTGGCACAAGCCACTTTTTGAGCGGACCGAGGACAACAGGTCTCAGGGGAGAGTCCAGACTAAGAGCGATTCAAAAACCTTGATGGTTAGCATTGAATGGTGGGGGAAAGTGATAAAAACCCACTACCACCTGGGGTTAGCAGCGCTAAAGACACCCCCCCACCTTTCTCCCCTGTGGGTTTTCCTCCCTTCTTGGGTTTCCCACATAAAAAAAAAAAAACTCCTCCGTGAATCGCCACCTTAACGTGGTGGAGGAGTTTGAGTGGCTCAGTGATCCTGTGATCTGTGTTGTCTGTGGCACAAGCCACTTTTTGAGCGGACCGAGGACAACAGGTCTCAGGGGAGAGTCCAGACTAAGAGCGATTCAAAAACCTTGATGGTTAGCATTGAATGGTGGGGGAAAGTGATAAAAAACCCACTACCACCTGGGGTTAGCAGCGCTAAAGACACCCCCCCACCTTTCTCCCCTGTGGGTTTTCCTCCCTTCTTGGGTTTCCCACATAAAAAAAAAAAACTCCTCCGCGAATCGCCACCTTAACGTGGTGGAGGAGTTTGTGTGGCTCAGTGATCCTGTGATCTGTGTTGTCTGTGGCACAAGCCACTTTTTGAGCGGACCGAGGACAACAGGTCTCAGGGGAGAGTCCAGACTAAGAGCGATTCAAAAACCTTGATGGTTAGCATTGAATGGTGGGGGAAAGTGATAAAAACCCACTACCACCTGGGTTAGCAGCGCTAAAGACACCCCCCCACCTTTCTCCCCTGTGGGTTTTCCTCCCTTCTTGGGTTTCCCACATAAAAAAAAAAACTCCTCCGTCAATCGCCACCTTAACGTGGTGGAGGAGTTTGAGTGGCTCAGTGATCCTGTGATCTGTGTTGTCTGTGGCACAAGCCACTTTTTGAGCGGACCGAGGACAACAGGTCTCAGGGGAGAGTCCAGACTAAGAGCGATTCAAAAACCTTGATGGTTAGCATTGAATGGTGGGGGAAAGTGATAAAAACCCACTACCACCTGGGGTTAGCAGCGCTAAAGACACCCCCCCACCTTTCTCCCCTGTGGGTTTTCCTCCCTTCTTGGGTTTCCCACATAAAAAAAAAAACTCCTCCGCGAATCGCCACCTTAACGTGGTGGAGGAGTTTGAGTGGCTCAGTGATCCTGTGATCTGTGTTGTCTGTGGCACAAGCCACTTTTTGAGCGGACCGAGGACAACAGGTCTCAGGGGAGAGTCCAGACTAAGAGCGATTCAAAAACCTTGATGGTTAGCATTGAATGGTGGGGGAAAGTGATAAAAACCCACTACCACCTGGGGTTAGCAGCGCTAAAGACACCCCCCCACCTTTCTCTCCTGTGGGTTTTCCTCCCTTCTTGGGTTTCCCACATTAAAAAAAAAACTCCTCCGCGAATCGCCACCTTAACGTGGTGGAGGAGTTTGAGTGGCTCAGTGATCCTGTGATCTGTGTTGTCTGTGGCACAAGCCACTTTTTGAGCGGACCGAGGACAACAGGTCTCAGGGGAGAGTCCAGACTAAGAGCGATTCAAAAACCTTGATGGTTAGCATTGAATGGTGGGGGAAAGTGATAAAAACCCACTACCACCTGGGGTTAGCAGCGCTAAAGACACCCCCCCACCTTTCTCTCCTGTGGGTTTTCCTCCCTTCTTGGGTTTCCCACATTAAAAAAAAAACTCCTCCGCGAATCGCCACCTTAACGTGGTGGAGGAGTTTGAGTGGCTCAGTGATCCTGTGATCTGTGTTGTCTGTGGCACAAGCCACTTTTTGAGCGGACCGAGGACAACAGGTCTCAGGGGAGAGTCCAGACTAAGAGCGATTAAAAAACCTTGATGGTTAGCATTGAATGGTGGGGGGAAGTGATAAAAACCCACTACCACCTGGGGTTAGCAGCGCTAAAGACACCCCCCCACCTTTCTCCCCTGTGGGTTTTCCTCCCTTCTTGGGTTTCCCACATTAAAAAAAAAAACTCCTCCGCGAATCGCCACCTTAACGTGGTAGAGGAGTTTGAGTGGCTCAGTGATCCTGTGATCTGTGTTGTCTGTGGCACAAGCCACTTTTTGAGCGGACCGAGGACAACAGGTCTCAGGGGAGAGTCCAGACTAAGAGCGATTCAAAAACCTTGATGGTTAGCATTGAATGGTGGGGGAAAGTGATAAAAACCCACTACCACCTGGGGTTAGCAGCGCTAGAGACACCCCCCCACCTTTCTCCCCTGTGGGTTTTCCTCCCTTCTTGGGTTTCCCACATAAAAAAAAAAAAACTCCTCCGCGAATCGCCACCTTAACGTGGTGGAGGAGTTTGAGTGGCTCAGTGATCCTGTGATCTGTGTTGTCTGTGGCACCAGCCACTTTTTGAGCGGATCGAGGACAACAGGTCTCAGGGGAGAGTCCAGACTAAGAGCGATTCAAAAACCTTGATGGTTAGCATTGAATGGTGGGGGAAAGTGATAAAAACCCACTACCACCTGGGGTTAGCAGCGCTAAAGACACCCCCCCACCTTTCTCTCCTGTGGGTTTTCCTCCCTTCTTGGGTTTCCCACATTAAAAAAAAAACTCCTCCGCGAATCGCCACCTTAACGTGGTGGAGGAGTTTGAGTGGCTCAGTGATCCTGTGATCTGTGTTGTCTGTGGCACAAGCCACTTTTTGAGCGGACCGAGGACAACAGGTCTCAGGGGAGAGTCCAGACTAAGAGCGATTCAAAAACCTTGATGGTTAGCATTGAATGGTGGGGGAAAGTGATAAAAACCCACTACCACCTGGGGTTAGCAGCGCTAAAGACACCCCCCCACCTTTCTCTCCTGTGGGTTTTCCTCCCTTCTTGGGTTTCCCACATTAAAAAAAAAACTCCTCCGCGAATCGCCACCTTAACGTGGTGGAGGAGTTTGAGTGGCTCAGTGATCCTGTGATCTGTGTTGTCTGTGGCACAAGCCACTTTTTGAGCGGACCGAGGACAACAGGTCTCAGGGGAGAGTCCAGACTAAGAGCGATTAAAAAACCTTGATGGTTAGCATTGAATGGTGGGGGGAAGTGATAAAAACCCACTACCACCTGGGGTTAGCAGCGCTAAAGACACCCCCCCACCTTTCTCCCCTGTGGGTTTTCCTCCCTTCTTGGGTTTCCCACATTAAAAAAAAAAACTCCTCCGCGAATCGCCACCTTAACGTGGTAGAGGAGTTTGAGTGGCTCAGTGATCCTGTGATCTGTGTTGTCTGTGGCACAAGCCACTTTTTGAGCGGACCGAGGACAACAGGTCTCAGGGGAGAGTCCAGACTAAGAGCGATTCAAAAACCTTGATGGTTAGCATTGAATGGTGGGGGAAAGTGATAAAAACCCACTACCACCTGGGGTTAGCAGCGCTAGAGACACCCCCCCACCTTTCTCCCCTGTGGGTTTTCCTCCCTTCTTGGGTTTCCCACATAAAAAAAAAAAAACTCCTCCGCGAATCGCCACCTTAACGTGGTGGAGGAGTTTGAGTGGCTCAGTGATCCTGTGATCTGTGTTGTCTGTGGCACCAGCCACTTTTTGAGCGGATCGAGGACAACAGGTCTCAGGGGAGAGTCCAGACTAAGAGCGATTCAAAAACCTTGATGGTTAGCATTGAATGGTGGGGGAAAGTGATAAAAACCCACTACCACCTGGGGTTAGCAGCGCTAAAGACACCCCCCCACCTTTCTCTCCTGTGGGTTTTCCTCCCTTCTTGGGTTTCCCACATTAAAAAAAAAACTCCTCCGCGAATCGCCACCTTAACGTGGTGGAGGAGTTTGAGTGGCTCAGTGATCCTGTGATCTGTGTTGTCTGTGGCACAAGCCACTTTTTGAGCGGACCGAGGACAACAGGTCTCAGGGGAGAGTCCAGACTAAGAGCGATTAAAAAACCTTGATGGTTAGCATTGAATGGTGGGGGGAAGTGATAAAAACCCACTACCACCTGGGGTTAGCAGCGCTAAAGACACCCCCCCACCTTTCTCCCCTGTGGGTTTTCCTCCCTTCTTGGGTTTCCCACATTAAAAAAAAAAACTCCTCCGCGAATCGCCACCTTAACGTGGTAGAGGAGTTTGAGTGGCTCAGTGATCCTGTGATCTGTGTTGTCTGTGGCACAAGCCACTTTTTGAGCGGACCGAGGACAACAGGTCTCAGGGGAGAGTCCAGACTAAGAGCGATTCAAAAACCTTGATGGTTAGCATTGAATGGTGGGGGAAAGTGATAAAAACCCACTACCACCTGGGGTTAGCAGCGCTAAAGACACCCCCCCACCTTTCTCCCCTGTGGGTTTTCCTCCCTTCTTGGGTTTCCCACATTAAAAAAAAAACTCCTCCGCGAATCGCCACCTTAACGTGGTGGAGGAGTTTGAGTGGCTCAGTGATCCTGTGATCTGTGTTGTCTGTGGCACAAGCCACTTTTTGAGCGGACCGAGGACAACAGGTCTCAGGGGAGAGTCCAGACTAAGAGCGATTCAAAAACCTTGATGGTTAGCATTGAATGGTGGGGGGAAGTGATAAAAACCCACTACCACCTGGGGTTAGCAGCGCTAAAGACACCCCCCCACCTTTCTCCCCTGTGGGTTTTCCTCCCTTCTTGGGTTTCCCACATTAAAAAAAAAAACTCCTCCGCGAATCGCCACCTTAACGTGGTGGAGGAGTTTGAGTGGCTCAGTGATCCTGTGATCTGTGTTGTCTGTGGCACAAGCCACTTTTTGAGCGGACCGAGGACAACAGGTCTCAGGGGAGAGTCCAGACTAAGAGCGATTCAAAAACCTTGATGGTTAGCATTGAATGGTGGGGGAAAGTGATAAAAACCCACTACCACCTGGGGTTAGCAGCGCTAAAGACACCCCCCCACCTTTCTCCCCTGTGGGTTTTCCTCCCTTCTTGGGTTTCCCACATAAAAAAAAAAAAACTCCTCCGTGAATCGCCACCTTAACGTGGTGGAGGAGTTTGAGTGGCTCAGTGATCCTGTGATCTGTGTTGTCTGTGGCACAAGCCACTTTTTGAGCGGACCGAGGACAACAGGTCTCAGGGGAGAGTCCAGACTAAGAGCGATTCAAAAACCTTGATGGTTAGCATTGAATGGTGGGGGAAAGTGATAAAAACCCACTACCACCTGGGGTTAGCAGCGCTAAAGACACCCCCCCACCTTTCTCCCCTGTGGGTTTTCCTCCCTTCTTGGGTTTCCCACATAAAAAAAAAAAACTCCTCCGCGAATCGCCACCTTAACGTGGTGGAGGAGTTTGTGTGGCTCAGTGATCCTGTGATCTGTGTTGTCTGTGGCACAAGCCACTTTTTGAGCGGACCGAGGACAACAGGTCTCAGGGGAGAGTCCAGACTAAGAGCGATTCAAAAACCTTGATGGTTAGCATTGAATGGTGGGGGAAAGTGATAAAAACCCACTACCACCTGGGTTAGCAGCGCTAAAGACACCCCCCCACCTTTCTCCCCTGTGGGTTTTCCTCCCTTCTTGGGTTTCCCACATAAAAAAAAAAACTCCTCCGTCAATCGCCACCTTAACGTGGTGGAGGAGTTTGAGTGGCTCAGTGATCCTGTGATCTGTGTTGTCTGTGGCACAAGCCACTTTTTGAGCGGACCGAGGACAACAGGTCTCAGGGGAGAGTCCAGACTAAGAGCGATTCAAAAACCTTGATGGTTAGCATTGAATGGTGGGGGAAAGTGATAAAAACCCACTACCACCTGGGGTTAGCAGCGCTAAAGACACCCCCCCACCTTTCTCCCCTGTGGGTTTTCCTCCCTTCTTGGGTTTCCCACATAAAAAAAAAAACTCCTCCGCGAATCGCCACCTTAACGTGGTGGAGGAGTTTGAGTGGCTCAGTGATCCTGTGATCTGTGTTGTCTGTGGCACAAGCCACTTTTTGAGCGGACCGAGGACAACAGGTCTCAGGGGAGAGTCCAGACTAAGAGCGATTCAAAAACCTTGTTGGTTAGCATTGAATGGTGGGGGAAAGTGATAAAAACCCACTACCACCTGGGGTTAGCAGCGCTAAAGACACCCCCCCACCTTTCTCCCCTGTGGGTTTTCCTCCCTTCTTGGGTTTCCCACATAAAAAAAAAAACTCCTCCGCGAATCGCCACCTTAACGTGGTGGAGGAGTTTGAGTGGCTCAGTGATCCTGTGATCTGTGTTGTCTGTGGCACAAGCCACTTTTTGAGCGGACCGAGGACAACAGGTCTCAGGGGAGAGTCCAGACTAAGAGCGATTCAAAAACCTTGATGGTTAGCATTGAATGGTGGGGGAAAGTGATAAAAACCCACTACCACCTGGGGTTAGCAGCGCTAAAGACACCCCCCCACCTTTCTCTCCTGTGGGTTTTCCTCCCTTCTTGGGTTTCCCACATTAAAAAAAAAACTCCTCCGCGAATCGCCACCTTAACGTGGTGGAGGAGTTTGAGTGGCTCAGTGATCCTGTGATCTGTGTTGTCTGTGGCACAAGCCACTTTTTGAGCGGACCGAGGACAACAGGTCTCAGGGGAGAGTCCAGACTAAGAGCGATTCAAAAACCTTGATGGTTAGCATTGAATGGTGGGGGAAAGTGATAAAAACCCACTACCACCTGGGGTTAGCAGCGCTAAAGACACCCCCCCACCTTTCTCTCCTGTGGGTTTTCCTCCCTTCTTGGGTTTCCCACATTAAAAAAAAAACTCCTCCGCGAATCGCCACCTTAACGTGGTGGAGGAGTTTGAGTGGCTCAGTGATCCTGTGATCTGTGTTGTCTGTGGCACAAGCCACTTTTTGAGCGGACCGAGGACAACAGGTCTCAGGGGAGAGTCCAGACTAAGAGCGATTAAAAAACCTTGATGGTTAGCATTGAATGGTGGGGGGAAGTGATAAAAACCCACTACCACCTGGGGTTAGCAGCGCTAAAGACACCCCCCCACCTTTCTCCCCTGTGGGTTTTCCTCCCTTCTTGGGTTTCCCACATTAAAAAAAAAAACTCCTCCGCGAATCGCCACCTTAACGTGGTAGAGGAGTTTGAGTGGCTCAGTGATCCTGTGATCTGTGTTGTCTGTGGCACAAGCCACTTTTTGAGCGGACCGAGGACAACAGGTCTCAGGGGAGAGTCCAGACTAAGAGCGATTCAAAAACCTTGATGGTTAGCATTGAATGGTGGGGGAAAGTGATAAAAACCCACTACCACCTGGGGTTAGCAGCGCTAGAGACACCCCCCCACCTTTCTCCCCTGTGGGTTTTCCTCCCTTCTTGGGTTTCCCACATAAAAAAAAAAAAACTCCTCCGCGAATCGCCACCTTAACGTGGTGGAGGAGTTTGAGTGGCTCAGTGATCCTGTGATCTGTGTTGTCTGTGGCACCAGCCACTTTTTGAGCGGATCGAGGACAACAGGTCTCAGGGGAGAGTCCAGACTAAGAGCGATTCAAAAACCTTGATGGTTAGCATTGAATGGTGGGGGAAAGTGATAAAAACCCACTACCACCTGGGGTTAGCAGCGCTAAAGACACCCCCCCACCTTTCTCTCCTGTGGGTTTTCCTCCCTTCTTGGGTTTCCCACATTAAAAAAAAAACTCCTCCGCGAATCGCCACCTTAACGTGGTGGAGGAGTTTGAGTGGCTCAGTGATCCTGTGATCTGTGTTGTCTGTGGCACAAGCCACTTTTTGAGCGGACCGAGGACAACAGGTCTCAGGGGAGAGTCCAGACTAAGAGCGATTCAAAAACCTTGATGGTTAGCATTGAATGGTGGGGGAAAGTGATAAAAACCCACTACCACCTGGGGTTAGCAGCGCTAAAGACACCCCCCCACCTTTCTCTCCTGTGGGTTTTCCTCCCTTCTTGGGTTTCCCACATTAAAAAAAAAACTCCTCCGCGAATCGCCACCTTAACGTGGTGGAGGAGTTTGAGTGGCTCAGTGATCCTGTGATCTGTGTTGTCTGTGGCACAAGCCACTTTTTGAGCGGACCGAGGACAACAGGTCTCAGGGGAGAGTCCAGACTAAGAGCGATTAAAAAACCTTGATGGTTAGCATTGAATGGTGGGGGGAAGTGATAAAAACCCACTACCACCTGGGGTTAGCAGCGCTAAAGACACCCCCCCACCTTTCTCCCCTGTGGGTTTTCCTCCCTTCTTGGGTTTCCCACATTAAAAAAAAAAACTCCTCCGCGAATCGCCACCTTAACGTGGTAGAGGAGTTTGAGTGGCTCAGTGATCCTGTGATCTGTGTTGTCTGTGGCACAAGCCACTTTTTGAGCGGACCGAGGACAACAGGTCTCAGGGGAGAGTCCAGACTAAGAGCGATTCAAAAACCTTGATGGTTAGCATTGAATGGTGGGGGAAAGTGATAAAAACCCACTACCACCTGGGGTTAGCAGCGCTAGAGACACCCCCCCACCTTTCTCCCCTGTGGGTTTTCCTCCCTTCTTGGGTTTCCCACATAAAAAAAAAAAAACTCCTCCGCGAATCGCCACCTTAACGTGGTGGAGGAGTTTGAGTGGCTCAGTGATCCTGTGATCTGTGTTGTCTGTGGCACCAGCCACTTTTTGAGCGGATCGAGGACAACAGGTCTCAGGGGAGAGTCCAGACTAAGAGCGATTCAAAAACCTTGATGGTTAGCATTGAATGGTGGGGGAAAGTGATAAAAACCCACTACCACCTGGGGTTAGCAGCGCTAAAGACACCCCCCCACCTTTCTCTCCTGTGGGTTTTCCTCCCTTCTTGGGTTTCCCACATTAAAAAAAAAACTCCTCCGCGAATCGCCACCTTAACGTGGTGGAGGAGTTTGAGTGGCTCAGTGATCCTGTGATCTGTGTTGTCTGTGGCACAAGCCACTTTTTGAGCGGACCGAGGACAACAGGTCTCAGGGGAGAGTCCAGACTAAGAGCGATTAAAAAACCTTGATGGTTAGCATTGAATGGTGGGGGGAAGTGATAAAAACCCACTACCACCTGGGGTTAGCAGCGCTAAAGACACCCCCCCACCTTTCTCCCCTGTGGGTTTTCCTCCCTTCTTGGGTTTCCCACATTAAAAAAAAAAACTCCTCCGCGAATCGCCACCTTAACGTGGTAGAGGAGTTTGAGTGGCTCAGTGATCCTGTGATCTGTGTTGTCTGTGGCACAAGCCACTTTTTGAGCGGACCGAGGACAACAGGTCTCAGGGGAGAGTCCAGACTAAGAGCGATTCAAAAACCTTGATGGTTAGCATTGAATGGTGGGGGAAAGTGATAAAAACCCACTACCACCTGGGGTTAGCAGCGCTAGAGACACCCCCCCACCTTTCTCCCCTGTGGGTTTTCCTCCCTTCTTGGGTTTCCCACATAAAAAAAAAAAAACTCCTCCGCGAATCGCCACCTTAACGTGGTGGAGGAGTTTGAGTGGCTCAGTGATCCTGTGATCTGTGTTGTCTGTGGCACCAGCCACTTTTTGAGCGGATCGAGGACAACAGGTCTCAGGGGAGAGTCCAGACTAAGAGCGATTCAAAAACCTTGATGGTTAGCATTGAATGGTGGGGGAAAGTGATAAAAACCCACTACCACCTGGGTTAGCAGCGCTAAAGACACCCCCCCACCTTTCTCCCCTGTGGGTTTTCCTCCCTTCTTGGGTTTCCCACATAAAAAAAAAAAACTCCTCCGTCAATCGCCACCTTAACGTGGTGGAGGAGTTTGAGTGGCTCAGTGATCCTGTGATCTGTGTTGTCTGTGGCACAAGCCACTTTTTGAGCGGACCGAGGACAACAGGTCTCAGGGGAGAGTCCAGACTAAGAGCGATTCAAAAACCTTGATGGTTAGCATTGAATGGTGGGGGGAAGTGATAAAAACCCACTACCACCTGGGGTTAGCAGCGCTAAAGACACCCCCCCACCTTTCTCCCCTGTGGGTTTTCCTCCCTTCTTGGGTTTCCCACATTAAAAAAAAAAACTCCTCCGCGAATCGCCACCTTAACGTGGTGGAGGAGTTTGAGTGGCTCAGTGATCCTGTGATCTGTGTTGTCTGTGGCACAAGCCACTTTTTGAGCGGACCGAGGACAACAGGTCTCAGGGGAGAGTCCAGACTAAGAGCGATTCAAAAACCTTGATGGTTAGCATTGAATGGTGGGGGAAAGTGATAAAAACCCACTACCACCTGGGGTTAGCAGCGCTAAAGACACCCCCCCACCTTTCTCCCCTGTGGGTTTTCCTCCCTTCTTGGGTTTCCCACATAAAAAAAAAAAACTCCTCCGTGAATCGCCACCTTAACGTGGTGGAGGAGTTTGAGTGGCTCAGTGATCCTGTGATCTGTGTTGTCTGTGGCACAAGCCACTTTTTGAGCGGACCGAGGACAACAGGTCTCAGGGGAGAGTCCAGACTAAGAGCGATTCAAAAACCTTGATGGTTAGCATTGAATGGTGGGGGAAAGTGATAAAAACCCACTACCACCTGGGTTAGCAGCGCTAAAGACACCCCCCCACCTTTCTCCCCTGTGGGTTTTCCTCCCTTCCTGGGTTTCCCACATAAAAAAAAAAAACTCCTCCGTCAATCGCCACCTTAACGTGGTGGAGGAGTTTGAGTGGCTCAGTGATCCTGTGATCTGTGTTGTCTGTGGCACAAGCCACTTTTTGAGCGGACCGAGGACAACAGGTCTCAGGGGAGAGTCCAGACTAAGAGCGATTCAAAAACCTTGATGGTTAGCATTGAATGGTGGGGGAAAGTGATAAAAACCCACTACCACCTGGGGTTAGCAGCGCTAAAGACACCCCCCCACCTTTCTCCCCTGTGGGTTTTCCTCCCTTCTTGGGTTTCCCACATAAAAAAAAAAAACTCCTCCGCGAATCGCCACCTTAACGTGGTGGAGGAGTTTGTGTGGCTCAGTGATCCTGTGATCTGTGTTGTCTGTGGCACAAGCCACTTTTTGAGCGGACCGAGGACAACAGGTCTCAGGGGAGAGTCCAGACTAAGAGCGATTCAAAAACCTTGATGGTTAGCATTGAATGGTGGGGGAAAGTGATAAAAACCCACTACCACCTGGGTTAGCAGCGCTAAAGACACCCCCCCACCTTTCTCCCCTGTGGGTTTTCCTCCCTTCTTGGGTTTCCCACATAAAAAAAAAAACTCCTCCGTCAATCGCCACCTTAACGTGGTGGAGGAGTTTGAGTGGCTCAGTGATCCTGTGATCTGTGTTGTCTGTGGCACAAGCCACTTTTTGAGCGGACCGAGGACCACAGGTCTCAGGGGAGAGTCCAGACTAAGAGCGATTCAAAAACCTTGATGGTTAGCATTGAATGGTGGGGGACAGTGATAAAAACCCACTACCACCTGGGGTTAGCAGCGCTAAAGACACGCCCCCACCTTTCTCTCCTGTGGGTTTTCCTCCCTTCTTGGGTTTCCCACATTAAAAAAAAAAAACTCCTCCGCGAATCGCCACCTTAACGTGGTGGAGGAGTTTGAGTGGCTCAGTGATCCTGTGATCTGTGTTGTCTGTGGCACAAGCCACTTTTTGAGCGGACCGAGGACAACAGGTCTCAGGGGAGAGTCCAGACTAAGAGCGATTCAAAAACCTTGATGGTTAGCATTGAATGGTGGGGGAAAGTGATAAAAACCCACTACCACCTGGGGTTAGCAGCGCCAAAGACACCCCCCCCCCACCCCCCACCTTTCTAACTAGCTAACACAGTTCATGGCACGGAGGTATTTTCTTCCCATCCCCCCACCACTCAACAAGTGAAATCTCTCAATTAATATCCCAAAGAACACATTGCTAGCCGACACTCAGCCGCAATACGGCCAAGTCCACTGGCTACCTGGGAATCAACTTCTTTGACATCTTTGACATCCAAATGACACTTTTCATTTTACAGAGCTACCTATGTACAGAAAAAAAACAGGCTCCCAAATGATTCTTAAGAAGGTGATGGTTTTTTTTAGAACCATCACCTTCTTAAGAATCATTTGGGAGCCTGTTTTTTTAGCCAGCTCTGTAAAATAAAAAGTGTAGATGTCAAAGAAGTTGATTCCCAGGTAGCCAGTGGACTTGGCCGTATTGCGGCTGAGTGTCGGCTAGCTCGGCTTTTTTCCGGCTTGATGCGGCCAGATGTGAGCCAGCTTTGGCCCATTTTATTCATGCCATATCTGGCCCAGATGTTGCTGTTACAGACATGGCCCTATTCTGGCTCAGACATGGCCACCAGGTTTATCTCCAACCAGCACTGAAACAGGTTCTGGCCCGTTGATGGCTTCCAGACTTGGATTAAATCTGTCATTATACAAACAGGCCTATTCTGGGTTCATGGGAAACCAGCACTGTAACAGGCTCCGTCTCGTCTATGGCTGCAGAATCTGGGCCATATCTGGCATTATACAAACGGTCCCATTCTGGTTGAGACATGGCAGCCGGGTTTATCGACAACCAGCACTGTAACAGGCTCGTCTATGGCTGCAGAATCTGTGCCATATGTGGCATTATACAAACGGGCCTATTCTGGTTGAGACATGGCAGCCAGGTTCATCGGCAATTAGCAATGAAACAGGCTCCGGCCTGTTGATGGCTGCAAAACCAGGGCCAAATCAGACAATATAAAATTGGGCTTATGCTGGTTGGAACATGACAGCCGGGTTCATGGGCAACCAGCACTGTAACAGGCTCTGGCTCGTCTATGGCTTCATAATCTGGGCCATATGTGGCATTATACAAAGGGGCCTATTCTGGTTGAGACATGGCAGCCAGGTTCATCGGCAACCAGCAATGAAACAGCCTCCGGCCCGTTGATGGCTGCCAAACCAGGGCCAAATCAGGCAATGTAAAATTGGGCTTATGCTGGTTGGAACATAGCAGCCGGGTTTATGAGCAACTAGCACTGAAACAAGTTCTGGCCCGTCTATGGCTGCTTGTCTTTTACTTTGAAAAAAGAAAATCCTGGAAACATTTTCAGTAACTGAAGAAGGAGTAAAATGGCTTCATCAAGTGGGCACATGCTGATTGAAGGGGCATAGACAGTCCAGGCCGATAGCAGCACCTGAGCACCAGCATCTGAGGGCTCGTCCAAGGCAAACCTGAGCCAGCTGTACACTGCCATGGCACGGTTGTCAGCCTCAGTTAATTTTCTTGTTTAGTGAGATTCAAGATTTATCATTGTCATTGTAAGGACGGTATCATGGAGATGTTTGCATTGGGGAAAAGTGCATCTGCTCAAAAGTGGAGCCTCTCAGAGCCGGTTGTACGGCCATAGACTGGTCCTGTCTGGACATATATATGAAAAGGACAGTTCATACTGAATATATTTGGGGAACAAGGGGACATAATGCAGGCTTTAATAGAGTAAAAACATTTAGACACAGAAAGAAATGTGGTCAGAAAGTTAATATTCAATCTCATACAATTACAGGTACTCATCTCTGTTCATTGATAGCCTAATTTAATGACTTTAACGACTGTGCTTCAAATGTAGAGGGGTCTGTGGATCTACCGCCCTCACGTAGGAACATTCTATTACATTTCTCATATTCTTCCAAATTGCCTGTGCAGAAAAACAAAAATTACATTAACTTTTCTTAACCATCTTACCCTGGTGTTTAATAATTAATCCCAGTTCATCCTAAATTGGTAACATATAGCAGATTGTTGGATATTTGCATTATTAAACATTACATTACACCAGGTGTTGTGCCTTCTGCAACATTGGAGAGATACCACAAGACAAAAATTGTAGAACAATAATAACAGGTTTATTTTTGCTGAATGTTCCGTGCAGACCATGAATAGCAGAAGTAGAGATGTTTTGCTTCCGAGCAGTTTAGACTCTGACAGTTGTGATGGAGAGGACAGTCCAGAGTGGATAAAAGCTTCTCCCAAGAGAAAAACAATGTACTTGTGCATGAGGAAAATAACACACACCATCTAAAATGGGATTATCTTCGGAACATTTTTTGTCACTGTGGAGTCATCGGACAATTCTTGAGCCGTGCAGGATGTGGAGCTGCACCATGCGAAAAGGAATTATTTGCAGACAATTAAAAAATGTATTTTTAACAATCTCTAATCTTAATAAAAGAAAAAAAGTATAATGAAGTGCCAGCTGGTCCATATATATACATATACACATACATATTGCGTTGCAGCCAAGATACATTGAAATTCTTTTTTGAGTGTTCCACAGGGAAATCTTCCTTCAACAAAAAAAGAACACAATTGATGAGTTCAAACAGATAGTTGTTGATGTAAACTGTAGACTAGAGAATCCTTAACCAGCAAACATGCTCAGAAAAATTGACTTCTTAAATGTAATTTAGTTAACAATATGTTACTTCAAGAATGAGAGTTGCTACTGACAGCTTGCTGGGGGTGACTGTGGCACATGGAGCAGAGAGGGTGAGCCAGGAACCAGAAGGTTGGTGGCTCAAACCCTGGCTGCTTCATGTCCTGTGTAGAAGTGTCCTTGAGCAAGACACTTAATCTCTAACTGCTCTGTGGGCGCCTTCATGGCAGCACACTGCTCCCACTGTGTGGGATGGGTTAAATGCGATTTCCCCAAGGGCATCAATAAAGGATAATTTCTTCTTCTTTCTAACATGCTCCCATGGACAATGTGCGGATATTTAGCTGAAAACAGAATCTCATGGGTTTAAAATGGATTCAGTTATAAAACAAACCGTTAGAAAAAGGGAAAGTTTGACCTGGTCATGCTTATTTAAGTTTAGGGGATCACCATTATGACAGTTCCTGAGGGGGATACGCATGTTTTTTACAAAATGTCAATGTAAAAAATCATTTTTTGTTTTGTTTTTATCCAGTCCTTTGAGACCCAGACACAGCAAATATGCTACTCACAATCAAATCAATATATTGATGCAGCGTGGGTCAAAATACACAGCAAATTGCAGAGTTAAATTGACTATGTGAGATTCAATTTTAGCTCTAAGCTGGTGTTTATATTGTCCCAATCTTGTCCGTGTTAAATCAACACTCAACAAAGTGTAACTCAGAATAAGTGTGAAAATAAATCTGCAATCAGCTGATGCTTTTATCAAAAGCAACTTATGTTGCATTTTTAACACATGGAGTTTACATTTTAGCCCAGAGAGCAATTCAGATTTAGGTGTATTGCTCAGGGACACTTTGACATGGAACATGGGTAAGACGGGTTTTGAACCAACAACCCTGTGGTTCCTGGCACACCCTCAACAATCCATGCACCATATTAAATGAAGTTAATACCAAAAACTGTACAGTAACATTTCAATCCCATCAAAGAGTTGATTTAACTCTACTAAGTGTTGCAAATGAATCTGATCTTGACACTGGATAATGACTCCAGCTCTTTCGTACAATTGACTCTGTAAGAGTTGAATCTTTTTTCAAGTGTGATTTCAACTCTGCACTTTAACCATTTTTGACCAAAACCGGAAAATTAACTCTAAGGATTTTTATGTGTACCACAGTATTATTGTATTAGTAAGCCATATCCTGCTAGAACGTCTCTGGTTCACAACACTCAAACTTAAGAGGTCCTCCACTCAATCAAACAACAAAGGCCTGCAATGTGAGTTATGATACATTGGATATTTTCCACTCCGGATGAACTCATTCCTCCTGGCACATCGCTCCTCTGCAGGCTCCTACAAATGCAATCCCCAAAAATGGAGCCAGGAACAAGCCTTTGATAAAATACATTGCTTTTTTTTAAAGTTGGCTTTCTGCTGAAGAAAATATCCTTGACCATCCCTTCTTATGAATAATTTCTGTTTGTTCTTTACTGTGAAGCATGTTTTGTTTGAGTTTGTGTCAGAATGTGTGAAGAACCTCTGGAGCACATGTTCCATCATATGATCTTTGTCATCAGCACGTTCACAGCTGAAGCAGCTCGTCCCCTCAAATGCGCAGTCCAGACCATGAGTCCACAGGAGGGGGCGGTGAGTGGGAGGGACACTGTGACACTTCACATTCAGAAACAAATGCATTCCTTCAATTGCATTTTTGAGATTAAATCCACTCAAGATGATAGCCATTAATGATGCCACTACACAATTACAACCGTTTATATTACAACTTGCATACAAATTGTATTGCTATTAAAACAGTATTACACACGTGGCTGAATTCGTTAATTCTCCTGCATGTCTGCGATTTGTTATATTACCCACAAAGCGATTACAGGATAATTCAATCAGAAGAGGGGTATTTATGCACGATTATCCCGTTGGCTTGGCCGTGCTGTCTGAGTCGGATGGAATAAATAGCATAATCATAATTACGCGCGCTGCCCATTGGACGAGTGCGCAGCGCCTCGCGACATAAAAGTGGTGTGCAGCAGAGACCACGGCGCACAGAGGAGAGGGCGCAGCACGCGCGCACACATGTCCCACAAGTTGAAGGGAACACGGATGTGTCTTTGCGCACGGAGATGCGCGATAAACCGCAGCTTGATTGGAAGGAAATGAGTTTTTAAGTGAGCATTCCTTACGTGTCACGTGCTTTCCCCTAAACTTGGGTCACTTTGCAATTACCGCCGTAGTTGCCTTGTTGTGAGGTTTGTCCCCGGTTGTTCGGTAAAGCGACTTTCGGGATTCAACAGGGAAATGGATCCTTTATTCAATTCCACCGATGCGCCAATTTGGACCACTGACTCCAACGACACCAGCAACGGGACCGCGCACTGGAACCAGTTTGTTCAGCCCGCCTGGAAGATCGTGCTCTGGGCCATCGCGTACGGCTGCATAGTGCTGGTGTCCGTGGTGGGCAATCTCACGGTGATCTGGATTATCATGGCGCACAAACGCATGAGGACCGTCACCAATTATTTCCTTCTGAACCTGGCGTTCGCCGAAGCCTCCATGTCCGCCTTCAACACCGTGATCAACTTCACGTACGCGGTGCACAACGACTGGTACTTCGGACTCGACTACTGCCGCTTTCACAACTTCTTTCCGATCGCAGCAGTCTTCGCCAGCATCTACTCAATGACCGCAATCGCTCTGGACAGGTAAGCTGCGAGCGGTAAGAGTAGACAACAATGAATGGGTTTAAATGACACCATCAATTTACGACCGATTAAGTCGTAAATCGCCGTGTTATAGTAAATGATTGACAACTAATTGGATGCATATTAATTAGGCTGGTGGTTGTGATGCTATTTATTTTAAAAAAAATATTAAATAAGTCTGCATTACAGTTGTGCTGCTCTTTAACCAACATTTAATTCAACACACTGGTGTGCATCTCACATCAACCCCAAACACTGGTATTTGTCAACCAACACAATTTTCCAAAAAAACAAACAGAACAACAGGTCAGGTCATATAGTACGTGTCTTTTATTCAGAAATGCTTCAAATGATCCCTGATATGTGATTTGTTCTGGTGTTCTGCATTCCCTCTCTCTCTCCCCCCCCCCCCTCTCTCTCTCTCTCCCCCTCTCTCTCCCTCCCTCTCTCTCTCTTGAGACACGATATGTTTGCATGCTTGCTCCATCCCTGCAATTCACTGCAGATGTATCCATTATATGCAACATCCATTATGTCCAAGAGGGGCATCTGATCACCTCCATTAGGATAGGTTTCCTACCCTCGGGTTGAAGAATTTGTAGAATGGTGGAACAAAAAGGGAGTCGACTGGCCCTAAAAGAGTGAAAATCCAAGAATGTGTCTTTCCTCAGCGGGCACAAGTGTGTCATCACTGAATGAAACGGGCCCCTCAGTGTCTCACTAGTGAGCTTACACCTTTTGATTTATTCTTGTATGTAGCACAGTGTTGCACATTGCAGTCGAATTCACAGTTGCTTTTTGATATTAAGGTGACAGCTTCACAACAGTACGTAAAAACACTAAAACACCATTTTTGTGGTGTGAAGCTTGACTGAGACACCGCTCCGAATGCTTGGCCCGTGGTGCTTCGGGAACCCTGCGCTTACCGATACGTCCTCCATGATGGGGTTGCTTCAACCATCCATGGCGTTGCTCCTCCAAAGGTCACTTCACTGACAAATTGCTGTTGCTTATGTTGCAGTTTTAAAGTTGACTGACACAATATAACCATTGAAATATGATGCGTCATTAGGTAAATATAAGGGTATTGGCTTGGAAATGCCTCCTTCCCAATTTAGTTCAAGTACAAATGTGGTGTTTAATGCACTGATGTTTTCTGTGTGGCATTAATTACATGAAAATAAAGTTAATGGTTTCAAATACTTTTTCTTTTGTATGTTAAGGCGTCGTTGATTGAATTATTATTAAAAAAGCAATGAAAGGTGATCCACAGTTTAGTCCACTTCTCTTGCACTGACTGAGAGTTTTGATAGAGGGAAATCAGTATGGAGAAATACGTGTTACTGTTATGAAAATAATGTAGCATGGAGCTTCCGTTATTCCATCAGAGGACCTCTTCTTATTGTCATATGTTGAAAGAAGCTCTGCGGAGCTCGTTGTGTGAAATAGCGCCTCCACCCCCCACTCCCTCCCCCCTCCCTCCCTCCTGCCACCACAAACCTCCAGTGCAGATCCTTATGACGACAAGGTGAATGGAAATTAGATCAAATGTGTGCTGCATTGTGAATGTGTGCGTATGCCTGAGTATGTGGTGGGGGGGGTGGGGGGGGGGCATTGCATTTTCATGTGTGTGTGCTTGTATTCATTAAAGCTGTTGTATTTACACTATGTGTTTGCTTTTGTATCTCTGATCTTTATGCGTTGTGTAAGTGTGTTTGTGGGTATAAATGCATCCTTGTGACACATATGGAAACCGTTCCCACCCACACGTTGAGCTGTGAACATCTTGCCTGCCGCTTGTCAGTCTTTTTTATTCCTCTACATCTTAGTGGCATGTTGCATTATGTGCATCTCCCTTTGAGCAAGAAATCCATTTCACAAAAAGAAAGTCAAACATTTAGAGCGGGAGGACGTGAGAACAAATATGCAGATTAAGCTTACAACAGGCCACGCCATCAAAGGAAGTAAAAAATCTGTAAGAATTCCCGCTGCGCTGGAGCTGATGAGGCCTTTATTCATCTCCGTCATGGCTCCAATCGGGACCGGCGATCTATGGGTCGGGCAGCGCAAGAACACCACACAACCCATAGATCACCAGTACAATCGGGATGCTGAGGCAGAACCACAGGGGGAGTCGCCCCCCCCCGGACTGGACAAGACCTGTGGCTTGTCTTCTAAAGTCTTGAATTTGATTTGGGACATGTGAACAATCTTTAATATATTGTCAATTAATTACATGAAAACACACACACACACACACACACACACAAACACAATAATGGCTAGTTATCATTCTCTCCCTTTTTGCGATACTAACTATTAGTTGGCCATAGATGATTGTGCGATGCAGCAAAAACACCATAGCGAGCACAGGGGAGACTGACAGGTTTAATTGGCCGTTACTGAATATTTTGAGCTCCGGTCGTACTCGTACTTGACTTTGACGTGCAAAAGAGGACTTGTGAGTCTGCATCTAGCATGGGGATGAAATGTGATTATCCACTGTTCTGTTTCCCAGGATTGGCAGTACATGCTTAAAATCCCTGATAAATGTCTGTGATTCAACAATTAGCCAGTTTACGAGCTAATTTCAATCACATCACGTTCTAAATCATCATCAGATGATAATTGATGGGTTCTGAGATTGCATTTGTACCTATAAATTCAGCCTGTTTTGTTCTCTCTACGGATGTTTACCTGCACACAAGTAATGCCGCCTCAAAGGTGAACGGAGAATTTTGAGAAAATCATTTGAAGCAAAACATGAAAAGCTTCCGTTATGTGATTATCAGGAGCTAGTTGTTACGAGAAACAGTCAGAAAACCATTAAACTATTGCAGAAGAAGAGCGAGCAAAAATGTGATGTTCTTCAAAAGAGGGCCAATTGAACCTCAAATTATTAAAGCGATTTAGAAAACCCGATGCAGATACGATGTTTCTGTTCCGGAAGGTTACATCCGATCGGTGTTTTAATGAGCTGACTGTTTCATCTCCTGAGTGGAGAAGCTTCAGTGGTTGTTGAAGTCCTTTTTCCTGTACACATTCCATCATTAAATTGCTAAATCAATTTCTGTAGCAATTTGTCTTATCTTAGCTAAGCTTAACTTTTTTGCTGTTTTTTTTCTGCACAGATTGAGAAGGTTGATAATAACACACCTGTTGATGCTGCTCTTAGATCTTTGTATGAATCCCCGGCGATCACCTTCACTCAAAGCTGTTTCAATTTACATTAGTTAACCAAGTCTGCGAGAGAGAAAATACATTTCTCTCGACACGTAATGTAGGACACAGTTTAATCGTAATAAGGGGATGTCATCTGGCAGTCCACAGGGTATAGAATTGTCTGGCATTTTATTAGTCCTGCCGCCATTGTGATGTTTTTATTATTTTTCTTTGAGTATAAAAATCCTGCAACTATAAAAAATAAGAAAAAAGCAAGATTGGGATGTTTGTGGCCATTAGAGTCCAATGCTCTGGTAAGATATAGTACAAAGTTTTTTTCAACAACATTTGGGGGAACCTGTAATTTAATTTCAAAGGTGCCTTGATGGAGCTAAACAGAGTAGTAAGGGTAACCCTAACCCTAAACATAAAAGGGAAGGTTGTTGTACCTCATACAACTGCTGCCTCACTTTTCACTTTTCTACTATACAAGAAAGAACAAATGAACACACTGACATAATGGTAGATAAAAATAGCAGCGCTCTTTAAACTTTAAGTTGAATTAAATGGGCGGCATTCTTTTTGGGATTTCCATTTATGTTTTTTCCATTCAGTAATTATTTCTATTATGTTATATTTATATTGGTGGTGTTGAAGTCAGACAATAACCATCAAACTTTGATGTTCGTCTCATCTACATGAGGCATGTTAATAATATTAATAAAAAATTGATTATTATTAGAATCATGTTCACCGTGAATTAGATTAATTTTGTACACCCTTATTTGGTTCTACAGTAAACAAGTTCTCAGTTGTTGGGTTCGACAATGTGAAGAAATGCCATTTAATTTGGTGAATGGCAGGTGAGGAGGTGAGAGAGGGAGTCGGTTTTTTATGTTGACCATTAAAATTACGCTAATTACGCTACTCGTGCAACTTATGCTACCTATGCAACTTATGCTACCTATGCTATCTATGCTACTTATGCTACCTATGCTACCTATTCTACTTAAGCTACCTAAGCTACCTTTGCTACCTATGCTACCTATGTTACCTATGCTATAGCCTAACCGCTAAACAGACAGAGAAAGCAGGCACAATCTGGCCACCCAAACGCTGCTCCTGCGGCACACCTTAGCACAGCTGGTTTTTGGCACTGATTGTCGCAGTCTGACAGATGATGAAGTCCTCGAGGCTTTCAGGGCACTTCAACTGCAGTTGTTTAAAATGGTAAATGGTCTGTTCCTCAGTACAGCGCTTTTCTAGCCTTCCGACCACTCAAAGTTCACATTCACACCCATTCACACACTGATGACAGGAGCGACCACCTGCACACGAGTAACGAGCGTTCACACACTGTAGTCACAGCTACAGGAGCAGCTTTGGGGTCAAGTGAGTCGCCCAAGGACACATGGACATGCAGGATCGAGACCGCCAACCCTTTGACTCCACAGCCGCCACGAGAATGTTTTTCATTCGCAACCTGTTGTGACCACTTCCCCGCCTCGCTGGCTCCCGAGCTGAAGCTGCAGAGGTGCTATTACCTCGAGAAATGGAGGATCGATTGTTTGGGAGTGGGCCACGCTGGACATTTCGTATTCACCTGGCTGACGCACACAAGGTCAAGACCGCAGAAGACGGATACTGCAGCCCATCGCAATGGATTATGGAAATTGTGAATCTATATTCCCGGCGTTCCGATCGAAATGTGTTTCTGCATTGAGGAAATGTGTGCCCTCGGCAAACAGATGAACGGAAGTTCACGTTGGCAAAGTCCAGCTGGATCACTTTTTGGCCCAATTTTCCGGGAACACCGGTATTATCGGACTTCCGAGAAGAGTGGACTGGATCATTACTGCACAGCGTATCAACGGGTGTTAGCGGTGGCCTCGTCTCACCTCCCTCTTCCAATTTCCACCTCCTGCGCTCACTCCTCTGTCTTGTTTCCCCCTGAGGGGTCATCGTGAGAAGTCATTCTGCCCACCTCTCTCTTTCTGGTTATCTGTACTTGAGAAGTGGGATGGATTCTATGCTTCACAGAAGGGCCTTGTGAAAGCTGTGGGCCAGTGGGTGGAGCGCGTCGTCCTTTGATCACTTCGACTGGCGGTTTGCGTGCTCCTCCTGTCGGGGAGTCAAAGCGTCCTCGATGCTGAGGCCTCCGACCCCCTCGCTTCTAAACGCTTCGGATCGGTTAAAAGCAGAGGTCAAATTTCCTTTATGTGCCTTTATGTTTTTCTACAGTTGAATCAGGGTTTACGTTTATAAAACAGGAAATAAAGCCGACGTCACAAACCATCTCCACAACGTATTTCGTTTTACCTCTAGTTTCTCTGGCAGAGTTCTTCTCTCGTGGCGAGTTCGGGTCGGGTCTTTTTGGAAGGACACCGCGGTGGTCGCTCTTGTTTTGTTGTTAAGCAGCGCGTCGGAGACTCGTCCTGACGAGAGCGCTGCGCAGGGCGGCGAGGGGCTATGCCCAAATCTAAAATTATAATGTCACTCATTAAGTTTATCAGTGATTGGCTGACTGCTTCTTAGACCCGCCTCTTTGGGACACGGCCCGAGCCCAGATGAAAAAGTTCCCCGCCTTGGTTAGGACTCAAAACCTCATTGTTATACAATATTTATTTAAATACATGCTTTTTTCAATTTTCAATTTAACTAAATATGCTGGATGTCAACATGTGAATATGTAAGGACATGGTTATTTATCTCTGGTCCCTGGTGTTTTAATACTGAATCAGTTTGGTATATTTGCTGGACACGCAGCACAATTTTGCATTAAGATATTATGTCAGCAGAAACACACACATAATTCCTAAGACATAAGTATATATGTTTGCAGTGTGCCCAGTGTTAGCCTTTTAATTAATAGCATGCAAATTAACATAGTGGTAAATACTATCTGGTCATCAAATCGGAATAGTGGAACTTCAAAAAACAAAAACATGACAAAAAATTAGCAGTATCCTCTGTTCATCAATTTAGTCGTTCCTGTTTTTTCAACATTTCCAGTGCGTTAATTGTTTGTTGTTTCTGTGTTTTGTTGTGCTTTTATCACTTTGCAGCACGTTTCCCCGAATGCTATGACGGTGGTGTTCTCTAAATTCGGCTAACCTCAATAAGCAAGCTCATCTCCTGCCTCGGTGGACACACGCTGCTTAGCATTCCGACGCGCACCTGCACACAAAGGCTATACGCTCACCCATAAGACCGCAGGCTGGGGGACAGTTTGGGTTCCCACAGGACATGGGGTCTGTTGGTTGTTGATGGGACTGAGCTGGCTAAAGGATTCACACCTATGCATGTGGAAACTAATGGAAACAACGACCCTTCAAATGACCAAACACACACACACACACACACACACAAGAAAAGCCACCACCATCTCTGTCACCTTCACCCTCTGATGGAAGCTTTACGTAACCTCCTGCAAGACGACAGCAGCCCCCTGAGAGTCCAATAATCCAGATGAAGCAAAATCATGATCGAATTACCAGAGCCTACTTTCAAATGCAATTTGAAAAAAAAAAAAAAAAAAAACGGACAAAAAGAAAAACCCTGGCAGGCTCGAAGTCGGCCAATTACATCCGTCGCTTTAGCTGCTTTCGTCTTAATCACTTCCTCTTCTTCGGGAAAACAGCGCAGCGGCCTCATGCTGTTTATATCGAACTGTTGCATTGCCTCGGCGGTTTAGTTGCTGTTTGTGGGTAATTGGAGGTGTATGTCACCCCGCGCAATCTAACAACAGCTGCCCTCGCTGCCTTCTCACCCAGTCAGAAGGCACCGCCGTAAGAGAAATCAGATATTGCCCACGCACACATATTTGGAGAGCAAAGTCTCGGAGGTGTGCTTTCCAGAATTTTAACTCAAATGCCTCTGAACTCCCCGCTGAGGTTGATGGGACTTTTGAATCCGTTCAGCCGTTTTCTTCCATCATTCGTTGAGGTCTCGGGAATAGCCTTAGAATGCAGCTGCTTTTTTTTGGAGATAAAAAAAAGCCAACAAATGGACGGTTCAATTGAACATACCCTGGAGGAGCTTTGATTATTCCCTGGACAAAAAAAACGCTCAAACTAAAAAAAACGTTTCGAAGTCGAAGGATTAATGGTTCAGGGGTTTGAATTTGAATCACAGACGTCCATCAGAAAGTTTGAGAGTTGGCTAGTTTAGGATTAAAATGGTACATTATCAAATTCCTTCTTTTTTTTGCAGAGTAACTGCAAGTCCATTGTTAGGTAAGGAGGATTTGTGCAGGTCTGTTTCAGATCGGGTTCAACATTTGATGGTTGTGCCGAGCCCGCCGGGCTGATAGTGGGGATTTGAGCAGTGGAACAAGCCGAGCATTGTGCTGTGCAGCTGAGCTGTGTGTTTGATTTTGGACATCGCCCCGCCGGACTGTGACTCACCTTCATGGAGAAAAGCGGCGTTTGAAGCGCAGCCAAAGTAAAGCCAAGGCTGTGATCGCCGGTTTTTAGCAGACCGCTGGGAGCGTTTGATTTCAAAGGCCCCCCTCTCGTCTCTGAAATAATTAAGGGGAGAAGTTGACGTCCATTTAGCAGATTCATTTGGGTGATTAGTGGAATCAAGCCTTTAATTAGACCCGGTATTTCACTGGAGAGCTTTGCTTAAAAGGGGTCAAAAAATAATAATAATATCACTGATGTTAAAGCTCACAGAAATGAAGGCTTCCACACTGGATACAGTCCAGCACAGCAATGCCATTTTGAGTTATTCTTGCACCTCGTCGTCTCTCTGGTAAGAAGCCTTAAGTTGAGTGTTTGGGGTGATTTCTAAAATGCCGATGGTAAAGATCAGAGTGGAAGTGTCCTTCATGATCCAATCCTCAAAAATACACACAGAGAAGATTTTATCCAGAAAATCGATTTACCACCAGTATGACATTTAACAAATCAAAGCTTACTGCGTCGTTCTTTTCCTTTTAAATGTTTCAGATGTAGGTGAGTGGGCGAGTGTGTGTGTGTGTGTGTGTATGTGTGTCCTGCCGGTTGTTTTTCAGTGTGAAGTTACTTTTCAGAAACACTATTTTCAGTTTGTGACTCTAGCACGAATAAGCATTTTTCACACTTTGTCTACATCAAGGACCTAAATAACTTGTGATCACAGACTTACCAAAGAATTCTCCATCTGTACTTTTGTTTATCGTCTGCCTTTATGTGTTGCAATGGGCAAAATAGATAGATTTCTAATTCTGAATTCATACGTGCATAATCTAAAATTTACTAACCGTAACAAGAAACTTGTTGCTTTAGAGCTGGTAACTGCAAAAACATAATGAATGCATGATTAAGTATTGATTCATTTTAGCAAAGCAACTAAAGCAGCTTAGTAAATGTTTAACAATGACATAATAGGTCATTTAATGAATGTGTTTATGTTATAACCAATATTGACGCAAACATTTTCTTAACATTTATAAGCATTCTATAAACTGTGGAAAAGAGTTTTATAAGTGCTTATATTTAAACACTTATTTAGTCCTGTTATTACATTTTAACAAACATTTCATAACGGCCTCATTGTCTTTTTAACTAATGCTTAAAAGGGCCGTAATTTAAATTTTGATTTTTCTTGTTTGGGTGCAATGATTCTTTTGATGATGGCCTCCAATGTCTACGCCAGGCTGAGCTAAACCCAAAACGTCTCAGTGTGGAAATCAGATGGATGTTCATTTGAATACATTCAAAGCCAGCAAATGAAGTGCTAATCAATCATACAGTAAATAAGGGATTATGAGGTGCTGGTGACTTATCCAACCTGACCTAAAGGTGTCTCAGGTGTTGCTCAGCATCACTGTATCTTCTCCCCCCTGCAGGTACATGGCCATCATCCACCCTCTGCAGCAGCGCATGTCCTCCACCGAGACCAAGGTGGTGGTCGTGGTGATCTGGGCGCTGGCTCTGCTCCTGGCGTTCCCTCAGTACTACTACTCCGACATTGACAGGCAGCCCAGCCGGGTGGTGTGCTTCATCGACTGGCCCACGTACACCGTGTGCGACTTCAAAATAATGTGAGTGTCTCTGTGGAGCCGCTATTTACATAGTCGACAAGCGTGCGTTAATTGCTTTTGTATTGACAGCAAATGCGGGAGGATGTTGTTTGTATTAAGGCTAAATTAGGGAGCGCGTCGAAAAAAAAGCATGCAATCTTTTTTCTGCTTTGTGGTGAATAAATTGAAAGCACATCACAGGAGATTTGTGCGCTCCCTCTACCGGAAGGCAAACGAGTCGCGTTTGAGAGGAGAAAAGAAGAATTTCTATTGAATTTAACCCTTTCTAAAGATAACATGACTTTCAAGAAATCTTGACCAGTTGCTTCACAAAGCATTTTCAAGACAATAAACAGTTGAGAACATAAGAAGTAAAACACCATATGGACTAGTTGTCATTATTTTATCAGAAAATGTAAGATCTGAGATTTTTGTCCCGATTTCCTTTTTTATTCATTTCTGATTAAATCACTGCCGTTTACGTCGAAGCTGACAGATCCCCAATTTGTTCAGCTTCTCAACACTCATGTTAAATTGCCAACACGTGTTCATGGCTTTTTGATATCTGCAACTCGAGTCAGACCGTATTGAACACACGGACCCTGAGCCGCTTAACATCAAAACGACTCATGTAGAAGAGATCACCGAGCAGTTAAAGGCCTGTTTACAATTGGGATGACAATATTCTTCGTCTATTCCATCGGCCAAAGTCAGCACAGTGAGCTTAGGCCTGAGTCTGTGCACGTTCACCTGGGTGGCAACGAGTCTCGCCTTGTGCCGCCTTCGGGCAGGACGGCTTCCCCCTCGTTGAAACGACTGGAATCGATGAGTTAACGCGCAGTGACGGGAAGTCCCTGATGTATTCATTTCACGCCCCCCCCCCAAGGGCTCCTTTTAAGGCTCGTTGCATATCATTTTATTCCAAAGAGGTTTGCCGAGAAGCTCGCCAGACACATCGTGTGAAGATCAAAACATGCAGTGAGAATGATTTTCGAGGTACCATGCAAGCCTGGTCGGACTGTCCACTAGTCACCCTTCCTCCAGATATCATCTTACTTTTGGCTGCTAAAATAGAACCGAAGCCACATTCATCTCATACCACTCCCTGAGCCTCTGGGAAAATTTAACACTGTATTTCCCTTGTGCAGAGGAAACGGCTAACGCTGCCACTGGTGCAGAAGCGCACCTCTACCCACCTCCCCTCGCGCCGTGATCTACAGCGCGATCATAGAGAAATTCGGGGAACTGTACGGTTGTGCAAATGGTGGGTTTAATCTTCCTCACGCACACTCTGGAACCTCGCTGTGCCGGGGAAAAAAAAAGCTTCCGCTTCAAAAACACAGGCCGCAGTAAGGGTCCCTGGCTGTGATTTATTCTCACCGTACGCCACCCCAGGAACTCCAATTTGTCTTTTTGTAAACGCACACACACACACACACACACACACACACACACAAAGGCACGATCGCGTCCCATAAATGTGCACACTGGAGTAGTTCAGCAAACACAGGAAAAAAAAGCGCCCACGCGATGACGCACACGTGCAGGCACTCAGACACAACGACAGCAACGCTGATCACAGCTCTGGTGATGGCAAAAAAAAAAATCTCAGCCCATCAACATCCCCTTTTTCTATTGCCTCTGTCCACACATCTCTGTGGAAATATAGTTTGTCATGAACAGCGAAATGGAAATTTCAGTGTTAATTAAAGGGTGGCAGCTGCAGTTATAACTTTTTTTTTTTTAAATCATAGTGTAATAAAGGCCCACGTAGGCGCTGTGTGAGTTGTCGTTCAGCTCAGCTGCTCGAGCTGTAAATGACTCACCTGATTAAGGGTGACCCCGAGGGTCACGTCCCACGCGTCTTTCCTTCTTCCCGCCCGCTGTCCCCGGCCCATCGGGGGAGGGGGTGTGTGGGGGGGGAGGAGGGGGGCTCCTGCCTTCCCGCTCACTGGGCGTCATGGGGAAGTATTAATAAGTGACATTGTATACAAATTCATGCTTATGCAGATGACTGCGACACCACGCTCACCTTAATTATCGCCGCTGCACCAGGGACCGGCGCGCTTCCACGCAGCCAGCGTGTCCTCCTCTCACGTTTGCACCTGCCTCTAGACGGACGCTGGCGACAGCAACTTCATTTTCGCACTTGCTTTGCTTTGTAAACTGATTACTGCGTCCCACATAACAAACCACTCGTTGCTGTGTGGCTTTGTGTTCTGCAATTAGCAACAATTAGCAGCCACACCCCCCCCCCCCCCCGAACTGTTACATTATTGGACTCGAGGAGCTCATTGCTTTTATAATACGGTTACTAGGGAAATTAGTAAGTGTATATATATAGTATAGTATTTTTTGGTTCATCGCAAACGACCCGGCGATCGCAATTATGATAACCCTATTTTGTGTAAAAAAAAGTACAAAATCGTGATCAATCGTCCTCATTTTTTCCCGCTTTGAGGCACTATTTGATTCCCATGAAAAAGAAATACAAGAACATCTCACAAAACAGATTTCTGTGAAGCTGAATAAAGACACGCAGAGACACACACACTCCAAGGAAAGGGAGGAAATCTGAAATCTCAGTCAGCACGTCGTGTCCTCTGTGATCTCTCTCCACTAAATTGGGCTTCACGAGACATGAGCCTGAGATTAGTGGCAGCGAGGCGGCGAGGAGCGCGGCGTCCTGTTACCTTCAGTATTCTTTCGCCTCGGCTGGCAGGAAAAGTCATTGTAACATTGCCCCTTCCTCCTAAACACACGCACACTCATTATTTATGTACAAACAGCCACAGGTTTAAATGAGCAGGCGCAGTTTTCATGGTAAAATGTGAATTCCCTTCAGTTCGATGCTCATATACAGTCATTTAGAATCAATGTCTTTTGAGCTCAGACTCCTTTCAGTTGGATTTCTATTCATCTTCACACTGACATGTTCACACTTACAACAGCCAAAGACCTTTGACTCATGTAAGTCCGCTGAAAGAGGGAAGAGGTAAAACTTCAGTACCACAAGATATCACACAAGTGTGTCACTGTGTGTATAATTGTCCGTGTGTGTGTGTGTGTGTGTGTGTGTGGGTTTATTTGAATCAGCTGGTATGACAGAAAGCTTTTATTCCCCGAAGCATCCATCAGTGGGAGCAAAAGGTCTGCTGGGGTTGGTCATTTTTATTTCACACCCCTTCATACTTTGGAGCATTTGTACAGGAGCTGAGCTATCTGATGAAAATGAAATGAGTAGAAAAAAAACACGTGCAAATGACAAGAAAAGATCAGATGTTGTTAAGCAGCAAACATGAATACCCTCATGGGCTTTCATGTTTTCGTTCAAAATGTCTTGTGGATACAGTAGCTTTCCAATCTCTCTGACTTCTGTTCAATAAGACGTTTTTTATTTTGATACGGCACTTTTCGTTTATTGAGCCAACTTCCAACCAACGCAGAGGTCGCCTGGCGTCGTGACGTTGGATGCCGTCCCCCCCCCCCGACGGCGCCACCGCCAACAACGCCACTTTAATCATGCAAATCCGCGGGATTGGCCGCATGAATCTTTCAACTCTCCCTGATTTACACTTTCACGATTCAGTGTCTGGAGGAATAATGAGAGCGAGCACTTCAGGAAGAGTGCACATGTAAATGAGATGGACATCTGGACAGGAGGAGGAGGAGTGACGCAGTGGTGTTGCTCTAGCACAGGCCGCCAATGCAAGCAGCTTGATGGGAACCTTATTTACAGTTTTATCCTTCACAGACAACAACAAAAAATGTAATTCTGTATTGATTTGGTCTGCTATTTTTAAATAAATGAAAGTCATTTATTCATACAAGTCTGTTAATTCCAAGATGTAATAACAAACCTTCACTCATTTTCTCTCCTCCATTGACGTGAAGAGAGAGGGTGAAAACCGAGCAGGTGTTATTGACAACGTTAGCGGCGACCCGGTGAGCTCCGGCAGTCAGCAACATGCTCAAACACGATCTTTGATCGCGATCACAGCTTTGATCGTCCAAGCATTTGGCATTTGTATGTTGTTGTTGTATGTTTTTTGCAGAGAAGATATTTTAAAGTAAACTTACACATAGACCTTGTAATCCATTCTACGTAAGCGCCAAACCTGGGGTTGGAAATATATCAATTCACAAGTAGGACTTCTGGCCTTGAGAAGAAGTTACCTTTTACTTTTTATTGACGGAGGTTGGACATTTTCTAGTTGAGAGTTCGTCGGAATGCAGCGTAATCGATGCAAGAGGTTTTCCACTCGTGTTTCATTCATAGGCAACTTTAAATGAAATGAGGTTGGACTTTGAGTATCAAATGATACAAACTGTAGTATGAGGAATAACTTGATCAGAACGAAGGTCCAACCATGAAGTCTGTTCTTTTTTTGGGGGGGCTTTTAACCAATTTGAACACAAAGCATCCGTCTAACTCAGAATGTGAGGACGTCTTCCCTCTAATGACTCGATATGACACTATCAATTCTAACAATCAATTCTATTCAGTTTTTTCCCTTTGACTGGATAACACGTCTACTTTTCCGTGTATCTGTATGTGTGCGTGTTCCTCAGTGTGCGGCCATTTCTTTGATGAGAGCTCCCATGTGCCCGGGTATTTAGCGGAATTAACATAATTGCAGATAATTGTCTGTGAGTCTCCTCTGCAGCGTTTGCAGAGGGGAAAACTGATTGTCCCTCCGTGGATGCCGGAGTCAGGTCAAATACACACACGGTTAAATACACAAAGCCCGATACAATGCAATTTGCCACATTTGAACACATTTGAATCTGCACGTGCACATCCCCTCGTTAACCTGCACACACACACGCGCGGGGACAGCGGTGTAACCCGATCAGATGGTGTGTCCGTCTTCGATTACTAAATCATGAGCAAAATACTGAAACTGTCATATTTAATTACTTCGTTAAGAGTTTGAAATTACAGTCATGGAGTCTAACTGATTTCCGTTCACACCTTTGATTGGACACTTGGCCTGAAAATGGCCCACTCATGATTAAAAAAAAGTGTAATAACTCTGGAACTACTTGGTCTTTTGGTATAATGTATGTTTGTGGGGGTAAGGAGGAACCCCTGTTAGTGCCATAATGTGTAACAATCAGTTTAAATGTCACTGTGGAACAATTTTGGCCCCCATATGGGGTCCCCGTGTCACAAAGTGAAACCATTTATCTTTCCTCTGGCTGACACAGTATGGATGATTGATTCAGCCCTCGACTCGATTTACTAACTTGCCGTATAGAGCTTAAGATTTAGGGGAAATTGCTTGGATGAAAAAAATACCTTCTGTTTAAAGTCTCCGCTGCCACTGGAACGACATGAAACTGAATGTTGGGATCCCCTCTGAGGACCTGCTGCCATGTCAAGCTCTGCTTTTCGATTTCGTTTCCTCATTTCCAGTTAACAATTCGTACTTCTTTTTCGGTAGACTCACTTTTCTTACTTCAGGCCGATGTTCAGTATAATATAGTATAATCAGCATCTGGATCTAAGAAACATCGCGACGTCTTTCGTTGCCTGATGTTCTATTCAGGTGTCCTTTTAGGACATCTTGAGTGTCTGTAAATTTATTAATGAAACGTGATTCATTTCTTGTAGGTACTACGTGTGCGTGACCATCCTGATCTATTTCCTTCCTCTGCTGGTGATGGGATGTGCTTATCTGGTGGTGGGACTCACCCTCTGGGCCAGCGAAATCCCCGGAGACTCTTCTGACCGCTACAAGGAGCAGCTCACGGCCAAACGCAAGGTGACCAGCACGCACACACACACACACACACACACACACACACACACACACACACACACACACACACACACACAGGGTTATTTTTACCAACCAGTGTGATTCGAATCCAACCACATCACCTGCACTTTTTTCTACGCCGCAGTGCTGAACTGGACGTGGCTGCCCTGTCTTGTTTTCCCGGTTACGAAATCTTCATCCCAGCGTCTTTCTCCGACATATTTACTAAGGTGTCTCTGCTCTGATGAGACCCTGCCAGTCACACAACACGTAGTTTGAAAGATTGAACTGTGTTGGATGGATTGTCATAAAATCCTCCGCAGACCATCATGTCCCGCTGAGGATGAGTAATGTTATAAGTAGTCCTCAGCGGAGTTAATCAATGCGCTGCAGCGTTCCTCATCTTAAAAAGGTTACTGGAAGAAGGAGAGAGCTGCTGTAACATTGTGTGTGTGTTTTTTTTCCTGGACAGGTTTTGTATGTATTTCCATTATTTATGAGGCAGGTCCCCTGCTGGAACTGTGACAATGACAGGACCATTGCACTGAGGTGTTTTGATAACCTGCAACATATGTGCAACATAAATCCTTTTCTGCGGTGCAAAACGACACTGGCAACATTGGCAAAACGCGGTAGACAACACGCGGTTGTGTTCCCCAACAGGTGGTGAAGATGATGATCGTGGTGGTGTGCACGTTTGCCGTCTGCTGGCTGCCCTACCACATCTTCTTCCTGCTGCATCAGGCCTTCCCCGCCCTGTTTGAAGAAAGGTTCATCCAGCAGGTCTACCTGGCCATCATGTGGCTGGCCATGAGCTCCACCATGTACAACCCCATCATCTACTGCTGCCTCAACGACAGGTCGGTCATCAAAAGATAATATCACTATTTATTAAACTATTAATATATTCTGGCGTTATCACCGAGAAAGTAATGTATTTTTTGCACTAGATACGGTGAGCATTTTGTTCCCCCTCTTTTTTAAGAAAAGATGACAACTTTTCAGAGGTGAAATCATTATTCCTGTTGTCATTCAGTGACACGCACACAAGCACACTCGGGTAGAGTAATCGCATCGCAATACCCTTTTCCCCCCCCCGGGGGCTCTCATAGTGACGAGCAGTCGACAACTTTGTAGGGAGGCGGTTCAGTTTGGGAAGAAACTCTGCTCCTCAAAGACATCCATCACCACGTGAACCGAAGACACCAACTTTAAAACACGTCTCTGAAATGGCCTGAATCCCACGGCGAGCACCAACAGTTTGATGTCAATCCGTGGCGTTAGTAATAGAATGTCAGTCAAAAAAATGTGCAAGGACGTGCATTGCAAAAAAGAGAAATAGCAGATGGTTGATAATGAATAAAAAACCTAAAATGTGGGTTGAACAGCTGAGGTTAAGTCATCATTCTATGTAAGATAACATCCATCTCTATGAGCTCAGTAGATTTATATATAAAAGCGTGAATTATTATGCGGCTTCGTACCTCTGCTCCTTCAGAGTTAAACATGATGATTTAGCTGTGTCGGCCTTTATCGGCAGGTGTGATTTCATGAGGAGAGCCCGGCTGTTAGATTCCCACCCTTTTCTTCCTGAGTGCACCTAAAGCAAAGTAAACCGGACTAATCTTTGCTTCTCTCCCAACAGGTTCCGGGCCGGCTTCAAACAGGCCTTCAGCTTCTGCCCGTGCGTCCCGCGAGGCTCGTACGAAGGCCTGGAGCTCAAGTCCACCCGCTACCTTCACACCCAGACCAGCGTGTACAAGACCAGCCGCATGGAGACCACCGTCTCCACCGTCCTCCCGGTGGGCGGCGACCAGGAGCCGCCCAGGGCCAGGGCGCTGCCGGCGGCGGCCCCGCAGCCCGCCGGGCCCGCGCTCGCCGCCGGGGCGCACAGCTCCTCCGCGGACCTCACCTCCAACGAGTCGTCGTCGCGCAGCGTCTCCAAAACCGTATCCGAGACGTCCAGTTTCTACTCGAGCAACAACGTGCACGAATAGACCCCCCCCCCCCCGAAAAACGCGGGCCGGGCCCGGCGGGGACGGACGGTGTGAGTGAATGATTCGCGTGGTTGTTGCTTTTTGCCGGAGTGTGTGTGTGTGTGTGTTTCACGCAGAGCGTTTTTTTTTTTTTTTTGGTGAGAACATTTGCAGTGATTTCATTGGAGCGTTGCGTGGGGTCACGTGGGGTCACGTGGGGTCACGTAAGGCCACGTACAAAGGATTCCTGCTGCTCACTGTAAATGATCATCTTGGATTCGCTCGCTGCCACGAAAAAACAGAAAATGACACAAAAAAACAAACAAAAAAAAGAGAGCGACAAAGAGCACATTCCAGTTCAATAGCTGAGCTGAAACAGACGCTGGCACCTCGGGTCTTTCAGCGCCTCTGCTTGTCACAACCAGCCTTCTCAGAGCAGGAGTGAAGGTTCACACGTCCTCGGCTGCACATGCTGCGCGAACTTTGTGTCTATTTTGAAGCGGCGGCTGCGACACGAGACCAATGCGCTGTGCCGTGTCTCGGGTTTTAACCACCAAATCGCTCCTCGTCATCGAGGGGAAGGCACCGATGGAGAATAAGGTGACGGAAGAGGGAGAAAAATACGAAAACGGAAGGAAACCTTCGACTCTGCACGTGGGCGTTTGTGCATCCGGGACCACGTGCTCGCCATCTGACCCTGAGTGGCATGTCTGTCTCCCGGGGCGGCACTTCCTGAGCAATCCGGCGTGTGCAATGTGACCGGCCATCTGGCTGAAGGAAAACCCACGTGTGTGCTGAAACCCCCCCCCCCCCCGGGAACGCCTTGCTCACCTTTCATCACACTTCTAAAACCTAAAGGAGCACAAAATGACCGAAGCGGCAGTGAGATTTTCGCTCTTTGTTTCATGAAAACGCCAAACCCGAGCGACTCCGTTTCCCTCAGAACCAAAAACAGTTCCACCACCGTGTGTGAGTGTTGCCTCCGCTCCCCCGCCTGCGTTTACCAGCCTCACCTCAATGAGACACATGACGCTGAGTCATCATTGGATTTCAACACTTTCAACACTGGCTTCAATCTTCCCGTCGTCGCGTCGTGTGCTTTTTTTTGGCGTTTGCGCATGTGTCCGTGTGGCCGGCGCTGACCTCCTTCACGTAGCTTAGGTCACGGGAGGTTCTCCTCACTCCGGTGTTCGTGTTTCACCATGTGTGTTGGTCAGCGTGGATGTGCGCAGGCGGCCCCCGGTTGCCGTGTCGCTGTCCCGTGTGCAGCGGCCTGCAGCGGCGTATTGTCTGTAAAAGGAGAGCGATGCCGCCTCGTTCTGCAGGGCCCCGAGGAAAAGGTTAGTCAGCCAACAAGGGGCCACGGAATCCAAACAGGACAAAGTCTCTTAACCTCTTACAAAGGAAAACACACACATCAGTACACACAAACAATTATATAACTGCTTTTTTAATTTGGTACATTTGTCATGGGGCATTTAGGAAACACGTAAATTACTGGGGATATGATGCCACAAGTAAGAGGCTAGAAAAGTGACGGCAGCAATCCAATGTTTGTCCAGCTCAATGAACTGGATCGATGAAGAAAGTCAGCAGCAGCATCCTAAAATTTAATTTATTGAGTCTGTCCCGTAACGTTCTTCACAGAACTAGATTTTATTTCTCAAAACATCTATTAAAGGCAGACATTTTACAAGTTAAACCTCCTCAAGTGTAAATAAAATTTCTTGTGCAAATTAATTAACGGTAAAAAGTGAGCCGTCGTTTAAAGATAGATTTCAATTAGTTTTAAAGTTAATCTTTCTTTTTTTGTTCGTGCAACCCTCTTAGCAAAGTATTCAAAAGTCACATTTTTCTTTCTCGGAACATTTGTGAAATGATATTTATTCAATCTTTTTATAAAGCTAGAGATGCCTTTTAGTCGTGTGTGCTAGTACACACACACACACACTCATACACACACGCTCGCAACCAGAGAGGGATCACCTGTTGTCACACATCATTCTACTTCCACACACACACCAACACACACCCCAAGTTGCCCCTTTGACCTCTGGTCTATTCTCAGCACACAAAAGCTGTTGTTTCACATTTCAACGTCAGCTGACGTGAAACTGAGGATTAGATGAGCAGCAACATGTCTTTATTTGAATGCAAGGAGGTCAGTGTAGTGATGAGCACATGCTAACACGTGAACACACGCTATGTCGGGGGCATAGCGTGGGACTTCCTGTTTAGCAGCGTCACATTATATTGGCGGACAACCAGCTTAAGGCCCTTCATTTCAGACCTAAAGTATTCATTCATACAAATATTCTTCGTCGTTATTCAGTTTTTATAACTTGCAAAATCAGCTAAATTATTTGGTTGCCCTGGCAACGTGCAAAAAAAACAACTCTCATCACATTCTGATTCCAGTACCAGCACTAAATTGTGATTGGTGAAAAGAATTTCTGAGAGTATAGCAGGGGGAGAAAAAATAGAGAAACCTACTGAACCTTCAATTGAATTAAAAGGATGGACAACAGAAGCTGAATCTTTATCTGGAAACAGCAGCGACACACTGTCACTTGCCCTTCAAGTAATAGCCTTCCGCTGCTTTTCTTCTTTGGGCAGAAGCATCCAAAGATGCCAATCTGCCTCCGATGACATCGTATAACTAAATGAGCATCTGCAAAGGCAGCAGACCTTCTCAGCATAATTACAAGTCCACCACAGAGAGTCGGCTCTGACAGAACGACAGCATTGTGCTTGATGTTATTAGAACGTAGTTATTTGATTACGGTATGATCAAGACCTACACCCCTCTGATGCCTCCTGCCCTTATTGAATGAGCTGGATAAAATGTTCCTTGCCTTCAAGTAAATTAGCTCATACAATAAGTCAAAAAGAGTAGTTTGTGAGCCTACATAGACTAACAATTAAGGTTCCCCTCCATATATTCACCTTAGCTAAATTGTTATTAATAGTAGTTCCTCAAAAAGATATATATGAGCGTGTGTGTGTGTGTGTGTGTGTGTGTGTGTGTGTGCGTGCGTGAGCACCAGTTTAAAGAAGGAGGATGTGATTGAGTCAAACCAATCAACCTTGCTATTGAATTTGAATCTCAAAGAAGCCCTTCCAATTTAACTACAATTAAAATGACGGACCCTTTTATGACATAACATGCGTGGTATCCATTACAATGTTGCGTCAGCTGAGTTAGTGAGACAAATACGGGCGTCATCGTCTTGTCTCTTTGTTTTCTTTCATTGGACCACACGGTACCCTGGTCGTAGCCTCATCGAGGGCCGGGATAATCCATGAATGCAGAGTGCGTCCCCTCATCCTACGCTCACTGGGACGAGTCAAGTGGATCAGGCCAAGGAGAACCTGTGGCTCTAATGAACGCGTAATCAACTCTGTTCGAGCGCTCTTCAAACGAGCATACGGCTCATCTCTCTCTCTCTATTGCACACACACACTCACTCACACACACACACACACGGAGAGCCGTGGATGGTGAGAGCTGGAGTGACGCAGGCGGAAGATGCCGGCTCGTTGCTGAGGAGAGGCGCCAGGCGGGCTACGCCGCGGGGCCAATGGCCTCATCAGCGCCATCTCCTTCCTGTGCTTGGATCCGATCTCTCGCTCTCCAATCATGCTAATTGCGCCATTGAAGTGGAGAGAGGGCAACCGGCCCCCCGAACGCCAGTGTTCTTTGCACACAGCCAGATGCCTTTCTGTGAGCGTGGGCCTCGCCATTAAAGGGGAGGGGAAACGTACACAGATTACAGCATCAGCGTCGTTGGTTGCATACGCATGGGGTGTGTGTGTGTGTGTGTTTGTGTGTGTGTGTGTCCTTACATTCAAAGAAAGGTTACTCACAGCGCACTTTGAGAAAATAAATGTTATATATAAGAATGTGTTCACATGCGGGTGATGCTTCAGAGTAGCTGGCGTCCTTTGCGGTAGTTTCTTAGGAGAAAGTCTCCTTAAAAAAACTCACTGAACTGCAGTGAAGAACAGCCTCTGCGATGTGTTGTCAATGTAAAGATTACTCAGTAATGTTGCTCTGTGAAATTTTTCCTCACCTAGCGCTAATTCCAACCTTTTCCGTAGCCTACTCTGTGAATCTACTAAACTTGTGAATGTGATGTTTTGATTCTGAACTCACGTTGGGTATTGTGTCGTGAAATGAATTGACCCATGGAGAGATCTTGTACAGAATAGCAGCACATGGGAGTGTGTGTCCTTCTAAAAGATTTTTTTTAAAAAGAGAAATCTTGCAGTTCCAGGGCCTGTTGGACACGTTCCTCTCTCTCACTTGCCATGTAGCTGTATTGATATTTATATCCTAAATGTAACCACGAGGTTGCAAGTAAAGTCGTATAAATGAAATACCAGACAGTTTTGTTTTGGGGCTTTTCTGCTCCTGAGCATTCCATTGAAGGACTCTAATGGCCTCGCAGGGGAGCCTTTGTCTGCAGTTGAATATAGTCCCCAAAAAATACATTTTTTAATCCTGCTTCAACTACCTTGGCTTAAAGTCACCTGTACTAAAAAGAATCCAGTTGTATTCAATTGTAATAAAATAGGCAGTCGCTGCTCCCTGACAGGTTAAAAAAGGCCAAAAGCTTGGCAAGAATTTACATTTGTTGACGATGAGAAAGTAATATTTCACGGCCGTAATAATTGTACACAGGTGATGAATATAAAAAACTTGAAAAAACTTGTTATCAGACACGTTGCCATGTTTGCTAGTGTGAGTTTTCTGTTGTGTTTTATCCTCTCACCGCTCTGAGTTGACTGTGTATTTGTTAGCACATCTCGTGTCAATGACTATCTGTGGTGTCACATTTACTGCTGTTTCTACCCGTGATCGCTGACAACATCTATTTTAACGTCTTCTATTAAAGATCATTGCAGTATTCGTTTCCAGCAACAAAAAGTGTACCAGTGAGTCTGTGAATTCTTTTCCCTCCACATCAAACGGACAGTTATCATGGAAACATGGAAGCAAGCATCTGGCACATAAAGTGCACATAAGGTGCACATGAAGTGCACATGAAGTGCCACACGGCTCCCGTGACGTTCAGAGAGAAACAACAGACCAAACAACAATGAGTCTGTGTGTGTGTGTTTGCCACGGCTCTCTCTCTCCGTCTATTGTGTATCGTGACCTGCAGAGATGAGAGAGGGAAGGAGAACAGGGAGAACAGGGCTCGCTGTGTGTGTGTGTTTTTGTGCGTTAGTGCGCGTGTGATATCTGGCGTAAAAACAACAAGAGGCTGAGTGTGTTGCCGGTGTCAGATAAAAACTGGATGCATGTTGAAGCTGCTGAGCTGCCTTCGCAGGCACTTTCCATCAGTCAGAACACTTTAAAACCTGGACAAATTGAATTGGATTAGTGGGAATATTATAATATTTTAGTGCCAAGAAATTGTCCAACACACAACCTTCATAAAACCACAGCTTCAACACTTTAGTTTCTAAAGCGAGTTTCTACATGTTTTCTGATCATGTTCAGATGCATATTTAGATTTATTTTTTAATAATGTCCCAGCCAGCCTTAATTACACGTCTAAAATACACACAATACATTTTACATTCAGATTAAACGTTTCCAAGTTGTGTTATCCATTTCAATTATCATAAAATGAGCATTTAATTTATTCATTTAATCATCGCCATTGGGGGATGATGCAAGTTAAAGCTGTAGTTTGATATTTTTGGAAATTGGCTGAAATTAGTATTATTTTTGAAAGACACGTTGAAAAGAATGACATCCTTAAAACCAGCTGATATGTGCATTTTCTCTCAGTGTCTAGTATTATCGAATTAGTAAATTGTATTACCTGAAGGTATTTGATGTTGTGGCTAGAAGAGAGTTATTGTCAGGATAGAATAGCCTCTAAAAACAGAGCTCAGAGCTCAGCAGCGCATTGCATCCCGCTGATGGGTTCTTCATTGCAGCTGTTTTTACGACGGGCCGACGCGTGATGAAGGAATAACCCGAGTCAGCCGCTGGGTGTGTTTATGCAACAGTGTGAGAGATGAACCACGGGCAAAATACGACTTATAATAAAAGGTCATAGTGAGCAGGTCTGCTGTCAGCCGTCGGGAGGCTCAGCCTTGCACTGCGCCTGGTTCCTGTCATGTTGTTAACCAGCAGAGAGAGATTCAGGGAGCAAATGTCTGAAGCCCGTCAGAGGAATCCGGGGACTTCCAGGTAGCACCATCTGTGCTCCTTTTCATCACTTCCCTTTTATCATTCTTGCATACAAATCGATTTACGAGAGAGGGGAGGGTGTTGTGGGAAGATGGAGAACAAAACCTAATTCATTGTTGTTTTAAAACAAAGGAGTTATGAAGGTAAAGTCAAATACGTGATTTCGCTCATCAAATCTTCAATATTGCAGACACACGAAAAAAAGGTTCCATTGGATTCAGACAGACCACTACAAATAACCGTTTATTCCAATACTGTGCATTTTTCTCAGGTTTTTCACAAAAGATCATTCAAAATGAATGACAATATAAGTGAAAACCCCTTTTGTTTATTTCTCACTGCCGTACATTTGCACAAAGGTAGCAGAGGAAGCCTAAATGTCCGTCTATTTGCAGGTTGTAACGCATTGCAAAATAGGGCAGTTATTTCGGTCAGGAACACATGATTATGTGAACGTAGAACATTTACAGCATCACTACCCACAAGGAAAGGAAATTACATTATTACATTTCCCACACAGAGGACGTAGACTCAAGTAAGGGGGTGGAGGTGTTGTTTGGAAATGCTTTAATGGGACGTGAACAAACCAAACTCATTTTGACCAGTTAGGGGTTTCAGTGGACATGTTGATTTACAGTATATGTGTCACTCGAAGCTTCCCTGCCCACCATAACCAAAAGAGTCGTTCAGACAGAATGCAAAGAGCTCTTTACCGATAGGCCTGATGTGTGTGAGTTCGACAGCAGGTGAGAAAACTGACAAATGATTATAATGAACATTTCTTTTCGGGATTGATGCTTAAACTGATCGTCACTTCTGATCTGAATTTATAGAGACAATAAAAACTTTTATAGCTGATTAGCGATCGGTGGCCAAGGGTTCGGTGGCCTCACGATCTGATCAAAATACATCAATAAACTGAGATAAAAGTTGAATTGTTTTGTCATAATTGGATATGGGTCCATTTACAGCTGACATTATCAAAAAAAAGTGTTGTGATGTTGAGAAAAGCCAAAAGCCACTCAGACGAATTAGCGAGCTTTAAACACTAAATAAAAAAAGGTTAGCAGCATTAAAATGTCTTTGTTGCATGTTCTGTCGTCAGAATGGATTTTCTACAGTGGACCTTCAGTCCAACAAGCCATCAAGGCCAAGAGGATCCCGACAGTGAAATAAAACAGAACCTTTCATCCTTAGAAGCTCTGTAGGTTTAAGAATGCCACCAACTCAACTGACCCGACTGACTTACTGGTTGAATTCCATCAAAACCATTTTAGTTGTTAATGAAATGAATGAGCCTCATCGGCAAAATGAATCAGCCTGACCATAAAATTAGAAGACAATTGCCGACATTTTCACAGACTTTTTAATTCATGGATGGATGGAAAGTCAGCAATCAAGTTGAGTAATCAACTTGGACACTGACATGGCTGATTGGCATTGGGACAGTGATTGGATGTGTCAGTTAAGGCTGCAAAGCAAATACACTGATGGATAGTTAAAAAAAGAGCAAATCGATCCGATGGCCGCAGAGTGACAGGAGGTCTAAACTCTTAATGACAGCATGAAACTGCATGAATGAAGAGTGAAGGACTGAAGATGTGAGAGGAGCCAGAAAAACCCGGAGGTGAGGACACAAGTGAGAAATACAGAAACAGGGCGAACGAGAGCTCAAAGGGGCGAGAGAGGAACGTGAGAAGACTGAAGGCGGAGGGAGGAGGGACTGAGAGAACATTAGCCCCGGGGAGCTTTAATCAAGGCTAATGATCACATATCAAGTGTTACATCAGCCCCCCCCCCCCGGGGTGCCCCCTGCAGCCCCGGCAGCTCCCAGTCGGGGAAGAGGGAAGATGAATTGAGTTTGGCCTTGAATCCCTTTTTCTTACACACGTCAATCCAGAAAATCAACGCCGTGTCGAGGAAACAATGGCGGACTTCACGCGCCCTGTGTGTGGTGAGATCTCTCCAGGCGTGTGGATGCATTAAAGCCGCCTTTAAGAACGTTCACATAAGTGGATGGAAGTGCTTTCCTGTATGCTGAAGTATGTGCGCGTGTGTGTGTGTGTGTGTGTGTGTGTGTGTGTGTGTGTGTGTGTGTGTGTGTGTGTGTGTGTGTGTCGAGGCAGGTGGCAGGAGTCTCAGATCCTGGGAGGCGTCTCTCCAGAGACAATTTGATGGACTATAATTTCCCTTCACTGTGTGCAGCATCGCTGCCTGGTACATGGAGTACGTAACCACACACCAGCAAGGAGCGCCACCACCAACAACATCCCCCCCCCCCCCCCCCCACTCTCCGCTCTTTCATGCACACATCACGCAACCTGCAGGGTCACAAACCTGCTCTTCTCTCAGGCTGCTTTGAACATTTTTCTTTTATAAAAGCAAGAGCTGACTTCTATCTCAAGAGAGAACCCGGTTGCCGCCTTGGTCTCTCCCTTCTTTTGCTGTTTCATCCGTTCATAATTATCGCTGCCGTCACCTGTCGCTCGCTATCACCCTCCGTTCTCTGTTGTGTTTCGTCTCTGCTCTTCATTGCTGGATGGAGTTGTGTTTACCTGCGATCTGCCTCCTTCGCCTTCCTTTGGTAAACTGTGTGATTTTTTTTTGTTGGTTCATTTAATACATCTTCAAGGAATCTAACTCAAACTTTGTGGCAACGTACAAACTCTCACAATCTTCAATAGCAACCTTTCTCTAACGGGTCAGTTTAATATTTCTAAATCACAGCTCTCTACCCTAAGAAGATGCAGCGTTGACGTCCTTCCGTTTCCAGCCTGACCAGAAATACACAACAAATCAACGGCCATCACCATCACGCACAACTGGCATGAGAACGGCATTATCCCAGACCCGCCGGGCCTGAGGTCCCTCAGTGTTCAGCGACAGATGTGCAGCAGGTGAGATATCCTGGTCCACCAAACGTACCCCCTCAACCCCCCCCCACCCCCCACCCGCCCATACCCCCCATACCCCCCACCCACCCTCTTTTCACTCACTGAAGGGCAATAAACAGGCTGCTGCCGCTCGAGCAATTGGAGAAAAACACTTTACACTTTACAACCTTGCAGGGGTTTTGGCTCAGGTACGGAGCAGCTTAGTAGCAAATGGCGAGGCAACTCCCTAAAGAGGGATGACGGGGGGGGGGGGGGGGGGGTGGAGAGCTAAATGTCAGGCAGACAACCTGCATGCTCAGTGACACCATTGAAGCATCTGTGATTAGCAATTAGCAATTAGCAATTCAAACACGCTAACTCAAAATGTCATAGCCGTTGGGCCAAAGAATAAAAAGAAAGAAACCAGATTGGATTTTTAGCTCAGTGACAGTGTTTTGAAATGGTTTAGAAATTGTGTTGGAACCACCAGTTTAAGTGAAAAATATATGACAACAAGCAGAACACATAGAAGAAGGATAGTTGACCTAAAAAGGAGAGCTTGACATCTTTTGGAAATAGATTTGTCTTTCTTTCCTCCTTCTTGAGAGGTGACCCCACTATTCTTTAGCAAGGCCCATTAACCTTCTAGTCTATAACCAGCCATAAGCCACTTGAATCTCACCATTATGTGTTCCAGCCTGGACAAATGTAATCTTCTCACCTCAGATATAGAGCCCCGTCCCCGGCCTGGAGTAGAGAGACAGTCCAAAGCAGAGAAAATATGTCTCTAAATACGCCGAGAAGCAACTTATTGAACAAGTTGGGTTGAATATTGGTTGGGACATGTCCCTACTGTCCAAACACAAGACTACACCACCACTGAATGCATTAAATCATCCATGACAGCGGCTGGTGAAGGAAGAGAACTGACAGCGCTGTGGCTTAATGCAATTATTAATTCATAAAAAAAAGTGCAGTGACTGAAGCCGAGCCAATTAAATTAATCAAAAGCTTTCAGCGGGTTTATGGAAATGCATCATGCCTACTACCAGATTACCACGGTAACTAATTCAACACCGCATTGCATTTAAAGGTGCAGAAAACTGCCTGAGAGGAGGCCCTCTCCCAAAACCCACTGGTCTCCCATTGACCTGATGACTCCTGTGTTCATTTGCATTGTAATTCCAGGGATTACACAGTGGGATTACTGAGACAAACGCACAAGCCTGGGTTCATGAAGCCAATTGTGGGGCCCACTAAGAGAATTCAATACTTTAATCTGAGATTTGGATATTTGAGGGGTGGTAGTAGTTCTCAGATCCTGTACTTCAATGAAATTATGAGGACAACAAAGTAAAAAACATATACACACTGTAGGTGTGAAATAGAACAGGGAGGAAAGAGAGAGAAAAGATCTCTTTTATGGTATTCCTCACAGCTTTAGTAATAAGTGGTCATTAGCCACAGCTGGCTAAGACTCCCCGTGATTGTTGTTGTTTGCTCTTTTCAGCTTCTGAGTCAGATAAAGGCAGTGGGAGGAAAATAATAGCTCAAAATAATTGATAGTACAAAATAGTGCTTGAACCAGCCGGTGGATAAGTGCTTTTACATTTGCCGTTCTAAACATAGACTTTGGTATTTTTTGTATTCTTGTGTGGTGGACAGAAAGCCAAGTGCTTTATATCTCTCAGCACAGCAGCTGCAACCGAAGATTTGGGCTCAACATTGTTGTTGGGTGCTAAAATAACCTCGTACCTTATTATTTATTTCTTTAAGGCTTTTGAGTCTGTGAAAACGAATCTGAAAACACCATTTTTTTTAAATCAATCTGGATTATTTGTCCTCTTCTAAGGGCTGATTGAGTTTCCTTTGTTAACTTTGTTGGGCCTGTTAGGACAGGACAAATGGACAAACTGCACCTTTTGCCGATCCTGGAGACGGATGGATGGAAACCCCAGAGGATGGAAATAAATTCTTCCCATGTGATCACCTAGATGATGCGCCCGGGCCTCCTGCGCGCGCATCGAGGAGCGGAGAGACGCTGGAGCCAAGTCTTCAGCGTTCATTTCCCAGTGTGTCACCCATAGAGACGATTCTCACTGTTGGTGAATTATTCGGCCATATAATAGATGATTTGTCAGCCAGGCTGTAACGTAAACCGAACCCAACGCTGTTAATCTCCAGTTGTAAACATTTTCACGTTGGCTTTGGATCAAGCACTTAGCCGCTCTGCTGAAAATGTGCTACTGACAACCTGGAGTAGTCCAACGGTTAATATCAAGGACAACATCATCCATTTCTTGTTTTTTAATATGGTCAGCTGGTACGTTTTTGAGATGTTCAACGGACTCAAACAGCAACACATCCAGATGGACAACGTATTGTTTACCCACAAATGAGCTCTGTGTCAAACGGAGGTTCATTTTCTGCAACGACCCAAAATCTAATCTCGTGCGTTATTGACAAGGGAACCAGGGTGACGTTCTCTTTCGGGATGTCGGGTTCCCTGCATCACCGTGGATGTATAAAGCGAACCAGACACAGTGTTGAAGGCGACGCTTCTTTCGAGGGGCGCATGAAAGCAAACATGAAATTATCCAGATCGTTTGACGATGTTTTATAAATCAAATGTTCCAGCGGTTCCAGAAAAGTGTTTTTTTGGGCCCCGTGGCCTCACACCACGGACCCTGAGGTATTAATCACACAGTTTGGCCTCCATGAAGACAAAGTCCTCGTAAAGCATCGGACTTTCCAAGAGCAACATTCCGAGACAGCATTCGATTCGTTATGTAAAAGTTTCTCTGCCGAACTTATCCGTTTGTCCTCCTCCCGCCTTCCAGCGCCATGTCAGACCGGGAAAAGAAAGAAGTGATAAACCGTCCACCGTTAACGTCCTGAACTCCATGTGCTGAGCTAAAGGCAACAGATTGACACGAGAGGCGACAACACGGCGACCAGACTCAGCTGACCATCAATCCATTTGTCCATTTTTTGTTCGATGATTTTCGGCTAAACGTCTTCTGTGACTTTTCCCGTCAGAGCCCTTAAAACACTCCACCGCAACGGAAGAAACGATTCATTCATGGATCATGGATCCCAGCTCTGACAGCTTTGACAGTTGGTTTAAAGTCAGTAATGACAGACTATCGGCATCTGCACGCTTCTGGGAGGGGGGTCGGACGGGGGTTTGCGGGGGAGGAGAGGGGAAGGGGGGGTCGGGGGGGGCATTCAGCAGAGCGATGGGGAGATTAAAGCCACACGGTTGCCAACTCATACATTTTCATGTCTTTTTCCTGACCTCCCTGCATTCATTCCAGACTCCATCTACACGTTCTGAATAAAAAGCTCCACTGTCCGACATGACATCTCTTTCTTACTTTTCTTCCTTCCTTAGAAGCCTTGCATTCGGCGTTGCATTCTCGCACAGCTCCATCTTTTTAAAATTCAAAGAGCGCGAGTTGAAAACCGAGGTGAAGCTGCTGTGAATTCACCCCCCCCCCCCCCCTCAAGAAAGCTGATGCTCTGCTCAAGAATTTGTGAGGATCTCGCCGCTGTTTTCCATCACATTAGCAGCTGGCTCCCTCCTTTTCTCTCCCTGTCGGCTCTTTACAATGCTGCCTTTTCGGGGGGGGGGGGAGGGAAATACGTAGTTCTCCCTGTTAACTTTTGTTCTTTTGTGGAGAACAGTAAGAGCCCATTGAAACCTCAAAGCATACATCAGAGCGCCTGCATGAACAGCTCGCTCTTAAGTGGCTCGTACGAGTGATTCAGGAGAAGCGTTTTCCCCCAGTTTTCTTGTATTTAGAATATATTATAACACGTCTGCTGTTACGTGTCCCTGGGTTTCGTCTTTGATTGTTCATTACTTTGAAGTCCTTTTGATTCGTGGAGGGAATAAATGACTTTATGGCTTTTGATGCTATTGCTATGACACCACAATGTAAATATCAACATCTGAAAGAGGCAAAACTGATTAAATTATTGATCCCGTCCTGTAGCGGTCATCAATTTGTGGTTCCTTCTTGGTTCCCGTGACAGTACGACCCTCAGGCGACGCGCGATTAACAAACCTTGTTATTGTCCCACATTCCTTTGCTTCAGCGGGTCGCTTCAATCCGCCGCTCAGGCTGACAAACACGATTCTTTGCTCCATCCTTACAGACCTGCACGCTCATAAGAGAGATGATGATTAAATGACGGCACCGACTTTAGTGCGCAGATTAAATGCTGATCCAGTGTGTCCTTGTGTTGGTACTAATAGTAGCTGTCAACCCCAATTCTGCTACGAGGGGCTTTTCACTGTTGGTTAAAATTGTGAAATAATCAGACATGTAAGCGTTGATTTAAAAGCACCATCTTGTTGGTATTTTCCACAAACTGTTTTAACAGAAGGGTGGCTCTCTAGTTAACTGCATTGTGAAAATGAGTTGTTTTGAGCCACTATAAATCACGATGAATGATCTTGCTGCTAACGGAGCGATCATCTTCTTTTATGGCATTGCAGGGATAAAAAGCTGAAAATGAGGCAACACAACCTGGTGAGATGAATGTTTCCATCACAAAGGAGTTTTTACAATATTCACTTTTTTTTTAAATCAAAGTAAACGTTTTCTTTAATTTTTTTATTTAAGGATTGAACTGCTTGAAGCCTAAACTCTTTGTGTGATGTAAGTGAGAATGTGCCCTTCAACCTGTCAAATCCAATTAGAGTCAATTAATACAGCCCTTCTAATAACGTTTGTCTCTGTGCATATTATAACCATTTTATCCGCCACCCATCAAGAGCCGATGTGCTTCAGCAGACCCAATATCTAATCAGAAAATGAGTTTGGGGTTTTGGCAAAGAAAAAAAACCCTGAAAATCTTAATCGGTGAGTTGGATGAAATGGTTAGGATTAATTAAATAGATTTAGAAAGTGAAATGTCATTAAATAAATAAAATGTAAACAAAGACCTCGAATGTATTGATCACTGGGTTCTTTGGTGTCGTTGTGGTAAAAGTCATCATCTGCATCTTCCTTGTCTTCTCAGCCAAAGAAATAATAAAGATTCAAAAGTGTTCAGAAGAAACTGGTTTGGACCATCAAGAGGTTTTCTATGAAGGTACTAAGTGTGGCCCGTCTCTCAAAGCCAAGCCTTGTGCCCACCATTTCAAATAAAGATTTCCTCTATGCACAAATCCATTATGGCAATTGTGAAGAAAAGTTTTAAAGGCGCTCCGTTCTGAAACTGTCTCTGTACACATCGATGCATCAGCATGTGTTTGGCTGTTTTTGTCGCTTCGTACGTTGGATTTGCAGATGCTGCTTCCCTCTCTCTCTCCCTCTCTCTCCCTCTTTCATCACACACACACACAAAACGCTCCCTTCCGGATCCAGACAAAGCTGAAGAGCTCCCTCACGTGTATGTGTTTTTAAAAAGTAAATTCTACACTACAGCTCCTCGGGTGTACGTCCAGAGGTTATTCTGGTTTTCATTTGGTGAAAGACAGATGGTCACAAACGAGGTGAGTCGATTACAGGCTGCTGACACGGTGCACTCTTCTTCAATCCTTTCCCAGGGTGTTTTGGGGATCATGAAAGACACTTCTAACATTTCTTGTAGAGTTTTGGGGAGTTAAAGAGATGTTTTTTCGTCCTTTGCATGTATTTATTACTAAAATAATACAATAGACACAAACAATAATACTCTATTTTGGTATATTTTGCTTTTGCAAAACTGTAAAAGAATTGCTATTTCATGGTTATGAAAAACTTGAGGATTGTTGATAAGACTCATCGGAGGCTAATTTATATCTATGAGACACTTTCTAATAAGAAAATGACCAGCGCGTCTGCCAAAACACACAATACTTGTTAACGGAAAACTAGATAAATGTGTGTGAAATGTCCAATGACCTTGGTGTTCATCCTCGTGAGTCTCATTTACTTACTTTAACTTTTGAGAACATTTAAATGATGATGATTGATGGAGAAAGAAGAAAAAATATTTGCGTTCTTTAAGAAAGTAACACCCATCATTGAGTGTTTAGGTGTTTTTCTATATTCAAGTCGGCCATCTTTGAAGTTCAGAATAATGCAAGCGGATTCTATTTCCTCGTTCCCACCACAATCATCACTTATAGCGGAATAAATCAAATCTGCTGCTGCATTTTAGCGGCAGACCATTTTTCATGCAAAACTGACCTTTGCATATTGTAAGCCTTATTAAAAACCAGCAGGTTGTGCAATCAACCACAAATGCCGCTTCTCTTCCAATTGATTATCGATCCTCGCCGTGAACGTATGTGTTCATGAAAGGGTAGAGGTGCATGTCACAGTTTTAAGTGAAATAAAACACGCTGGCCCTGCTTTTCCCAAAAATAGTTTTGTGTTTGTCTGGTATGTTTTCATCTTCACAACAAGCAGTGATTTTGCACCGAGCCGTGATTGACACGCCTGCCGAGAAGCAAATTCGTCGACATTATGTTAATTAATGGATTTACCGATTTTCTTTATGGCTCATTGTTTCCTGATCCACAGCAGTTGCTTCCCACCCAAAAGTTGTTGATGTAAGAAGTCCGATATTCATTCTGTAATTTTGTCCACAGCTGATCTTGTGTCCAGTGTTCCGTAACTTTTTCGTAAAAAAAGGCCGGACGCCAAGGCTGGGGTCAAGGGTCATGCAGCAGCAGAGAAGCCACCATAGCAGCTACTGGGCGGTATTAGTCAAACGTGTGTCCATATCCTCATTGAGGATATCTGAGCACAGGATAAATATATCAGCAGTTGTTTATGTGTAAATGTTGCCTGAATGCTTTAGTATCTCTGTATTAGTGTTTACAGCTGCGTAAAATCAAAACCCTTTATTTTGCATTAAATTCATTCACTCGGTCCACCGAGTGCTGTGGAAATAAAGAAGCACATGACAAGGCATCTATGACCCCCTTTTTTCAATTCATTTGTATAGACAATATAATGGTGCGCAACCTATGTGACTGGATAATCATTTCATTCAAAATATATAAAACGTTTACTTTTCTCAAATACATTTTGCATAATAGGCCTTGTTGTCAGTTGGGGGAGGGGCCCGTACAGTAGAGCAGCTTTTACCCTGCGTGGTATTGACTGCACCGTTGTTTACGATTACAACTTGCTTGTTAGCGTATTCCAAAGACACAAACACACACAGACACACACAGACAACGCCCATTTTGCTGAAGTTAATTGCCACAACTCTGCAGGTCGCTGCTTAATGAGAGAAGGCTCTGCGGGCCCACATGGAGCGCCAGGTCAGCTGACCAGGTGGGGGAAAAGCCTATTTAAAACCACAGAGGGAGGACGGCAGGATGGAGGTGGATGCATTACTTCATGAAAACACTGTAAATGTGTCATGGATCTGATCTTTGCTGCAGGTTATGTCTGGAAAGAAAGCTCCTGGGGAGGGACGATCTTCTTTGTCTTCTTACTGTACCTTATGGATTACATTTTATTCCTGAAATCAATTTCTTGAAGAAAGCTGAGTTCCTTATTTATGCTGCATGTTTCCTTCTGCTTTCCTGTGGGGAGCTCCTGATGGATCCATTCTGCGCATAATTTCGGGGAGATCTGTCTTTCTGCCTTTATTGATTTCCTGTCTGTCAATATTTCTTCAAGTAAGGTTCCTGGGAGCCTTGTTTATGCTGAATTTCCACACACATTTGATGCTTTCATGCATTTTATGGATGCCACGTTTACAGTGAACAAGCGGCTCTGATTGTAAATACAGCGCAGAATGAACCATCACTTGTAGAGAATGAATAGAAAATTAGGAGAAAACAGGAGACAAAATCAAAGCTCCTTTGCATTACACAACATAATCCGGTATTTTCATGATCAGATTTGTTTTCAGCATTTTTAATCATATGTAATATATACAGTTCATGTCTTTAAGTCCATACAGTATAAGCTCATAGTTATCTGTCAGTGTCTTTCTCCCTTGTACATACTTTTCTAAACTCAATGTTAAAATTTAATTTAATTCTAAGAACTAATTTTTGTCTTAAAAAAAAGAAAAAGGCCTTTCTCTACACGTCAAGATGTGCACAACCCCCCCCCCCATCCAGTCATTTGATGGAATTGAACATGGGATTTGCAAAGGATGGCCGTCAGTAACCTGGACAGATGTATGTAAGTTCAATGGATTGAACCACTCTCTAAAAAGAATCATTTACGTTTACGTGTGTGTGCATTACCTTTTCACAAGTTTGTCTCATGGGGGGGGGGTTACAATCTGCACGGCATTCAACATCCTCCGTCTTATGACCCCTGACTGGAATAATAAAAACTCCCCAAAGTCAATATGAGCCAGAGACCTAAGCTTTGTCTGAGGGGAGGTAATAAAATCTAATCTAATCTGTGCGGGTATAGTTTGGAAATAAGCTCATTACGTGAGTAGAAGAATGACTTCAGAGTTTTTATTATTACGATGCAAAAACTTCTGAGGCTCGTTCACTTCTTGTAATCTCACAGTAGGCTGGGACGAGTTAGGTGGTCATTGGAGTGAGACGGCCGGAGGCCCGGGTTGAGTGTCGCCCAGAATTAACTGAAAACTACCCTCAACATCTATCAAAATGCTGACAGACATCCAATCAGTGCGTCTCAGCTGCAGCTTCTAGGCAAAGCTTTTGGATAAAGGTATAATGCCACAAACAAAAATAAAATGATAATAATAATATTAGCAATAGCTTAGGGGTGTGAGATTTTCAATTTGTTAAAAAATGATTTCACAATACCAGTGTTGCAGATCTTAACCAATTGCTTTTCCAGTTTAATATTCAAACAACCAGTCACGTTATTTAGCCGACACCAGTGAAACCAGCAGCTCTAAAGCTTTACTTGCAGGTTTATCAAAGTGAAATGTTGCTATAGCACATACGTTCAAGCCCTCGGAGAGATCAATGAACAAGACACAAAATGAAGAACAACACAATTCTATGACGCTTCTTCATCATCCAAGACTTAATTTCATGGTAGTGGGTGAGAGAGGGGGGGGGGGGGGCGTGAATGTATAAAGCCAATGATTCAGTCGCAGACAGACAAAGACGATAAAAGCCACTCCCAGGGGTGGAGAACATACCCTCTGTGACAAGGAGGGAGAAAAAGGCCACTTGATGGATAATGATTTGTTTTAGTTTTTTTTTTTTTTATGAAGACTGCTTGAATGTCAGAAGGGAGAGGCGTAACAATCTCTAATAAACAACAGGAGCACAATGTGCATGGGAAGAATGAAATAAATAACCGAAGGTTACAAGCTTCAAACACTCAAACATGGGGTAAAGAGGATGGTTACAGTCAGTCAGACTGGCTGAGGGGACTTTTTGAATAATATTCCAAGCCCTTGCTGCAGGTGGAGAAGATTACAAACCCGTATAATCTCACACCTGGCAGTTTTACAGAGCAGCACAACCAGAGCAGCTGCTATTCCCAATTTTCAACAGGAGTCGATGAAAGAAAGAAACGAGCTCCAATATAAACACCGGTTGTTTCAGTCCTCCTGTTGAGTCTCTCGAATGTTCTACCATGACCCTTGACCCGACGTCGGTGCAGCTGTTCAGGGGTCAGCCGTTGCTTTGCGACCCGTCAGAAAATAACAAAATGTCTCATCTGTAACCATAAAACCAGAGAAATAAAGTATTCTCTAAGAGCCACTTTATTCAAATTCACATCGCAGCATTTTTTTCAAGTCAATAACTGACTGGCAACAAGTTTTAAATGAACAACGACAATCATAAAGTAATGCGTTTGATGTAGTTTAGTGGGCTCGACATCCCCAGTGCAGATACGATTATACTCTGGGGAGAAACTCCACCTGTGGAGGCAGCCTCCCTTTAGGCCGTCCTAGAAAAACTCATCAACCAGACAATGGGGCCAGCTGCACGGGGTAAAAGACGGTGGATATTTCAGGGAGCATTATGCAGTCCTACAGCTGTATGCGTCTGCCAGTGAGCCTAACAATCAATGTGGAAAGAGTGATTGGCACAAATTGCCCCCTGATTCTACGAGAACGAGAGATGCATAATATTTCTTCCCTCCCGTTGATCGACCCCGAAATGCTTCAATCAATCCTGCATGTGTCGTGTAATTATAACATCTCGCCCACTTAACCACGGAGCACATTCAGAGTATGACACATGTCGCTGTATTTTTTATAAGGGGAGATAAGAGAGCCAATCACCCTATCAGCTAGAATAGCGTCCATCTTACGTCAACACAGAAGCGTTGGGAGCAATTAAACCAAGTGGTGTAGCTCTACTACAGACAATGTGAAAGGTGTGAATGTGACATTAAGTTTCTGAAATTCCCGCTTTTTTTTCTTGGAGTTAAGTAAAAAGGTTGATATCACTGGAGGCGGAGTAAAGAATTTGCCTACCGGCACCTTTAAGATCACTAACTGTTGTTAAATCGATACAAAAACATCACAGGGTTTTATAGGGCCAGACTACTTCCTGGCCGGGCTGAGTGACTTGCTGAACTTTAGGTTAGTGCACCCAACTAAGAGACAATCAAGTACTTGATCCACCAAAAACATTACTGTACACTACAGTATTTGCAAAGATAAAGAAAAAATCAATAAACAGAGGCACCAGGTGGTGGAAAATAAAACAGCATTTATTGTTATTGTGAGTTATGATAGGTCACATTTCCTGCTTGTGAGAGCTTCCTGTGGTCAGAGGCTCACAAACCGGTTGCACTGCTCTCTCTGTCTCATTCAAGCCCGTGTGCGGTGCTCTTCTTCATCTCCCTCGTTCCTCCTCTGATGTGAAAATGCAGGAGCTTCATCACCGGCCTCTATCCCGCATCATCATAGGAATGGGAATGTTGCCTTTGAACTAAAACTCCCCTTTTACTGCACGGGTATCGACCTCAATTCACCATGACATTTTTCTTAATTTTATTTGACGTCTAATGCTTTTTTCCCCCCATAATTACTTTCCCGCATGACAAAATTAATGTAAAAAAATAGGACAATCTTTAATCTTCTGGTTAACATCAAAGCACAGGCCCCATTCAAAGCACAGAGTGAGGACAGAGGTGCCACAATATGCGCGACTCACTAACAGGGATAAATCCCAGCAGCACAGGGCCGGTTTTAAAGAGCTTCGCGGTGCACACAGAAGAGTTATTGGCTCTAAGTGCACGGCTGTCTCAAAAATCGACCCCCGCGCTGGAAGTCCAGAGTTTTCTGTGCGATCGCCCGCGGGCCGATCCATAAAGCAGAATCACGGGTTGGACAGTAATAAGCTCACGCCAAAATTGCTTATCAACAATTCTTTTTACACCTAATCAGTAGATCAGGCAAAATCGAATCAGCATTTTGAGTGCCCCCACTTGCCTTCCTGATGGGAGCCTTCAGTATTCATGGAATCACTCTGCGGTTACTCAGACGTCGGTAATGAAGCTCTATGGGGTCATTACACACGTGGTCAACATATTCTCATCTTTCCCGTCGTTACACAGCAAATATAATTTAAAAGTTGTTACATTTTTTATGGCTGCCAAGTAAACGCTGCATAAATACTAATGTGGAGGTGTGGTTGCATTCGAATGGCCCCTCTGCTCACATCTGAGTCGGCAGCGCTGGTCCCGTAGGGCGAGTGTGCGGATGTTGACGCATATTTCCCCGTCTTCTGCAGGTCAAACAATCTTCCCGCTGGCAGTTTGGCAATCCGCGGGGCCTCGGCCTGTATCCGAAGGACAAGGTCGCAGAATGTAGGTGACAAGCAGGGTGGAGTGAAAAGTGAAAGTGAAAAAAGAAAAGGTTACAGTGGCATCCGAGTTTATTAATTAACTGAAAACCTTGAACGTCCAGCAGAAAACGGGGGAAACACTCTCACTCACATGGAGGGATTCATGTGTTTCTTTGATTACCACAGAGGGGCTCAGCTGGTCTCTGAAGTGTCAGCTCTGTGCAGCTGGGAGAGTTTCAGCGATGATTCTCCGTCGCCACCAATGACTTGTTTCACACAATCTGCTTCTCCGCCGAGTGGTGCGGCACGACGCCACCAAACCTCCACTCATTCTTTCTGGTGTTTTTTCGTCAGCGGGAGGATTGCCGATGGAAGGGTTGTTGCATTAAAGATGATGCCGCAGCAGTTACCCCCCCCCCCCCCCGCTGCGTCGCCATGGGGATCAGCTGAGAATCTTACACTGCGGAGGCACCATTGTAACCATGTTGTTTACATTTTTGCTTTGCTTTCGGCCATACTTACTGTGTATTCCGCTCTTGTGCAGAATGTGCAATTGTTGTCTTGTTGCCTTTTGGACAAAGTTTCTTCTCACGTCACCGTCATAAACTTTTGACCTTTGATGGATTGATTGATATGAATCACGATTGCCTGCTTTGAGATCCACTCATCAAGACCACTGCTCAAAAGCGCCACTGGTGGACTAATACCCACATGCCTGTAAATAAATGTCACACCTGTTTGGTTTGTGATAGCGACTGTCTGATCTTTATTCGTTTATCGTGTAAAAGTGTTAATTCTCAGTGTCAAAATTAAAAAATGTTTGCCTTTTTTTTCTCAAATCAATGGTTTGAATTTTTTCATTTTCTATAATCCTTTTAAAATGTAATTGTATTTTGTCCAATTACAAAGTTGGTTAGCACTAAGTTGAGGCCAGTGAATAAAATGATTATATATTTTGCAATTACATGTAACTCTAATTATGACATTATCATTCATTATTAAACTAATATAGCAGTACTTTGAAACCAACACCACTCTGTATTTTGACCTCGCTCTACTGCTTCTTTCTGCCCTTATTCCAAAAACCGTGTTCCTACCGACTATCGCAGCACATCTCTAGTTTGTAATTTGTTTAAAAGCATTGAACCAGTAGAGTATTTCTCCTTTAATGACTTGGACCATGTTACAGTCTCGTAACAGGCACCCGTTGCTCTGTAACTTAAAGGAACGTTCGGCGTTGACAACCTTAACCAAAAAGCGCCGGGATTACAGAGACGGCAGAGAACGATTAGTCATTTCATAATTGTCATCATCTCCCATCAACGACCAGGCAGGGAAAATCCATCACGTGGCCGTGGCTGGTTAATGCAACGGGAGGCTCCTGCTGAAGTGATTAATGTTATTCATTTGTTGAGCTCTGCTGCACGCTGACATGACTGTGAGCGTGCTCCTGTGTTTATGTGTGGTTGGAACACAGGGCCTGCACATATTACACACACACGCTCTCTCTCTCTCCCGTCTCAGGCTTAATGGCATCACTATACATCACACTCAAGGGCCTCTCTTTGGAGGCATTAGAGATTTCACAGAACCCATCCACATAAACAAGGGGTTTGACTGTGTCACAGTTTAAAAAAAAAAAAGAAAAGCCAATTGTGGGGATTTTTAGAAATCTCTATTTACTGCACATGGAAAGCCGTTTGTTTCTGCTCTTGCTGGCCCGGATGTATACAGCAGAGCTTACAAAAGTGTCAGAGTGGAATTGATAGTTTGGGTTTGTTGATACGAGATTCCAGGCCCAAGGGCTGTAAACAGAGGCGTTCAGTCGAAGAGCCTCCATCACTCTCTTTGCCAAGCGGGCCGAGAAGAAGGCACAATATGCGAAGACACATGACATGAAGATTTGGCAGACTTGAGACCTTGTTCCATGAGTAAACTATTCAATGTAATGTACCAATGTACCAATACAGTTCTATAACTTTAGCAAAAGTTGCACATCAGGAAGAATGCTATTGGCTGAGAGACCAGGCGGAAGCGGTTCTCTCATAGAGACCAGACCCACAAAAGATCTATGGCACGCACTACTTTTTTTTTGCCAGGATCAGCAGGGGAACATTTAAAAGTTTTTCCTGGGTAATGAATTCATTGAATTAAGTTCATTTGTATTGCCAATCCAGTGTTGTCACACGCACAACAACCTTCCAGACTGGATACTGACTTTTTACTGCCACCTAGTGAGCAGCCATCGTTCTTTTATTGTCAACTCGACCACGTTGCTCCCTTTTCAACGCATTTTCAAAATGCCTGGCACATGCATTTGTCATTAAATTGTTATGAAGCACATAAAACAGGGCCAATAGGTGTGAATACTGAACATTCCCACATTGGGTAACCGACCACCATTTCATCAGGTTTCATCCTTAGTTAGTAAGTAGCTTTATCGAGACATATCAGTTTAGAATTATTACAACATTGTGCAGATATTTTTCTTTCCCACTTGCATGATAATCCATTCATTCATTATTTGTAAGTGTGTGCTATTTATGAAACGTATAAATTAGGGGTTTTTGTTGTTGTCTTTCTTGACTTGTCTCGTTTCTTTGTTTTAACCAGCTGCTCTATCCTGCCTATTCTGCCTGATCTGGCAGGGTTACACAGAAAACTGTTCCAGCATTGTTCCCCCATTGTCTCCCCATCACTACCCTAATAATTGTGTTGATGTTAGAACAGACAAGTGAAACAATCACATGGCTTGTGACGCAGTGAGCGGCAATCGAAGAAAAACAAAAATAGGGTAGATGAGTGCGTGCAGCTTTGTGGCATTGAATGCTATCTCTATCTCAAGTGTTTATGAAAGCTTCCAATGACTTCCAAGAGTGCTTTTACAGCAAATAGGCAATTTTCTGCCTGGGGAAACAAATATTTATTTTCAGCTAAATAGGCAACACAATTTGGCATTAGTTTATTGGGTAGAACAAAATACAGAGAAAAAAACAGAATCATGAAATACACTTTGAAAAAGCCAAAACATAATAATAATACAGCATCTTACAACAATGATATTAGAGGGTTAATCCTAATTGTATCAGTTTAGTCTTTTCCCATGGGTCTCCTCGAGGTGGGCGCGGTTGAACGTCATGACGTAGGCTGGCGTCACGTAAACCTTTCGGCGCAAAAATTCAAACGCTGAACAGGAACCAAACTAGCGTCGTAGCTTGCGCATGTTCGCTGTATTATCACAAGCCTTTACTGGATTATAAAACATTTGAGGTACGTTGAGTGGACGAAGTGGGTGTTGTGGTGGGGCTCCTCTGTCGGTTAGCTAGCTAGGCAACAATGACGCTAACAACGCGTTCATGTTTGCTAATGCTAACCCACGTTAGCGTTAGGGCATGTACAGTTAGCGTGGGGATCCACTCATAGAGCATCGGCAAAGTTTGTTTTTTTGTTATTTTATTCGCGTTGAACATTTTCTTCGACAGCTTAAACAATATGCTGTGTCAAGATCAAATGTAGCTTTCTTTCAAATTCAGATTAGAGCTGACTTAAATAACGCTTTCACGGCAGTCCTTTTGTTTACATGCGAGTGTCGTTAAAGCTGACGTTAAGTTGTCTTTATTTTACATTATCGTTCAGAAAGAACTGGATTTTGCTAACGCGACGTTAATTGCGTGGGGAAAGCAGTTGCATTATGTGACAGCCTTTGTGGTTGGCAAATGTTGACAAAGCGATGTGTTATGAAGAGATAATATGACGTCATATTTAGTTTAGTCCAGCATTTCGCCGGTGAAGACCGAAGCCTATTTAATCCTTGTTATTAAAGGTGTAACGTGTTTACTAAAGGGTGCACCTCTCCAGCAAACATGAAGTGGTTTACTTCAGTCATTTCCTACAATTCTGCAAAGGGTGAAAAAACAAATATAACAACACTAATATCAAACTGCTTTTATGTTTTAATCTTTTCGTATGAGATTCCCCTGCATTTTCAACTAGAACTTTAATGTTTACATTATGCGTCCATGGCAGCCGACTGATGAGTAAAGTGTGTCAACAAGAGCAACACAGAAATAAGCATGGTTTCCACTTTTCTGACGGGTAGACGGGTAGACTGCAAACCGTATTAATGAATACACCTTCAAATTCCTGCATATTGCTTTTTGTAAACCTGCAATTAAAAACTCAACGAAGGAAGATTGTTCACGCCAACTTGAACACCCAGAAACAAGATGATGCAGTGAGATTCAGATATTTCTTAGTGTTAGTTTAGGTCATGCGTTTAGTATCTGTTACCGACTTGGACCAGCATCCTAGCTATTTCCCTTTAGGCCATTATTTCCAAAGAATGTTGCCCCTGTGACCATTCTCTTTCTTTTTTTGTCTCCAGCTAAGATGAGTGCGGCTTCCACGCCTGTCTCCCGTATACGTGCAGGATGGACGTCGTCCTCCATGAAGAACAAGGGTCTGTCCCCTGCAGCCTGCAGTACCCCGCTGCTGACAGCCTTCCCCGGCAATGACGACGAGCAAGAACGACGTCAGCGGCGAAGGTCAAGAGTCATTGACCTTCAAACTGCCACGGACTCCTCCATCAATGACTCAACGTCTCACAGGTAAGGTCGGGAGGGGAGTGATTTTTTTTTTGTGTGTGTTTTGAGCAAAGCTCGGATTACAGTCTCTCATCTTGAGGGTGGTGTCTTTTAGCCTTTCAGAGTATTTTCTGTGCCCCGCTGATATGTATCTTGAAAGCTTAAAGTTAATCAGATTTTTGTATGCAGTGTCACAGGGACTCCTGCTGCCGTGCCCAAGCTGTCAAATGCACAAATCTCAGAGCATTATTCTACCTGCATAAAACTCTCCACAGAGAATGTAAGTACAGATACACTATGTTATGTTTCGAGTCTTAAAGCCTGAACATCTAAATGGTTTCTTTATCTCTTTACAGAAAATCACCACCAAAAATGCATTTGGTCTGCATCTGATTGATTACATGGCTGATATTCTCAAACAGAAGGATTCTGAGCTCACAAACTTCAAGGTTTGAGTTTTTATTTTATTTTTTATCATCACACACTGGCTTTGCAGCCAATCGTACCAAAACAATTGTAATGTGTCTTGAATTTGCCTTCTAAAAGGTGGCAGCTGGCACTCTGGATGCCAGCACAAAGATCTATGCTGTGAGGGTGGATGCTGTTCATGCTGACGCCTACAGGGTGCTGGGCGGCCTCGGGGCTGAGACCAAACCAGGAGACGGTGAGAGCCATGTTGTTTTAATTTCAATACCCAACTACACTGGAACGACCATGATGGGATTTGAGCGTTGTTCAACAGAATGTACATTGTTATCTACCCACATTGTTCATTATTCACATTGAAGTGTTCTGCTTGTTATTTCTCATTATTTGGGCCTATGCAGAACACGGTTCTAAGGAAGAAGGCGGCGATGAAGGTGAAGTGACTACAAAGCAGCCAAAGAAAAAGAGACCTCCTAAGAGGACAGTGGAGCAGAACCTTGGCAACATCAATAGCGCCGAGTCTGAGAGGAAGTGTGAGGTACGGCGTTCTCTCTACGGAGCAGCTTTAACTTGACTGACCCCTAATACATCAGTTCTGCTGTTTACGAGAATGTAATTGGCGGTTTTATCACAGGGTATTGACATGATTCCTAAACGAGGTCACACAGTGGCGTTGACGTGAAGTGAGATCCAAAAACAAACCTGCTCATCGCCATCGGTGCTGCAACAGAGCTTTAAGGAAGCCACGGGTCTCTAATAAGGGTGTAGAATTTTAAGAAGTCACCTAAGAACATTTTCCATGCTGAACACATATTAATGGACATTTCACTCGGGAAGTCTGTACCAGCGAATTGAGTATTTTTGTACTGTAATCTATGGCTGTGAACTGATGCTCTTTGAATCTCACCCACAGGTGGATCCCATGTTTCAGCGCATGGCCTCGTCCTTCGATGAGAGCAGCACGGCCGGAGTCTTCCTGTCGGTTCTCTTCAGTGAGGACAGTCGCTGCGAGCTGCTGTTTCCCTCCTACATGACCCTCCTGCAGTCTGCGCCCTCCTACTCTCCTCCACCTCCCCAGGGAGTCCCCGCGTCCCCGTTCATGGGTAAAAACTGTTAACTAGGCCAAAAGTATTTGAATTCCAGTGCCCTAAATTTGAGTGAGTTATTCCTCACTTATTTTCATTTAAGTGTTTTAACGTTGGTCCCAACCACCCTTTCATTTTATGCGAGTGAAACTGCTGCTAAGTATTAAAAAACAGCATCTTCTTTTTTACTTTGCTCACATTGCCTTTAGCCTTTTGAAATAGTTAATAACCTTCGCTAACCTGACTTTGAATTGCACCTTTTTGTTTGGAAAGCTCGGCCTTGATGTGTCAGTAGTCAAGCTTGATCTTTCTTTTGATTTCTTTCTACCAGCCGGACTGCAACGTTCCAAGGACAAAAGCTCCATCTGCCCCTCGCTGCAGGACTTCTCCTTCACCAGCTGGAACCCCGAGCAGGTCAGAGAGCCTGTCTAACCATTCTTTCATATTTCTCCTTATTTATTGGTAACAAAACCATCAATTCCTCCAAAGGGTTGTCATCTTGAAGGTGGAAAAACAACTATACAGAAGCGTTTGAACCTTTTTGCATTGACATAGAAAAACAATTGTCTTTTAAAAAATTTTTTTTTAAATGTTCTTGTCAACGAGCTGTGATGACAAATCAAAGCTGAGGATCCGTATAACGTTATGTTCTTAAAACAACCCGCACCAGCCTTATTCTCTGAGACTGAATCTTCTTCCAGACCATGAATCAGCTGTTGGAGAAGATCAAGCAGGGGGAACACGCGTTCGACGTGAACGCCGAGCCCGAACATGAAGAAGATGACTGCCCCGACTTTGACGCCGACTACGAGGACGGAGCGGGTGACTGCGAGGAGAGGTCCAAGGAGCACAAGGACGGCTGTGAGGCCTCCGGCTCGGGCCGAGGAAGGTAAGAGATAGTGGATTCCCTCCAGCTTTAAAGAAGGTTTTATATTCTCAAACCTGTTGTGTCTTCGTGGGCTTTAATTTATTGAGAGTGGCATTTTCATTCATTCCGTAAAGCTCAATGGGTCAAAGTGCAACTCTTGGCTGATTTTCTGTCTCTGCTTGCTGGTTGGAAATGTTTCTCCCGGTGGTGTGATGGTGGTACAGGGATGTGATTGCCATCGGAGAGGGGGACATCACCACCATGTGTCTGCAGCTGTCCTCTCAGCCGAGGGAGTATTCCTACTTCAGCCCCAGGACCATGGCCACGTGGGCCGGACCCGGCTACTGGCAGTTCAAGCCGAAGCACAAGTGTGAGTTAAAATGATGGTTTTAACATAATTTAGGCGTCAAAGTAAGTGACCATGAATACCATTTTTTGTGTGTGTTTTGACCGTAAAATTTGGCTTTCAGCGGCCCGAGATGATTTCCTGATGCTTGTTCTCCCCCCGCTGCTGAATGTGTGCAACAATAATTATCCCTCTCACCTGTCATTCTGTCATGCGCTAATTCTCCCACAGTGGACCATTTGCCCGACAAGGAGACCCGTAAAAGGAAACCCAAGAAGGCCTTTGAAATAGACTTCAACGAGGACGTCAACTTTGACACCTACTTCCGTACCACAAGAGTAGGAGCCCTCTCTGCTTTTGTCTTTACGCAATGTATTCATAGTTGAAGAGTCTCGTCTGGTTTAAATGCTGCTTGACATTTATTGCTTAGCATTAGCATAATTAGTGAGCTTCAAGGTGCCGGTAGGCGGATGTTGTTTCCTTTGGCCAGATTAATGGCAATTAGTTCAGCTTGTTTGATTGGATATATATATATATATATATATATATATATCAAACCAGACACAACCACACATAGATATAATACAACTGCAGATTTAAAATATGACACAGAATCTGCGACTACATTTTTCAGCCAACAAATGACACTCCTGCCTCTGGAGTTTTAGCGTGGAAATGCGTATGAAGCCAAAAGCACTCTTAAACGAGCTCTTCCTGCACAGGCTGCCACCACCAACAGCAAGTCGGGCCTCAGTGCCAGCAATAAGAAAACAACGCTGCCAGCGGACTTCCAGTTCCCCCCGGAGACGCTGTCCCAGCTCAGCCTCAAACCCTCCAGCTCGGTGAGTCCTCAAGTGGAAGCTCGTGACGAAACCAAACCGACACCCTCTTCAGCACCTTTTTTCATGACGTTTTCATTCGTTGTCACCGTACACACACGCACTTCTTGTGGTCACCACATTCGCCCCATCCGTAAGTAAATAAAGGTCATTTGCTTGTGTCGTTCTAGTTGAGTCAAGAAGGCCAAAAAAGGCTGTCCGGGGAGCTCGGAGAAGGTATTGGAGACTACGACTACAACAACGCCAACGACACAGCCAACTTCTGTCCAGGTCTTCAGGTCTGAACTCATTTATTTTAAGGAGTACCGGTGGGATTATTTGGATATAAAATTATTGTGTGTGTGTGATGATGGAAACTGAAGGTTTTGGAAGAGCTGGCTAGTCGTGATTGTGGTAAAGTTTAGTTTTCATCATAATGGTGGCAGTGACCCAACGAAGCTGTAATGGTACGATAGAATCAATGTGAGGACTTCCACTCTCCTGAAGAACAAAAGCTGGAGAATAGTCATCAACGAAATAAAAGTGATCTCCCACAACTCGGCGTGACTTTGGCCGTCTTCCTGTCCAGGGAGGCGACAGCGATGATGAGGGCGAAGGGTTTGCCGGCTCAGACGACACGCAGCCATCAGGTGACAGTATACCTCTGCCCTCACAAGATCAAGAGGGCCTCGCAACCTACGGGGAGGACGATCTGGTACCCGAGCCCCACCGGGTGAGTCACACATGGCTTCAGTGCCGGTCCTACCTTGGGTTGCTCTTTGCTTTTGAGAGGAAGCATCCTTCTGCTCAAAAGCTTGTGTATTTCCTAGGTAGGAATTTGACCGGTTTATAATTTACCGTTCTGCTTGTTTTTGTAGGTCAACCAGATTGAGATTAATTACGCTAAAACGGCAAAGAAAATGGACATGAAGAGACTCAAAACCAACATGTGGACTCTTCTGACCGAGAGCCCAGAAAACCCAGCGGAGGTAAATTGCACTGAGAAACCGTGTAGACGTTCAGCCCGTCACGGTTAGCTGTTCATCGGTGTGGCAGCGTTTGCACCAGTCTGTCAGCGGGGACAAGTTAATTGGTAACTCTAAACCGTGGCTGTGCGACTGTTGTTGGTCCTGTGACTCCCCGGCAACCAGTTTTAGTTCCATGTGCCTTCATGTTCCCCACAGGAGGACGACGCCGGGGAGAAATCGGGAGTGTGCGGGGAGAAAGTCTTCAGTAAGACCACAGAGACGCTGCTACAAAGGTACCACCCGCCATGGCGCGGCGCTAATGAGGAACGATTAAAAAAAATGGAGCTTGTGTTTGTTCCTCAAACCAGGAAATCAGTGTGATGCTGAATTCCTGGGGGAAAAATAAAATATTCCCATGGTGGACGTTGATCATTTTAACCTTAACTTGACGCATGATTTAATATTAAAATGTTTTATGTGTATATCTTTCTTTAACCTTTCTCTCTTCTTGTGCGGATGCAGATTGCCAAACACGATGGCTCAGAACCTGTCGGTGCCTCTGGCTTTTGTTGCTCTGCTTCATCTTGCCAATGAAAAGGTGAGTTGTTGTTGTTGTTTATTCGGCAAAAAGTAAACTGTCCCGTCTCTGTGCTCGCCAATCTTTATTGCCTTTAATCAAGCTCTGGTTGTTTGCTTTGTCTCACGCACTTTAGAGTTAATGGAATGTTCTTATTTAGCCTTGTGGACATCTATTTAAAAAATGTCCAGTATGCATGTCTATTTGTTGTAGTGTACAATGTGGAATATGTTGTGTCTCCTACAGAATTTGGAGTTGGTGGAGGTTGATGACATGTCCGATATCATCATCAGACAAGGCCCCTGAGGATAAATGATTGAATGAGACTCGCTGCCTTTCTCTACTTATTGGTCTATTTTACTCTTTACTGTTCTACTTCTGTTTGTTTAGATGTATTGATGTTTTTTTTTCATTTTCTAGCACATACTCTGACAAAAGCAATTGTTTCAAAGTCAAGTCTGCCTTTATTCCTTCATAATTAATTCATTGGTCAACCACTTCACAAAAAATGTATATTGTTAAACTAAATAAAAGCCCTTTTTTCTAAAACATGCCATAAAGGTCCTTGTCATTTACCCTTTTTCCCTTGTGCAACTTGCGTTTTGAATAACACAAGTCTTTTTAGTGCATTTGCTAGTACGTACCAGGCAAATTGATTACCCAAATGGCTCTTAATACTTTTGGCGGCTTTATGATTCAGAGCAGCTTGTAGAAGTTTCCTGATTTATGACCGCGAGTGACAAAGCGCATTGTCGCCTCACCAACGCCTTCCTAAATAGAGGCATGACCGGTTTGGTTGGGAGCTGGTGCCGCTGGCTGGGTGTGACGTCAGCAGAAGAGGGAGGAGTCACTCAGTCAGCTGCTCCCTCGGTGGTGATAAGGAATGAGTTGCAATGGTCAACAGTTTTAACTACCATCAGAAATTACTGATTTTCTTTTTCAGACAAGTTAGAGACTTATTACCATTAGATTCCTGCGAGGAAGGGCGTTTGTGCATTAAGGACAAGCAACAACATTAAGAGTTAAGCTGTAAAATCTGGAACTTTGTATGAATCTGGCTATTTATGGGTGAAACTGTGGAGCAATGATTTAAGAACCTGATATCAGAGCACGAGACTCAACCCAATGTTACTCATTGCATTCAAGAGGGATTTGGTTTAAAATTGGAGGAAGGGTTTCACATTTTCACTATTTTTAATAGTGATAAATGTATCCCCACTTTGGATTTTTGTTTGTTCAATAAAACTTTTTGTCCCAAACGCTGTCCTAACAAATTCCAGTTGAATAATATAAACTTCTTCCTCAAACTAATTCAAAAGCTATTGTTATTGTAGCCTCAATATTGACTCGGATGCAAATCATGAATAACTACATTTCAAAAATATCATTGATTTAGGTGGAATTTAATTAAGTTGTGACTTCGAACGACTTTGCTATGACTTAAGTTCATAGCTTGCCTTACCAGCATTGCTTCGTCTTTTTGTTTGATCATGAACACAAAAGATGACATAATAAATATAGCTCACACAAATCCTAAATCCTGATATTGATATTGGTCTCTTAAAGATTCAGTAGTTAAGCATGCAGGGGATGAAGTGGTGATCAACATCAAGTTGATGCTGTTGCACACGTGTTTTGCATAACAAGTCCTTCAAAATAAAAGTAAACGTTTGGCAAAGTGCTTCCGTGCAACGTGGATGAGAACAAAATACATACGGTTAAATAATATACTCTAAAATAATGAATAAATATGTGAGGAAGTATTGGCATGCTGAATCAATCGCACAATTTATTCAAAATGTATTGCTGTTTTCATTACGGTTTTTATATCAAACAACTTACAAATGGTCCTTGAAAGCTTTAACTTTTCACCTTGAACTTGCTGTTTTATGGACCACTTTCTTGACCCTATTAGGTTATTCATTAAAAAAATGATTTATTTTAAGAAACTTAGAGGGAAACCACTGGTTGCGTCACGCGCCACTTGACACGCGCAGCGAAGGAATTCAGTCTGAAGGAAGAAAAAAAAAAATAGAAAACCAGGAAGTTAAACAGAGGAGGAAACGCACCCGCTGTGCCGCAGCAACCAAAGTCCATTAAAAGCTTTTAAAAGCATTTTTTTTTTTTAAATTAACAACGTCAACTCAAAGAAAGTAGATCCACCGGGAGCGGTCGAAGAGCTTTGTTTCCAACAAGATGGATCCGGTAAGAGAACATGGTGGATGTTTGTGTTTCTTTATGTTGTTGTTGTTTTAAACAAAAAACAAAAAGGCCTCTCCGTCGTCGCCGCGTTTAACGACGTGTAACCGGTGTCTTTCTCCGGGTAACGTCAGCTCGCTTTAAGGCGTCCTAACGTTACTTTGACCCTTTTTACATGAACTTCCCCGTAGAGAAGAGAAGCCCCGCAGCGGGCTAACAAAATGGCCAAATGACACACAAACCTGTCGCCGAGTTGTTCCTGGACTTAAGCCGATCACTTTGCTCTAAACTATCGTCCTCCACCGCTTTTAAATACCCGCACTCATTTGTTTCAGTCCGCCTTAAAACGCTCGTTTTCTCCACGTTTTGCAAAACTCCGCTTCAGTTGTTTCGTATTTCTTTGAGACAAACTCTTTTTTGGAGGGGGGGGGGGGGAAATGTGCTAATGTTTAGTTGTTTTTTGTTAACTTTACCTGTCGAGCACTGTTCCATCTTGAGCTCACCTTAGATTAGCTTTAGCCGATAGCTTTACGTTCAGAATTAACGAAACATCGACGCAGTTTGACTGATCGCTGTGTGATTTGAGAAAAGTCTTCCCTGATATTCTGATATTCATTTTTTAAAATTTATTTATACACAAACGTTACTCCAATCATTGTGTCACGTTAGATTAAAATGGCTGTTTTTTTAATTTCATTCCCACCACCTGTGCAGAATCGATGATCTCACAAAACTCCCAGCATCATCAAGTAGTTGATTATAAGTGACTTTAGTGTCATTAATAACCACTTCCTTGTGTAACTGTTCCTTCCGTGTTCAGTGCCTGCTGTGTCATTGACGGCTATGTGGTACTTTTTAAAAACATTTTAACTACTTGAGTCACACAGGCATGTCCATTTGAAAAGGCTTCGTGGGTCTTCTCATCCAAGCCGATGGGGAAACACTTGATTGTCTGAGAGAGAGAGAGAGAGAGAGAGGGGGGGGGGGGTTTGGAAACGTTGAAAGCACAAACATTTGCTCTCTAGGCGGCCGGCACGCTCCCCCTGAGCCGAGCCGACGCTGTGCTCCTGCAGCCGGGGGATAAATCTCACAGCTTTACAGCCGTTCCACATTTGACTAGATAAGAAAGTGAGCCGAGAGGATTCAGTGCCGCGACAAATGAAATCCATCCTTTTCTCTTTTTTGTACTCTCATCCGCAGTCCAATCTTTTACTTGATACTTGATACCCGTCGGCCATTCGATGGGCCTCACTAAACTACCAGCACGGGTCATGGAAAAGTGGAGCGTCGCAGAGGTCTCTATGGCAGGAAAGAACGATATTCTAAAATGGGGACGTGAGGGAGAAGGAGATTTAAAAAAAAAAAGAGCACTGGGCAGGGAGAAGAAAGGAATAGAGATGACGCAGCAAAACCTGCTCTGTTTCCTAGAGACGGCTTTGTTTACAGCCTGATGCTGTCACTGTGCTTCACACACACACACACAAACACACACCACAATGTGTGTAACATTTCTGTTGTGAAATCACACCTACGCCTGTGTGACCTGGCGGGTTTAGCCTCCCGGGGAGCTCTTGTAATATCGATTGACCCAGCCACTAGGAGACAGGAGGAGATCCATAATAGAGCCTTAAAGGCGTTGAATGTGCCGGGAGGACAGATTTAAATGATCAGGTCACTGATCCTGTCCCTCGGAGGCAGCCATTACCACAAAAAGAAAATGGAATTGACCTAATGACTGACCCTTGAGTTTCCACATGATGTCACATAGAAGTGGTAATTGACCCTGAAGTCTGGTCAAGTTATTGAATCGGAAATCCCTTCGAACAAATCGCTTGTTTTCGCCCCGGCTGATAAATGCTGCCAGACGAGGCTTGAATATGGATCGCCGCGCACACGCGTTGTACTTTGTCCCTCAAATACCTTCTTCCTTCCCTTCCCAGGAGCGGGGAGAAGAGGCGGCTGAGCCACGGGACAAGGTGCAGACCTTGAAGGATCAGGTGGATGGAGTCAAAGACATCATGACGCAGAATGTGGACCGGATCCTGGCCCGAGGGGAGAGACTGGATGACCTGATGGGCAAGTCGGAGGACCTGCAGGCAGGGGTGAGCATGACCACGTTGCGCTTGCCCTTCCCGTTCCGACCTGGGTCATCGTCTCTGACCGGCTGTGAGTTTGTAAACAAAGGTGTCTGTACGCGGTGAGTTCAGTGATAATGATCTGGCCAACCGGCACAACCGGTCACTCGCTCGGATTCATTTGTGTCCTGGAATGTCCCCAATCTGTCCCGAGTGGGAGCTTTTTTTCTTGCTCTGACCTCCTTTTAAGTTAAGCCCCTTTCTTGATCAAGTTAATCAACCCAACAACCTTTAGTCCGAAGTTCAAATGCCTCTGTGCCTCTTCCTGGTCCGATTTGATTTCGTCATAGGAGTGAAAGCACCAGTGGAACTGATAACATGAACAATGGCTCCATTCCATTATCGTCATTGGAGGCTACTTATTGACCATTATCCGGATTATACACACTGATAAAAAGACGCTGACTTCACCCACTAGACGTTTGCGGCTGTCACTGTATCCACAGCGACTCTCTGCCTGTTTTGAGGCCTCAGCAGAGAGCTTCTGGCGTGTGTTAACGAGAGAAATCAACAATGCAACAAAGTGAAACGTCTGCTATGAAACGGGGCCTTATGTTCAGCGTACAACAGGAAGTGTAAATCTACCCAGGGACTGTTGTCCGTGCCCGAAAGCAATGCGAGTGAACCAGCCTGCACAATAGGAGGAATACCTGGAGGTGTTCTACAGTGTGTCCTGTATAAAGGAGAGTCCGTGGTTCCTACGACATACCCCATGCCATTTTTTTTTAATCTGCCGGGAAATGCGTTCATGCAAATTGGTGGAGGTTTAAGGCTGGTTCTCTAAATACCAGATAATCTGGGGCGTGATGGACCGTGGTCCCTGACTGGGTTTCCCCTCCGGTTGTCTGAGGCGGGGCTGAATCACCGTCAAATTGGCCTCTAACCCCTGTAGTCTAAACCCGGGCTTAAGTGTTCTGGGTTTCTTGATCAAGTCTTCTCATCACTTTCAAAGTGTGGTGCACACGGACGCCTGGTTCCACCAGGTGGAGACACAGTCCAGCAGCAGCAGCAGCAGTAGGTAGAATCTCCCAATTCATTTGGGTTTCATTCCACTCGTACCCCTTTTCCTTTCCACAGTTCCTCTCTACACGATCAGCTGTCGGAATGAAGGGGAACAATCTTCCTGAATGGTTTACTAGCTGCCTTTCCACCTAAAGGAAAGCAACAAAAGTAGTAACAGACAGTCCTGCTGTGTTTTAAAGTCGTATTATCCCTTAAACAATTTGAATTGGCTTCAAAATATTTACCAAAAAAACCCCATGAAAGCTAATTTGTCTTTTGTATGTGTAAACAGTTTCATCAGTGAACTATTAGTCAAAGTCACATGATGGCATCACGCTGACGTCACTATGACGATCATGAACTGAGCCAAATTACATCAACTGCGCCGAGTAACCACTAATGTCGCCTCAGTGTGAACGGAAAAAGAATGTCGGGACTGATGCGTCACTCGCTCCAGATTGTAAACGGTACAATAAAATACCCCCCCCCCCCCCCCTACCCACACATGATGGTTCCAGCAGAGACTTGGATCCCTTTGGTAAAAACTGTTGACCGTGTGTTGCTTCAATCAGTTGTGTTCTCTCTCCCCCCCCCCCCCCCCCCCCCAGGCTCAGAACTTCAAGCAGACGTCTCAGAAGGTGGCTCGCACCTTCTGGTGGAAGAACGTGAAGATGGTGGTGGTCATCGTGGTGATCGTCCTGGTCATCGTCCTGGTCATCATCCTGCTGGCCACCGGAGTCATCCCCATCGGTGGTTCCTCTTCCTCTTTGCCTCCCATAGTGAACCCCACCACCAAGCCATAAACGCACGCGGGTACAACTAACTCCATCACAAACAAACGGTTTATTGGTATTGCACAGTAATATATAGACTCAAGCAAATAACTGCTGACTGGTGAAATCTTTTAAACTTCTGCGTTAGTTTCCACTGGGTAACGTTCATGCCTTTTTATTGGACCTCGAGGACCAAGGAACGTTAACGGCACATTGTAGCTTTTGAAACCCTCTTAAAATAGAACTCCATTGTAGCAATATTTGAATTTGTGGGTGTCTGGAAGGTGTGGTGTCTTTTTGTCTGAAAGCAGCACAAACACACAGTTGCTGATTCACTGCTCCACCAGCAAACGCCCATTTCATCCTGTCACAGAGAAAGTCACTTTAATGATGAACGTGGGTTTCTCCGGGTCTCTTACTGGGGAATTCTTTTAGTCTCTAACGTTGTCACTTGTGTGCACCTTTTTACGAGGAGCCGCTACCCTTGTTTGAATGATGAATAATCGCCAATCGTGTTATCGCTGACAAAACTGGAACAATTGTTTTTCAAAAATCACACCCTTTTTGAAAATGCCTTGAATTGCGTGTTAAACATGTCTGTTACCATTTGTGGGCTTCCCATTTATTTAAAATCACACTGGATAAAAAGATTCTCCGTAGATATTCTTTTAAATATTTTTTTTTTTTTTTCAATGTGTACTCTGGTTCTGCTTCTTTGGTTCTTTCGGGAAATATTGTGATTGGCTCCTTATTTGTGTGGAGGGCTGCAAACCGTGTTGTCAGCGGTAAACCGGGTTACCCAAAGTTATCGATCTAATTGTTTGATTCATGTTCACACCCAGCATTTGCAGTTATGCATTTTCCACCAATCTGCACTCTGCACCATCCTCCGTCTCTTTAACACATTGAGTTTCCCGACTGCATTCAAACTCTAAACCATTGGGGTTTAAGGGCAGGACCTTTTTGTGCTCTAAAGTTCTGTTCCCACACTTCTAGTTTTTGGCTCCTGCAGCCTACCAGCTGAGGGATCAATGTACCACCCCCCACCCCCCCATGTCATCCAGTAGACTCCCACAGTTCCGAGCTTCCCTCTATGCCCACTATGAAGTGTAAATAGTCAAAGTCTCACCGTTGTGTATATTTGCGTCAGCCTCTGGCTGATGTGATGACTGTCCTTTTTTAGAGGCTATTTATTTAATGCTTTTTCTTTCTTTTTTTTAAATCAAAAATGGACCAATGAAGGCTGTGTGTGATTTCTCTGAAACTGGTTACTACAGAGTGATTGATCCTAAAATGGTGGTTACCTAATTACCTATGTTAATCGTTTTCTCGCTGTAGCTTTAAAGGTGAGGCCGTTCGTTGTGTTTTTAGCACCCGATTCTCTTCTCTCCCGCTGCGTCACCATCACGTCGCTCATCAAACAGGCCGCAGCCGGAGGCTTCAACTCAAAACGTACGCATTCCCCCCAATTACAAGAACGACCGGCCTCCTGCTCATGTACATGGATGTTTTCATTAGCAGCGTTGTCATTGTTCTCGTGTTTTGTGGCTTTTAATGGTCTAATTAGAAATAAATAGTATTTTCCCTCTACGTTGTTGTGCTGTTTGTTAAAGTGCCACAAGGTGGAGTCACTGTGTGAATAATGAGAGGAAAAAGATCCAGTTTTGATCTTTGCTAATTTTTTTTCTTTATTTTAGAGAACCCCAAGACAGGGTACTTTTTCTGGTTATGTTTTTCCTTCTAGGTTTAAAAAAAAAAAAAATCGCACTGACCACAGGCAATCCATAGAAACCGCTTAGTCAAAAGCCATTCTCACGATATCTGGAATTTTCTTTTGTTAAATGTATAAAAAAGATCATTTAAAAAAGAAAGAACCCCAAAAGGAAATTAAAAGCGATTATCAATAGATAATTGATAGAACTACAGCAACAACTGTTGATTATTTTACCTATCGGCTTCCAGGTCAGGTTCAATGTTTTCAATGAATAAATGTGGTGATGCAGTTTGAATTTATCCTGATTAATTTTAATCTCTTATCCTGTAATGAAACATTAAAGTTTCAAGCACACGTGCAACTGTCCAACCAACACGTCTTACAGTGTCTTGGCTGTTCACACCCTCCTACTGAGCTGATCCATGCTGTGTGAGACCAGGCTCGTGTTCAGAGCTCCAGCTGCAGCAGGTTCCCCCCCCACCCCCCTGTGTTCAACACATCTTATGTTTTTCCAATTTTTTTTTTACTAGCAGAGCTCACGAGGCTTTGTTTGCTTTTACTAATTTGTTTATTGTATTGACAAAAGATGGGTACAGAGAGTTGGGAGAATAAAGCAGGCAGGTTCACAGCGGCCTTCGCTGGAACTGTAAAGCCACACTTTTGCTTTCTGTTCGGTGAGTTTAGCAATAGAAATGCAACACGCGCACACTAGCAAGAAAAAAAAAATGCGCCTATTGGTTTGAGTACTGTGCAGAACGCAGTAAAAAAAAGAAAGAAAGAGGGTCCAGGCTGGTGAGGCCAGAATGCATTCATTATGCACACATCTGTTTTCAAAATAAGAATGGATCACACTCAAATGTCTATTTACTCACAAGTACTCAAACCAAGGGCTAGTTTATGTAAAAGTAAAATGCAGAAAGAGAGTCGAGCATGTCGGAACAGAACCTCTTTTTCCTGTTGACTCAACAACACAAAACCTCTGTGTCTCCTCAGTATTAATGTGCTGTTTCGTCCACAAGTGGAAACTGAATTATTACGGTGACAAAGGGCCTCTCAGACCAACACAAACAGCGCAACCACTGAAATCCGCCTGGACCCAGACGGTTGTAGCCCTGCGGATCCATTGACGAGTCCCTGTGTGACGGAGACGGCTCATCGTGCTGAACGGGGCCTTTGTGACTCTGCAGCTTATTGCTCAAGAAGTCTTTTGTTGGCCGGGCCAGAAATTCTGATCGGACTGCTGTCTCAGTTAGAAAAATGTGTTTCAATTAAAGTCAAGTTTATCACTATACTTTACTATGCCATACTATTACATCTACTATAGTAAGTATATACAAGACTAAATTACAATACTGAACAACTCTAACAACTACTTGCCATTTAGTTTCTTATAGTATAAAATCCAACTCAAACATTATATAACTCACTAATTATTCTATTTTGTGCTTAACTATTAAACTATACTAATATTGCTGCAGTATCACATATCCTATTGTTGGTAGAAGCAGTTGGAGTATCGCACAGTACTGTTACTGTATCGAGTATAACACCTGTTGGTAGTTTTTGTGCGAGTCACCTGATGTGGATTCTGTTTAGGTGATAACGGCTTCAGCTTGTTTAGGTGATAACATACAAAGAGTCAAGGCAAATAGAAACAGATTCAGGAACAGCTGTTTCCTGCTTCTTCTTTCTAAACGGCACATTGTCAGAAATACTAGATGTTTTTTTTTTTATTAGCAGTTTTTATTTGTGGTAACGTAGGTGTGTTTTGACAAAAGGTGATGCTCTGAGTGCCTCATTCACACGGTCCTCCGTCTTTCTCTGTAGTGTTTACTATTGAAGAGGCTTATAATAAAAACAACTCTTTGTCACCATGGAGATGACTGATCAATGCAAATCCACTGTATGGATGAACAGCCTACTGATTATCAATGGTACAAATCTTTTAGATCTATTTATTATAGGTGTTGAGACCGAATTCAAATAGAAACATGTCATTACGACTGTACAATCACACACTCACTGTTTGGGTTCAAAGGTTTGAGTAAATGAGAAACTACTCCTGTGTGAGATTTATTTTATTGACGTAAGTCCAGGCCTTTACAACCTATTGCAGTTACAACCAATAATTCATCTCTGTGGAGATCAGTAAACCAATGTTTTCATCCCGCCACCTAAATTAGATCTTTTGCAAATAACCCCACTTCCAGTTTCCATTAATGACTTCAAATTTCTGCATTAGATGCTCTTCTCTTTTCCTGCATCCTTTGATGCAAGATAGAAGAAATACAACACAGCCTTGCGTCAACTAATGTTATCACTCTGTGACGCGGCAACTTCTTGTGATTTAAATATCTCTTGATCTCTGAACTATGTTTGAACCTCTCCCATTATCAGAGGTGCGATGGGATCCGCGTTATGGTGGTTTGTTTGTCTGGTAACTTTCACTGAAGGAAAAGACTGTTGCTGAGAATTGAAGTTGCCCGTGAGAGTGACGCGGGTAAACTACAAAGGAGTTGTGTTGTCTCGCTGTCAGCTCCTTATCTCATCAGGAGTCTATTGCACCATGGTTGTGTTTTTAATGAAGAAAGAAATCCAGTTTAAGGATATCATAAAGATATTAAAACGACAGGCCAAAACATATACAGCATTATCCCAAAGGGGGAAGCAAAGTACAACAGGCTGAATATTAATGTACTTTTTGATGGCTTTGACACATTCTAAGTCCCTGTGGGGATATTATATGAATATTAGACATAATTCTCACAAGGGTGGAGCAGAAGTCCCCTTTTTAAAAGCATACAGCGCCCATAAGAGGGTTACACCCTTCAGTGAGCAAACTGCTCCTAATGTTTTGCATTAAAGTCCGGATGCCTGCTAGAAGTGGAGAAGTCAATGTTAAGGGAGTGCTGCTGTACTGAGTTGGTACTGTAGTTAGGTTATAATAGTTCATTCTTATCATATAACTACAATGTGATATAAAAAAATGTAACTATAGTCTTAATGTATACTATTATCTACTATTGTACTGAGTTGGTTGTCTACTATGGTTACTGGGTTGGTACTGTTGATAATTATAAAGAAACTGACGACCCAGTTGATAAATTAGACAATTAATCAAATGCATTTAGTGTTCACCAGCATACAACCATGATTCAGAAACTGTGTAATCAATAAGAAATGAGAAAGGTGAAATACCACTGTAATCAGTAGAATAATACCAAAAACCGAAAGGCATTCATGTAATACTTGATAGCATCTGGCCCCCATCCTACTTTTTTTAAATCCAGGAACCACAAGTAACATCAGCATCTACGGAGCGCAGCTGCCTTGTGGGACAATACGGCGTAACAAGCTCTTTAAGATAAGACGGTGCCTCTCCAGAAAGTGCCCTGTAGGTTGGACCACCATGGAAATAAATTACCACCATTTCTGCTCTCTGTTTGTTGTGTGAATTACAGACGTCGGACACGGCAAACGGTGTTGTGTTTGGGTTCTGTAATGGTAAAATATGTGATGAACACAGTCTGATGCCAAAAGAGTGACAATTAGAAAAGGAGAAATAAGTATGAGCTGTGTATGAAGAAAGGAGAGCGAGTCAGCATGACCTCGCACACAAACGCTCTGGAAAAAGAGGAACTGCCTCTTACCACTTTTTCAACTTTACCCCCAGCTGTCAAGTTTTTCAACTTTGAAAGTCTCATGAGCGCAGGTTGACCTGCCACTGTATTCGACCTGCAAAGGTCAGCATGGGGAGAGATGGATGAGTCAAACTCCCATTTTCTTGATGGTATGGATGATGTTCGATCGGCCTGTGCTATTGAAGATGTGTTTCAAAAGATGATGAGTGATGCCTTTAGTGGACCAGGTGCGGAAATTAAGAGGTTTATTGTGGATTGTGATATATTGGAGGGGCAAAAGTGTTGTTTGTGATTCTGTGAAATTTCCACCAGGCTGTCAGAGTTTCTGCTTTTGTCAGAGTTTTAAAACAAGAACGGCGTTTAATGGATTGGCCGAGGAAATGTAGGTCTGAAATCTGAATGTCCTTATCTGACTGATTGGGGTGGGTCCATTTAAGAATGTGTTGAAGTTGATTTACTAGTGAGCAATGTAAAAAAAAAAATTGTGGGGCCTCAAGTGCTCCTTGCGCAGAGGACGACCGCGGCCCCCGCAGAGGTGGAAGTCAACGAGGCGGGTTGACGCTCAATGGAACGAGTGCAAAGACGAAAGGAAAAGTGAAAAATAGAAAAACCCCGTTGCGCTCGCTCGAGTGCAGACATTTGAACAAGGTTTAGAAACAAGCGTAACTGGTTCGGTGCGATAAACACTTCTGGAGTGGACTTGGTCGAACTGTGAAAGCATCGGAGACTCGAGCCCAAAAACAAGAGAGACGCAAAAGAAATGGTAAGACATTATTAAAAAAGCCCTTTGTGTTATAATAAGGACACGCAGAATACAGGGAAAATGCATTATTACAGGATAAGGATGAACTAGTATGACCTTATGTTATTATTTTCTGCGGGTTAGGGTTAACTTTACAAACTTTACGGCCATCAGCTGTGTCACAAATGCACCTAACGTTACAATATCTATGAGGAAAATAATAGCAGAACGATCCTTTAGATTCAAAATGCTTTTTATATTTAGTTGGAAACACGTGTGTTTGGTGCTTGGTCAAAAAACAGTGAGGTGAATCTTAAGATATTAAATCAGTATACATAAACAGGAAGTGAGTCACCTCCAGTTGATGTTTGATGTCACGTTCTCTGATGGATCATTTGATTTCATGATTCTTGTGTATTTGATTTTATATTCAGTATATTATGTTTTACGTGTCTTTTTTTTCTTTTTACATTTACGGTGAGTCACTGAAATGAAGCTCACTGAGGTTTGGACAGGAAATTACATCGAACCAAAAAAAGATACAGACAGTGTACTTGTTTTGTTCTATCTGTTGGTTTCCTGTTCCTGTCAACTTTAGATTTTGGCTTCCTCTCACGGCTTGAAGGGGCAAAGGTGTAATGGTCCGTCTCCAGGGTTCTGATCAGTCGGTAAAATGGTCCTGGGAAATGCCCTGACTATCTCCTCACCTGCGCCCCATACTGGGGTCACTTTACGCCCTGCCTCTGCTCTGGGTTTTGTCGAATTCATGAGCAACCAGAGCCAGACTTATAAAAGAAATCCAGATTCTGTTGTTTCTCTGCCGTGAGGCCTGCACAAAAGCCTCCTGTAGAGTAGTTTTCAGTCTATCAATGTGAAACCTTCCATGTGTGGTGTCCACACACCGGGATACCACGTGGGTGTGTGTCTACATGTTTTATAGGACTTATAGGGCTCTTAGGGATTTTATTTCAGGCGAATCTCAACATTTGAAGGGTTTTTTGCGTGTTATATTAAATTGTTTCTTCCCCAGTAACATATATAATTTTATATATACATAAAACATACATTTTTACACATCAGAACACTCACAGGGGTTCCCCTTTATCCCCACAGAAAAATAATTGTCCTTAAAGACAATTACACACAAGTTATTACACTTACTATCATGGGTTTGCCATTTTCGTAACAGATGCCAAAAAACAGCCTCAAAGTGCAACAGGTTGAACTTGTCACGAAACAAAAAGCTGTGACACTGTGTGCTTACATACATGTATTACCCATAAGAACCGCTCATTTACCACAGGAATGTTTAAACAATGCAAGCGCATGAATCCCAGGAAGAAAAAAACAGTTGATTGAGTCCACTTTGTGTCTTCCTCCGTCTTTAATCATGTTGCGTGTCGATAGGTGAATGGGAAGAACCGCCTGCAGCAGGCCCAAGGGGACGTGGAGGAGGTCACGGTCATCATGGTGGACAACTTCAAAAAGGCTCAAGAGAGAGATTTCAAACTGGGCGAACTGGAGGACAGGTCTGATGAGCTGTACGAACAGGTAAGCAGGAAGGGAACAGAGAAGCCTTTCTGGGAAGTCTATGGGTTGTGTGGGGAAGGTAAAAGGCTGCATTCACCAAATGGCCCACAGCCCTCCAGGGATTTAAACCTAGGAAATGTCATATTGATGTCTATAAATACTCAGGTGGAGCTGGAAAGAAAAACAAATGTACAATTTACATCCTGATTGTGTTTTATGGGGCTGTTTTTAGAAAGGCATTTCCTATTGTTTACTAAGATGAATGAAGCGAGCTGGTCTCTCTGGGTACTGCAGAGTGAGTCCAGGACATGCCACGAGGCGCATGTCCGTCCGGGGATCGGCACGCGGGTCACATCGCTCCCACGTTGCCCCGAGTGTTACATAAGAGCGCAGGAAGAAGGAAAGCGCCAAACCGCTGAAGTTCAAGAACCACTTGGAGATACTTTGTGATTCTTAGTTCTTAAACCTTAGTGCCAGTCAATATTTCTATCTTAACATTAAAGTGCCCACGTGTCATCGGGTCATCATCATCATCATCGTGGTCTGCGTTTCAGCTTCTTTGAGGTCATTGTCTTGGTATTACACCCTGCATCCGGGCCCCCTTTCACTGCTCAGATGCTGCTGTTTACATTCTGCCTGCTCATCAACATCCTCCATCAGGACCTCAAGTGGGAGCTGAACATCAGCTCCATCACCAAAAAGGCTCAGAAGAGGATGTTCTTTCTAAGGCAGCTGAAGAAATTCAACCTGCCAAAGACGATGATGGTGCACTTCTACACGGCCATCATCGAGTCCATCCTCTGCTCCTCCATCACCGTGTGCTACGCTGCAGCCACAGCCAAGGACAAGGGCAGGTTACAGCGTGTCGTTCGCTCTGCAGAGAGGGTGATTGGCTCTCTCCAGGACTTTTTCGCTTCCAGGAGTTTGAAGCGGGCCAGAAAGATTGTAGCTGACCCCTGTGCCCCTTCCATCCGGGAACAGGCTGAGGTCCATCAGGACTAAGACCTCCCGTCACACTAACAGATTCTTCCCTTCGGCAGTCGGGCTCATCAACAGAGCCCCGGTCCCCCCTTGACTGACTCTCACTCTCATTAATGTACTGTCGTGTCATCATGCACCAACCGCCAAGTCAATTTTCATGTATGTCTAACATATGATGGCAATAAACGTTTCCTGATTCCTGATTCCTGACCAACAGCCTCGTTGCCCCCCCGGGGAGGATTAGAGTAGTCAAGTAGTGAACATTGAATACAAGCACTTTGTGAAAAAGAGTTTTATAAAAACATGTTTTTTCAGATTGGAAATGTTTTCATAGGCTGGTAGTTGGTGGAGAATAAATCCATCCCATCTTGTACTATTTGTGCCATAATATTTGACATTTAAAAGCACTTTAGTTACAAAACAAGGTAATTTAACTTTTTATTTTGTGTTTTCTTTCCAGAGTAAAGCCTTTGAAAAGACCACTGCCAAGCTGAAGCAAAAGAAAAGATGGGAGAGCAAGAAGATAAAAGTGGTGTCCATCGGCGTTGGCGTGGTGGCAGCAATCATCATTTTCGGATTGATAATCTTTGCCATTGTGTATAGCACACGAGCACAGTAGCTGCTCTGATGTTGAAAATTAAACACATTTTTGTGGAGTGGACAAAAAAAGAAGACGATTGCAAACTTTGCGACTCCAGCATCTCGCCTCAACTGCTCGACCTGTGTTATTTCTGTTTTTAAAGATATTTATGGTTTCGTTCGCACTCTTTTTTTGTCTTCAGTTAAAATGGTACCAATAATTGCTCAGCTACTTGGCTGCTTTTTTCATTACGTTATCAGGGGTCATGTCCCTGTAGGGCCCACAGGGGGAGAACACATATATCCTTGACCTAAAAAAAGTGCTAAATAGTTTTAACCAAACATGGTAAGGCTGCTACTTTTATAATTGTATGTTGTACATTGTCAGAAATACTAGATGTTTTTTTTGATTAGCAGTTTTTATTTGTGGTAACGTAGGTGTGTTTTGACAAAAGGTGATGCTCTGAGTGCCTCATTCACACGCTCCTCCGTCTTTCTCTGTAGTGTTTACTATTGAAGAGGCTTATACCATCACTCGTAATAAAAACCAACTCTTTGTCACCATGGAGATGACTGATCATTGCAAATCCACTGTATGGATGAACGGCCTTAAGTCCTACTGATTATCAATGGTACAAGTCTTTTAGATTTATTTATTATAGGTGTTGAAACCGAATTCAAATATTAACATGTCATTACGACTGTACAATCACACACTTGTAAATATACTCATGTAACAAAATGATCGATAAACACTGTGGGTTCAAGGAATAGACTGAAATGAGCGAATCTGCCCCCCTCGGACTGACAGTGGAAGCTGGTTCCACAAAAGAGGAGCTTGATGACTGAAGGCTCTGGCCCCCATCCTACTTTTTAAAACTCCAGGAACCACAAGTAACATCAGCATCTATGGAGCGCAGCTGCCTTGTAGGACAATACGGCGTAACAAGCTCTTTAAGATAAGACGGTGCCTCTCCAGCAAGTGCCCTGTAACAAAGTGTTGTTTGTGATTCTGTGAAATTTCCACCAGGCTGTCAGAGTTTCTGCTTTTGTCAGAGTTTTAAAAGAAGAACGGCGTTTAATGGATTGGCTGAGGAAAGGTAGGTCTGAAATCTGAATGTCCTTACAAACAGTCTCCTCTACATCCAACCATGTTTTATCTGACTGATTGGGGTGGGTCCATTTAAGAATGTGTTACTTGCCCTTTACTAGTGGGCAATGTAAAAAAAAAAGTGTTTAAACAGGCGTGTTTAAACGGGCGCAGAGGTGGAAGTCAACGATGCGGGTTGACGCTCAATGGAATGAGTGCGAAGACGAAAGGAAAAGTGAAAAATAGAAAAATCCCGTTGCAGACGGTTGAACAAGGTTTAGAGCCGACGTAGCTGGTTCGGTGTGATAAACACTTCTGGAGTGGACTTGGTCGAACTGTGAAAGCATCGGATCCGGAGTACCGGAGAACTCGAGCCCAAAAACAAGAGAGACGCAAAAGAAATGGTAAGAGATTATTAAAAAAGCCCTTTGTGTTATAATAAGGACACGCAGAATACAGGGAAAATGCATTATTACAGGATAAGGATGAACTAGTATGACCTTATGTTATTATTTTCTGCGGGTTAGGGTTAACTTTACAAACTTTACAGCCATCAGCTGTGCCTCAAATGCACCTAACGTTACAATATCTATGAGGAAAATAATAGCAGAACGATCCTTTAGATTCAAAATGCTTTTAATATTTAGTTGGAAACACGTGTATTTGGTGCTTGGTCAAAAAACAGTGAGGTGAATCTTAAGATATTAAATCAGTATACATAAACAGGAAGTGAGTCACCTCCAGTTGATGTTTGATGTCACGTTCTCTGATGGATCATTTGATTTCATGATTCTTGTGTATTTGATTTTATATTCAGTATATTATGTTTTACGTGTCTTTTTTTTCTTTTTACATTTACGGTGAGTCACTGAAATGAAGCTCACTGAGGTTTGGACAGGAAATTACATCGAACCAAAAAAAGATGCGAACAGTGTACTTGTTTTGTTCTATCTGTTGGTTTCCTGTTCCTGTCAACTTTAGATTTTGGCTTCCTCTCCCGGCTTGAAGGGGCAAAGGTGTAATGGTCCGTCTCCAGGGTTCTGATCAGTCGGTAAAATGGTCCTGGGAAATGCCCTGACTATCTCCTCACCTGCGCCCCATACTGGGGTCACTTTACGCCCTGCCTCTGCTCTGGGTTTTGTCGAATCCATGAGCAACCAGAGCCAGACTTATAAAAGAAATCCAGATTCTGTTGTTTCTCTGCCGTGAGGCCTGCACAAAAGCCTCCTGTAGAGTAGTTTTCAGTCTATCGATGTGAAACCTTCCATGTGTGGTGTCCACACACCGGGATACCACGTGGGTGTGTGTCTACATGTTTTATAGGACTTATAGGGCTCTTAGGGATTTTATTTCAGGCGAATCTCAACATTTGAAGGGTTTTTTGCGTGTTATATTAAATTGTTTCTTCCCCAGTAACATATATAATTTTATATATACATAAAACATACATTTTTACTAGGGCTGTCAAATGATTAAAAATTTTAATCAAATTAATCAGAATTTTCAGTGGATTAATCATGATTAATCACCTGAATCCTAACCATTTTTTCTTTCTGAAATGCATAATAAAGATAAATAACAGGACACAGATACATAATTATCATTATTATTATGATATTTTTTTTTTTTTACATAAATACATGTTATTGATATTTGATTTTTTAATTCATTCCAGAAAATAATCAAATCAATGTTATTTGATAAGTTAGAGACTGATTTCCCTGCATGGCTCTAGAAGGGTCTCGAGCCTCTGCAGTTTATCCCACTCTGCTGTGAGTTTGTGCTCCTGCAATGACCAGACATGACCAGACATGTCAACCCTCCCGATGTTTCAAAGCCCCTCCCGAAAATCTCCCGGACCGACCTTTCTCCCGATTTCCACCCGAACAACAATATTGCTGGGCGCGCCGTTTCAGACCGAACAATAATAAAGGTTACACCTTAAAGTCAAGCGCGGCGATTAGAACGACTACCACCCCCATTTCAGTGTGAAATATCCCCTGTTTTAGAACAGTATTACGGGTCTCTCCAATGGTCTTTCCTCTATCTCAGCGCTGCTCTTTATTTATTTTTCTTAGCAAAGCTCTGCTGGGCGGAGCTTTTCTTCTTCTCTGTTCCGCTGCGCGAGAACCGGGGGGAGGGGGGGGGGGGTGCGGGTCTCTGGCGCAAACGACTTGCTGAACCTGACGGCCTGACGTATGCCTGCAGGTGGCAGTAATGTGTTGTATAGGATGAAGTGCATTCCCTAGAAGAAGAGGTTCTTTCCGGACCTGAATAATTTGTCACACTGCGCATGCGTGAAATGCGTCAAAAAAATTGACGTAATTAACAACAAACAGCTAATTAACGCCGTTAACGCGCTATTTTTGACAGCCCTAATTTTTACACATCAGAACACTCACAGGGGTTCCCCTTTATCCCCACAGAAAAATAATTGTCCTTAAAGACAATTACACACGAGTTATTACACTTACTATCATGGGTTTGCCATTTTCGTAACAGATGCCAAAAAACAGCCTCAAAGTGCAACAGGTTGAACTTGTCACGAAACAAAAAGCTGTGACACTGTGTGCTTACATACATGTATTACCCATAAGAACCGCTCATTTACCACAGGAATGTTTAAACAATGCAAGCGCATGAATCCCAGGAAGAAAAAAACAGTTGATTGAGTCCACTTTGTGTCTTCCTCCGTCTCTAATCATGTCGCGTGTCGATAGGTGAATGGGAAGAACCGCCTGCAGCAGGCCCAAGGGGACGTGGAGGAGGTCACGGTCATCATGATGGACAACTTGAACAAGGCTGATGAGAGAAATGACAAACTGGGGGAACTGGAGGACAGGTCTGATGCCCTGTGCGGAAAGGTAAGCGGGAGGGCATCAGAGAAGCCTTTCTGGGAAGTCTATGGGTTGTGTGGAGAAGGTAAAAGGCTGCATTCACCAAATGGCCCACAGCCCTCCAGGGATTTAAACCTAGGAAATGTCATATTGATGTCTATAAATACTCAGGTGGAGCTGGAAAGGAAAACAAATGTACAATTTACATCCTGATTGTGTTTTATGGGGCTGTTTTTAGAAAGGCATTTCCTATTGTTTACTAAGATGAATGAAGCGAGCTGGTCTCTCTGGGTACTGCAGAGTGAGTCCAGGACATGCCACGAGGCGCATGTCCGTCCGGGGATCGACTATTTTGTGTCAGAGTTAGTGTTGCAAAATGTTAGAACATTTCCATGAAAAGCTTTTGCAAAAAAAAAAGTGTCATTATTTCCAAAATTTCCAAGCTTTCCAAGGAAATTTACCGGAAATGTTCGGCCCCTCTGCAGCTCTAGTCAAAACATAGACGGCTGATATGTTATCACCCAGTGTGTGTCTGTGTCATATGACTAAAATCTGAGTTTTTACTCCTCCAGTTCTCTGATAAATGCACGTCAGTGTGATGTAACACGGACCAACAGCCTCGTTGCCCCCCGCTGAGGATTAGAGTAGTCAAGTAGTGAACATTGAATACAATCACTTTGAGATTTACAAAAATATGTTTTTTCAGATTGGAAATGTTTTCATAGGCTGGTAGTTGGTGGTGAATAAATTCATCCCATCTTGTACTATTTGTGCCGTAACATTTGACATTTAAAAGCAGTTTAGTTACACAACAAGGTAATTTAACTTTTTATTTTGTGTTTGTGTTTTCTTTCCAGACTAAAGCCTTTGAAAAGACCACTGCCCAGCTGAAGGAAAAAAAAAGAAAAGAATATCAAAAAGAAGAACCAAAGGAGAACAAGAATAAGAAGATGAAAGTGAGGCTTATCGGCATCGGCGTGGTGGCAGCAATCATCGTTCTTGGATTAATAATCTACGCCATTGTGAATAGCACACGAGCACAGTAGCAGCTCTGATGTTGAAAATTAAACAAATTTTTGTGGAGTGGACAAAAAAAAGAAGACGATTGCAAACTATGTTTTATTATATAGGAGCTTTTAGATCTGTTTTTTACTAAAAACATTCTGAAAAGAAGAGATATTGAAGTTCACCGGTTGACAAAAATTCACCGGTTTCTAAAAATGAATACTTGTGTAAGAAACCAGAGTAATAAAAGAGATAGTTGGCTGAAATTACAAAATAAGAACCATTTTTTCTTACTCAGCCTGGTGGTGAATGCGTACATAATTCTGGATCTTTTTAACTGTCTCAGTGTTTATGGCATTAAAAATTGTAGAAAAGCAACAGTGTTGTGTTTGTCTGAACAACCCTCCGAGCTTCTTGGATCTTGTTTAAAAAAATTAAGAAAAATACAAATCAGAAAATATAATAGGATCTATCTTAACATCAGAACTTGTTCTCTATGCTCACACTCACAGACGCACACACCTCCATGTTCACTTGAAGCTTATTCATTAAATTATTACCGCTGTAGTGCAAGTTAAGTAAATGTATACACCAGCAGCTCGGAGAGAAGAAAGAGAAAACAGCAGAGAGAAGGAGATTCCACGAAGCACTTGAGTTGGGGGAGCAGTGACCGAGGTTCACGGAGCTTCATATAAATACGGAAATTACAGCGATCCATTTGAAGATGGTTAAGTGCATTTACAAAAACAATGTTTTGTAATATCACGTTAATAGTGCAAAAAACGTGAGCTGATTTTTGACGTCAGCAGTCCGTGCCTCTGTGGAGGGAACAAACTGTAAACTAAATTTAAAAAATAGTCAGTTGTTTCTGTTTTGTTTGTATGTAGGCCTATACTACATTTTTTTTGTTTGAAAATAAATTATTGTAATGGGAATTTGTCATTGTGAAACATAAAAACATGCACATTGTGTAAATAATGAATGGTCTTCATCTTTTTCGTTTTATATGTAGTAAGTATATGGAACACATTTGACGTTAATGAATCACCACTGTGGGTAGAACCCCTCTGGATTGAGGCGGCCGCCTCTTGAACTGGATGGCGTAGCCTCTGTCGATCGTACGCAGGACCCATTGAGATACATTGGGGAGGGCTCGCCACTGTCCCAGAAACTCTCTTAAGGGTACCAGCCTCTCGAGACTGGTCTCTGGAACTCTCGGGTCTGCAGACACAGTGCCCTGTAATAGCACACTGACAGGGAAACACTGGTCTAGGAGCGCCGGGACCCTACCCGCGCTCGCTGGGGCTGATTAGCAGTTTTTATTTGTGGTAACGTAGGTGTGTTTTGACAAAAGGTGATGCTCTGAGTGCCTCATTCACACGCTCCTCCGTCTTTCTCTGTAGTGTTTACTATTGAAGAGGCTTATAATAAAAACAACTCTTTGTCACCATGGAGATGACTGATCAATGCAAATCCACTGTATGGATGAACGGCCTTAAGTCCTACTGATTATCAATGGTACAAGTCTTTTAGATTTATTTATTATAGGTGTTGAAACCTAATTCAAATAGAAACATGTCATTACGACTGTACAATCACACACTCACTGTTTGGGTTCAAAGGTTTGAGTAAATGAGAAACTACTCCTGTGTGAGATTTATTTTATTGACGTAAGTCCAGGCCTTTACAACCTATTGCAATTACAACCAATAATTCATCTCTGTGGAGATCAGTAAACCAATGTTTTCATCCCGCCACCTAAATTAGATCTTTTGCAAATAACCCCACTTCCAGTTTCCATTAATGACTTCAAATTTCTGCATTAGATGCTCTTCTCTTTTTCACATCCTCTTCCTGCATCCTTTGATGCAAGATGGAAGAAATACAACACAGCCTTGCGTCAACTAATGTTATGACTCTGTGACGCGGCAACTTCTTGTGATTTAAATATCTCTTGATCTCTGAACTATGTTTGAACCTCTCCCATTATCAGAGGTGCGATGGGATCCGCGTTATGGTGGTTTGTTTGTCTGGTAACTTTCACTGAAGGAATAGACTGAAATGAGCGAATCTGCCCCCCTCGGACTGACAGTGGAAGCTGGTTCCACAAAAGAGGAGCTTGATGACTGAAGGCTCTGGCCCCCATCCTACTTTTTAAAACTCCAGGAACCACAAGTAACATCCGCATCTATGGAGCGCAGCTGCCTTGTAGGACAATACGGCGTAACAAGCTCTTTAAGATAAGACGGTGCCTCTCCAGCAAGTGCCCTGTAACAAAGTGTTGTTTCTGATTCTGTGAAATTTCCACCAGGCTGTCAGAGTTTCTGCTTTTGTCAGAGTTTTAAAACAAGAACGGCGTTTAATGGATTGGCCGAGGAAATTTAGGCCTGAAATCTGAATGTCCTTACAAACAGTCTCCTCTACATCCAACCATGTTTTATCTGACTGATTGGGGTGGGTCCATTTAAGAATGTGTTACTTGCCCTTTACTAGTGGGCAATGTAAAAAAAAAAGTGTTTAAACAGGCGTGTTTAAACGGGCGCAGAGGTGGAAGTCAACGATGCGGGTTGACGCTCAATGGAATGAGTGCGAAGACGAAAGGAAAAGTGAAAAATAGAAAAATCCCGTTGCAGACGGTTGAACAAGGTTTAGAGCCGACGTAGCTGGTTCGGTGCGATAAACACTTCTGGAGTGGACTTGGTCGAACTGTGAAAGCATCGGATCCGGAGTACCGGAGAACTCGAGCCCAAAAACAAGAGAGACGCAAAAGAAATGGTAAGACATTATTAAAAAAGCCCTTTGTGTTATAATAAGGACACGCAGAATACAGGGAAAATGCATTATTACAGGATAAGGATGAACTAGTATGACCTTATGTTATTTTTTTCTGCGGGTACACAACGTTACAATATCTATGAGGAAAATAATAGCAGAACGATCCTTTAGAGCAGTGGTTCTCAACTGGTCTGGCTCTGGGACCCACCATCACCCCTTAATGACAAGCCACGACCCAAATCGAGGAACATTCTCAACATCTGAAATTTATTCAAAATCAAGTTCATTAGCTGAATTTTATATTCAGGATGTTTAATTATCCTAAAAACCCAATGTCTCCCCCATATCAGAAAGGTTTGACCCAACCTGGCACACGCTGCTGAAAACATGGACACGAGCCAGCAAAAATAACGACACTCTGCTGTATTAAAAAGGTCCCTTCAAAATAAAATTTCAAAAATAATAATAATTAATTATTTTTTTAATTCTAATTTTTATTTTCCCATGCAAAGGCCCGCGACCCACTAAAAAGTTGAGAATCACTGCTTTAGATTCAAAATGCTTTTTATATTTAGTTGGAAACACGTGTGTTTGGTGCTTGGTCAAAAACATTGAGGTGAATCTTAAGATATTAAATCAATATACATAAACAGGAAGCGAGTCACCTCCAGTTGATGTTGTAACTATTGTCTTAATGTATACAACCAGAGCCAGACTTATAAAAGAAATCCAGATTCTGGACTCCTGTTGTTTCTCTGCTGTGAGGCCTGCACAAAAGCCTCCTGTAGAGTAGTTTTCAGTCTATCGATGTAAAACCTTCCATGTGTGGTGTCCACACACTGGGATACCACGTGGGTGTGTGTTTACATGTTTTATAGGACTTATAGGGCTCTTAGTGATTTTATTTCAGGCCAATCTTAACATTTGAAGGGTTTTTTGCGTGTTATTATAAAAAAAAATTCCCCAGTAACATAATAATAAGAAAAATAATTACAATTACACACAAGTTATTACACTTACTATCATGGGTTTGCCACACTGCAGCAGGTCCAGGAGGACATGGAGGAGATCACGGTCATCTTGGAGGACAACTTGAAAAAGATCAGAGACCTTTCAAGACTGGGCGAACTGGAGGACAGAGCTGATGTGCTGTTGGAAAAGGTAAAACCTTACACTTAAACCTTAGTGCCAGTCAATATTTCTATCTTAACATTAAAGTGCCCACGTGTGACAAATCATCATCATCATAGTGGTCTGCGTTTCAGCTTCTTTGAGGTCATTGTCTTGGTATTACACCCTGCATCCGGGCCCCCTTTCACTGCTCAGATGCTGCTGTTTACATTCCTCCTGCTCATCAACAACAAAACACACAGACTCACATTGATCCCGTGGCCAAAAACTAGATGTTGCCATGGTGCCAACATTCTCAAGTCAGAGTATGCAAATGCCTCACTGAACTCACTATTTAGTAGGGGAGGCAACTCTTTGTGGCTACCTCTGTGACACCGATCATCATATTTTGTATCAGAATTAGAGTTGCAAACAACAAGGTAATTTAACTTTTTATTTTGTGTTTTCCTTCCAGAGTAAAGCGTTTGAAAAGACCACTGCCCAGCTGAGGCCAGAGAATAGATGGAAGAATGTGGTGCTCATCGCCGCCGGCGTGGTGGCAGTAATCGTTATCGGATTAATAATCTATGCCATTGTGCAAAGTTAAACACATTTTTGTGGAGTGGACATCTTGGCTGCTTTTTTAATTATGTTATCAGGGGTCATGTCCCTGTAAGGCCCACAGGGGAAGAACAAATATATCCTTGACCTTAAAAAATATATATATATATTATTTAGACGATCTCCTCCACCCCATAAAGTGCAAAATAGTTTTAGCAAAACATGATCAGGCTGCTACTTTTATAATTGTATGTTTGTACACAATTGTTACGGTTTCAGAGCATAACTCAGAAGAAGAGAAAAATATGTTGGATACAAAAAACATTCTGAAAAGAAGAGAAATTGAAGTTTGAAATTTTTTCTAAAAATTAGTACTTGTTTAAGAAACCAGCGTAATAAAAGAGATAGTTGGCTGAAATTACAAAAGAAGAACCATTTCTTCTTACTCGTTCTGGTGGTGACTACGTACATAATTCTGTATCTTTGTTCAATGTTTGGAGATAACTGTCTCAGTGTTTGTGGCACTTGTGGCATTAAAGATTGAGGAAAGCAACAGTGTTGTGTTTGTCTGGACAATCCTCAGAGCTTCTTGGATCTTGTTTTAATCAGTATAAAAGTCACTATGAAAACAGGCAAAGGTCAGTTGGGGTCTTTGGTCTTTTGTTATTAAAAGGCTGCAAAATATATATATTAATAATAATGTTTTTAAGGATCACTTATGCAGAAGCAGTACGAGGCAAAAGTAAAGAACCCGGCTACCAGCATACAAAAAGCCAATAGGGATCAAGAGCAACAAGCAAATGGCAAGATAAATGTGGACAAAAAAGACTCAGTAACATTTATTGGAGGCGTTGTTAACAGCACAGCAGAAGTAAAATCCCAAAATGATCAAATCCAGCTGGTTGTTAAAGCAACAACGAAGCACTTAGGGTTAGTGGGGCTGACATGGGGAGAAGGGAGGGAGAACCTCACTAACCAGTCTAGCCAGGAAGCACCATGGGTTGGTCAGCATTTGTAATGGTAATCATTTCACAATGGAATGCTGGGAGCTTAATGGCAAACGGCCAGGAATTCAAGCATTTCATTAAAGAACTGGTTGTCAAACTGGAAGTATTGTGTGAAATGGTGTTAATGAAAAGTGAGTTACCCCTTATTCTAAAACAGAACTGCAAAGGCACATTGCAAAAAGTACAGGTGGCTCCTTGAACATAATACTAATTGATAAAAAAAATAAAGAAAAATAAAAATCAGAAAATATAATAGGATTTATTTTAACATCAGAACTTGTTCTCTATGCTACACTCAGAGAGACACACACACCTCCATGTTCACTTGAAGCTTATTCATTAAATTATTACCACTGTAGTGTAGGTTAGTGTGGTATCAAAACAGGGATACTCGTTCTGCACCTACCAACTCAAGCTTCCAATTTAAATAAAACTTTTTTTGTTTTTACATGCAGCTCGGAGAGAAGAAAGAGAAAACAGCAGAGAGAAGGAGATTCCACGAAGCACTTGAGTTGGGGGAGCGGTGACCGAGGTTCACGGAGCTTCATATAAATACGGAAATAACAGCGATCCATTTGAAGATGGTTAAGTGCATTTACAAAAACAATGTTTTGTAATATCACGTTAATAGTGCAATAAACGTAAGCTGATTTTTTAGGTCAGCAGTCCGTGCCTCTGTGGAGGGTGAAAAAACTAAATATATAAAAGAGTAGTCAGTTGTTTCTGTTTTGTTTGTATGTATACTACATTTTTGTTGTTTGAAAATAAATTATTGTAATGGGAATTTGTCATTGTGAAACATAAAAACATGCACATTGTGTAAATAATGAATGGTCTTCATCTTTTTCGTTTTATATGGAACACATTTGACGTTAATGAATCCTTTGCACACACAACACTTCAACTCAAATAAATGCAATTACATTATACATGTATCTACTATTTAATTCATATATTCCATTACTTTTGGGAAGACAGCACGTAAGTAAACCGATTTCAAGCACCAAAACAGTTACCTTTAATACCACAAGGTGGCAGTATACGTGTATTTAAAACATTGGTTGTTATCTGTACCCGTAATGCGAGAAAGGTAAATCTAAATCTTGTTTGTGTGGTTCCGCAAGAAAGCAGCCCCCCCCCATAAAGTACTGTTACTGTATTGAGAATCACACATGTTGGTAGTTTTGCTTCATCTGAGGACGCACCTGTCATGTTTCAAAAATGAAGAAACACCCGACGGACAGGAGACATCTTGGGATGAAAAGTTAAAATCAGAATTTAACAAAAGAAAAGGTGTTGTGCTAAAAAAGAACATCTCAGCTGACCAACAGGCCACAGGGCGTCCTTTGACCATCTCTAGTATCTGTCTATTGTCTCCACCAGCGAACTCCAGAACAATGGCTGCCTACAGGTATTTATACAGATCAGTAAAGGTGGGAAGGTCACTGACCACGCCCCCAGGAGTGGTCTCCTGGTGAGTTCAATGTACCTCGGATTTCAAACGTCTCTCTGTTAATATCATTTGTGGGGCAATCAAGTAGTAGATACATGCATTTCAGTTGATTACATTACATTGAATACAATCATAGCTGTACATTGGTATTCTTCTATTGATTACAGTTTCAAAATGACAGTGGTTTTAACAATACTCTTATTAAGTTATTGATTCCATAGTTCCAGAAACATGGTCATATTCTGGTGAACACTTAATGTATTTAATTATTAGTTAATTTATTAACCAGGTCGTCAATTTATTTCTAATATTCTGCGCACCACAGACAACGAGTCTCCTGATGTTGATTCTGTTTGTGTGATAATAAATTCAGCTTGTTTAGGTATTTTGTTCCTTGCGCTATGTTGTCTTGTTGTCCGTTGTCTGTTATCCACCAACCGCCAAGTCAAATTCCTTGTATGTCTGACATATCATGACAATAAATGTTTCCTGATCCCTGAAAACATACAACGAGTCAAGGTAAATAGAAACAGATTCAGGAACAGCTGTTTCCCACTTCTTCTTTCTAAACGGCACATTGTCAGAAATACTAGATGGGTTTTTTTGATTAGCAGTTTTTATTTGTGGTAACGTAGGTGGGTTTGGACAAATGGTGATGCTCTGAGTGCCTCATTCACACGGTCCTCCGTCTTTCTCTGTAGTGTTTACTATTGAAGAGGCTTATAGCATCACCCATTATAAAAACAACTCTGAGATTTATTTTATTGACGTAATTCCAGGCCTTTACAACCTATTGTAATTACAATCAATTATCTATCTTCGTGGAGATCAGTAAACCAAAGTTTTCATCCCACCATCTGAATTAGATCTTTTTGAAAATAATCCCAATTCCAGTTTCTGATATATTTTTACTTAAACCATTACTGACCTCAAATTTCTCTATTAGATGAGCTCTTCTCTTTTTCACATCCTCTTCCTGCATCCTTTGATGCAAGATGGAAGAAATACAACACAGCCTTGCGTCAACTAATGTTATGACTCAATCATGCAGCATCTTCTTGTGATTTAAGTATCTCTTGATCTGTGAACTATGTTTGTCTATCTTCTCCCATAATCAGAGGTGTGATGGGATCTGCCTCACGGTGGTTTGTTTAGCTCGGCTGTAGGAGAGAACTTAAGTTGCCCCTGTGAGTGACGCAGTTAGACTACAAAGGAGTTGCGTTGTCTCGCTGTCATCTACTTGTCATAACTGCAGTATGCACGCAGTAATTAAGACGCCGTGAAGTCTTCAGCCGGCGTGCAGCTTTACTGATGGCCAGCCGTCCTGCTTCCAGAGAGACATTTGGTCCCTGTGTGTCTCGATGTGACACCACACATGTCCGCTGTCTTGTTTATTGAGCAAAAAAGGAGTCTATTACACCATGGTTTTGTTTTCGATGAAGAAATAAATAAAAAAACAGTACAGGCCAAAACATATACAACATTATCCCAAAGGGGGAAGCAAAGTACAACAGGCTGAATATTAATGTACTTTTTGATGGCTTTGACACATTCTAAGTCCCTGTGGGGATATTATATGAATATTAGACATAATTCTCACAAGGGTGGAGCAGAAGTCCCCTTTTTAAAAGTGCACAGCGCCCATAAGAGGGTTACACCCTTCAGTGAGCAAACTGCTCCTAATGTTTTGCATTAAAGTCCGGATGCCTGCTAGAAGTGGAGAAGTCTAATGTTCAGGACACGACAACCACGTGAAGAGAAGACAAGTCAGACGCTGCAGACTATCAATGTGCAGACATGACCAGGGTGAAGGCACATCTGCTTGTTTGTGTACATCTGCATTCCTGTTTCTGCTGGATGAAGGAGATAAGGGAGTGTTGCTGTACTAAGTTGGTACTGTAGTTAGGTCATAATAGTTCATTCTTATCATATAACTTTGATGTGATATAAAAAATGTAACTATAGTTCTATAGCTGTGAAGTAAATTTTATGGAGTAAATTAAATATCAAGTATTTCCCCTGAAATGTAACTGAGGAAAAGTGTAGTGTTTGAGATAAACCGCTAACCTCAACAAAAAGTCAACAAAACCCGGGGCGGGGGGTATTTCCGGACCTGAGGGAGTTGGCACGACGGTCACGTGACCACCGTGTGCACGCGTGCACTTTCCGGAGTTTCCGTGAAGGCATCGCGATCAGGTAACAGCGCGCGCACGAAGTCCAACGGGCGCAGAGGGACGACGGCGGCTCCGCTGGGGTGGAAGTCTACGAAGGCGGGGCGACGCTCAATGAAAGAGGGCGAAGGCGAAAGGAAAAGGGCAACAACCAAAAGGAAAAAGCTCTGTCTCAGCTGAGGGCAAAAGGTGAAACAACTGGTTCGGCGTGACTCCGTGACTTCTGAAGTGGACTTGGTCGCGCGGTGAACGCACCGGATCCGGTGGCAGCCTCGAGCCCAAAAACAAGAGAGAGAGAGAGACGCAAAAGAAATGGTAAGACATTATTAAATGATTATTAACAAAGTTTGGTTATAATAAGCACGAGCGGGACAGGGAAATGCACTACAGGATAAGTATGAACTAGTATGACCTAATGTTATTATTATCTGCGGGTACGCGAACTGTCAGCTGTGTGTCACATGCACCTAACGTTACAAAATCTATGAGGAAAATAATAGCTTTTAGATTCAAAGTGCTTGTTTTATTTAATTGGCAACACTCAAAATACATTGAGGATTTTAACTAAATCGATATAGTTAAACAAATGCATGAGAAGCACATGGCGTGCTGAACAGTGTTTATGCGGGTGTATTACAGGAAGCGGGTCTCCTCCGGTCACGTTCTCTCATGGATCATTTCGATGCTTCTTGAGTATTGGATTTTATGTTTAGTATATTATATAGTTTTACATGTCTTTTTGTGTCTTTTTAGATCTACTATTTATTTTTTTATTTTTTAAATAAATAAAAGCATTTACCAAATCTGAGACATTCTCAATTACTCAAATATAATCAATCTCTTATTCGTCCTCCCTTACATTTACTATCTTTTCCGGATCGGAAGCCAGATGATTAAATCATGAATTAAGAATTCGCTGGGTTACATCCAACTTTATACATGCTCTCATCTCATCCGAGCTCAACAAAAGATTCACATAATGAGCTCACAAAACAGCTGTTGTTCTCCCAGAATGGAGGTCCCTCCATGCGGGTGTGGTTTCCCAGGAATATGCCAGGCACATTAATGCAGACAGGAGGGAGTGAGGGAAGGAAGGAAGGAAGCAAGGAGGGGAGCCGCAGTGGGCAGCGGTTCCTGTGTTAGAGACGTTTAACGGCTGAATTTGATTGAGAGTGGATGACTGGGCTTCCAGGTCATTCCCGTTAATCGCTTTCCATCAGTCACTGAAATGACGCGTACAGTGAGTTTGGAGAGGAAATGACATTGAACCAAATAAAGATGCAGACGGAGTGCGTGTTTTGTTCTATCTGTTGGTTTTCCTGTTCCTGTCGACTTGTGAGATTTCGGCTTCCTGTCAGGGCTCCGAGGGGCCAAAGGTGGAGGAGAAACCTGTCAGGATACAAACTGTTTCGAGGTCAAGCTACTCAGTAAATATCCGGCTCCGGGGGTTCTTATCAGTCCGTTGTTAGCCTGTTGTTGCTGTTCTGCCCTTGGGTGCTGCTGCCTTTTTTTTCCTTCGGAGCAGACCAACGGCAGGGCGGTGTTACACAACTGCTGCAGTAATGTGTTTGTGATCATCTTGGTTAGCCGGCCCTCATACCGGTTAGTTTCATAAAGTGCTTCTCTTTCCACTCTGGCTTCCAGCGACGTTTACTGGGAAAACGTCGCTTTTAGAAATCCTTGCATTCCATTCTGCTTTATCCGTGTTTACTTCAGTTACAGTTTAATGTAGTGCCGCTTCCTTCAATTAATTAGAAAAAGCATGTCCTGGCAGGATGTCTCGTTGTGCTCAAATTCACTGCATGGCTTTTGCCTTTGTTTATTAAACAGCAAGCCAGTCTGATTATGAACATGTTTCCAAAACCATCAACCTGAAACTTTCCATGTGTGGTGTCCACACGTGTTTTGTAGCCTGGTATCTCCACGATTTATAGGAATTCATAGGGCTCATAGTGATTTCAGGCGAATCTCAACATTTGAAGGGTTTTTTTTTTGTGTGTTATATCCATTTGTTTTTTCAGTAATTACGCTTTTTGTCATGGGTTTGCCATTTTCCGGAGCAGAGGCCAAAAAACTCAAGAGTGCAACAGGTTGAACTCGCCCTGCTGGGTAATTACCGACGGCTGATGTCATTATCTCGGGTGTATTTCTCTGATTTGACGACACACTCTCCCAGTGCCACAGAGGACAATGAATTACTGTGAGAGGGGCTGAGTAGTGGTTCATGACTAGTAGACTGGCTTTTGCACATTGTTTTTGTGGCATTGTGCAGAAAAACGTTTCTAAAGCTCAGGACGTAAATATTGCGGCTACAGAAGCTTTAGTTTCATTCTTTTCAAATCAACTTACAATGAGCACATTCAAAGTCCGTGTGCGGCAATAAATGGCTTCTGATTCTGATTGTGAACACAGACGTGAAAGCGCATGAATCCCAGGAGAAAAAAAAACCCACAGTTGGCGGAGTCCACTTTGTGTCTTCCTCCGTCTTTAATCATGTCGCGTGTGTCGATTGGACAGGAGAATGGGAAGAACCGCCTGCAGCAGGCCCAGGAGGACGTGGAGGAGGTCAAGGTCATCATGATGGACAACTTGAACAAGGCTGATGATAGAAATGGCAAACTGGGCGAACTGGAGGACAGAGCTGATGTGCTGTTGGAAAAGGTAAGCGGGAGGGGATCAGAGAAGCCTTTCTGGGAAGTCTATGGGTTGTGTGGAGAAGGTAAAAGGCTGCATTCACCAAATGGCCCACAGCCCTCCAGGGATTTAAACCTAGGAAATGTCATATTGATGTCTATAAATACTCAGGTGGAGCTGGAAAGGAAAACAAATGTACAATTTACATCCTGATTGTGTTTTATGGGGCTGTTTTTAGAAAGGCATTTCCTATTGTTTACTAAGATGAATGAAGCGAGCTGGTCTCTCTGGGTACTGCAGAGTGAGTCCAGGACATGCCACGAGGCGCATGTCCGTCCGGGGATCGGCATGCGGGTCACATCGCTCCCACGTTGCCCCGAGTGTTACATAAGAGCGCAGGAAGAAGGAAAGCGCCAAACCGCTGAAGTTCAAGAACCACTTGGAGATACTTTGTGATTCTTAGTTCTTAATCCTTAGTGCCAGTCAATATTTCTATCTTAACATTAAAGTGCCCACGTGTGACAAATCATCATCATCATCGTGGTCTGCGTTTCAGCTTCTTTGAGGTCATTGTCTTGGTATTACACCCTGCATCCGGGCCCCCTTTCACTGCTCAGATGCTGCTGTTTACATTCTGCCTGCTCATCAACAACAAAACACACAGACTCACATTGATCCCGTGGCCAAAAACTAGATGTTGCCATGGTGCCAACATTCTCAAGTCTTCAGAGTGCCTCACTGAACTCACAATTTAGTAGGGGAGGCAACTCTTTGTAGCGACCTCTTTGACACACCGATTATGCTATTTTGTGTCAGAGTTGCAACATTTCCATGAAAAGCTTTTGCAAAAAAAAAAAAGGTCATTATTACCAAACATTTTTTCCCCATGGAAAGTTTCAGGAAATTTACCGGAAATGTTCGGCCCCTCTGCAGCTCTAGTCAAAACATAGACGGCTGATATGTTATCACCCAGTGTGTGTCTGTGTCGTATGACTAAAACCTCAGTTTTTACTCCTTTAGTTCTCTGATAAATGCACGTCAGTGTGATGTAACACGGACCAACAGCCCCGTTGCCCCCCGCTGAGGATTAGAGTAGTCAAGTAGTGAACATTGAATACAAGAATACAAGTTTTTTTCAGATTGGAAATGTTTTCCTAAGCTTTGGAAGTTGTACAGATGTTTGTAGTAAATAAATCCATCTTGTAATATGTTATCATATGTGTGTTATAATCTTTGACATTTAGAAGCAGTTTAGTTACACAACAACGTGTGTTTGTGTCTTCTCTCCAGAGTAAAGCCTTTGAAAAGACCTCCGTCAAGGTGAAGCAAAAGAAAAGATGGGAGAACAAGAAGATGAAAGTGGTGTTTATCGGCGTCGCCGTGGTGGTGGCAATCATCGTTATCGGATTAATAATCTACGCCATTGTACCAAGTTAAACACATTTTTGTGGAGTGGACAAAAAAAAGAAGACGATTGCAAACTTTGGGACTCCAGCATCTCGCCTCAACTGCTCGACCTGTGTTATTTCTGTTTTTAAAGATATTTATGGAAGTTTCGTTCGCACTCTTTTTTTGTCTTCAGTTAAAATGGTACCAATAATTGCTCAGCTACTTGGCTGCTTTTTTCATTACCTTCTCAGGGGTCATGTCCCTGTAGGGCCCACAGGGGGAGAACACATATATCCTTGAAAATATATATATTATTTAGACGATCTCCTCCACCCCATAAAGTGCAAAATAGTTTTAGCCAAACATGATCAGGCTGCTACTTTTATAATTGTATGTTTGTACACAATTGTTCCGGTTTCAGAGCATAACTCAGAAGAAGAGAAAAGTGTCGTCAGGGTTGCTGGACTCCGTCAATAATTAGTCCGTTTAAGGAGACGGAGGAGGAACAGTTTCTAAACTCTAGAAACTATATATAACGATATATGCTGCTTCTGATGTTTTGTCACAGAAATTTCCATCAGTCAAAAATTAAAAGTTTTCTTAATCATTAAAATGTTTTATTATATAAGAGCTGTTAGATTTGTTGGAAAAAAAAACAAAAACATATTGAAGATATTGAAGTTTAACGTTTGACATTTTTTCTAAAAATTAGTTTGACTTGTGTAAGAAAGTTATGGCCTTAACTTCAGTTTTGTTTTTTGTCAAATGACGAGTGTTTGACACAAACTAATAACCAAACCTCTAACATGGTTGTTTAGTAGGGAAGATTATCAAAATGAAAAGTGACCTCTACTGGCCAAAAGCTTTACTAAATTTGCAAGACGGAGAGGAAAACAATTCCAGCTATAAGGGATATGGCATCATGAGTTTAAACAGTTGCTTTGTATGTTACCGTTTAACCAGACGTGACATTTAACAGGTCCTCCTCATACCAGCGTTATAAACGAGATAGTTGGCCGAAATTACAAAAAAAACAATTTCTTCTTACTCGGTCTGGTGGTGACTACGTACATAATTCTGGATCTTTGTTTAATGTTTGGAGATAACTGTCTCAGTGTTTGTGGCACTTGTGGCATTAAAAATTGAGAAAAGCAACAGTGTTGTGTTTGTCTGGACATCCCTCACACCTCTGCTTTTCTTGGATCTTTTGTTGTTATTAAAAGGCATCAAAATATATGCAGTCAAAATTCTCACACAGAGAGAAAAATTGAGTCAAACAGTCTAATCCGAGTATTTACAGATAACGGTATTGGTTATCGTGACTATATAGTTTATCCCAAGTTTAAAACATTTTCAGTACAAAATGTTGTGTGTGTGAATGTGCACCAATGCCCACCAGTGTCCACTAACAGTCCCATACCATGCAAAGAGGATTTGCTTTCAACTTCAGCATTATTCCGTTGATCAATAGAGCTATTATTATTATTATTATTATTATACACAACCTATGGCATAATCGAACACATAACCAATAGAAATATGCGTTTAAACATACCTATTCGGTGAAGAAATGAGAATTTAATGTTGAATTTCTTGTTTCTAAGTTATTATTTAAATGTATTTTACGTGTTTCGTTATACCATATCATGTAAAAACGATATTTAGAAATCTTAGAAATATTGAATACATAGAAGAAGAAAAAAATGTACGTAGCACTTTTGACCCGGAAGTGACATCAACAACTTCTTCCTGCATCAAGACCGGCAAGATGGCAGCCGACACGCAGGTTTGTGTGGCTCTCCTTTAACACCAGCCTACCCGCTTCATGGCAGCTATCCGTGTATCACAGAAACCAAACCCGCGGTCGCTAGAATCCCGCTTGATAAAACCCGTTGGCGTGGTGTCGGCATCCAACGAGAAGCTCTGCCAAACAGACGTAACGCCGGCTCTCGCGCACGCTATTAAGGGTTAGCATAGTGCTACGTGGGCTACAGTGTGACTGAGCTGCGCTTCTGCTGTCGGTCACCAGGCAGAGAAAAAGGGGACCGCTTTCTGTCCACAGTGGGACTGTGGCACAGCGGGAGCTATTTCTGGACGGCACCGTCTCGTAATATAACTTGCCTGTGTGTTAATCTCGCTGTCGTCAACCTAAATGGATTTGGTGTGAATTCCCTAAATGGTGCAGGCCAGAGTAAGTCGCGCACCCGTACGCGTTGGATGGTAAAGAGTCGTCAGTTAACAGATGGGTTTTGTCCACTGAAGTTAATACAATAGTCCGGGATGTTTCTGCTGACGTAGTGATAGTGTTGCCTGAGCTGGCGATCTCCTTCCCGACCACGAAGTTATTTTAAAGTGCTTCAGAATAAACAGACGTTTTGTTTTGTTGTTTTTTGCACAAAGAACCATTTTCTACATTTTCACTGAAGCAATCTCATTTCAACGTGGTACGCTTCGGACAAAACCTAAACCCGCCACCCCATTAGGTCCACATATTCAATCTAATCAATCGAACACAAGTGTTTTTCTATTAAGTTTACTTTCATGGTAACTATACAAAAGTCTTTAGAAGCACATCTCAATAAAATGTTGTTCAATACACCATCACTGCAAACACCAACCCCAATAATAAACATTTAATTCAATTGATACATTCCTAACATTATACATCTGTGACTAATATTTTTTGGCATTTAGTCAAAAACAAAACAAACGTGCCGCTTCTCTGCCAAGCGGCCAAATATCTCACTGATCATGACCTCATATCTTCTGTTCCTGGACTGTGGGTCGGAATGATGCCATTTACTGCATTGTTCTTCACACTAAATGTCAACATTGCCTTTAGGTTTCAGACACACTGAAGAAATTTGCTGCAAAAGTGACCACAGCCAGTGTGAAGGAGCGCAAGGAGATATTTGGGGAGCTGAAACAGTGTATAAAAGGCAAAGGTGAGGAACTTTTTTTGTTTGTTTTGTATACCATTCAGGTGCTTAAATTGTACATGTGTGCCTTTTAAATATTTTTTTCCCCTCTTTTTTTGTTTATTCTTTATAGAGTTACCAGAGCCTGCAGTGAAAGGACTATGCAAGCTATTCTGTCTCACTCCACACAGATATCGGTAGGTTATGTGATGGCTTTCAGACATGAGATATTGTTTCAAAGAAATGCACCCAGAACCGCATGATGAAGCCTAACCTAATCTGTACATTTGCTCAAAAATGTGTTCCTGTTGGTTATCCTTACCATGGTTTATCTTACCGGGGCAAAGCATTGTGGAGAATTATAAACGTTAAAAAAAGTAACTTTTAGACTTTTGTTGTTGGTGGGTGTGCGGGAGTGAGTGTATGTCCTTTGTGTTTACATGTGTGCGTGTGCTTCTCAGGGATGCTGCATCACGCAGAGAACTCATCTCTGTTATTGGCCTGCTAGCTGACAGCCAGCCTGACATCCTGCTGACCAGCCTCCTCCACTGCCTGCTGAACAGTGGAGTCGTCAGCAAAAATGGAGAGCCCAGGTACTCCTCTGAACTATACATTGCAATATTTATCAATGAAGTTTACAGCTGCTTTACATTGGACAAGAGACTTGATGCTTATTTGAAGCGCTTTCAGCTTCACTTCATCCGAGGCGGGAGGGAGCAATAATTACAAAGTATAGATAATTATATTGATTACACTTAAAGTTGCATTAGGGCCGCACAATCAATCCAAGCCAGTCGAAAGGTGGCCTTCTGCAATTTGTCTTAATGTTGTCACTATACTTACTAAATATTTTTAGCCATACTTTGATTGTTCTGCAGAGAATTTTGGCCTGCACATCATATTCTACGGATTTAAGAAAACATTTGTTACATCATCATCATTGGCAGTAATAATTTAAAAAAAAAACACTTGTCCCCTCTAATATTGCAGTTGCAATATCAGTCAAATTCATAGCAATTAGTTTTTTTTTTAGTCAAATGTGTCTTATCGAGGATCTGATCGCCTTACTTTACTTGCAGCAAAAGCACCGGCTCTGCGGCTTTCGTTGGCTTGTCGTGGACCTGCCTTTTAGTCCCCCGCGTGTTCACCACCCCAGAGAAAAAAGATGGACCTATATGGAAGAAAATGGTCAGTAAAGAAATGAAGATCAAATGACTTAATGTGTTATGGTGTGTGATTTTAACAAATAACTTCTCATATCCAGTGTTACACTGTGACCAGTGTAAATGTCTTCAGGTGTCTCCTTGTGATCTGTTGTCCTCTCTTGTAGGTGGAGCTCCAGAGCCTTCTCGTAGCTGAGGTGGTGGGTGGAGCAAAGACCACGGCTCAGAAATCAAGCCTCAAGAATCTCAGTCGCCTCTGGAAGGAAGTGAGTATGAAACACGGTGGCTGAAAAAAAAAAAAAGCCCCGTAAAAACGAGCTGACACCAACACAAGAGTGCTGGATCGCTGTGACGTTGTGTTGTCTTTAACAGAACCCCGGACTGGTGGATCATTACATCGGCACACTGTTGAGTCTGGACCAGAGCCCTACTGCTCTGGCCATGCTGGGGGTGTGTTTAGACTTCTGCACTGCTCAGAAAGACAAAGCTACAATAGAGAAGCGCAAGGTGAGTTTTCCTCTGAAACTGCATTCAGATTGTTTCGATGGAATCTAAGTTAAATATATACGTTGGGTCTGCTGCCACATATAACCTTGTGTCTTGTGTTTTCAGAGTGCCCTGCTAGACCTGTACATAAAATCAGTCCTTATGAGCAAGACAAAACCGCAACGTTACATTTTGGACAAATGTGGCTCCTTTCTGCGTCATGTGACCCACTCCGAGTTCAAGGAGCTGCTCCTTCCTACACTGCAGAAGACGATGCTCCGCAGTCCAGAGAACGCCATGCAGAGTGAGATGCTTTTAGCACCTGGGCATTATTTAATTATTCATTCATTGTGTGGCATAACTTTTCATCAAAGTAAAACAGTGCATCACCTTTCTTCTTTTCCTTGTTAATAATGTGCATGAAGACCACACTAAAACAAACCTGAAAAGAAAATATATACATGTAAAGCATAGCATCCAATAAATCTGTTCAAATCATATAATGAAAAACGCTCCAACCGCTATAAATTTGCATTGATTAATTATTTGTGCGGTTTCTTTCCAGCTGTGTCCTGCCTGCTGTCGGCTGTAACTCTTGACCTCAGTCAGTATGCCATGGATATTGGAAAGGCCATCGCAAGTAAGGTTTTAATAGATGCTGAATTAATCTGTCACAGAAGAAAAGAATTACTGTGCATCAATGTGTAGGTGTATTTAATTGCTGGCATGGTCCGTGTTTCAGGTCAGCTGAAAGCTAATAATGGCCAACTGATGGAGGACGCCGTTCAGGCCATGCAGAACCTGGCCCAGCAGTGCAGCGACCCCTCTGCTGTGCAGGACATCGTCACTCACCTCTTCAAGATTCTTGGAGGTACATTCATTTATTATCCACAGACTGAAATATTTGCAGGGTTCTCTCCCCTTCAGGATGCTCATCTTCATGGTCATTGTGTTTGCAGGTTCAGAGGGAAAGCTCACAATTGTTGCCCAAAAGATAAGTGTATTGTCAGGTAAGAAACCTTGATGACACGTATAACCATTAGTTAAACAATTACAGCAACAAAATACGTCCGATCTGAAAATGTTCATCTTGCTCCAGGGATTGCCAGCTGCAGCCATCATGCCGTGTCAGGAACCTCCAGCCAGACTCTCAGCTCCGCAGTCGCTGTGATGTTCATCCCTTATCTGCAACAAGAAGGTATCGTTGGGCCTGCACCTTCTTCTAGTGTCTGCAGTGTGGCGTTTCTGCCTCGTCTTAACGTGTCTCTGTGTCCTTTGTAGTTCACGAGGCCACCTTGGCGCACGCCGTGTCTGTGCTCTCCCAGTGGAGCGTCCGTCTAACTGTGGAAGTTCCCACGGCTCTGCTGGATTGGTTAAAGAAGGCTTTCACCCTCAAGACCTCCACCTCTCTGGTTCGACACGCCTACCTTCAGGTCATGCTGGGGGCCTTCAAAGGTCAGTTGCGGGAGGCACGTTAAGCCGTGTGCCGCATATGCAGATGTTTGAGTTAGTCTCGTCTCATCGACCTTTTCCTTTGTTTTTCAGGTGATACTCTTTCCCAAGCCGCAGACCTTGTGCCTTTGCTCCTGCAAACAGTGGAGAAAGCTGCGGCACAAAACTCTCAGCAGGCTCTGCTTGCAGAAGCTGCTGCAGCTTCTGTTCTTCTGAGTCGACTTGCACTGCTAGAGACACAGTCAGGTGAGGCTGGCTTCTAAAAAAAGATATACTTTTTTTCTTTCCACTTACTGAGACTGTTTGAGCGTACGAGGAATGGGAAGTAATGAGGATTTTTATTTTTGTCCATTTGTGTCTGCAGAGGCAAAGTTCTCCAACTTTTGGAACCTGATCTTGGATGATAAAAAGCCCCTTTTAACCACAGAGAAGTTCCTCTCCCAGGCCAACGATGAAAGTGAGGCAACATTCCTCAAACATAAACAGATTAAAGTGCCCATAAGTGTTTGAAAAGATCTGATCTCTTTTTTTCTTTTCCACTCTGTGTGCAGCTCTACTCACAGTGCTGCTGCTCTGTGAAAGGCTTTTCCTGGACCATTCTCACAGGCTTAACGCCAGCAAGTCACAGTGAGTCTGTTTCCTTCATGCCATGCAGAGAACTTCTGAACTTAAATCCGTTGACATTTTAAGTAAATGTTGGAATGCTTTGTAGCTTGTTTTGTCATTGTTTAAAATGAGTATTTCTGCACAGCTGCAGATAGGCTAAAATTGTATTTTAGTAATGCATGATTTGTAGAAGTAGGTTTAAGTGCCGGCTGCGATTTGTCAAGTCAAAATGTATTGAAAACAAGATAGATATAATCATTTTCAAATTCTACAATATTTTTTTTGTTTTAAGTAATATTCTGCTTCAATCCATCTTCGTTTGAACCCTTTTTAAGCCATTTTCACTGTCAAATTTCTGTCAAATATTGTTTGCTTGCCTGCTGGCTGCACACAAAGGGAGGCACACACCTCTATTACCGGGATGATCTCACAGCAACTCCACAGCACCACAAATAACAACATATTATAATTATGAACCTTTTTTTGTAGGGTGACATAAAATACAGTAAAAAGGTTTGAGATATTGATTTTTTATTTTTTTTACCCTTGAACGTTTCAAATGTACCACTTGTGCAGGCAAAAATATATCATGATGTAATATGTGAGGTACTTGAATCACAAGCTTAATTTTTTTTTGCGCCATGTGAATCTTCTGTAGGATGTATCATCAGGCCACAGTCGCCGCTGTGCTGTCTCGGAGCTGGCGCGTGAGGAAGCGGGCTCATCAGACGGTCAGGAAGCTGCTCTCCTCGCTCGGTGGATGCAGTCTCGCCCACGGCCTTCTGGCAGAACTCTGCGTGGTCATCAACAAGCACAAAGTACGGACTGATTATTCACCGCAGACCTCAAACCGATCGAGCTACGCGATTGGACGCGTTGTTTTCTCAGCCTGATTGTTTGCTGACTGTGTGATTTCAACCGTCAGGTTTTGCCCCAGGACGTCCTGGTGTTAGACTCGGGAGAGCTGACTGAGATCGGTCGCAGCTACGTTGCCCCTCGTGTCCTGCTGGACGCGCTCGGTGTTCTTTGCTCCTCCGCCGGCCATTGGAGCGACCCCACCGAAGCGGAGAATTTGGCCATGGAGATCCTCATAGTCACTCATCATCCATCCTTGGGTAGGATGTTCTCTCCACTGACTGCTTGTTAAGCACATGGCATGTGAACGTTCAACATGTCTCAGCCAAACGTTTATAGCCTAAAAGGTAGGCCTCAAGCCTGGACCCCTTTTGACATATTTTTTAGAAATTGGTATTGAGAGATAAAATGCTGCAGCACTGATTTTCAGTCTCTGAATACACTATGGATAGGTCACAACAGATAAGTGAGACATTATTCTTTTTCATTTGATCCGGTACGTTTGGTATTGTGTCTAATCAAGTCTTGCTCATGAAGTCTGGTTCTGAAATCACGCAATATGTGACTCTGTGTTGGGGCCAAGGAGAGAGATTTTAAATACAATGTCATAAAGCAGATTTTGATACATTTCAGTGAGAAAATCCCATATTCAACATGTCATCCGCTCTTTTTCCTTTTCAGTTGCAGCTCGCAGTGACCTCTGGCCTTGTCTTCTCCTTTCCATGAAGATAAAAGCAGAAGAATTCATAGAAAAGAACCTGACGGCTATTTTGCCACATCTGCTGGAGGTCCACGCCGACAACCAGGTGTGACAATCGCCAAGATCTACACGTGCTGCTTTTACATACGTTTTAGACACAGTGTCCTGAACTGATTCCTGTGGATTAACCAAGGTTGATTGAAGCATGTTTTTTTACATGATACCAGGATGTTCAGAGGTCCCGTTTTTCTCTTCAGGCGGTGAAAAATGCTGTCGGTGCCCTTTCCAGGCTCTCCCCCAACAAGCTACTCCCACGGGTGATCACTCACGTCATCGAGGGGCTTTCCCGAACCGCTCTTCTTCATGTCACCAGGGAGGAGTACGCCATCATGCTGACACCCGAGGGAGAACTGTATGACAACAGCATCATCCAGAGGTGACACGCAGTAAAGCTAACCCGCTGTGGCCTGGAAGTTTATTTTGTCCATCTGGTTGTTATTTAATTCTCTCTTCCTCGTCTACGTGTGGCTGTAGTGCCCAGAAGGAAAGCACCAAGAAGGTCAACATGAAGAGAGAGAACAAGGCCTACTCCTACAAAGAACAGATCATTGAACTGGAGTTGCAGGAGGTAAGAGTCCACTCACCGCCATGCAGATTCTTTGGGTGGTGTTATTTTCTGGAGCAAATTTTGATTTTGTTATTTGAACTCGCAGGAGCTGAAGAAGAAAAAAGGCATCAAAGAGGAATTGCAACTCACCATCAAACAGAAGGAAATGATGCAAATCCAGCTGGAAAGGGAGGCTGCGATTCGCAAGAGACTTCAAGGGGTATGAAGCCGAGTAATGTGTATGAAATCTTTAATTATGACAACTGGTGGTGGACCTTCTTTTCGTCCCGTTGTTTATCTCTCATGTACTTCCCTTTCTCTGTGTCACCAGCTACGCGTGGAGTTGCTGAGCGCGTTGGGTCTCCTGGAAGCCACTCTGATAGAGAGACCACCTCAGATCACCAGGGAGCTCCCTGCTGTCTTCCAGGCCCTGATACCCCTGCTCCAGTCTCCTCTGGCTGCTCCATGCATCCAGCAAGTCTTCCTGGACATCGCAGTGTGCCTAATGCCCAAACACTTTCACTCTCTAGGTACAATGCCCCGCCTTACTTTTTTCATTATGTTCGTTAAGGTGAAACAGCATCTTTGCTCATTGTCTCTTTTTCTTTCCTTCCAGCCATGCTCGTGGGACACGTGACTTTACGGCTGCTGAAGCCGGAGTGCGACCTGGACGAGGCCTGGGAGCAGGAGGACCTGGACACGGCAGCCCACCGCACCATACTGCTGCTGCACAACCACACCGTCCCGCAGCGAGATGCCAAGAACGGTGAGCACAGTCATGGACACCAGCGTTCCAGTTCCTTTTAGTCCGTGTCTAGATCTAGATCTAGACTGCAATGACAATAAATCATTTTAAGAGTTATTATTTTTTAATTTGACGTAAAACCAGTATTAAGTTATGGCAAGAAACCACGGCAAAAAATGTGACGAGGCTGAGTTTTCCTGTTTCTTTCCCAGACACAACGGCTCCACTGTCTGCTCCTGCTTTCTCCGTGTGCTTCCCTCTCCTCAACGCGATGCTCAGGGAGTCCTCGGGCAGCACCGAGGAGACGGAGAATAAGATGATCAGAGCTTTACAAATCATCCTGGAACACTCGCAGCTCCGAGCCGCTAACAGTGAGGACCTTGTCATCGATGAGGTAGAGACCGACATCTCCATTGCATTGTTTTTGTCTTCTTCTTTCTAGTTTAGAAAAAGACACAAAATAATGAGTAACTGAAGACAATTAGTTACTGCACCCCATTTCCCCTGGAATGTAGTCACAATTTATAAACAGAGACATTTGGTTGTAAAAAAAATAAGATTCCTGTGACAGTATGAGAATAGACTTGTGTTGTGTTTTTTTGTCTCAGAACGGCCCAGAACTGCTCCCGCGTGTCAGCATGCTGCTGCTCCTGACGAGAGTCATTTCCACGGCCACCCCGCGACTGCAGGTGACCGAGGAGTTTTACAGACAGAGATTAAACCATTTAGAATTAAGACTTTCCTTTTGGTTGTGGCTGTGCTTTACCAACTCTTTCTTAAGAACAGTGTCACAGCTCTTTGTCAGTCTCATTTGTGCTGAATGATTAACTTGGTGTTTCAGGTTTTGGCGTCTCAGTGCCTGACGGCGCTGTGCGCCAGTGCTGGCGGAGAAGAAGGCTGCACCGTGGCAGAGCAGCCGGAGATAGACGTCCTTCTCGATGCCCTCCTCTCCCCCTGCTTCTCTGTGCGGGATGCTGCCCTCAGGGTGAGCTGGCAATCTGTTCATTTGTCATTAGTGGAGGCTGGCCCTACTCGTATAACAAGTACACCTCACCTCATGTGATGGTTCTTTTTCGCTAGGGATTAAAGTACTTGGTTACCTTGTTAAGTGGTACATTATGTAGCCTGAGTGTATTGATACATGACATGCTACTAACACCCAATCTCTCTGTGCTCAGGGATTGTTGGAAATGGAGTTCGCTCTGTCCACAGACAGCACGGAGGCCAGTGGGCTGAGTTTGCTTCGCAGGCTTTGGGTTGTCAGGTTCGATGTGGAGGAGGAGGGCCGAGCCTTGGCTGAAAAGTATGTATCTATGAGGTTCTTTCTTATGAGGACACATATAGAGCCGTCTTGGTCTTTCACAGACCTCACGTTAATTTTCCACAACCATGTTGTAAATGATCCAGTTAAATGTGATTTCCTCCTCACTCAGCCTCTGGGACTCTCTGGGTCTTGAGTTGGTTCCTGAGCTCTGCTCCCTTCTCATCGGTGACATCACTCACCACGAGGAAGCTGTCCGTTCGGCTGCAGCCGAAGCCCTGTCGAGCGCCGTGTCCCAGTACAAAGACCAGTCTGCCACAGTGTTGGGCCAGCTCACTGAGCTCTACCACCAGAAACTCTATGTGAGACCCCGCACCACAGCTATGGCCAGTGATACTGGTTGAATTTGAGCTCAGTAGTCAAAAGATGATGTATGTTTTTTCTTTTTTAAAGAGACCTCCTCCTGTGCTGGATGCCCTGGGCAGAGTCATCTCTGAAGCGCCACCTGACCAATGGGAGGCCAGGTAAATCTCAATGTTTAAATCCCTTTTAAACTTCACTGTCCCAAAGACTCATGAATGCACATTTGAACCATCTTGATTAATATCCACATTTAAATACTATTCATAACAGCAGAAATATTCCGTTCCATGAGGACAAAAAATAGTTCTGACAGGAATAGCCAGGAAGGTGGAATTGTCTTGGTATTATTTTTCAAACCTCAGCCCACATTGTTTTATTCATGTCTTGCTTTAGAGGATATCTATCAGACAGGCTAATCCCATTATACCACAAACCATCACATTAAAAAAACAAAAAAATATTGTCCTCCGAGCCATTTTCTCACACTCTTCTTTTTCAGGGGTGGCATTGCTCTCGCTCTGAACAAGCTGTCCCAGTACCTGAATGAATCCCAGGTCACCCCTCTCTTCCTCTTCTTCGTTCCCGATGCTCTGAACGACCGACACCCCGAGGTGCGCCGCTGCATGCTGGACGCTGCCCTCTCTGCGCTCAACACCCACGGAAAGGTACGTGTGTTTCTCGGCTGGCGATCGTGCACCACGTCGATGTCCTCGGCTGTGCCTCACGTACCTGCCTCGTGTAACAGGACAACGTGAGCTCCCTCCTGCCGGTGTTTGAGGAGTTTCTCAAGAATGCCCCCCAGAACGCCAGCTACGACTCTGTCCGTCAGAGTGTGGTTATTCTCATGGGCTCCTTGGCCAAGCATCTGGACAAGAGTGACCCCAAAGTCAAACCCATCGTGGCCAAGCTTATCACGGCACTCTCTACACCGTCACAGCAGGTAAGCCCCTCATCCTGCTTCCCTTCCCTGTATTCTGAGTAGCATCAGAGTCCTAAATTGTTAGTCGGTACAGGTCCCACTTTGCTGACGGTCCGGTCCTGTTCAACATATCATGTTATTCCTCTTCAGGTCCAGGAGTCCGTTGCTGGCTGTTTACCTCCTTTAGTCCCCGCCATCAAGGAGGACGCCGCTGGAATTGTGAAAAATCTTCTACAGCTGCTGCTGGAGAGCGACAAGTACGCAGAGCGGAAGGGGGCAGCTTATGGACTGGCGGGCCTGGTCAAAGGTCTGGGGATCCTGGCGCTGAAACAGCAGGAAATCATGTCCACTCTGACCGACGCCATCCAGGACAAGAAGAACTTCAGGCGGAGGGAGGGTCAGTTGTCTTTAAGGATCTTTTCTAATTTGTATGAATTCAAGAATTATGGACGACAGACTTCCTTCTTGCTTTCTACCTGTCAGCACATTTTAGAATGGTTCTCTTTGCCCCCGTCTAGGATCGCTGTTTGCCTTTGAGATGCTGTGTAACATGTTGGGGAAGCTGTTTGAGCCGTATGTGGTCCATGTGCTGCCACATCTCTTGCTCTGCTTTGGAGACGGAAACCAGTATGTCCGAGAGGTGAGTAGAAAAATGGCCTGGCAGAGCCTTCGTCCACTTTAACATCAAGATATCGTGCTCAAATACGTCTCATACATTTCATCAATTTACCCTCAAAGTGTCAAGTGGCTTCAAATTCTAAAAGGTATTTTTTCACTGCAGAGAGCTTTTGTATGTCATTAAAACATAGCAAGGTTGGGGTAAAATGTGATCCATTAAAAACGGATTTAGGAAACCTTTAGTAAAATGTGTAGGTTTTAGCGCCCTTCCTCCACTTTTAACAGGCTGCAGATGACTGTGCAAAGGCAGTGATGAGGAACCTGAGTGCTCACGGGGTGAAGCTGGTCCTTCCCTCCCTGCTGGTGGCCCTGGAGGAGGAGTCCTGGAGAACTAAAGCAGGTTAGGAGCCCCTTTCTAGTTGTACGCCTTGTCTAGTTGATTACAATTGTGTTCATATCTGTGTATAACTGGGTAATGTTTTACATTTTTCGCTTCTCGTGACTCTCTCCCCCTCTTATCCTCCAGGCTCTGTGGAGTTGCTTGGTGCCATGGCCTTCTGTGCACCCAAGCAGCTTTCCTCCTGCCTGCCCAGCATCGTGCCCAAGCTCACCGAGGTGCTGACCGACTCCCATGTGAAGGTGCAGAAGGCCGGCCAGCAGGCCCTGCGCCAGATCGGCTCGGTCATCCGCAACCCCGAAATCCTGGGTAAGTGATTTGGAGAGGGGCTATTCACGTACAAGTTAAATAAATCTATCGGGTGCCGTTTGGAGGCGGATTTAAGTGATTGAACCCTTTGTTAACAATGTTCTAGTTGAGAACTTAACTAGACAACAACTTAACTAGATAAGAACTTAATTATAAAGAAAAACTGAATTATTTGTTTAGACCATACCAGACATGAACAAACTATATAAGTAGGTAAGCAACCAAAGAAAAAAACGTCATGAAATTTACTTCTGTTTACCACTGATGTTTAGTAGGTGAGTTTCAATTCCGCATTCATTGATCCCTTCTCTCAGCCATTACCCCGATCCTGCTGGACGCTCTCACTGAGCCGTCCAAGAGGACCCAGACGTGCCTGCAGACGTTGCTCGACACCAAGTTTGTGCACTTCATCGACGCCCCCTCCCTGGCCCTCATCATGCCCATCGTCCAGAGAGCCTTCCAGGACCGCTCCACTGACACCCGCAAGATGGCCGCTCAGATCATTGGCAACATGTACTCCCTCACAGACCAGAAGGTACACTGCGTCTTCTAAACTATACGCCTCGCTGTACTTGTCCAAAACCTTTTGTGTTCTGAAGAAATTATATTTGTTTTACGATGTGCCGCGTGTTGTTGTTTACAGGATCTGTCACCCTACTTGCCAAGTGTTATTCCTGGACTGAAAGCCTCCCTGTTGGACCCGGTGCCTGAGGTGTGTTTAGTTGGAAACGGTAACTACTGAAGTATATGCTCCGTGTGTGAAGAAGCTCTAACTCTCTCGTTCTCCTCTGCAGGTGCGTACAGTTTCGGCCAAAGCCCTCGGTGCCATGGTGAAGGGGATGGGGGAGTCGTGCTTTGATGACCTGCTGCCGTGGCTCATGGAGACACTGGCCTCTGAACAGAGCTCTGTGGATCGCTCTGGAGCCGCACAAGGTCTGTCCTTCTACACCCCCCCCCACCCCCCTCCTCCTCCCTCTGTGTTCTTCCTGATCGGCTCTCAATGACTCACGGAATGATTTGAATCTGGGTGTCTGAAGGTCTGGCTGAGGTGATGGCTGGACTGGGAGTGGAGAAGCTGGACAAGCTGATGCCAGATGTGGTGCAAACAGCCAGCAAGATAGACATTGCTTCGCACGTCAGGGACGGCTACATCATGATGTTCATCTATCTTCCGCTCACCTTTGGAGACAAGTTTACTCCCTACGTTGGGCCCATCATCCCCTGTATTCTCAAGGTACTGCTATGAACACAAAACCTTTTTTTTATTTGTTTACTTTTAAAAAAATGTATTCAGGGCGTTCAACCTTTGCTCTCATGCTGTTTGTCCACCAGGCTCTGGCTGATGAGAATGAATATGTGAGGGATACGGCACTGCGAGCCGGCCAGCGAATCATCAGCATGTATGCTGAGACCGCCATTGCACTGCTGCTTCCTGAGCTGGAGCAGGGCCTGTTTGATGACCTGTGGAGAATCAGGTGGGTTGTTTGAAAAAAAGGTTGAAAAATGATTTATTAAATGCTGCTCTATTATTGATTGGTTGTGCGTTCCGTCTCCTCGTGGGTCTGCAGGTTCAGCTCTGTGCAGCTGCTTGGAGATCTGTTGTTCCACATCTCCGGAGTGACGGGAAAGATGACCACGGAGACCGCTTGCGAGGACGACAACTTTGGAACAGCTGCATCCAATAAAGTATTAATCTTTTCTTTAAAAAAAGCCATGTAATTCCTTCACATATCCATCAAGTTCATTAAAGGAGGCCTGCTCCTTGTCATATCTCTACTTGCCATTACAGCGGTGCTTTCATTCGGTGAAGACTTGATGATCATTTTCTCCTGCAGGCTATCATTGGAGCTCTTGGTGGCGTGCGGCGTAATCGTGTCCTCTCCGGCCTCTACATGGGCCGTTCAGACACTCAGCTGGTGGTCAGACAGGCCTCCCTCCACGTGTGGAAGATCGTGGTCTCAAACACTCCCAGGACTCTTCGAGAGATCCTCCCAACCCTCTTCACTCTGCTGCTGGGCTTTTTGGCTTCTACCTGCCCCGACAAGAGAACGGTACGGCCCCTTTGACTTCTGCAAACACAGTGTTTTGATATTTCCTGGTTTTCGGCCGAAAGGAGCCTCTTTACTGACGCTGTGTGTCGGTGTGGTTTTAGATTGCTGCTCGAACGCTGGGAGATCTGGTGAGGAAACTGGGGGAGAAGATTCTCCCGGAGATTATTCCCATCCTGGAGCAGGGACTGCGCTCCGACAAGAGTGACGAGAGGCAGGGCGTCTGCATCGGCCTCAGTGAGATCATGAAGTCCACCAGCAAGGATGCGGTGAGTCACTTTAACACGCGGTCCTCGAGGTAAAGGTCGTGGTTTCCTGCGGCAGGAGAGACGCCACTCACCCTAAGCTGTTTCCAGGACCCACAGATGCATTCATGAGCTTTGAAAGATGCAGATTTAAACGTTGATTTTTTTTTAAAGATTTGCAAGGATGTAATCCTTGCAAATCTTTCAAAAGTAAGAATAGTAACGCAAATCAGAATTTAAAACATGTAAAAATTAGCTTATTGTTTTTTGTTATTAAACGCACTGAACGCAGCCAAATACATATCAATTTAAAAATCAAAAAGAAGGGTAGCACGTTGATGCTGTCATATCAAACTTTCAAAACGGTCTTGTCGTTCCTCAAAGTATAAAACAATGAACAATAAATTTAAGTACAAATGTCTAACTACTGCATGAAAATGAGCAATAAGAGAATCCTTGGTTTTCTCTACCGCACATAAAATGATTCATTTATTATTTATTTTCAGTTTTCATGTTTTTAAATAACCCCGTCTTCGGGTAATAGTGAGACGTTAAGCAGGAAATTAAATTCCTTTCCCCGATGGTGTTTGGACTCTAGGTGCTGGTCTTCTCTGAGTCACTGGTCCCCACGGTGAGGAAGGCGCTCTGTGACCCTCTGGAGGAAGTCCGGGAGGCTGCAGCCAAAACCTTCGAGCAGTTGCATGCAACCATCGGTCACCAGGCGCTGGACGACATCCTGCCCACGCTGCTCAAACAGCTGGTGAGAGAACGAGGAGGACACAAACTAATAATACAGTAATACAGGCACCATTCGAACTGGCTTTTTATACACTCGCCTTATTTTCCCAGGATGACGAGGACACAGCTGAGTTTGCTTTGGATGGCCTGAAGCAAGTCATGGCTGTGAAGAGTCGTTCTGTGCTGCCTTACTTGGTTCCAAAGGTAAAGTCTGAAAGTCCAGGTTTTTGCTCTATCAGCCCTCACTACGTGCATCCGGCTGTATCTGACTGAGGCGTTTGTTCCCCCTCGTCGTCCCAGCTGACGGCCCCGCCTGTGAACACGCGGGTGCTGGCCTTCCTGTCCGCTGTGGCCGGAGACGCCCTCACGCGCCACCTAGGGGTCATCCTGCCGGCCCTTCTCTCCTCCCTCAAAGGAAAGCTGGGAACAGAAGACGAAGCACAGGTAATACTTAGCCATGATATCTACAGTGTTTGAGCCCCTCGGGCCTTGCTCACAGTGTGTTATCTTTGCTCCAGGAGTTGTGCAGCTGTCAGACGGTGATCCTCTCGGTGGAAGACGATGTGGGCCAGCGGATCATCATAGACAACCTGCTGGAGAACACGCGCGGCGCCGACCCCGGCCTCAGACAGGCCGCCGTCACCATGCTCAACGCCTACTTTGCCCGTACCCGCCTCGACTACAGTAGCCATACTCGTAACCTGCTGTCAGGCCTCATCCGCCTCCTCAATGACTCCAACACAGACATCCTGTCTCAGAGCTGGGACACCATCAACTCCATTACCAAGGTGTGGTGATATTTGTCTTTGCACCATAGTTCTAAGACTCTGCACACGTTTAGCCACACTATGGCAAATAGACTTTAGGGAACAGTACTTGTGGTAATCAATATGTACAGTGACTAACTATTTGTTTGTTTTTCTTGCATAGAAACTGGATGCGAGCAGCCAGCTGGCCATGATTGATGATCTGCATCGAGACATTAGATCAGCAGCTGCAGAAGTTAAGGGTCAGCACTTGCCTGGTTTCTGTCTGCCGAAGAAGGTAAGAAACTTCCTCTTAACGCAGTAAACACTGGGACTTTATCACAGCAGATGATTTGGTTTCTGCGTTTCTAGCTCACTTTATTGTTATTTTTACTGCATCGCAGGTCCAAACAAGTCCACAAGAAGAAAGAAGTTTATCAAGCTTTTTAATTGGTTTTGTTTGATAGAGGTTGCTCTATTTACATCTACATCACATAAAGGCCTATTCTAAGAGTCCATAGTTTACGCCTGGTTGATTACACACTAACAATAATAATCAAAAGATTGTTGCAAGGGGCTGAATTCCAAGTTCAGAGCACATTTATGACTTGAGGGATTGCCTCCGTACGGCTCTTAGGATGGAGAGATCTCATCAGTTAACAGTGTAAACAACTGCAACAGAGCAAGCAATGTTTATCTCAGCGCGTCCCAAACATGGACGATACTGCTTTACATGTACATAGCACATTGCTTTTGCTGCTATGGTAATGGATGAAGTTGATATTGATGATGCATGTTGAAGATGTCCCTCTGGGCTGTGCATTATAAGGCTCCTTTTTTATGTTTTGACAAGATAGAGAAACGTTGGTGGACGATTAATCAGTGATATTAATATAGTCGTTGCATTTCAATGTCATTGTCTTTGTTTCCACAGGGCGTGACCTGCATCCTGCCTGTCCTCAGAGAAGGTGTCCTCACCGGGAGCCCAGAGCAGAAAGAAGAGGCGGCGAAAGCGTTAGGAGCGGTCATCAAACTGACCTCCCCTGAAGCACTGCGCCCCTCCGTCGTCAACATCACTGGGCCGCTCATTCGTATCTTGGGAGACCGCTTTGCCTGGACAGTGAAGACCGCTCTGCTGGAGACCCTCACCCTGCTGTTGGCGAAGGTCTGTACCAGCATTTGATCAAAAAGAAAAAAAGGCCCAGATGCTTTTGAAGACCCCCCATCGTTATCAGTCAGGTGGCCAAGTCCCAGTGTTTGGCTCTAACTTCTGCGCTGTAATCCTCCTGCAGGTGGGCATTGCCCTGAAGCCCTTCCTGCCTCAGCTGCAGACGACCTTCCTGAAGGCCCTGCAGGACTCGAGCCGCGGGGTGAGGCTGAAGGCTGCTGAGGCTCTGGGCCAACTGGTTTCCATCCACACCAAGGTGGACCCACTCTTCACCGAGCAGCTCGCCGCCATCCGCAACGCCGAGGACTCAGGAGTCAGGTGAGCAGTCGCGCCGGCTGAAACCTTGAGAAGACTTAAATTAGGTCAACTGTGCTGTAACCAACTGTCTATTGGAAAGTGAATCATTTAGCTATTAATATACCAGAGCCCATACAAATCTAAAGTGGGTCTAATATTTATGAAAATAGAACAATTAGAAAGTTGTGTTGTGCGAATGAGGCACAATGACTCATGGAAATGTCGACCTGCCTGTATTCTGCCATGACATTTTTTTTGTTTTCTCCAAAACCATTTGACTACATTGACATAAAGAAAATATACATATATACACTTATCTAACTTTCAATTAATTCCAAACTTAGCAGAGCTAACGTTGACTCGACTCGCGCTAGCTTAAATTGGTTATCACACAGACGACAATTTACTTTAATGTTTTGTTATGCTCATGAGGTCCATAAATAGATGTATACAAACTCATTTTTCAAGCCATCAACTCTTTCTTTTGAAAAAAATATTTTTAGCACCTCTACTCATAAAACGTTCTCATCTGAGCAACTCAGCCAAAATTATCTTCACAAATACAGTAAATGCAGGACCCCAAATTCTGAGAAATGTCCTCTTATTAGAGAACTTTAACTTGTGATGGTGCGACACTTCAGCCAGGCTTTGTTTACATCACAGGAAAAGTAATTATTAACTTAAAGGAAGTTGATGAAATCATATTTGTTTTTTAGGGTTCAGTGGTATAGGTCACACACATATATATACATTTTTTTGTTAAAGATATTCGTTTGCTTTGAATATCTCGTTCTCATGCTGGCATTTTGCTCTTTACCTCTCTGACAGGGAGACTATGCTCCAAGCCTTGAGGTTTGTCATCCAGGGCGCCGGGGCAAAGGTGGACCCAGCCATCCGCAAGAACATCACCACCACGTTACTTGGCATGCTGGGACACGACGAGGTAGGACGGGAGGGGCAGATGTAGAGAAGATTTTTTTTTAATGCGGCAACACGCCTGTTTTTTTTTTCCACCCTGAGGCTTGTAAATGCTACTAAATACATGATGTAATTACATATGAATAATAAAAAAAGATAAATGTATGAGCACTGGGGCACAAAGGATTTGACTGTCTGTTGTTCTGTGGTGCAGTTTGTTCTGTCATCAGAGTAGAAAACGGAAGTCAAGCAGACAGGATGTGGCTTTCTGAAAAGGTGTTTTTGAGCCTCTGTGGGAGGGTGAAGATAAACGGCACTCAACCTGTGTGTTTGTGTGTTTGTGTGCACGTAGGATGCGACGCGCTTGGCGTCGGCCGGCTGTGTCGGTGAGCTGTGTGCCTTCCTGTCAGAAGAGGAGCTGAGGAGTGTGTTACTTCAGCACGTCTTGGGTTGGTATTTCCATGCCCAGTTATGACGACACTCGTGTCACAATTATGTGTATAAAGTTGGTTCTTTATGTTTGAATTTGCCCCCAATTGCTGTTTGTTACAACAATGGACTTGCTATACCAACTGTAACAATAGGGATTTGGTGAATGAGTGTTTTGCTTAGTTTTAGCACAAACAGTGTTTTGTATTGACCTTTCCATAATGTGTTTACAGTAAGATTTCTTTGTTTTGTATTTGTCTCATAAGATTTTGACTTGTGTGTTTCTGCTGCTCCCCGCGCACCAGCACGGCAGTGAGAGCGCAAGCTTTAATGGCTTTTGTTCCTCCCTTCAGCGGATGTGTCTGGTGTTGACTGGATGGTGCGTCACGGTCGCAGCCTGGCCATGGCCATAGCTGTCAAGTGTGCTCCTGAGAAGCTGTGTGGGAAGGAATACTGCGACACGGTGACGGAGACGGCTTTGAGCAACGCCACCGCTGACCGGGTGAGTGCAATGTTTGTGTGACACTGTGATGTCACAAGATACTTATCTTGTCTCTCGTGAGATGATTTGCAATGAAATAGCCTGCGTGAGTCCTGCTTCAGATGGTAGAATACTACTTCAGTGCCTCCAGTCTTCTTCCTAAAACACAACTTTAAATGTGTAAATTTTACAGTATAAAACATTCTGCGGTACAGGGAACAGTCCCGTACTGTTACATTACACACGCCCATTCCTGTTGCTCTCACAAGCCTCAGTACATACTGCGATTCTGTTTGATGGTTCTTGTTTTTGTTTTTTTCTTCCCCAGATTCCCATTGCCACCAGTGGCATCAGAGCAATGGGATTCCTGATGAGGCATCACCTCAGAACAGAGGGAGGCAGCAGTGTTTCCCAGCGCATCATCACACAGTTTGTCAAGGTAAAGCAGCAAACTGTTTGATTTAACAGGCTGTTTACTTCTTTTTTTCTGTATTTGGAGTATTCAATCATTTACACACAGTTCTTCACTATTTTGGTTCTGGCTTTTTGCAAATTTTACAGTTTTAGAAACACATTTCAATTGCAGTCATTTTGGGTAACAATCAACCACTTCAGGAACAGCAGAAAAGGAAGGTCATAATGAAAGCTGATATCTGATAAGAAGTTGCTGTTAACGGTGCAGAAAGGTGAATATTGGGACGCACCCGCTTCAACAGTTTTTTGGTCCCGTGTTGCCACGCAGTGTCTTCAGAATCAGTCCAGTGACATCCGACTGGTGTCGGAGCGGGTGCTGTGGTGGGTGTTCAAAGAACCGGCCACCCCCTCCATGGAGGCCAATCTCATCAAGCCCCTGCTGAAGAGTCTGCTGGACAACACCAAGGACAAGAACACCAGCGTGAGGGCTCAGAGCGAACACACCATCGCCAACCTGCTGCGACTCAGACAGGGAGAGGAGACCATGCAGGTCTGGCCCCACACACACACACACACACACACACACACACACACACACACACACACACACAGTCTACGGTCCTTTACAGATGTAGACCGTTTATAAAGGAGAAAAAAGTTGGTTTCTAATTGTTTGTCCTTTGTACGTTTCAGAGTGTTACTGCCATTCTGGACTCTGCGAGTAACGACCTGCTGTCAGAATGTCACCGTCGGTCCCTGAAGAAAATCGCCAGCTCGCCAGACTCCAACGAAGAGATAGACGACACCATCCTAACGTGATGGTGCAGGACGGACCTGTGAAAACAATCTCTGCCCACTGTACAACCCCACACACTCTCACCACGCATGCCCACGTTGCCTTTCACCCAACAAGGCTGAGATGGGTGGTGTTTTCACAACCCCCCCCCCCCCCCCTCCTCCCCCCACCTCTTTCGTCATTGTTTTAGCGGCCTTTACGCCCAACTTTTTATTTTATCTAACAACGTGCCGGTGTTTCACCCGTACTGAACTACATTAGGAAGACATGATGCCAATCCTCTTTTGATTTTGTTTTCCTACTTATTTTACCAAAAGGTTTCAGGCATTTAAGATGCTGCTGTGATGAAACAACCCTCCCTGTCTTTAACTTTTATTTGGACTTTGTGTGTGTGAGAGTTGTTTGGGGGGGAAGCAACCTCTTATAAGAATTTAAAAAAAGCATTCTTAGATCAGTGACAACGGTTGTAAAAAAATAAAAAAGCAATTCAAAATAAAAACTTGATTTCATAATGTAGTCTGTGAAATATTGGGAAACTGGTTATCTTTAAGGTTGGGTCAGACGCCACAGAATTCCATCACGCCTTAATCATTTCACATATTTCTCTGCACCACCTAATGTAATGTAAGACAATGCAGACAAACCACATACATAAATAAATATGTAGTAATTTCTAACCCTCCTGGAGCTCTGCTGTCTGAAGCACTCCATTGTGTTTACAGCTCTAAAAGCCCAATCATCACCACGAAGAGACCCCAATAACTTAAGCAAAATGTTTAAAATGTATTATATGTTGCTTTCAACCATCCACTCACCACAGTGAGGGGGACACACATCTGACACTCTTTTATATTTCCTTATTCTGTGATCGTCAGTGTGTTTAATGTTGTGTAGATTACTTTCAAATAAAAATTAAAACAAATAAAAAATAAAAGTATCTGCTTAGCAGATGTTAATCAACGGAACCGCGCTCGCCCTTCTACTGGTGCGAGGCCGGTGTTCATCAACGGGATGGGACGGCGGCGCTTCGCCAGGAGCCTGCGCAGTGAGGCCGGGTGAGAGTTTTGGGCGCAGCTCCATCAGAGAAGGAAGCGGAGTTTCCGGCTGTTTGCAGCGGAGGGAGAGGATTGCTGACGCCGCGAAACCCCGAGAAACACGCCGGCGGCTCGGGGGCGGGGGTGGCTAGCAGTTGTTTGAACATCGGCAAGTGGTCGTTTTCTTTCGTGTGAGGGGGGGTGCTGGTGATTACACGGCGGTATATACACGTTTTCTTTACGAGCCGAGGGGTCGGACAGCAGACGGGAGCAAAGCGGCACAAGGCGGGGGTGAGCCACCAGCTACCGGCATGGCCAGGGACTACGACTACCTCTTCAAGCTGCTCATCATCGGTGACAGCGGTAAGACGACGCCGGGGATGCGGGACGGGAAGTGGGCCCCTGTCTAGTTATTTTTTTCCCTCCTAAGGAGAGAAGACATTCATTTGGAGGGACGTGTTGTTGTTCTACGATGCGTTTGGAACACGTTATTTTATATTCTCTGCATATAAATAGCTTGGTGAATTGTACACATATTTCTCCGGCGCTGGCAGGGCGGGGGTTGTGTGTGTGTGTGTGTACGGGGCATGTCAGGCGATCGGGCCGGATATCGCCTCCAGATCTTCAGGGTTTGTCTCTCGAAGATTTGCTTATTTTCTCGTATCTGCGGTGGCATTTATTCCCCCCTCTGCAACACGACACTCCCTGTAACCCAAATACCCGTGACCGGTTTCCCATGCCCCCTTCTATTTTGGCCTCTATTTTGTATCCCGTAGTAGCCGTTTTAGCTAGTTGGAAGTTAGGCTAACGTTACACTTTCCGGCTCGGCTATGGAGCTCACTGTTAGCTAACGTCAGCCGCTCCTGAAAAGCTATTACTGTGAGACGCTATGGTTCCTCAAACATACGACACATATGTGCTAACGTTGGGTGAGGCTGTGAATGAAATGCTGTTCGCTGTTTAGCTAGCCAGCTAGCATGAGTGCGCTAGCTAGCTAGCACGAGTGTGCTAGCTGCTTGATAGTGGAGGAATGCTGCACTGCAGTCTCCGGTTTGCATCCAGTCGGTCAGAGTAAAGTGAAGTGACACCACAGAGCGGTTACTGCCGACTGCAGTTTCAATTCAGAGAGACGATACGGCCGAGGTTTCAAAGACCACTCACTCTGTGGTTACGTCACCTGTTAATCTGCTCCCTTGCGTTAAATTACAAGGCCACGCCACGGGTTAGATGCGTAATGTTAATCAGTTCTCCTGTTAAGGACTGCACTTGTATTACTGAAAACATGGCTGCATTTTTCAATGTTGCTTCACCCTCGGTAGGACTGCGGCCCTCGGGCCTGCGGCGCTTCTTTGTGGTCAGTGATCTTTGCATTCATTGACAACACGGATCCTGGCACTGCCCCATCAGCTGGCCGCTCACAGTGGAGGGAAAAGGCATCGCTTGCACACAGAGGCCAGTGTCCCCTCAGCTGCAGCGTGGAAGTACAAGTGTCCTCAGTGATCAAGTTCATTTAGGAGAGATCCTCTGACCTCCACCCGTCTTCCTCGGCATCATGCGGTCTTATCTGTGGCCAAGGGTCCAATATTGCGCACCAGATCTCCGGCCTCGGCCACAGCGGGTCGTCGAGGTGAATCTGCTCATGGGGAGTGACTCGATTTCGCGTTGTGAAACACGAAAAACTTACAGCTGGATTGAATATAAAAGCTTACAACTTACCAAGTTCTCCAATACTTACTGTATGCGGCTGCTGCTCTATTCAGCCCCGGGGGGACACAGGAACCTGAGATCTTTTTAGGAAGGGAGCAAACATGAAATGACACAATAGGGAGGCTCAGTAACGGGGCAGTAGGATGGGTCCCACCTCACGCCGAGCAGCAGCGCGCCTTCCATAACGTCCAGCTGTATGCTGACAACTTGTCTTTTAGAGACAGCCCTGACCCCCCCTCATCAGGAATCGGGAATCCTCTGCATTGTCCTCCTGGCATCTTTTTGACTCTTTATTTCTTCCTGAAATCTATTCATTACTGTGCATGCTTATTATAGGATCCAAGCAGGATGTACTTGTTCCATTTGCTGTTTTGTCTTTGTGTCTTTGATGCAAGTCTTGCTTCTGTAGGTGAAAGGGTCATTGTTCATTGAAACGCCCTAAACAAATGTGTTGGTTTGGCCTCTCACTTCTTACCCCGTGCAACACGTATTATTGTAAATGTTTTTGTTTACAGCCAGATTATATTTATTCTTTGGACAATTGTATTGAGTTTGAAGTCAAATAAAAATGATTTCTCTCTCTAAACCTCCTGCTGTGCTTGGGTTTCCTCCTCAGGAGTGGGGAAGAGCAGTCTCCTCCTGCGGTTCGCAGACAACACTTTCTCAGGTGCGTGGTTCTGCCGCCGCCGCCCCCCATGTGGCACCATTTCGGGATGGTTGGTCGCTGTAGGCCATTGGGTTGATTTCTGTGTGCGCGTCTGCAGGTAGCTACATCACCACGATCGGCGTGGACTTCAAGATCCGGACGGTGGAGATCAACGGAGAGAAGGTGAAGCTACAGATCTGGGACACCGCAGGGCAGGAGCGCTTCCGCACCATCACCTCCACGTGAGTGTCCCCACACGCACACGCACAGGGACTTTGTTGGGTGCAGCTAGATGTTTTAATTTGAGCAATTTTTTAAATCCCTCTAAACAAGACCGGGTCTCAGCGGCCCCCAGATTAAGGTTTTATTTGAGGAAGCAGTTTGAAAGCAACTAGAACGAGTCGGCGCTATGAAACTGGGTGGAATTCCCCACGCGTCTCCTACGTAGTGCTGCGCGGCGGCGAGGGCCGGGCGCCGTGACCCAGCATGTGCCTCCGGGTCCACGCTGATGTATGAAAGCAGGTCCGGTCCGTACCGGATCATCGCTGAACCCATATTGTTGTTGTTACCATTGTATTATTTTCCCAGCTCATGCCCCCTGAGCTCTTTGGACAATACAAATCAAACGCAGGTCTGCTCACTACTCTGGTATGGAAACACTTAAAAAAAAAAAGGAAAATGACTATTCTTTTGTATAAAAGTATTAAATGTTTTTATTGTGAAATCTGTTGATTATTCAGACGGACAGCATTGTGTTTTCTGGATAAAACTTCAGTATGTAATTTTTCAATGCCGTGAACGACATAAAGAAAATACTTTTCCTTCTAAATCTAAGCAGCAGATGATTAAAAATCTAAACTATCTGCATGGTCTCTTACACAAGTTGCGAATTTGAAACATCCTATTTCTCCTAATATGGTATCTTAAAACTTTAAATCTAATTTTAACTCTGCATTAACACATTTTATGATGACTTTGTGGCAGCAGAGACAGATATATTTTTAGCTGATTAATTCTCCACTATATTCACCAGCTTGACACTAACAGTGTCTGGTTACTGAGAGGGAATGAAAGCAGTGGGGTTGTACGCAATCCAAACAAAACCTAGAGGCTAAAGACGCCGTCTGCAGAGCTGGGGAGAATAGTTCTAGTTGTGTATCAGCTTCTCTCACCGGATAGCATCCTGTTTGTGTAGCCTTTTACTGCAAGTTGGGCCCCACTCGCCTGCTGTGTGCCGGTTTATGGTTCTGTATTCACAGAGACACACACAAGCAAAATCGCTGCTGTCTGATGCCCCCCCCCTCCCCCCCTCCCTCACCTCACCCATCAGGCAGAAACACTGCCACACACAAACATAGTAGTTCTGATGCTGGGGTTTGTGATTGGCTGTGGGACTTGCTGGGCGAGCTAACCTCAAAGTCTCTCTCTCTCTCTCTCGCTGCATGTTCAGATACTACAGGGGAACACATGGCGTCATAGTGGTTTACGACGTCACAAGTGCGGAGTCCTTCGTCAACGTCAAACGATGGCTACACGAAATCAACCAGAACTGTGACGATGTGTGCCGAATATTAGGTGAGCGCTCACACTTCAGCGTCTCTGCTTTCGCCTCCGCACCCGTCGCCTGACAAGACATCGCCAATCTAGCTCTTTTAAAAAATAAATAAATGTATTTCTTCCAACTCTGGTCCTGTTACATCATCGTGACAATATCGTCTGTTTTCAGTGGGAAACAAAAACGACGACCCCAACTCCAAGGTGGTCGAGACGACCGACGCGCAGAAGTTCGCCGAGCAGATGGGGATCAACCTGTTTGAGACGAGCGCCAAAGAGAACATCAACGTTGAAGAGGTACCTCGCCGCTGCATGGCCTTAGTGTGGCGTATTTGTACAGACTAAAGCGAGGGTCCCAGACCACCGGTATCGGTCCACGGCCCAGAAAAAAAGACGTTATTTGGGTTTTTTGGGGGGGTTTTTGTGAAAATTGTTTTATTTGGAGAAATGACCGGATTCACTCCCAATTACACGCGCTTTACATAACATGGTAATAAGTTACAATATAAATACAAGAGATGACCTTAGTTAAAAGAAGAATCGCAGTCTCTCACCACACGATGCCGGTCTGTCCTCCTCCTGCAGATGTTCAACTGCATCACGGAGCTGGTCCTGAGAGCCAAGAAGGAGGTGCTCGCCAAGCAGCAGCAGCAGCAACAGAACGACGTGGTCAAACTCACCCGGAACAGTAAACGAAAGAAAAAGTGCTGCTAGCGAGCTCCGAGCCATCCAGCGAGGGGCGGCGGCGCGTTCTTTCACATGCGCATACACACAAGATGGGACTCGGAGCATCTAAATTAAAGAGCGAATAAAGATTTAATAAATATACGGTGAAAGATTAAAAAAAAAAAAAAAAAAACACAACAGGAAAAAAAAAAGTCCCGTTTGGACAAACTAATCATGACGGCTTAAAAGAAATGTGTACAGATTTTATTAGATGGTCAAATCAAGTTTTATTTGGATTTCAGCAGATGGGCACTATTGACCTGAGGTCCTCCTTTCTTTAAGGATCTGCAAGCCAACGACTGACCGCCATAATGCTCCGGTTTGTATCCACGTACCCCCCCCCCCCGCCACTCCTCATCTCTCCTTCTCATTCCACTGCACACGGGACATTCAGAGTCAGACTCTGCGCCTGAGGAGGAGGAGGGTTCCCCCTTTTCTGGATTTCTTTGTTATTTCTAGGTTTATTTGTTGGGGGGGGGGGGGGGGGGGGGGGGGTTTGGGTTGGTTGGTAGGAGGTGTTTTTCAGAGCGGGAGTCTTGAGCCCGAGTGAAGGCCGCACCGTCTCTCTGCAGTCAACGTGTCAGAGTCCGTGAGATCATGAACTGCTAGGTTTAGTTTCATTTGACATGATGAGGATGATGATGATGATGATGGTCTTTAGCAACTAATCCGATGGACAGAACTGGTAACCTTTTCACTTTGTTTTCCTTTGTCTACATTTGCCAATCCTTCCATCCTCCACCCGCATATAACCTCAAATAGTGCTGAGCCAACGCCCCCCCCCCCCCCTCACTGCAGTCTTACTACTCGTTCAGAGTTTTTTAAATCTTTTTCCCCTCATTCCCTTAAAAAAAAATAAACACTGATACTGCCAATATATATGTAAAAAAAGAGGTCAGTGGTGCCCATCATTTGGATTGTTGCCATAGTGACCCCTGTTTGTTCGGGTGAATCGGGATCTGATTCGACCCCATTGAGTCCTCAGGAAGTGCTCAGGGCTGCCCCCCCCCCACGACCCCACTCCACCCCAACCGCCTCACACCCCACCCACCCACATATCAGCACCTCCTCACAGTGACGGACTGGCCCATCGCAGCCGGTGCTGTTTGAGCATGTAACACTTTGAAGGTGTTTGTAAAAAGGTTTACGTGCATTTTTACACGGCCCAGGATTTACTGCATTTTCTCCCCTTGCAGAACATTCTTAACAGTCGACTGATGTCATGGTTGCTTGTTTTTTTTTTTTTCTTCCTTTAGCTTTTAAAAGCTGTCACACCCCCCCCCCCACCCCCCACCCAACCCACTGCCACCGGTCGGATCGAAGTGTTACCTGACAGTGTTGTAGGCCGCCGGTGGGAGCGTCGATGTGAGAACGCACTGCGTCACTGGAGCTCGCTCACTGCCGGGGTCGTTACTGACTTCTTACCCCCCCCCCCCCCCCCACCCCCCCCCCCCTCCTCCCTCCTCCTCCTTTACTGTTGAATTGGGAGAGTTAACAGACAGCTGTGACCTCCAGGGCTTAGGAATGGTATCAAATCACTCATTTCTACTCATTACGTGTATGTATATATAAATATATTTGTGTGTTTATATTCGATATAGAACATACACACACACGATTAGCACACCGAGCCGTGCATGTGCAGAACATGCCCCGTGTGCCATGGTTGGAAAACACACACTCGTCAGCTGTGGTTTTGCTGTACACTGGAGAAAAAGAGACGTACGATTCATTTTTCCCTTCATGAATTTAATCAGTAATAAACGTTTTTAAAGGAATAAATATTTGACACGTTATGAGTCATCTCATGTGTCACTGATTTCGAGGCTTGGTCTTATCATTTTAAACCTGTGTCTTTATTTTTATTTTTTTGCTTTCTGTGAATAAAATTGTATGGGAGAAAGTGACGAGTTGTCTGAATGCTTCTTGCTTTTGTTTTTCTTTGAGATTTAATGTTCTCCTTTAAAAAAAGAAACTAATCAATCGTGGCCTGTTTGTGTCTTTGATTAACATCACTAGTAACTTCATCCCTGTTCTTTCTCACTTGAATGATTTTCCTATAAATAAATAATGTATTTTCAAATCTTAGGGAAATAAAAACATGCAGGTGGAACTAAAGTTGAACACTTTTTTTCACAGTAGTCATTTGGACTTGCTATTTTAATTTTGAAAGTGTCATTATACACGGTAATATACAAATATATATATATATATACTGCAGCTAATGTGAATGCCTTTTTGGAGATATTTAGTCACCAAACCAAAAGGTTGGGACACATTGTGACCTGGTGGTGGCGCTAGATGACACTAAAGTCATTACAATGAATCCTGAAATACAGGAATCACTGAACTGATCTTTGAAAAACAAATCGTTGGATGGGAATGCAGGATCCAAAAGGAAAGAGGAGAAGAATAAAACTTTTACTGGTCCCCACTCCTTCCTGTACGTTAATTCAAAGACACTAACAATAAATGGGAGTTTAGGGGAGAAACACAACCAGCTGACAAAAGGACACCCTCATGGCTTCGTCCATATTATTGCTTCAAGCTTCTTTCTGCTGCTTTGCCTTCATCTTAGTGACATATAATCCATCAGAACAAGTTGCATTACATCAAACTTTTGTTGGGGTCCTTCTTCCTGCCAAACCACGACGACCGTGGAAGGAAAACATCTGTATTTCAGGGCCAAATGAGCGGAGACCAACAGCTTGCAAAGTATTTATTTGTACAAAAGAAATCCCCCCCCCCCCCAAAAAAACTAAGAAAGTTGCATGACAAATATTTTGAATAGTTCGAAGCATTCAGTGACTGAGACAGTGCTGCTAGTCAGTGGTGAATGGAAGCGCTCACACGGAGCACTGAATACCCCCCCCCGCCCCACCCCCCGAAAAAATCGCAATGTTTACACGCAGCTGCAGACGGCCTCCACTAAAAGCTCCCCATTCAGAAAGGAATCGGCAGTCTGTCTTTAAACCACACAAACAGAAAATAAAAAACAGTGATTATGACACAACGCGCGGACGGAACCAGATGTGTTACAAACTCATGGGGCGTGAGACCGATCGCAGTCCGGTGGTGGCAGGAGACACTGGTGCTGAGCTCCAGGTGTTCCTCCCAAAGCACGAAACCCCCTGGATGTGAAGGCTCGGGTCTCAGGTCGTTGACCCTTCCCTCTCTCGGTGAATTCAAATATACATCAAATGAACTCTGGATCGTCTCAGTGTGTCGCTGTTGGTTCTTTTGATGGTTGGTAATTATCTTTTGTGTTGTTTTAGGGTGACATTTGAATGGATTTTCTTTTTTTGTTTGCAAACTAACGGAGAGAAAGCGGTCAGATTTTGTTCTCCACTCGGATGAATTTGGGCCTTGCAGCTCTGCTCCGTGCCACCAGGGGAACACCTGTAATGAAACGTCAGCCTAGAAATAACAAACAACAGGTTTTCATTCAAAGAGGTATGCATTTCTTCTTATAAATATAACAATTTTATCCAAACCTATTCAACTTTGTATAAAAAAAAAGAAGAAAAAAATCATTCTTTGGGTTGAACCTTCCCTTTCAACCTGCTGAGATGACAAGAACACATCTGCATAGGTTCGCACAGCTGCATCGGACACGAGTAAGAAGACGGACCAGAGACACACTGAGGCTCCTTTCTCGGAAGACCACGACAGACCGGAAATCAAAGTGCCCATGAAGTTCTGAAGCAACGGGACGGGAGGTAGACCATTTTCTACTGACCCGCACAGGAAGTCAGGCGGAGTTTCTGCGCGACGCCATCAGCAATTCAACAGGTGCTTAGTTGAGCCGGAATGATCGAGAGGCGATTCCACATGGTTCTTCCTCCTTCTCAAGCTGATGTAAACAGGGTTTTTTTTTTTATTTCATTTTTTTATTTTTTATTATTTGGTCAACTAGGGAGATGATTGACATCATGAGGACAATGTTGGAGTTTTTTTTTTTTCCTTTTTGAAAAAAACCCCCAAAACAACGAGCAAAAAGGGAATCAAAGCACTGGTGGAGCTGATCGCGATCGTCCTGTTTGACTATGAGTGGAGTCCTTACACGTTTGTCTACATAAAAAAATATCGATTAGTGCAGCTGTAAATTCCATGAACGTTATCAAAGTGCAATACCCAATCATTTGAGTGCCCCCTTTTTAAAAAGGTTTTATTTTTCTCACTTCGATTGGAAGTATGAGGCTCGCTGTGGAACTCGACTGCACAGCTGTCAGTAAGAAAATAAGCATTTTCTCTTTTCTCATCGCCTCCATCCGGCACCGATCCCCCCCCCCCGCATGTGGTGAACCCCCCCTGAACAAGTGAATAAACCTGAGAGACACTCCCCTGCTGTCCTCCTCTCTCTCCCCCCCACCCCACCACCCTGCAGTGTCCCTTACATCCACATGTCTGTCCCCGGCCCCCCCCCGCGGCCTGGTAACTGGGATCGTAGTGGTCCCTCCCTAAGTGTTGGCAGTGGGCTAGTAGAGACGGTCGTAGGCACTAAAAAGGAAACCTTCGTCTTTGGAGGCGAGCTTCGTGACCCCCCGAAGCCGAAAACCAAACTCCTGTCCTTACATTCCTACCTCCATGCTTCCATCAGCCAAAAGGTCACAGATAAAGTGCAAAATGAGCCACCGCCCCGTCTTTGGCTGTGTGGTTTACCCTCTGCACCGTCACGTGACTCCCCCCTCCTCCTCTCCTCTCCTCCCCCCCCCCCCCCTCCCCCTCGCCTGTCTCCGTCTCCGAGCTGAGTTCAGTTCTTTTTGAAGAAAGAGAAAAGTCTCTTGTCCCGGTCGGAGATGCGGTGAGCTCGCCTGGAGGACTGGGCGCCGTGCGCCCTCGACGGGCCCGACAGGGGGGCGGGGGCCGAGCGCCACTCGTCCTGGTACTTGTCCATCAACTGCTGGTCGATCACTCGGTGCATGTCGTCCTGCAGCCGCGGACAGAGGGGGGGGGCGAGTGAGAGAAAGGCAGCAGAGCGACGTCACGCGGTAAGGGGCTCAAATGGTGGTGCCGGGAAGCTCTCAGGAGATCGGACCCATTGGTCAAACGAGCCGACGGGCATCGGATCATTGGTTGCTTACTTAGTATCAACCAGCCTTGATTAAGAACTTTTTTTTAGGGGCATTTGGGGAGAAAAAGGCTAAAAGACTAAAACAATGAATAGCCCATTTGATTATATAAAATTGCACTTTCTTGTTTCTTGCTCTTCTCAGTTTGAATCCCTATGGTTGAAATGCACTCACGTGTTAAATGACATGTGATGTAATCATATGAACACAAGCCCTCGGCCGGTTTAAAGCTTAGTGCAGTTGGGTAATAACTTGTGGAACTTAGAACCACATCAGCTTGTCACCCTTTGAAATCTACCAGTGCACAAGAGTAAGCAAACAAAAATTCTCCTCTCAGATGACTTAATGTTAATCACTTATTAAGCAGGTGTGAAATAACTCCCTAAAAAGGAAATGCAAACATTAGAGTCTTTGTATGGATTAGTGTTACATTTGTCTCTTTCCTCTCCTGTTAATGCTCTTGTTGTGTCACATTGTACTTTTCCAAATTGTTTTCAACCAATTGGTTGTTTGGAGTCTCTGGGACCATCTCGCGACAGGTGAGCTGACCATTGGACCAATCTCCTGACAACCTGCAGGGGATGCTGGTGTGTGTGGGGAGAGGGTATGGTGAGTTTGCATGTTTTCTCTGGGGGGGGGGGGTTAATGGTTTCGGATGGACAGGCAGCTGGGATGAGCGTTTCTCCGGAGGCAGTTAACCACGGCATGGAATGGCTCAGCGGGGCGGGGTGGAAACGGCGAGATGGCGCGTCTCGGGCTCACCTCTAAGGCAGGAGGGGGGGGAAGAAGGGGGGGTACCACAGAGGAAGAGAGGGTGGTACGGAAGCTGAGAAAGGCCACTAGATCAGAAACCACAAGAGCCAAACAGTAAAGAGCCCTGAGGAGGCAAACTGTGGGCAGGGAGAAGAGAGAGGAAAGAGCTGCTAGTTACAGATGAGGGAGGGGGGGGGGGGGGGGGGGGGGGGCGTGTGTGTGGGGGGGCGGACACACACACACACACACTTTCTCCTGTGTCCTCAGGCTACACATGTTACATGTTTCCTTGTGGAACACTCATCAAGGACAAGCCAATGACATGCACCCTCTGAAGGTAATTGAGTGGTTTTAGTCTATTAAAACAGATATTGTTCATGTAATAAGCTTAAAATTGAAGTACCACATAGAGCACTATTAGGCCTTTGCCAATGTACCGCTCGTGGCGCTTGACCCACCTGCCACGCCTCCAGCTGCTGCGACAGGTTGAGCTTCTGCTGGATGGCGTCCAGGAGCTGGCTATTCAGAGACATGATGTCTATTTTACACTTGGCCAGCTCCATCTCCACCGCCTTCTTCCTGCAGGACACACGGACAGAGCAACCCGGTCACAAACCTGCGAGCACGAAGGCCCCCGGCGCCGACGCGGCGGTGGCGGCGGCGAATGTAGATTCATCGCCTCAAAGGAACTGGGTAAACTCGCTTACGCAACACCTTGCAAGGAGCAGGCAGGACAAAAGCCCGCCCCCTTTCAATGGTGTCAGTTAACGGCCTGCCAGCACCTCTGATGCCCACTTATTAACACATTATGCTAACAACTAAAACAACAGCTTGATTCTCTGCTCGGATAGACGTGTTTCCACTATATCTTCTCACAGCACATGTGCATATGCTGCTTCATTGATGCTGCCAGTCTTCAAGCGAAGTTATTTTCTACTTGATGCTACACTGATGAGACGGGAAGGTGGTGATAATCCTTTAACCCTGACATTCTATTCCCCAGGAGGAGAGAGGTGAACCTACTTGGCGATGGCGTCGTCTCTGTCTCTGATGGCGGTCTGCAGCTGCTCGCTGGGTTCTCGGGCCTCGGCCATGGTCCTCATCCTCTCGTTGTCCTCCCGGAGGGAACACATCTCCACAGAGAGCAGCGCCATCTGCGGGTCACAGAGGTGGGAGGAGGACGCAAGATCAGAATCACGCCGGAGGGGACTGGGGGGTCAGGACTACGTCTGCAGAACGTGTGCGACACCTGATTGTGCAGCTGTAGCGCATCCTCCACGCGGCTGCGCGCTTTGTCCTGCTCAGTGGCGTACAGCTCCCTGACCTCCCTCAGCTCCTCTCCCAGCTTCCTCAGCTGCTCCTCCAGAGCCTCCTCGTCGCTGCGCCGCGAGCCCTTTGAACACACGACACGTCTCAACTTTCACCGACTTTGCAACACAGTTTATTTCAAATAACTTTTAAGAATTAGGAATTGTTCACCAAAGTTAAACTCCACACCATGTAAATGTTTTATTTGCCCCTTTCCTCGTGGAAATGAACCAAATGAAATTACTAGAGCCCTGCAATGAGGCATTACTTCACTTTTTATAACCTGGGCCATTTAGTCAGTGCTGACAATATGTGTTTTATTGTGGTGTCAACTCGCGCAATAAAACTAAAAAAGACTTTGAATATGGTAACAACGTGTTCAATTACATCGGGGCGATTTTATCCGATATCCAGCATTCTGTTAAACCCTCTGGCCAATCAGAATGAGAGATCCCCGTTTGGCATCGTCTGATTGGACATAATCTGCACTCATGCGTCCAAGGTTTATTTATTTATGTATTTATTATTGCAGGGACAGTGCATGCTAATCAGCGGTTGTACTGTAAGTGGGGAAGAGTTAGCCAGAGAGGCTAATTACCATCTGCTGTCCCTGGCCAGAGGTTTGTAAAGTAGCCTCAAATTAAAAAAAAAAAAAATCTCAAAAAGCAAATGGCACCTGAAAGCGGGAATGGCAGAACGGAGCTATTAAAAAACACAAAATAAAAAAACGACGTCCCCTGTCTATCAGTATCTCGCTTAAAAATGAGAGCTTTCCTCAGGTCCCTCACCGTGGACTCGTTGCCGTCCAGCAGATTCTGCGTGAGCCTCCGTAGCTCCAGCAGGCCCGCGTGGAGGCTCCCGGTAGGCACGTCTTTGGCCGAGGACGTCTCCGACGACTCGTCCATGGAAGAATCGGTGGACAGCGCCGAGTCCGTGAGGTCGTTGCCCCGCAGGTGGGAGCAGAGCGAGCGGACCTCGCAGTAGGCCTCCCACAGCTGAAGACGCAGCTGAACAGACGGGCGCCGCGGCGTTTAGAAGGAAAGCACAGCACCGGGGTGTCTGTGGGCGGCGGGCTTTTCAAAAAGTGCGGTTATTACCTGCTCCCTCTCCTGCTCCTGCTCCTCCTGCTCCATGCTCTGCTCTATCTCGCACAGCAGGCTGGACGGGTGCGGGGTGAGACTGTGGAGGCTCTGCTCCTCCGTCAGCTCCTCCAGCCGAGCGCTCAGCTGCCTGTGGGCCACCTGGACCTCCCGGAGCTCCAGCTGGCTCTGCCGCAACTGGACGCACAGCGGAAGGACGGAGAGCAGTTACTTACCGGGGCAAAAGTCAGGAGGAGGTCATCTTACCCCAGACACGGCCACCGGGGAGGTGTGACCGCGCGTCTGTACCTGTAGGTCCTTCCGGTGAGACTGTCTCTCCAACACCAGCGTCCTCTCTCGGAGGTCGTCGACGGTGCTCTGCAGCAGCTCGTTCTCCTCCAGCACGGCGTGCACCCGGTGCTCCAGCTCCATCTTCCTCTCTGACAGCATCTTAATCTGACGCGTCAGACAGCGCCAGTCAGTGACGGGCAAACGGGGAGGATTGTTTTTTCCCGACTTTTCGCGGCCGATGGCGGACAGATGGGCGGCTATGGATCTGATTAAAGGCTAAATGTTGGTATTTCGCTGACTCCGAGGCAAGCTGGGTTTCTTACACAAGATTAAAAAGTACTCCCACTGGTCTAAAGAATGTTTGTCGCCTAGCACGGGCTAAGGCGCCGCCACCCTGAACTTCAGGAATGCCCTGTTGATACGTTAGCGTCTCCACAAAGCTCCACCATGCATGTCTAAGGGCCTTCTTCTGAATTCCTGCCTGAGTGGCTCCCTCCCCCCCCCCCCTTAAACAAACAGCAGCCCTTGTGCATCCCTCCTGCTCTTGACCTACATCTGGTAATCTACTTCACAGGGTAGGGAGCTTACAGTTGGATTATCTGCTTTCCGTGTGAGCATCCACATTCTGCTTATTTTTGGGCTGCTTTGGTCTTTCGCTTTACGCAAATAGGGCAGAAATCCGTTGGTCATCAGCACATGTCGCATAGAGGGGAAGCGTTGGAGAAGTGGAAGCACCCAGACGCTGCAGTCTCTCAGCTAAATATAGAGAGCCGTAGCAGTTTCCCCCAATTACAGCGCAGGCTTCGCCGTCTGGGTGTTTTCTCTCTGGCTTCGAAGAGGAGAGCTGAGGGAAAATCTGATTTGATGTTATGCTCTAACAGCATTGTTGCTCATGACTTGTCTGGATGATAAGTCACACGACACAGGTGACATCACGACACATCGGGCTCCGGTAACCTGAGGATGTTGTTTATGCTCAATGTCACCGATCGGGGGAGGAGGTGGAAATGTCAAAAAGTGATTTACTTTGTTTGACTACAGAGCTGTGTTTCTTAATATTACGGGACATTAAATGTCAATGGCTAAAGTATCAAAGGGGCCAAATTGGGATGATGTATTTCAACATGGCGCCTGCGTATAGCGTGGACCTGCATGGTGCGACCGGACGACCATTACTTGGACAGCACCTTATGATTAGCTGTGTCATTTTCAACAAATAATAATGTAATCCTTTTTTTTTTTTAATTTCTTTACAAGACGTTACATGCAGCATGCAATCCGACCGACAGAAAGCACTCACTTCTAGCCCTTGCTGCTCCAAACAAGAGGCGAGGAGGAATGGGTGAGGAGAGAGATGATGATGATGACAGGAAAAGGAGAAAAGTAGTTTGAGAGCAAACCCGTCGTGTTGGATGAAAGGCGAATACTATCTTCTTCAGAACACAGGATCAATATCCATCTAAAGTCTGCAGTTAGTTAGATAACATGAGTCGCCATTAGCTAAGTGTGGCTGTAGCAGTTGAACTCGTGAAGGGAATTGATTTGAACAGGAACATGTGTTGATACTTCACTCTAAAAGGACATAGTTTGAACTTCCCTTGGGATCTGCTGTCACCTGAAGCACTCGGGGCTTCTCGCGGAGAACCAATAAACTGCAAACATTATTTCGTGTGGAGAATCCAAAGCGCCGAAATTGCAATTGTGCACAGTTAAACTTTTGGGAGGTTCACGCTGAACAAGTGCAGTGGAATCATTTGTGCTACATGAAGGACGAATGGGGCTGAGGGCGGCTCACCTCGGCCTGTAGAGTCTCTAGTCGAGTCATGTGCTGGCTCGTGGACATGCTCTTCTCCCTGAAGTCGTCCCGTAGTGAGTGGACCTGAGTGGACAGCTGCCTCTCCACCTCTGCAGCCTGGATGGAGGTAAACAGACAGTAAGAATAACAGTAAATATTTGCTTTACATGTGTCTACAACTCAACTGACGTAACAGCATCATTGTTATTTTATTGTGTCGCATTAACCGTTAAGTTCAATAAAAAAAAAAAGATTGCATAGCTGCTGTGTTGCTGTACTTTGATAGCAAGGTGACTGCTTAGAGTCTGATCGCAGATGTAGGAACACACACACACACACACACACACACACACACACACACACACACACACACACACACACACCTATAACATGGCCACTGATGTTCACCAGGTACAAAGTGACATTTGCGTCATCTCGCTCCAAAGCGTCGACCGCTCAGTGTTTCTGCCTCAGACGCAGCGCATTGGCTGAGCTTATTGGACAGGTGGGATCAGGCTTCATTGACTTAGAGCTGCATTCGGGAAGCTTCGGTTCTCGTGTCATCACTGCCATGGCAACAGCCCAAACCTCCAAAAGCCCTCTCTTTTCATGCCCCGCTGGGGAAACGCAATGTGAAAAAAAAGAGCAATCGATCGGAACAGTGAAAACAAATGAGTTGTCATTCTGTGGCGCGCAGTGGTCAAATCATCAGCCGTGCTGAGTCAAAATTGAGTACAGCCTCTGGGTGTCACTACACACTGTAGCCTCTTTTCAAGAAGCTCACAAAGCGATGCGAGTCGTGATGGTTGGAGGCTCCCCTCCGAACTGATGAAGCAGCACTCTGTGGGGCTGTGGGGCTGTGGGGCAATAGAAAAAAAACACAATACACCCAAAGTAAACGCCACTAAAGCTAAATTGTTTTAATATATCCGGGAAATTTAGAAATCTTCATTCACAAGATGATAATGGTTGATGTTGAGTGGATGGATACTTTTGTTTTTGGAGGCAAGCTGTAAATCATCTTTATCTCATTGACTCATTGAAATTCTGCCTTTTGCCTGCGACCCTTTTCACCTGTGTTTTTGTATAAAGGCTGAGTTACGAAAAAAACAACTACTCACTGATGTTGATCTCATCCTTGAGGAGAAAAGCTTGATACTTTTAAGCAAACTATATGATATGATAAATCATATAGTTAAATATATCAAATCCAAGATGCTTTTTAAATATCAATGGGATTTGATAGTACCTGTACCACTATTTGAATGACCTAACATGATGAAATGTCACACATGAGGGTACTGCTAACGATCTCCCACTGGCCGATTTGCAGACGCACTTTTAATCTGCACCCAAATTCCTCAGATCCCAGATCAGGCTTTACAGGAAGAAAAAAAAAACGGAAAATCAGACAGAATGCGACAGAATCCTGGGCAGCAAAGTTCAGGGCTCAGCCAGAAACATCCAGCTGACCTGACTGCAGCTGCGTCACACATCTTCGGCCTCAAACTGCACGCGCCCTCTGCGTGCCGCTGTGTTGGGCGCATTCCCATGGTAACACCACACGGAGTTTCAATTTGCATGTCACTCCGGTTGTCACGGCAACCAGGGTGAAGTGAGACTGGTCTCAAAGCTTCTGGTACTTTCCTTAATCATTTCTTCCCCCCCGGAGCGGCGTGTTGTCTAGACTCTGGACTGACGACGCCGCGTCCGAAAACGGTTGCATAACGAGTAGCAGAGAGGGGACGGCCAATCAAAGAGCACGACCCTGGGAGGATACCGTGGGAGGATGGGAGCAGTGGCGTCACGTGCCGATTCGCCCGGGGAGCGCGTCGCGACGTCAGGGAGGTCAGGGAGATTGAACCCTGTGCAAAGTGTGATGTGGACACGCTACACCGGCGGGGACAGGCACCAGGTGGCCAACTTCCCGCTTTTGTCATTTCAATAATATTACACCTTGCCTGCCGAAATGATTGTCAATGACGAGTCAAGAAAATGTAGTTACTACTCCTGTAAAGCCTCAAATAAACGGCTTTGAGTCACCGGAGGCTGCTGTCTTTGAGTAAATAGCGGTCGGGGGGGAATTAGGCCACATAAAACATGCACATTCTGAGCATGTGTGGTAATGTAATTAGACAAAGGTCTCCGTCCGGGTGGTTCCCTCCGATCAGATTAGGTTTAAAGGAGATTGACCGTTCTCGCACGCAGGGTCCGTACAGACCAACACACACCTCTGCTCCTGGATCTATTTTCTCTGGGTGTATTGTAAATAATGTACGTTTTAATCCCAGCGCGTTGGGACGATTCACTCACACGGGCAAACGCTCAAAGGGGTATTTGCGTCATCTCAAGATAAGATGTGGTGATTTTTAGATCTTCTTTGTTCAAGTATATGAGTTACCTGCTGTTATCAATTAAGTAGAGTAGGGGCGGGAGTTGTTTTGGTTCCTGCCTGAATGCATATGGCAGGGCTATTAGCACGGATTATGGCCTAATCCCCCTCAGCGCTGTATCTTACCCCGTAAATGACATCACTTCCTACGGAGTGCCCTGCCTCCTCAAGGTCACCCCACTGCAGCCAATTTAAGTTGCTGTTAAGGACCGACTCTTGAGGTGCTTGTGAGGTGATGCAGTGTTTTTATCAATCTCACCTTTGGCTGCGAGATTTACTTACTCAGAAATCCCTGGTAGTTACTTATGGAGGACAAAAACTAAAATACTTCTTCTTACATAAACGCTGACCTAAATATAGAGTGTATAAACAAAACATGTTTGTGATCAGAAAATATATATCTATATCTATATAGAGTATTTCTGAAATGTAAGTCTATAAAAACAACAACATAGGTGTCCCCCTGTTTGTTTTGTACTGTAAACCCAGTGGCTGTGGGTGCAGCCGTTTCCTCAGCAGGTCTGAGTCCATTGTCCAATCATCACTCTCTAAAGTGCGATTTTTTTTATCGAAGGTGCCAAAGGCCCAAAATAACAAGCTCATAATCCCTCTGGCAGTGCACAGGGAAACAACGTTGCCTCATCGTTTTGGACATTGCTTCCACACACAGATCCAATCTAGATCATCATAAGACTGCCAAAGAGTCAAGTATTACGAGAGAAACGGGGAGGGCAGATAAGAATAGCAGGCCTCCAGAGGCTCCTGGGAGTACTTTTATATTGCCTCCATTCACAGCTAACAATACTCACAGTCACAGCCCAGCACTTAATAATCAGCACTGATAGTAAAAAAGACAAGAGAAGAAAAGGATGCAAGACGAAGAGCAAGAAGGATAAAAGGAACGAGAAAGCGAGCGCTGTGGTTGACCTCATTTATTCTATTAGCAGGTCTTCCTCCATCTGCCCAGCTCACTGAATCACGGATCTGGACCGATGCCGTCAATTAAGTCTTAGAAGTTTCTCTGAGTCACAAAGACAACCCCCCCGCCCCCCCTCCTCCTCCCTCTCCAACTTCAGCACATAATACACCACTTTCAGGGAATGTCTCTTTATATTCATATTAATGGCAGTTTAATTACGCCGAGTGCCTGCTCCTGCTTAGACCGGCTTGTTTGCGGCGTGATGCTTTTAATCCGCTCGGGACGAGGCGGCGAGCTGCTGTGCGAGCCCGGGGGTTCAAATCGATACGCAGCGAGCCTCCCGAACGGCGTCGCCAGAGAGACACGAACGCCCCCAGTGTTCACCGGAGCCCCCCCGTGCGGCCTTGTCAGCCTTCGCATGTGCACCGCTCTGGGGGAATCCTGAAATGTGGCCTTGGTTCACTCCGCCAGCCATTCGCAGCAGCCGGCAACACTCGTGTCTCTGTTTACGTCCCAGCGCATTTCACAATGTGTTTGAACTGTACAGTGTATCCCGAGGCAGCATGATGTCGCCCCGCTCGTGGGAATCAAGCTCATCCCTGCGGCATACCGGTTATTATGTCGCTTTTTCGACTTAATATTTGATGACAAAACAAAGCACGTTTTTAAATGAAGCCATGGTTAAAAGCGACAGAACTTGGACAGTTTAAGGAGAACACCAAGGGTGTAATCCAAACACATCTGCTGTATCTATGTATGTATGATGGTCCCTCAATCCATCCGAATATCAGCATCTCATGAGCCCTTTTGTGCTCTGCCTGTCCCAACTGCAGAACTTATTGCATAAGTGTGCAGTCCAATCATTTCTAAATTATTCAACGTAGGACCCAGAAGCTTTGCTTTTTACATTGATGAGTTAGCACAATTCAGGTAAAGCGGGGTGGGGGTGGGGGGGGGGGGGGGGGGGGGGGGCCTGAACAGCGGCAGATAACCCCCGAGGGATGATGAAACTTCACTTGGCTGCTGAGCCTCTCACGTCTGCCCAAAACATGCTACGCACACGCGTGGACCGGGTTTCTCACCCTGCTGAGTTGCTCCAGCAACCGGTGGTTCTGTTCGGAGAGCTCGCTGACCGCCTTGGTCTTGTCTCTGTCCGTCTCCCTCAGCTGGACCTGGTGGAGCTCCAGCTCACCCTGCAGCTGCTGGACGTCCGTCTCCAGCTCCGACACGCGGCCGTCCCACTCCCCCTCTCGGCTCTCCAGGCGCCGCCGCAACTCATGCTTCTCCTGCTCCAAGTGCTGCATGCGGACGGAGGGGAGAGAGGGGGGTCATGTGGTTAAATCGTAATTTGCTTGGGGTTTATGTGCAGTACTTGCTCTAAAAGAGCATAAGGAATTGTGAAAGAGAAAGAGACTTCACGCAGTTGATGGTGTTGCAAAGGACAAGTTTGAGTCAATCCTTGGAAACACTTCATCGTACCGAAAGTAAAAAAAGTCAATTCTTAAATTTCCTTCAAATGCCAAAGTGGGATTTCTTCCACTGTGATGTCACTGTGCCATGACCACACATCAATCAATCAATGATGAGAGAGGCAAAAGAGCCACAGTAACTGCAGATATATGATTAAATAAACTAAAAAGTACTTTGTTTTTTCACAAGCTAAGCAGGATGCTTGTTTTTTTCTGGGTTTGTTGCTATGGTTTAAAGTCCATATCTGTGTGGACGCTAATTTAATGTGAGTGTATCTGAACAAAAAGGTTGGAACAAAGAGAATGTTAAACAGCCCGCAGGGCCGTTAGAATAGTGTACCAGGTGCTGTAACAACGTCCATGAACAAAAGAGATTGATATTAACAGGCAGCTTATTTCTCTGAGCCTCCACGTTGAGGATGGATATGGATCAAAGGCCTGAACAGATGTACACTAGCTACAGGGCCCTGGGATTAGCCTTTGGGGGAGGTTTTATGGTCCCGTGTTGGCTTGTGTGTAGGACAACAACATCATTCATAAGCATAAGTGAAATGACTGTGAAACACCTTTTTTTTTAAGCGTGACTGTCTTCTGACTGACACAAGGCTTCAAGTCATCATTTGTTACTGGGATCCCTGTTAAGAAAAGAGAGTCGTGCTAGTTGAAAGCATGACTCTTCTGACGCCTGTATGTGTAACAGGTAGCATTTGTTATGATCCCATTGAGTTTGTTTACATCGCAAAGGCCCATTGACGTGAGGATATCAACATTTAATAAAGGACAAACCACAAAGAGGCTCGAGGCAGCACTCAAACTCAAGTTTACCTCTAATTTCTCGTTGAGATCTTTGTGCATTTTCTCATATTGCTCGGTCAAGTCTTGGTTTCTCTCCAGCAACGCTTTGCCGAGTTTAGCAGCTAAAACCAAGTCTTTCTCCTTCCGACGGAGGAGCGACAGCAAGTCCGCGCTGTGCCCCACCGGGGGCGTCTCCGGTCCCGACAGCTCCTCCTGGTCGTCCCGCTCCCCGGTGAGCATGGCCAGTTCCTCCTCCAAGGCCATGCCGAGGCCTCCGGAGCCGGCGTGCCGCAGCGGGTGACCCTGAAAGCCGCGGCCCGGCTCCGGAGCGCCGGCGGCGCCGGGCCGCGGGTCCATGCAGTCGCTGTCCAGCTCCAGTGGTGCTGAAACCACGGCGGAGGTCTGCAGATCGAGGCAGAAAGTGGACATCGCCACCGGGCGGAGGAGGAGACGACAGACGAAACAAGCCGAGTGAACTCACACCGGATGAACCCACCCTGCTCTGACAGGGTTGGGCGGACCGGACCACCCCGTAATCGACGTCGCATCCATCATTTGCGCAAATAGATTGTAAAGCGCCGTCTTCCCCGCGTCACTCTCTCTCTGTCTCTCTGTCTATGTCTCTCTCTCTCTCTCTCTCTGCTAGTTGAGCTGCAAGCAGCGACCGTGGCTCCGATTGAATCCCGGCGAACACCACCTCCTCTGCGAGCTCCAAGCGGACTGGCCGTTCGTTAGCGGACACGAAACGTTTTTATCCCGGTATAAAGCGCCGCGATGAGCTCCGCGCCTCGGTCGGTCGATCGGGGTCCTTCCCGCCTCGGGGTCCTGGGTCCCCCATGATGATCGGCCTCTCACACCGGAGGCATTTGCCATCCAAACAGATGAGCGCGATCCCGACGCCTCCCCTGCCGCTTTGTCGACGTGAATGCTCGCCCCCGACACGGTAGTGACGTCAGCCGCCAGCTAATAAAAACGGCTCATCCATTGGCTGATTATGATAGCGCCATATTTCGGTGCCTCTCGCGCACACGTGTGACATCCATTAAATGAGCAGAAGTGGCAACAAGAGAACAGACTGACGCCTCAAGAGATGATGTTTGAACGTCCTGGACTTACACCTTTTCCTAAACCAAAACATATTGGATTTTAATACAACTATCAAATAATAACCTCTTGTAAACATGTAACATTTCGACAGTTGTTTACACTCCAACGTTAAGGTGTAAAAATGAAAATTACGGTTAACATTAAGGTTATCCGATTTGATCATTAAATCTTGTTTAAATCGATTTTGCTCATTCAGGGGGGAGGGCAAGTTTTGTTGCATTATCTATGCGGGCAGATGTGCTATCAATTAGCCCACCCACCCTAACTCGAACTACCAAGTATACAACAAATGATATGTCATCCACTCATTTTATATCAGTTCATCAGTCAGTCCACAAAAAAGTGTTTCATGTTATTAATCAATTGTTGTTCTTCTCAAATAACCTGCTATTTCTTCTTCTAAATGTAAAATGTCCAGTGGTGGAGAGTCATTTAAAATATTGAATTGAAATAAACCACTGGTACAGGTCTAGCATTACGATATTGAATAGTTTAATTTCATGCCGACTACATATTTGGATTTTAGAAAGGCCCATTGAAGGTTTTATAACCCTGGAGATCTGCGTTCAACAACATCATCCCGAGGATACTTGAACCAAACCCCCTCCCCTCACCACGCATGCCTCCACCTCTCAGCGGGTCACTAGATTCACAGCAGGTGAGGCTGGGAAAAATCCACTCCAGCACCAGCACCATTGGGCCCCGGCGCCCCCCTCCCCTCCCCTCAGGGATGGGTGCCCTCCCCACTGCTCTTCTCCTTCTACACAGCAACGCATGCACCTCAAAGGACCCAAGATGAAAACTGTGGCATGGCGTTGGGGGCGGGGGCATCTCGGTGAGCAATGATTACGAACAAAGCCTCTTGAGCTGATCAAGCGAAGGCACAAAAGAAGTGGGTCACAGATTGCTGGTCCACTGTCGCCCAGCTTTTTTGGAGGGGAGGGGGGGGGGGTTACACTGGATAAGGGGTGATTTCCTCAAAGCACATCAAAACCTCGCTGCTTTGATAAACCGCTAAGCTGGATGAATTTAGCAGCCCCACATTATCCTTATTAGTTTAATGCTGCTGGTGTTGAGTTGATTGCACAAGAACAACAAAAACAACTGTTGTTGTTTTAAATACAAAATAATTACATACTGTACTACAACATGGCCAGTCAGTGCAGTGAGTTTACAGTTGTAACATTTCTATACAAAAAAAATACAGCAGACAGAAATAAACAAGCTAAAACACAGGAATATGTGACGTTACAGTCGGGTTTTTTGGTAGATGAAATGCAGTTTTTTTATTATCGAAAAGGAGCAAGTTTATGTTCCTGAGTGTTAATATATATATAAATCAGTCTAATGCATTGCCTTCCCTCTAGATAAACATAACAAACTCATCACACTTGCTCTTTACTAGACTATTGCTCCCTCTGTGGAAACTAAAGTGTTATTACATTCACATTCCTTTAAATTAATGGGTAAACAACGAGTAACCCCCGCAGCTTGGGTTCTGTCTTATTTTGATCAATGCCTCGCAATGATTATATGAATTAGGAAGGATATGTAAATACAAATGTTTTTCGCTTCGGTGGTAACTTTGCATAGCCCAAGTATTCATAACCAACCACAAAGACATGTTTTCCCTCAGAGCATAAATAGCATTTAGTCTGTGATGGATCTTTATAAGCTTTGTCTATAAATCCACGAGTGAGTATCATCCCCTTTGTACAGTGTCTGCTGACAGCCGTGTGATTTACCAAATGAGTAGCATCAAGAAGTTCCCTCTGTGTATATCGCTCTTTTAATACATTTAATTACATGAGTATCTAGAGCAGCGCTTCCTGTTATGTAACACCGACCCTTAGTCATACTGGCCTGACTCTGTCGTTTTTTTAAATAATGCATTGTTTGGTTGTGTGTTACATAACAAAACTAGCCTCTTCGAACCTCTAGATTGCAGTATTTCTCTCTGATAACTCTAACATCAAACCAACATGACATATAAGTGTAGCTATTTTAATGTTTTTCCTGTGGATGGCAGTGTTTTCTCACCGTTGCTTCATATAGAGCATTTGGAAAGATTGTTGTAGAGATACTGCTCTGTCTTACCATTTAAGTTTATGCAGACAATTTACAGATTTGAATTGTCAACCAAATTCAAAGTGAAAAGGTAATACTTATTAACAGTTCATTTATTATTTATTACAGAAAAATCTTTGCAGAAATAAGCCGGGATTTGCTTCATACACATACAATGTCTTGTTGCTAGGCAACATCACCATGATGCCTCTGCCTCAACGCATTGCTCCAAATCCCTGTGGTCGCATTGCAAAAGCAAGCATAATCACTAAGACATTATCTTAAATATAAAGTGTTTTTAATTGTGTTAACATGATCGCTTAAACTTGTGACTTATATACATATTGAGTATCTTCAATGTGGCCTACAAAAGTGCAAACATACATGCAAACTTTTTCAATATTTTCTAGCAATTTCGGTTTTACCATTGTTGTTCATTTACTAAAATAAATACATTTACTCTAAATGCACAACAGGTTGTACGATTGCTGTGGAGGATTGTCAACCTGAAAGAAGCCCCATACCATGTTACGTAATGGAATCATTTCTTTCTCAAGGATATTAGAGGATCGGTTGGAAAACCTCTCCCTGAGCTTCTTTCCTGGACAGATATTATGTTGCATACTGTCAACACATGGCTTCTGTAGTGAAGACCTCATCCTGAACCCATGTGGGGAATCCTTGTATTAAGGGCTCTTTCTGGATGTGTGCTTTTCCAGATGTAGTTTTTTTTTTTCTCTTTAGATCTGAATCTAAGTGAGCTAAAAATAAGTAGGATTAACGCATTGGAACCAGGAAGCAAATAAAAAAAAAAAATCTGTCAAAATAGGGAGTGATGGAAGTGAGATGTGACATGTGATCAGATTGCAAAATCACTCTCTTTCAATTAAACACAACTCAGCCGATGTCTTCCCTCACTTTTGACAGATCTACACTCATAAAAGTCTAACAGCCAGTAAGCGGTGAGCATTGTTCTCACTGATTACCGTAACTCTCCATGATTGAACAGCGCTGTGCGCTCACCTTCCGAGCGTTTTGTCCCTTCTGCTGCGCTGATGTACTGCTGCCTGCCAGGTTACTTTCTGCCATCTGTTGTGCGTGTGTGTGTGTGTGTGTGTGTGTGTGTGCGGTTTGCAAGTCAGTGACACTGTGACATGTCACTTGGCTGACATTAGCCTTCAAACAAGGAAGTTGAGGTGAGTCTGAACGTGGGCACCTTGTTAGCTTGTGACCTGTGTTACTGTTTTCGTACAATAACTTCAATGTGACAGTATCTAAAAGCAGAAACTACACTTTTCTTAAAATATAAGTGAAAAGTAGGACTCAAAGGTTCATATTTCCAGCCTGTATTTCAGAAAATGGTTTTCATAATCTGCACCACAATTACGGAATTAAATTAAGCAATTATCTGCATCCGTCTTTAATTGTTGTTGTTTTCATACAGATGAAAGCAGACTGCTACTCCAACACATCTTTGCCCTGCCAGTTATCATAGCCTTTCTGCTCGTTAGAGGCGGTTTTGCTTAAAAACCTCTAATGAGCTGCACAAACTTCGCCGTCGTATACCTGACGTGAAACGCACGGCAGTTTGCAACTGCTGGGAGCGGAGCGTCAACGCAGTGGGTCAAGCAGCATGCATTAGTGTGATTACTGACGCCTGCTGCAGTACAGGGAGAGGAAGAAAGCGTTTTGGGGGTGGTAAGGGTGAGAGAGGGTGAGAGAGAGAGAGAGAGAGAGAGTGGGAGCTTCCTCTCAGTCTCTACAGTATGTGATCGCCGGGCTGCTGCATTACTCTACAATGCTGTTTCTCTGTTGCCCTCCACTCCCTTCCTCTCTCCTCCGCTGCATCTCTCTCTCCAGCCTCCCCTCCGACTGCCTCGCGGCTTTCTGCCCTGCCACGGCGCGTCCCTCTCCCTCCCTCCCCTCGGCTCCGCTCTCCCCCGAGTGACGATGACATCCCCGAATTTGATGAACCAGCAAAGCTCCCATTCTGCCTGGTGGCTTCCGAGGGAGACCCCACAGGAACGGGCTTACTGGACGAGGAGGCGCCGCGTCTGAAGAGCATTGTGGAGAAGCTGTCAGCTGTAGCAGCGTCTGAGTGAGTGTTATTCTGCTTTACTTCTGGTCCTGCTCCTACAGTGGACGAGGAAAGAGGGTGATGACTTGGTCGGGAGGGGGGGGGGGAAAGAGTGAAAGCGGGACCTTTGTTTTGCTCTGGACTGCTACAGTTGCCTTAGTCATTTCCTCCCGCGTCAGCATCTCTGTTGACTGACTGACTGACGGATTGACTGACAGCTCGAGCGACGACATGGCATCGGTGGCAGCGAGCTCATGCAGCAGCAGCTGCATCTGCTCTGTCAGGAACGAGCCGTGTTCTTGGTCACGACACCCGAAGCGCCTGCTCGTGCTCGCCGTGGCACACGCACTCAAACAGGCGAGTTCAAAACTTGTGCGTCTCTGCGATGAAACCACGGCGTTCTGGTTCTCCCAGAGGAGCCTGGTTCATCTACACCACGGGCCGAGGAACTTTGGAGACAAAGTTTCCTCTGTCTGTCATCCAGGGACTTTCCTATAGGGTGCCGTAGAGGTTGCGGTTTGACCTCCAGTGCAGAAAGTCAGCTTGAAAGACAAATGATGTGGATGATGTGGAAAAAAAAGTATGACAAGATGAAGACTGTGGTTGGAGGAAAGTATCTCTATGGTAACGGCAGGTTTTTCTTTTGCCAAGCGGGGAGGAGAGGTGAAGGAAGCTCGCTGCTTCTATTCAGTTGCATCACAAACTACAGGGACGGACGGGACAGAATATTAATGAAGAGACGGGAGGAGTGCGTAGTCACATCTGTCGATGTTTATTTTAATCTCTGTTGGCCTGAAGCACACCAAATTGGTGATAGAGGAAATGAGAGACACCTGTGCATAATCAAAAAGAAAAGTGCCCTCTGCAGAACAGACCTGCCAATGCTAATGTGAGTTGTGATGACAGAGAGAGCGCTCTGCAGCTCCACGTCCTCATGTGTCATTTTCCCAAAAGCCTCCTTTAGAAGCCCACACTGATCCTCTCCGTCGGTTGGATTTGTGATATAATGATGGACTGGGTGCTTAGCACACTTTTGTAGATTGTGATATTCTGTCAACTCGACTCCTACTAAGAAGGGTTGATGCATCAGTGCCACAGCTTTCAGGTGAAGGTCTGTAACTGAAAGCTGAGAGTGTTTTTAGTGGCGTAATTAAGGCACCCCGTTGGTGCCATTTCTGTAAACCAGCATTGTCATTGGACTGTTGCGTAACACCAGATAATTAGTGATTAAAAGCTAATTGTGGCGTTGGTTGGATGTGTTAACACTCTTTTGATTGCAACACGTTCCACTGGAAACCGGGGAAGTGCAGCAAAGTGCAACTGCAAAAAAACATCTTACCTTTTGGAATGTTTTCATTGGGCCGTATTCATCTCCAAATATCAACAGCTCCCTTAATGTTGAGCACAAATTCTTTGGATGGGGGTCGCATTCATAGGTTTTTCCCGAAAATTAAACTCCCCTCATCTTCAATTCCTGCGTTGGTTTACAGGAAACAAAGTAGCTGGAAAACATTGTTTGCATAGATATTACTAATTTATTGTTGCCATGACAATGGGCTCCACATATCTCTGGAGAAAACGATTCCACCAGACTGGATGGTGGAAGGAATCTGTGTCACCCGACCACACAGCAGGACTGGCTCCTGGTCAACCTGCAGACTGTGATGTAGAGCAACAGCATGACTGGGATGCAACCTCTCCACCCTCCTCCTCCCCAACTCCTCTGACTCACAGATCAGCACACGTTATCCAACCAACATAAACAAGCTCCTACACTGATTTGGAAGCCAACGAATGTGACCGTTATTGCTGTTGATGAGCTCACCTAATGGCGCGACGTTTCTGATTGCAGGTACTGTAATCACGTCGCTTCCTGGAACGAAACCTCCGTATGTCACATTTCAATGACACAAATATGGAAATGTTTAACACGGATAGGCCAGCTCGTCGGCAGTCGTAATGATGTAGTTGTCAGTAACTGGCCAGCTGCACAGTCAGTTAGCTCCGCTCATTATGGACAGTCAGCAAGCACTCGAGTCTGAGAGGAAGGCGGCCAGATCCGAGTCCCATCTGCCTACCGCCTCACGCTGGGACGGCACCCTGTAACCAACCTTACCACTGCTGCCGTAGAATTTACCCACACTTTGCACAGCGCTAAATCATGTAGCGTTGTTGGTGGTTGATGGATGAGAGTCATTAGTACAGACCGTGCAGGTGGCATAGTGTTTTATTTTTGGTGGACGTTCGGTCGGTGATGGAGATCCGCTCCGCAGGTGCCGCGCGTTTACCCCCCCCCCCCCCCGGGACGACCTTGCCTATCCCGGCTTCGGGAGCAACAAATAAGAACGGGACATGTCACGCCACTGATGTGATGTCGCTACGGGCTGAAGAGCAGCAAGTTGCTAGGGGAGAGTTGACCTCTACCCTCACCCTTTGCTCACGCCGTCGTCGCTCGTGACAAAGCCACCAGGCCTTAAAAATGTAATGCTTCTAGAGACATAAAGTGTACCCAACAGAACGAACCCCCCCCCCTTTACAGCAGACGATATATATGGACATTTACAATCATGCAAAAATAAAAGCCACTGAGCAATCCACTAGAATCCTGATGTTGGCTGAGCTGAGAGTGTTTCTGTGGGGTGGGAGTGGGTGGCGAGCCTCTGCTTTTTATAGACCTGCTCCCCTCCGTCGCTGATTCTTCTGCCTACGTCTTGATCACAAAAGCTGCCAAATATATCCAGCGGTGGCAAAAGAAGCTGTTGTGGGAAAACAAGCAGGTTATTTATAGACTCTGTTGAGCTGGAATACGAGTCCATATTTGGGCAGAGCGGGATGGATCTCCGGAGAGCAACACAGTGTGTCTGCTTGTTATCTGTGGGATCGCGTTGCTGCATACGGGTCTTCACTGTTAATTGATCTTCATGGTATCAGAATCAATTTCACCATTTGGGGCTAACATCTAATGGACTGTAATACTGGTTTAAACCGACACACGAATCGCTTGTCTGATGAGTGTCAGAACACAAATTATGGAGGGTTCATTTTTCCAAACTCTAATCTATACAGCGTGATTATTATGAAAAGGTAAGTGTTTTGCATAAGAGCTTTGAGTCAGCCCTCCAGCGTCGATAAGAGGTTTTACATTAAGATTGTCTCCCGTCCTCTCTCCACGTTCTCCTCGCCTACAGATCAGTGACAACTCATCCATCAACTCTGCCAGATAAGACCGTCTCCTTTGGAAAAGGCTCATTCAAGAATCCGAACAGAAGGACTCACAGCTGGACACATGTCACAGGTATTACTCTTCACATGGTAAGAGCTTGTTTGCCTCTTCACTATAGCTGAGCTAGAGTGTGTGTGTGTGTGTGTGTGTGTTTAATTATTATAAAATATAATCATTTACAAAATGTACAAAATATATTTTAGTCCATCATTAAGCACATTAACACATGGTGGGAAATTAGATGTGATGTGCAATCACTGAAAAATATACAAATACATTTTTTATATTTAATATTTAATACATTCCTGATTCCTTCCTTTTCAGATTCATTATGTTTTATAAACTATGTTTACTTTTTTTACAGCAATACATTATAAATGTATATAAATGGGAATAGATCTATAGGTTCATATAGTATCTAGCGCTGGCTCCATCCCCTTGCTGTGGAGTTGTGTGTGTGTGTGTGTGTGTGTGTGTGTGTGTGTGTGTGTGTGTGTGTGTGTGTGTGTGTGTGTGTGTCTGTGGGTGTGTGTGTGTGTGTGTGTGTGTGTGTGTGTGTGTGTGTCTGTGGTGCCAGCGCTGCTGTTTTCCTGGTTTCCAATGCTCCTTAGGCCCATTAATGCGGTAATGGCACATCTAATCGTATCATCAATCGTTACCAATCACATGTCCCACCAAACAAGTCCGGCACTTGCTCACACACACACACACACACACACACACACACACACACTCCCACACAAATGCATTGCTACCAATATTGTTGTTGATATTTTCGAAATGCATCACAAAGCTCCAATGTCAATGTCTGCAAAGCAAGTCCATGCCATGTTCTTGTTTCCAGGTCGAGCCGGAGATTTCACTTTTCCAGGGGAAGATGTCTGACCTTGAGTCAGTGCTGCAGCAGAAGGATATAGAGTTGAAGGCCTCGGAGACCCAGAGGACCATCCTGGAACAGGACCTGGCAACCTACATCACAGAATGCACTGTGAGTAGCCCTGTAGCTACTGCAGGGGCTGCACTCTGTGTGTGTGTGTGTGTGTGTGTGTGTGTGTGTGTGTGTGTTTTTACATATCTGAGTGCATACAAGGACAGAGATTTCACGTAAAAAACAGAAAATCTGTGCTTCACATCTGATTTACAATTTAACTTTCACTAAAACTAAAATTTAAATAACAGATAGGAGATGCTTATCAAAAAGATACACAGATAAATGCAATAATGTGGTGATGGTGTACATTTATAAGGGGAAAAAACGCCATTTTATTGTATTCCAAATCCCTTTTTCTTATATGAATATGAGCTTGTATTGTTCACCTTTGGGATGCTATGTCAAAGTCATCCTCCACTGACCCACTGACCGGTTGACTTGACTTGGTTCCAGAGTCTGAAGCACAGTCTGGAACAGGCTCGTATGGAGGTCTCACAGGACGACGATAAAGCTCTGCAGCTCCTCCATGACATCCGGGAGCAGAGCAACAAGCTTCAAGAGATCAAAGAGCAGGTAGCACATCAGTCATTGGGTTGAAGTGTATATTATTAAATCCTAATGACGTGGGGTCAGCAGCATCATTATTGTGTTGTTCTTAAAACAAAACAAATCATCTCTTTTCTGTGGTACTTTTTCACTTTCAATGTTTGAGGAGTTTGGGGGGGGGGGGTAACTTGAAACATAAACTTGAATTTGCTGTTTATTCAGTTATTTGCAGGAAGAAACATGGCAGTAGTGAATTAAAAAAGCTGTAGTTTGTCCGTATAAAGCGTATCTGTGAGTGAATCCCTCTGAAATTCTATTAATGAAAAAGCCTTAATTACTGAAATCTGATGTGATGAGTGTGTGGCATTTTTTAGTTTTTGAGTGTACACGCATATATTTCCTTGAGGTTGTGGCAGCACCATATGACCGGGTGTTGCCAACTGTGAGAATTAAGCTGTTACAAAATTGACAGTTTAGGACCCAAATAGAGAGCATCAAGATTCATCTTCCTGGCATCGTGCATTTCTTTTGTTAAAAAAAAAAAGGTAATAGAAAAGCAATCTGTTTTTTTCCAGCCTACACTAGTGCCGGTTACCAAGTGATGAACAAATTGTGCAATGGTTGCTATGGTGATGAGAGCCATATACCTACGAGTGTTGAGAGCACTGATGCAGTGGGCAGGCTGTCGTGACGAGGTGCTCAGGCCTTAGCTCACATTGTTTGAGAAACAGAATAGACCAACTCAATATTATTTATCCATGGAAGTCTCATATTAATACGCTATTTTTATGAGGGTTACTTGGAATTCTGCATTCATACATTCACTTTATTCACTCTGGGATAAATGCTTCAAAGTTGCACTGACAGTGTGTGGAAAATGAAAAAAGAGAGCTTGGCAGAACATTGAGTCCTGTCTCGTTTGTCACCTCCAGACACCTGGCCAGTTGCTGCATGAAGTTGGCATGATTGACGCATTGTATTTTTTGTAAAGTTACAGAAAATGTTCCGATGTAATGAGTAATGTTGCGTGGCTGGCCACAATGAAAAAAGCAAATATAGATGAATTCAATAGATAAATGAGAAAAACTTTAGTCTTTCTTCGAATTCATGACCATAGGAACCTCTTTGCTGGGTATTTATTTATTCCAGCTAAATCCAGCATTTCATCTTAAAAAGCATCTGTCTCCTACGCTTTCTCTTTATTTTCATGCCGAATCCTTGCGGTGCTGGATCAACAAACAGTAGAGAAGATGGATTCATATTTTAAGAAAAGCCACCCGTGCCGAAGCCATTATGACTGAAACATATGAAACTATGAAGAAAACGACGCTGTTTCTGTCTTGCTTGTGTGAATAATGCATTCATTATCAAATCTTTGCCTGATAACTTAGCTTGCCAAAGAATCACCGACATTTGAAAAATAAAGTTTAAAGCATGCAGGAAATCCACCCAAATCTTGGTTCAACCTGCTTTTGTGGAGCCATAATGATGCGTGCTTTTTACTGACCTGACCCACGCAAGCCAGTTCCAATTCTCCCGGAAGGCCCAAACGGGCTAACGAGTCCCCGAGACATTCGTTCACGGCTATTTGTCAAACTTCCATGTCTTGGGCTAAACTATTTTTGTCCATGTCGGATGTTGTTGCACTTGTCCCAATGCGCCCGTGTCAGTCCCCTTCGGTGCACATGGATGCTGTTTTTTATTATGTGTGCTGCTCGCTGATGAGGAGGGTGAAATTGGACCTGTTAGGCTGTGACTAAATACTCTCAGACAGACATGTGCACTAAGTGATTCCGGCTGATCAATGTTTTCTCTACACTTCCCCTTCTCTGTTCATTGCCTTTTTATATTAGGGTCGCTATATTTGATGCCATTTTGGAAGTGTTCCTGTACTCTCTGAAAGAAAATTTTGAAAATATATGACATCTAACGTTTCTTAGACAAGCTTTTAGTTACATTCATCAAACCTCATCATCCTGTGGACTTTTAAGTGCTTCAGTACAAGCAGCACATTTAAAATACATCTCTTATGAATGAGTTTGTTCTCATAAATGATGCAGAGGCTTCTAAAAAGAACATTTTCTTCAAACAAGTTTAGGGCAAACAACATTGACTTATTTTTCAATCAGAACTTGGCTGTTAAAGAAAAAGGTTTCGTGTAAGCTGTTAAAAAAAGTAACAAGTACAAGTAACCAGAATTTGGAAAGATTGTGTTCCATTCCAGTTACCTTTTTGCTCTACTAAGTGGAATTTTCCTAATGGTATTGCTCCTGTCGTGTGTGGAAGTCTCCTCTCCTCTCGTCCTCACTCTTTTCTTATCCTCTCCTCTTTTCTCCTCTCCTCATCTATCTCCTTGCATCCTTCCCCCTTCCTTTCTTTGGATCTTTGTCTTCTCTCCTTTTATCTGGGCTTTTCCATCTCTTGAACAGGAGTATCATGCCCAAGTGGAAGAAATGCGAGTGTCCATACGGCAGCTGGAGGAGGACCTGTCTGCTGCCCGTCGCCGTAGCGACCTGTACGAGTCTGAGCTGAAAGATTCGCGCCAGAACAGCGAGGAGTTGAAGAGGAAGTCTGCGGACTACCAGCACAGGATGCAGAAGGTCCACACTGTTTAATTAATGCTAATGTTAGTGTAACAATATAATACAATACGACGTTATGAAACGTCTCAATGTCTCAGTCTTTTATCTTCACAGGTCAAAGAGCAAGGCAAAGCAGATACAGAGGAGATGATCACTAAGATGGAGAAGGTAGAAAAGGAAGTTCATTTAGGTGTAAATCGATTCTGTCATTGCTGAGGATGGCGAAATATATCTAAATGAGCTTGAGCGTCTCATCACTTTACATTTTTCAGACCAATGCCGAACAGCAGACCAAGATCCAGGATCTTCAAGAGAAGCTCGCCAAGGTAGAATAGCTGCTCATGGGATGATTAATGAATAATTGATTTGAGCCTGTGCTCCCAAATGCAAGAGATGTAACAGCATTTCACCCTTTTTAGAGTGTGTTAACGTCTTTTCTACCCTGCCTGACCTCATTCTTTCCCTCTCTGTCGCTCTCTAAACTATGGTACACGCTCCAACTTGCTCTTTGGTTTTGTCACTGTTAAAACTAGAGTTACTGCTTAATTATCAGCAATCGAAATACATTTGTCTTGCCCTAGAAATTAATATTTACAAGCGGCATCCTTCCTGCAAAGATTACGCAAGGTTTTGGCGCTGATATTCAATGATGATTGAGCCCATATGGATCTACTTCTGACTCAATGCAAACTAGGTCACAAATTAATAAGCAGCTCTTTTTTCCCAAATGTTTTCCAGACTAATGACTAGATATTCGAGTTTTACAAATGTTCTATTATATGTTAACTTTGTAATTAGCATGCACTGACACATTTGAGTGTGTTTTTTCCTTTAACCTAGTCATTGAAGGCCACTGCTGAGGCCACTGACCTCCTACAGAGTATGAGAGTGGCCAAAGATCGCATGGAGCGAGACATGGAGAGGCTGCAGCACAAAGAAGACTCCAGTGACAGCCTGCGTAGACGCCTCCGTGAGACTGAGGTACACACACACACACACACACACACACACACAGACACCTGTGTCATCACGGACATGGTGCACATACACACACTCTAACATACAGTGGGTGTGTGTGTGTGTTTGTTCTGGTCCCCTGCATGCTTTTTCTTGTTGTTCTGGTTTTCGTGTCAGACTTTTCTTTGTAACATCACAGACTTTGTTGTTTAGAGTGTTGCATAAATAAATCTGTCTTCTGCTAAGCACAAAGAAGCCCACATGTTCTCTTAACATGTTGTTTCTGCACATTCTGAGGAGCGCTTGTGCAGTGATAGCATGACAACGCCTCAGATACCCTGCATTTTGACGCAGTTGATCCCAGTTTGAAAAGCAGATCCAGGTGTCCATGTGATTTTTGTGAAGTTATCTTGCTTTCACACTTTTGTAAGTTGCAGAGTGAAAACTGAACCAGCTTGTTTCGTTCTCAAGCTGTGCACACTGTGGTTTGTGAAAGGTCGAGGTCAATGCATTCCATTGTTGTGAATGCAATATTGTATGAGCTGGATTATTTTCTGTAGATGGGCTCTAAGCAATCATCTTTCACATCTTACCTATGACAGTGTTACTAAAAATGCTACAAAAAGATTGTAATTTTAGTTGTTTTCAGTTCTTATTCAACAGCACTTCTCATCAAGCACCAGACTTGCAAATTTGGTAATTAGCATAGGTTAATTTGGAGGGAAGAGTCAGAGGAAAGAAAATACTCACATGGTCAAATTTAAAGAGCTCTGAAGACCTCTCACATCATCTGACACGAATGCTAATGGACTCTTTGGAACCATTGTGAGCGACTTGTAATAATGAGACATTCACATTGGATCCTTAAAGTGGAAATCTTACATTTTATAAGCTTTTCTACAAGATGTGTGTTGAGGTTCACATGGCAAAGAAAAGGCAAGTTTCCGACTATGGATCCTTGGATTTCAACCCGGGGTCATATTTTTAAAGGCTAAAATAATTATTCCATGAATCAGTTTGCACTTGAGTGTGTTACTTGTGCCTGTTTTGTGCAGGATGGCAGGAAGACTCTTGAGAACCAGGTGAAAAGGCTGGAGATCGTTGATCGTCGGGAGAATAAACTAAAGGAGGAGATCCAGAGCAAAGCCCTGCAGATTCAGCAGATGGCAGATAAGATTCTGGTAACCCACCTTTCACCACTTGAGCGGAGCTAAAATAATCAGAGGAGGTGTGAGATAAACATAGCTCACTGTCTTCATTGCTGAGGAAGAGCTATTTTACATAATATTTAGAAAAAACTCATGTTTATCATTCACAATCTTCATAAAGGATCTGTATGTAAACTGTTGTATCATTTTTATTTTTGGATACACGGCGCACAAAGTTACTAATATATGATAAAACAAATTAAATAGTTTTATATAATATTGTCCCTGCACACCCACACAAGTGCTTTCGGTTAATTTACCTGATTGGTGTGGGCGTATACACACTGTGTTAGACCAACATCTTCTCTCACTCCTCTGTTAGTTTTGTTGCCTACTATGGGTGGAACATAGTTTATAATTAATCCTACACTATATATAATGCTGCAAATTATAATTACTTTTAGTCGACAGATCTTGATCACATTACGTAATCCCTGCATACCAACGCCCAACTTCAACAGAGGAGATGTGGCCGGTTATTCATTCGTGACACGTGTGTGTGTGTGTGTGTGTGTGTGATGGTGCAGGCGCTGGAGGACAATCTGCGAGAGACGCAGGGCACCGCCCAGCGGCTAGAGTCGCATCTCAGGCAGAAGGAGAAGCTCTACGAGGAGAAGATTAAGGTAACATTTGCACAAACATACTACAGCCGGGGCGTGCTCTGTGCTATGTTTGGAGGCCCCACGTTTGGCCGGTTGAGTTGTGGGTGGACTCTACAGATCCACAGTATGTCACCTTCGCGCCGTTGTCTGTCCTGTTAAGTGACTTCCTGGTTGTGGTTCTGTGGGCTGCCGTGGCATTGAGCAGGTGTTGGAGGCCCAGATGAAGGCGGACATGGCGGATAAGGAGATGCTGGAGTCCAGTCAGAGCCGATATGAGGAGGAGGTGCGGGACAAGTGCAGCATCATCGGTGAACAGAAGGCGGTAAGAGCTGACCAGCTTGGCGGTGACACTATCTCAGCGCTATTCAAAAAAAAATCTGAAACCAATTAAAGCCGGTGATGTAAAGACATAACTTCTGTTCAGACCATAAATGCTATGGACTCTAAGATGAACAGCCTGGAGCAGAGAATTGCTGAGCTCTCGGAGGCCAACAAACTGGCAGCCAACAGCAGTATCTACACACAGAAAAACATGTAAGTACCGACACACAATAATACGCTGTTACAATAAACTTTACAAGCCGAACAGAAGCTTTTCCTCTAGATTTTCTATCCATGAAGAACACTGATTTTGAGTTTTGATGATTCTCCCAAGTAGAATATACCCTTCTTTGCTGCACAAAACCATACCTAGAGAGTATGTCGTCATTTTGTCCTGATGTTCACGTAACACCACAATACCAGGTTGCATTGTCCCTATTGAACTTTTTGCACACAAGTATGTGTGGTCTTGGCAGGAAAGCTCAGGAGGAGATGATCTCAGAGCTTCGACAGCAGAAGTTCTACCTGGAATCTCAGGCTGGGAAGTTGGAGGCCCAGAATGCCAAACTGGAAGAGCATTTAGAGAAACTGAGTCAGCAGGAGCAAAGCAATAAGAGCCGTCTGCAGGAGCAGGAAACAAAGCTCCGCGAGGTGAGGAGATCTTCAAATAGTAACCTATTTTAAAAATGTGGGGTGAATCCCTTCCTCCCTTCCTCCTCCACTCACCTCTGTCCCCCCCTATTGCAGATCGGGCTGGAACACGAGGAACAGAAGCTGGAGATTAAGCGGCAGGTGACGGACATGACCCTCTCACTGCAGGAGCGCCAATCGCAGATCAGCAATCTGCAGGCAGCTCGCCACGCTCTGGAGAGCCAACTGCAGCAGGCCAAGTCGGAGCTGGAGGACACCACCGCGGAGGCCGAGGAGGAGATCACCGTCCTCCGAGTGAGAGAGAGAGAGAGAGAGAGAGAGAGTAGAGGGGCGCACAACATCATGTCTCTGATATTTGTTTAGGCAGCGAAGTCTGATTTCTGTCCCTCTGCCTTCTCCTGTGACCCCCTAGGCCCACAGAGACGAGATACAACGCAAGTTTGATGTCCTGAGGGACAGCTGCGCGGTAAACGTCTCTCTCTCTCTCTCTCCGCTTTCTCGTCTTCCCCTTTCCGATTATAGACACGTCTTCTGGCATGGGGCACAAGCGGAATCCTCTCACATCCTCATCACACGTACCTTTTACAACCTAGACATAATATTTCCATCCATATGCGTTTCTGTCATTCTTGTGTGAATTGTGCTTCATTTAAAAGGTGTTTCTCTTTCACTTACATTAATCAGAAGGTGACTCTCCGTCACTTAAACATGTCATCTGTTTCATCACATTCATCTCTTATCCTGTTACGTTGATTGTTTGACTCCTGAACATTACGGTGTTTTCTATCTTGTAATTGTTTTATCATTTGTCTGTCGTTCTTTTCCACGTCTGCAGAGATATGTATTTCGCCTCTGTTACAAAACCACATAGCATGAGCAGAGCTTCAGATAATAAAGCATCACGTGAAGCCCACCCACTAATGATGCGTCACATAGCGAGAAACGTTGTTAACTGTTTTTTTTTTAATGAATGTAGCCATTTGATAGCTGTAATAATTTGTTTACTTGACAGAATGGGACTTTTGTTAAAGCCTGAAATAATCTCGAGGTCATTTTTTGTGTTCTAGGGATATTATTGGACGATATTAATGTGCGGCCCTGGCGTCCCGCTAACCTTGAGAAAATGATGACGTCATTGAATTGAGCGCCCACAAACTAATTTACACTGAATAACCACCAACACCACCGTGGTCTCGCTTTATTCCACTGCCCAACATTAAGAAGATCCTCACACTCTCAAACTCAAAGTCCATAAATTCATCTGGCCAATGATCAGAGAAACAGCCAAAATGTGCAACAAGCAGAGCTGGAAATGACACTCTATTTATTGCCCTGCTGAGACTTGCGATGTGGGTTTATGCGTTAAGTCCGTCTGTTGAATACTTTAGCGTGCTTACATAATTCAAGTGCCCTATTTTGAGATTTATGACACAAACTTTAAAAAAAAGTTAAAATTAGAAGGTGTTTTTTTTTTCATCCCCATATAATTATATTCTTGAAAAAATAAAGTCTGGCCTATTAGACATACGCCGTCGACACAGTTCTTCCAGCATGACCAAGTCCCCATTTTCTCTTCACGTAGCTTACAATGAGATTTATTATAGAATTAAGACAATAGTTATTCACTCTAGACATTTGTCAGCCATAAGAGATTTTTGGTTGTTTGGGATTGTCTTGAGCCATGTTTAAATCAAAGAGGAACAACTAAAAGACATTTCCATCTCGCCATGTTATCTATAAATATTATCTTAATTGAATGAACTGCTAATGTAATGTGTCTTTATGGCTCTTATATCCACATCAGTCATAATTCGGTAGCAGTGATTTTACATCATAACTTGTTAGATATATAAATTGTGAGAAAACCAACTTCAGGTGGATCCCTTCTCCACAGCATCTCTGCTGCTCCATCTGTTTCTTAGAAAGAGCAGATGTTCTCCTGTCATTCTTGCCATTAAGCGTCATTTCAGTAAAAAAAAATTGCAATATTGGTTATCCGCCTTTTGAGCTGGTCTTTCTATTTGCTCTACACCCCCAGCACTCACAAATAGTATTAAGCAACATTTATCCAGCAGTGTTGCGGATGATTTAGTGTAGGTTCTGCGAGTGTGTTTATAGATTGGGGTGACAGACAAGTAAAGTGTACATGGAGGCTTGCCGGATCACCACTGTATCCATTGCAGCTTTGACTTCCTCGCCCCGCCTTAAGTATTTAGTTGCTGCTGTCGGTCCCCTGCCTCTGGGGAGCAGAAGCACTGAGTCAGTACCAAACAGACAGATAATTTATGGAATTAAAAGCTTGCCCCCCCCCCACGCCACCTGGAAATTGTGCGTGGTAAACATGTTCCCATGAGAGCTGAGAATAAGGAGCTCTCGCAGGCAGGCGCACCAGCCTTTAACCTTCTTTTCCCTACGCGGTCGTCACGGATGATTAAGAAAAGAGACGGATGGTGATTGAGTCAAACGTGCAGCCTGGAAATCATGCTGGAAGGATTACTGCTTTATTTCACTAAACTAGATTGCTGCATCATGCAATAACGCAGCAGTGGAAACTGTGTGGGATGTTTGGTCAAGTCTTACTTTAAAGAGTAACAATATGCACAATGCATTGCCTATATGCACAATGTAAGTGAGACCTACTCAGGTAGGTGTCAAATGAATGTAGCCTTTAAAAAACAAAATGTGAACAAATATAACTATTACTAACTATGTTATAACAATCGCACCCGTTTAAGACGGAATAAGTATTATATTATCTTTATCGTCGCAAAAGATATGTATTTTGAAGTAGTTATTTGTTCCTTGGTTGAGATACTTTTGGAGCTGTGCACATTTCCCTCTCTTTAAACTGCCAGTCTGAGAGTCCTGGTCACTTCCCACAGGTCATCACCGACCTGGAGGAGCAGCTGACCACACTGACTCAGGAGAACGCCGAGCTGAACCGCCAGAACTTCTACCTGTCCAAGCAGCTGGACGAGGCCTCCGACGACAGGGAGGACCGGCTGCAGCTCGGCCAGGACGTGGACCGGCTGCGCCGAGAGGTGGCCGACCGAGAGATGCACCTGAACAACCAGAAACAGGTAGCGCGGCTGCTGCTGCTCATGTTCCGGCTATTGGTTTATGTGTGTGTGTGTTTGTATGTGCGTGTTCTTCTCTCTTCTCTCGTGCTGGTTTTATTCCACAGTCCAAAGAAAAGAATGTCAATTATCCCCGAATTGGTGCGTTGTATTGATTTATTGATAGAATTGGTGGACGCTGGTGTGTTTCAGGTTTCGGAGGATTTTGAACACTAACGTGGCGTCAAAATGAAAAAGGGTCCTTCCACCTTTCATTCACTACAACACAAGAATATAACAGCTGACTTTTTAACCCCGTTTAAAGGTCCATTATTTTTTTCAACCATGGGAGGCAAGTGGTTTTTATATTTCTGCATGAAATTTCCAGCATCAGCTGCCACTGGAGACAACCCACTGTCTGACACTGTCGTGCTCATTCTTTTTAGCTCAGGTTCCTTCCCCTTTCCCTCTTCCCACTCGTCGCCAGTCAGACACCCGGTTTCCACTTACTCACATCATGTGATACCTCCGCACTACCTTTGACAGGTGATCTATAGACATCTCTCCCGGCCCTGACAGCGTTAAGCGTAAATCGGGGCCGTGAAAGCCTGGGAATAATTCGGCATTCTTACGTGCCGTATTCTGGATGCAGCGAGGAGGCTGTGCGCTGCGCGTGCTGCTCCTGTGGGAGGATCTGTGCGTGGGTGTCCAGTGCGCTATCAGCCCTGCCGGTTGTGTAACCAGCTTTGGAAGTCATAGACGAGCGATGGGGTGGTGAGTGGGAGGCATGTGTCATCCCCATCACTCCAGGGTCGTGTCAGCTGTGGAAGCGTTGGACTTCAGAGCGCCGCGGCGTTGCTGCAGAGGCTATATTTGTCTCCCGACGCTTTGTCTAAAGTAGTGCGTTGGGAGGCATAAAACACAACACTTTGTGTAAACTCTGTGAATAACAAAACAATTTGAATCCAAAAAATATAATTGAAATCTCTCCACAGAAGTACCAATGCTGTTTTTCTAATTAAAGTTGAGGAGTTATTAATTAAAACTAGGGCTGTCAACATAAACGCGTTAATCTATGCGATTAAAGTGACTGAGATTAATGCGACAAAATTATTTAAGTGACGGTAGTAACCGGAAGTAAAACCGGAAGTCAACCGCGAAAACGAAACGGCCGCCGTCTGCAGTCAGTTACATCGGAGACAGCAAGACTCGGGATGGAGAGAGGTTTTTGCATTGGAAGTAAAATAAACAGAGGCGCGACATACAGCGGAAAACTGTGCAGAGGAATTCCTCCACATGTCAAACAGAAGGATGGTGAGAGGCAAACCGACCACTTAAAGCACTGCTATGCTAAGCTATCTGCTAGGCTAAGCTAGTTGCTAGGCTAAGCTAGCTGCTAGGCTACTTCCATCTCAGCATCTACACAGTTGTTTACATGGTAACTAAATTGTCGAACATAAGCTTGTGATTTATTATAGGCACGGTGCGTTGTTATGGCGCTATGTCCCACATGTGACTGAAGGAATTACTGTGAATGTGGCTTTTTAACCTTGTTGACCTTTCTGCACGAGGGCCTGTGACCAGCAGGTGCTGGGAGGTGAATTTTTCATATTCCATGTTAAAACTGGCCTTGCTAGCCCCAGGTCTTCCTTTTGTTGTTCCAGCGCGGAATAATCCTGAAGAAAAGACTAAACACAGCTTTTACCTGAACATGAGTAAATAAACAATGTGTGTCATCCTTCTTTGTTTTAGAACCTGGGGACACTGAAGACCACATGCACCATGCTGGAGGAGCAGGTTCTGGAGCTGGAGACCCTGAACGACGAGCTGCTGGAGAAGGAGAGGCAGTGGGAGGCCTGGAGGGCGACACTGGAGGATGAGAAGAACCAGGCTGAGAGGAGGACCCGGGACATCCAGAGACTGCTGGACACAGAGAAACAGAACAGGTTACAATAACATCCATGTAAACGTCCCTCACTAGTCAAGAAAATTGATTGACTTAATTGGATTCTGTTTGTTTTGCAATTGTATGTCCATTGAGGCATATTCTGTGCCAATGCTACATTTAAGATAAATAGACTTCAGAGGGTTTGAGTTTTTACACCCACAATAGTCCATGATACAATTTAACCAAAAGTCATGTTACAATTTTAGAGAGGAAGGTGCGTTTGGTTTTTTCCTCTGAATGTTGCTGTTGCTATCAGTGTTGGATCCACTCCCTCCGCCTACACACACACACACACTGAATGCAACTGGTTTGGATATTTTCTCTTGGGTTTGTCCAAATGTATTCTGGGAAATATCTGAAATTATTTCCTGAGTTGGTGTACGATGAGAACTGAGTGCACAAAAGAATATTAAAACACTGTCCAAAAAGGGTTTCCTGTGCGCTTTAGGCTCCGTTCAGAGCAACGCAACGCCGAATCCCGTCAAGCTTTAGAGAAGGCCGTGAAGGAGCACAAAGCGGAGATCCTGGCCCTGCAACAGGCCCTCAAAGACCAGACACTTAAAGCTGAGAGCCTCGCCGATACTGTAAGCAATTCCAAACTACGTAAGATTCAAATTCACATGCCTCTCTGGTTAACAGATGTTACAGCAAAACTCTCGCTGCTTTCTGTTCTCAGTTGAATGACCTGGAGAAGAAGCAAGCCATGCTGGAGGTGAACACACTCACATGGCAGCAAAAGCTGGAGAGTGAGAGGGATCTGAAACAGAGGCTGCTGGAGGAGGTGCGTTCTGTATTGATTGCCAGAACACAAACATTAAGTTGACTGTTGTGGTGGTTGAGTAACAAATGTTAAACCTTGTTGAAAGGTTTCGTTTGCGCTATGACCGGAAGCTTTCCGGGTTGGGATCCAACAGGTGTTTTATGTCCACAGCAAGAAAAGCTGCAGCAGCAGATGGATGCCCAGAAGACCCACATCTTCCGTCTGACCCAAGGGCTGCAGGACGCTCTGGACCAGACTGACCTGCTGAAGACTGAAAGGACCGACCTGGAATACCAGCTGGAAAACATTCAGGTGCTGCTCAACGCACACACACACATACACATATACTCATTAAAAACACACACTCAGAATCAGGTCCATGAAGATCTGCTGGACTTTGTTATTTGCACTCTTGTGTCTGATGAAGACACATACAACCAATACATCCCCCGTTCCCCATCATCCTCTCTGTGTGATTAAGTACTTGGGGAGAAATTCATGGCAGTAGTGATGTTGATTTAGCTCCACCTGCAGGCTGTGTACTCCCATGAGAAGGTGAAAATGGAGGGAACCATCACCCAGCAGACCAAACTCATAGACTTCCTCCAGGCCCAGGCTCATGGCGGCTCCAAGAAGAAGAAGGTCAGCGAAAATGACCTGTCTGATTGGATTGGATTATAATGAGCTTACGTCTGAATGGTTTTGAAAACACTTTATGAATTTGATGTCTTTTTATGATTGTTAATCATTTTGAAGTAAACCATGAGGATGTTTAGACAATTAAGTAGACTGATTGTATTTTGGAATATCTGAGATACCAATAATTTGGGAAGAATTTTGAATTAATATGACACGTGATAAATACTTTGATTTAGGACATCCCTGTTTTTAACAATTTATTTGAAAAATGTCATTTATATCTTTAAGAAGCCTCTTTACACACTCAAAAAGAGTTCACCAAATCAACACCAAATATAAATGTAATCTGAATGAAAACCAGAGGGAAAGTAAGGTGCAAAGTATGGTCTCAGACAACGCTGCGCTTCCTTGGTCTCAGGGTCTTTTTGGGCGCCGTCGAGAGGACCTGTTGGCCGCCATGGCGGCTCAGGCCCAGGGTCAGGGTCAAGGTCAGGGTCCAGGCCCGGTTTCCCCCGTGCCCTCCATCCAGCCGGTGCCTCTGCAGTACAGCGACATGAAAATCGCTCTGGACAAAGAGCGTTCTCGCTGCTCCGACCTGGAGGAGGCCCTGCAGAAAATGAGGGCGGAGCTGCGATCTCTGAGAGAAGAAGGTGAGGCTCCCTTTGATCAAACCAATGTTTGGATGCTGCACACTATTTTGAACAGAAGGCAACGATAGTTTACCGTATCCAGCATGATGAAGCTACGTATCACACGCGTATTTAAAACGAAGCTCAACGACTCCATTATTATTCCATCCCCTAGCGCTCCCGTATAAGGATCACGGTAACTCTGCAAACCCGGCCTCGGCGCGGCAGCAGATGATCATGTCTGCCATGGTGAAGTCACCCGAGCACCAGCAGGGTCCGACCGCCCTGGCACCCTCCAACTCGGAGCGCAGGAAGGCGACCGCGACGCCCGAGGGTGAGCGCAGGGACGGTGCTTACAGAAGTGACGCCTTTTGTCTAAAACCAACACACACATGCTGGTTTACGGCTTCTAAGTGACTTCATGCTGGCCCCCACCTGCACACACACAGACACACACACGTACAATGTCACTCGCCAAGGATCATCTATGAAAACTCTTACTATCCCTTTTTCTTTCAAACACCTTTCAGAGAGAAGGAGGGTCACTTTTGAAAGTAAGTTGTCCAAACTTATGGTTTCCTCAGTTTGGTCTCTTATCTCTCTTCTCCTTTTGCCTCATCCACATCCTCGAAAGGCCGGATTTTAAAAGCTCTGCACTTTTCTAAAAATGTGAGATCCCACCAGGCTGGTCCGGTGAAGGTGAGAGAGTGCACAGCTTTAGAAATCTGAAGCATTTTATTAAAGCCTAATCTGATTTGCAGAACTCTGCTCTGCTCTTTAACTCACTGCAATCCCACCTGACCTTCACATCATACAGTAACAGATGTACCATATTATAAACTCTGTGATGCACAACACGCTGTTTGAATCCTCACTGTGGTAAAGGTATCATTCAGTCAACCTATTCTGAAAAAAAAGGGTTGCAACAAGTTGTACCACAAGTTAAGCCTGGACCATCCCTCTGATAGGGTTCATGACGGGATTTTAATTTTGTGTAAGGAAATGGGCTGATTGTGAAAATAAGTAGAAAGCTATTCTCTTAATTATATGTAACACGTTGCTAACATCACTCGTGGTAAATTGAGAAATATTGTGTAAACACAGCACAGGACACATTGGGGGAAATGTGGTACTGACTGGATAATGCCTTTGACATGCAACAGTGACGGGGTACAAGCACCAGGGATTGGTCAAATCAAGATTCCTTTTCAACCATCTTTGTCTCCAGAGTTTACTTGCTTATGCATTTTTTGCCAAACAGCTTAACGTTTTGTTGGAAGCCTGATTTTCACGGCGGGTATGGCATGGTGCACTGAAGGTTTTCAAGTGACGTCATTGGAGCTGCCGGCCCTCACTGTGTCCCCTCGCTGTATCCAGAGTTTAGCCGCCGTTTGAAGGACAGTCAGAGGGACAGAGACAGGGAGAGAGAGAGGGCGGCGCACCACAACAACACCCCTCACCGCTTCACAGTGGGACTCAACATGAGAGCCGCCAAGTGCACGGTGTGCCTGGATACCGTGCACTTTGGTCGCCAGGCTGCCACCTGTCTCGGTGAGTTACCCATTTGATGTATAAAAAAAAAAAAAGAAGACAAAATACTTTAGCCTCCCTGTCATTTGTTCTCGTAGTGTGTTATGTTTTTGCTATTGTGTGAATGGAGATTATGGCGCAGAAAATGACAGGGTTGGTTTGATGTGTGATGGGGGCTGCCTTTGCCTCTCACTCACTCCCATTGTTCCTAACCTTTTTAAAAACAGCACTTTTGTGTCTGAGACAAGAATATGAGTCTTTTATTATTCAAAAAACAGTGTCTGGCACCAACCAGGGGTGCTAGGTGCGAGTGAATGAAGCCTCTCATCCCTCTTCAGACTCAGTCAAAGTCATAGAAAAACCCCAAAGTGTGGAGTGCTGCAGGGATTATGCATTTCTGCAGACCAACCCCTAAAGTTACTATTGCACCAGTTCCCCTGACAAAAAGGATGTGGGATTATTGCAGGAAATAAGCTCTGTGACAAACACAAGTTGTGAAACTTATACAGTTTGTTCAGCAAGACAATCTCCACAAATGAACACCACCTTGATTTTGATTTCAACTTCACCCCTGAAGAGTTTTGTGAATGCGTTTGCACATCTTTTCATCACTGTGGCGGCTGCTGAACGCCACGTTTTCCTGGTCCCATTTGTTGGCGGTTGCTCCCGGTAACAACGTTTTTTTTTTTTTTCTTCCTCTTCAGAATGTCACGCACTGTGCCACCCGAAATGCTCGCCCTGCCTCTCGGCCACGTGTGGCATGTCCAGCGACTGCTCCCTGCACCTGTCGGAGGGCCCGTGTCGGGACAAAGGCAGCTCCCCGGGCCAGCAGCTCAAGGAGGCCAGCGGACACATGCACCTGGAGGGCTGGATGAAGCAGCCCAGGTCAGCTATGGACGCCATGATGTCGTTGTTCCAGCTTTTCTCTCTCTGCACAGATCTTGCATTATTGTCCTGCTATTGATTTTTTTGTTATGGACAAGTACAATAGTATCAGAGGGGTCTCCGGTGAAGAGGTTCGCATGGACCGTAACAGGATGATGTGTCTGTTTTACATAAGTGGAAAGACTTGAAGAGGATCCCATACAGAAACACAAAGACACTTTCAAGCTGTTCTGGAGGCTTGTTGTTACACTTCACGTTGTAAATCCAACATTTGTTTGATACACAAAAGCTTCCCTTTGGTGCTTCCCTCATTGGTACCCAGGCACTATTATCAAGGTTCCCACCCATCTGCTACTGAACCCAGTTCAAACAAAGGCATTTGTTCCGTTTCCAACAAAGCCGGTTGGATCCGTTGCATCATCGCGTGGTGATGCGGTCGCTTCTTGTGTCTGCAGGAGCGGGAAGCGAGGCCAGGGCTGGGAGAGGAGGTACATGGTCCTGGATGGGACCAAAGTATCCATCTACGAGACGGAGCCCAGAGAAGGTTTCCTTCTGTTGCCTCTGTAACAGCACGTCATGTATCCATCAGAGGGCATTGGTTTTAATGTTGTTGTTGTTGTTGTTTTTTGTTGTTGTGTGTATTCCTCAGATTCAGTGAAGCCACTGGAAGAGTTTGACATGTGTTTGTCAGATGGAGAGGTGGTTGTTCACGGAGCAGTGGGAGCGTCGGAACTGCCCAATACCGCCAAGTCAGGTACAATCTACAAAGGCTCAAAGAATCTGTCTTCATACTATTCCCTGTTTTGTGTCGTTTGTCAGCATTTTCTATTCATCTTTAGAAACTTACTACAGTTATTGTTCCCCAAGTCGCTCACGACCAACCGCTAAAATATGTGTGTTCCCGTCCGTCAGATGTTCCCTACGTCCTCAAGCTGGAGTCCCGCTGTCACACCCCCTGCTGGCCGGGACAGCTGATCTACTTCATGGCTCCCAGTTTCCCCGACAAGCAGCGCTGGGTGGCTGTGATGGAGTCCGTGGTGGGGGGGGCGCGGGCCTCGCGGGAGAAGGCCGAGGCCGACGCAGTGAGTGTCTCTGGAGGCGGCGGGTCGGCCCCTCTGTGTCCTTCCATGCATTTCATTAACCGTCACAGATGACCGCTTGACTGTGAGACAACGTGGGGGGTGGGGGGGGGGGGTAGGGGGCGTTCCATGAGCTGAGAATGAAGTCAGAGACCTTGGCTTTAGGTCTGGAGGTTTTAAACTAATAACCCACCCGGGTCACTTATACGTGTCGTTAATTGTCCCCTTCTTCTCTCCTCTTCTTTCCCTCCTCTGTCTCTTTGTCTTTCTCACTGCTGTTTGTTACTTTTTTTTTTTTTTTCACCATGCCGCATTGTATGTCCGGCATACGGGCGCGTTTTTGTTGATTTCCCTCTATTCTGCCCACTCCATTGGGTGTCATTGCAAACATAGGCTGCTGTGTCCAAAAGACAAATGGTTCTGTCTCCTCTGGTCCAGGTAAAAAGTTACAAAGATCCAGATATGCGACTGACTTGACACATAAACCTGCAGATCCTTCACGAGGCACGCAGTAGTGCATGTGTCCGTCTTTGTGTTAGTTGGTAACCCCCCCCGCCTCACCCCCCTCCCTGCTCTCACCTCACCGGCTGTGACTCACTCCTCAGTCTCACCCTTCTCTGCTTCACTGTCACGTCCTGTGCAGACTCTGCGTCCCTGCAATAGTTTCAACGTAGCTGAAACGAGTCTTTGGTGTTCTGTTTAATAACCACAGTGCACAACTTCTCACCCAGATGTTTGATCTCCTCTGGGGCGATCCCCTTCAGGCGTCCCCCCCCCCAGAGGACCAGGCATCCGAGAGCGGGTTTCTACCTGCTGGTGCACTTGTCCCCCCCCCCCCCCCCCCCCTCTGAACCCCACTGACTCATCTGAGACACACGAGACAAACTGAGCAATGTGACCTTGATTTAATGTTGGATTTGGCATTTATCACAATGACCTGAAACTAATATTTTCTTAATGTATTATAAAGACAATAGAAACTGTCTAGAGTGAGATGTCTCATTTAGATGCAGCTGTTTCAGATGTTTCTGATATCATTACCTCTATAAAACCTTGCCAGACAAAGCGCGAAAGAATATAGGCAAATTTAGACTTTCATATGCTAATGGTGTAACTTATTAATTTCATCTGTTTATGCAGCTTTATCTTTTGTTAAACCTAATGGGGAGCAAAGTTGAAAGTGGGCAATGCACTAACTTCACCCACTTTGCGACTGGACCTAAAACTGGAGACCGACTTGTGACCTCTGACCCCGTTAACCCTTCTGACCCCCCCCCCCCCCTCCGTTCTTTTCCTTTGCTGTCTCCCCACTGAGGTCCCGTTGAGGTCGTGACCCCGCTGACCCCTCACCTCTCTGTGCTTTTACAGAAGCTGCTGGGGAACTCTCTCCTAAAGCTGGAGGGCGACGATAGGCTGGACATTAACTGCACCCTCCCCCTCACCGATCAGGTACCGGCATGGCTGACGTTTTATTAAATCAGTTACTGGAGTCTAGTGAAAACATACGGTAAACATATCTTTAGTCTTGTTGCCTAAATAATAAATGTGATGTTTTAAGACACATTGTGTATTCATAATTAATAAAAAGCATATTTAATCCACAGTAGCAGTTATTTCCAGAAGTAGAATGATGTTAATTTATGAAGGGACATGGAGCACAGAGCAGATGCTCGAGGCTCTCTGCCAAAGTCTGCAACATGCTGCTCCTGTTTGAAATGGCACCGAAATAATGATGCCTATGTTAATGATGTTTTCTTGCTGTGCTGCAGATAGTTATGGTGGGCTCTGAAGAGGGTCTGTATGCCCTGAATGTTATCAAGAACTCTCTAACTCACATCCCTGGCCTGGGATCAGTCTTTCAGATCCACATCATCAAAGAGCAGGAGAAACTGCTGATGATCGTTGGTGAGATGTGCAGCTTTGTTGTTTGTTATTGTCTACCGAGCAGCAGGATCTGAGTCTCGACTTTTTAAGTTCACTTCATTCAACGAGTGAGTGTCGTTCATAAATCAAAAAGCCATTTAAAGTAATTGCCATAATTGAGGCGCTACATTTATTGTTTATCATAAAAAAGTAAAAACTACCATCTAACATGTCTGGTGAGACCCGTAGATTCATCCAGTCACACGTGGACAGCAGGGGGACTAAGATGGTGTTGTCCTGCTGGAACATCAGCACCGTGTAACGTCTGCCTGTGTGCGCTGCAGGGGACGAGAGGGCCTTGTGTCTGGTGGAGATTAAGAGAGTGAAGCAGTCTCTGGCCCAGTCGCACCTGCCCAGCCAGTCTGAACTGGCTCCTTACATCTTCGAGACGGTGAAGGGCTGCCATCTGTTTGCCGCGGGGAGAGTAGGTTTCTTCGTCTCCGTCTTTGAAACCGGAGATAAAAACTCCCGACTGGCTTTCTAGGACTTGTGTACTTTTAGAAAGTGACGTGTGTGTTTGTTTCCTTTTTGCAGATAGACAACGGGCCTTGTATATGTGCAGCAATGCCGAACAAGATAACTATCCTGCGCTACAACGAAAATCTCAACAAATACTGCATTCGCAAGGTGAGTGGGATCTGTTCAGTGGGATGTGTACAGTGGGATCTGTACAGTGGGATCTGTACAGTGGGATCTGTTCAGTGGGATCTGTACAGTGGGATCTGTTCAGTGGAATCTGTACAGTGGAATCTGTACAGTGGGATCTGTTCAGTGGGATCTGTTCAGTGGGATCTGTACAGTGGGATCTGTACAGTGGGATCTGTTCAGTGGGATGTGTTCAGTGGGATTTGTACAGTGGGATCTGTTCAGTGGAATCTGTACAGTGGGATCTGTTCAGTGGGATCTGTTCAGTGGGATCTGTACAGTGGGATCTGTACAGTGGGATCTGTTCAGTGGGATGTGTTCAGTGGGATTTGTACAGTGGGATCTGTTCAGTGGGATCTGTTCAGTGGGATGTGTTCAGTGGGATCTGTACAGTGGGATCTGTTCAGTGGGATGTGTACAGTGGGTTGTGTTCAGTGGGATCTGTACAGTGGGTTGTGTTCAGTGGGATCTGTTCAGTGGGATCTGTTCAGTGGGTTGTGTACAGTGGGATCTGTTCAGTGGGTTGTGTACAGTGGGTTGTGTACAGTGGGTTGTGTACAGTGGGATCTGTTCAGTGGGTTGTGTTCAGTTGGTTGTGTACAGTGGGTTGTGTACAGTGGGTTGTGTTCAGTGGGTTGTGTACAGTGGGATCTGTTCAGTGGGTTGTGTACAGTGGGTTGTGTACAGTGGGTTGTGTACAGTGGGATGTGTTCAGTGAACCTTTCATTAGGGATGTATTTAGTCAGCAACCAATCCGGGTAGTTTTGTATCATAACTGACCCAAGGAGGAGCATTAATGCGTTGAACAGAATGTTGAACTGGGATCATTGGACTCTTGGAATAACCATTCCTATGATGACAAATAGATAATAAATCATTACTGAACAGTGAAGACCGTTTGCCATCCTAAAGATTTCTATACAAGCGTCCCTCATGTTTCCATTCTGTGTCTCACAGGAGATTGAGACTCTGGAGCCCTGCAGCTGCATCCATCTGACCAGCTACAGCATCATCATCGGCACCAACAAGTTCTACGAGATCGAGATGAAGCAGTTTGTGCTCGAGGGTGAGAAGGACACGAGTAGAATATCTCACGACGTAGATTAAAAAACAGAACATGGTGAAAAAACAAAACGACAGATGTTCTTTTCTGTTATTTCTCGCAGGAACAAATGTTAAATGTAGTAAATTACGACATTCCCCTCTTGGTCTTGTGGTGGAAGACCTTGATCAGATGTGTGCAGGTTTATTTCTGCATTTCATGATTTGCTTTCTTATATCTTAGAAAAATAAGAACTACTGCACAGAGATATTCATGTAGTCACAAAATATTTCTGAATGCAAGTGAAGGCCACAGGTTGCAGGAGTTTTTTGTTCCTTAACATTGACCCCAGATAAATACAACACGATGTACGTTTCAAAATGCTGCTTGCTTCGTCCGCTGCAGAGTTCCTGGACAAGAACGACGTGTCTCTGGTGTCGGCGGTGTTCGCAGCCTCGTCTCACAGTTTCCCCATCGCCATCATGCAGGTGGCCAGCAGCATGCAGAAGGAGGAATACCTGCTGTGTTTTCACGGTGTGTTTGAACTGCTCCACGAACCCATCGCTGAAAATGCAAGCCATAGAATTATTGTACTTTTGTGAGCGTGAACCTGACCGTTTTTTAAAATATCTTTTAAGAGTTTGGAGTGTTCGTGGACACGTACGGACGGAGAAGCCGCACTGAGGACATCAAGTGGAGTCGTCTGCCTCTGTCGTTTGGTAAATACACGTTGAATCCTCTGCTGCTTTCCGATGCATCGACGCGGCGGTGTGGGATCCCACTTTGACGTTTGTTTCCCCCTGGTGCAGCCTACAGAGAGCCCTACCTGTTTGTCACCTACATCAACTCTCTGGACGTCATCGAGGTTCAGGGACACGCTTCCCTGGGGTGAGACGGACCGGTTCCTTCTTACTACATTTACTAAAAGATTTAGGCTGCTTTTTTTCTCACGTAGTGATGAGATCCATTGCACGTGGCTGAATATATATAAATGTGTATATACTTGCAGGCCGACGGTGTTGGCTCACCTGGACATCCCCAACCCTCGCTACCTGGGCCCAGCCATCTCCTCCGGGGCCATTTACCTGGCCTCCTCCTACCAGAACAAACTGCGGGTCATCTGCTGCAAGGGAAGCCTGATCAGAGAAACCGGAGAGCTGCAGAGGACCGGCTCCAGCCGAGGGTCAGCTCCCTCGCATTGTTTGAGCAGCAAATAAACACAACATAAGACAGAGGAGTGTGTGTGTGTGTGTGTGTGTGTGTGTGTGTGTGTGTGTGTGTGTGTGTGTGTGTGTGTGTGTGTGTGTGTGTGTGTGTGTGTGTGTGTGTGTGTGTGTGTGTGTGTGTGTGTGTGTGTGTGTGTGTGTGTGTGTGTGTGTGTGTGTGTGTGTGTATTAAAAACCACATCTTCAAAACACCAACATTACCTCCAAGCAGCATTTCTTCTACTGAACAGACCAACAGTGCCACCTGCTGGGCAAAGAAGTGAAACGTTCTTGTGCTGCCCCTCTGCTCTGTTCCTGCAGGAGTCCCAGCAAGCGAGGCCCCCCCACCTACACCGAGCACATCACCAAGCGCTTGACCTCGGGCCCCGGCAGCCACGACGGCCTGCACCGGGAGCCCAGCACCCCACACCGGTACCGGGAGGGCCGCACCGAGTTCCGGCGGGACAAGTCTCCGGCGCGCCCGCTGGACAGGGAGAAGTCCCCGGGCCGGGTGCTGGACGCCCGCAGGGAGAGGTCACCGGGGAGGTTCGGGGACAGCGGGCGGCTTCACGCCGGCTCTGTCCGGACGCAGCTCGCCCCCGTCAACAAGGTGATGAGATTCTCATTTTTTTATATATTAAATATATATATATATATCATATAAGCTATACTATGAATGATTAATGGCCTTTTCAGTCTCAACAATACAACTTTTTTATGACTTATTTCCACATATTATACCATGATGTGTATGTTTGTATTTCATTATTTCACTGGATTAGACCATTTTAAAATCATTTTGAATGGCCTACTCATTTTTTTTATGGCATATTATATTGACAATAGTCCCAAACAAAAGCCCTAATTACTCCAGTTCAGTACAACTACAGTATTAACATTAGCCATAACAGTATCACATCTTCACATCTGCTAGATTTTATTTAATACTAATCCCAAATGGGGGAAATATGTATTTAGGGATAAACTGCTCTGACTGAAATATCATTCAATCCTCTAACTATGAATTGAATGATATATGAGGATGTAATATGAATATTCAAACTCCTCTCCAAATGTATTCTGATGTCCAGCACCCCTCTGAGTTTAGGAGCACAGTCCGTACATGTCGTACTTTGCGAGTGTCACAACTGACAGTTGAACTTTGTGTCCCTGTTGTTGTTGTTGTTATGTTGAAGGTGTGGGATCAGTCATCGGTGTGAATCCAGCTCCACGCTGCTCCTGACTGGAGGTTGAAGACAAACTGCGGGAAGCTCTTTCGATTCCACCAACCGAGTGCAAGCACACATACATGAACACCAACATCGCTCAGCCCCCCCCACACACACACACACACACACACAGTGGAGCCTCGTCCAACAACACATAGACCTGCACTGAGAGACACCTCCCGCGACAATCCTGTCTTTTTCTTGGCCCGTGTTTTCATGGGAGGAATCCCACCGTAGAGGGGGAGGGGCGGGGGGGGGTGGGAGCCTTCGCTGGTCCACAGATCCAGATCATCTACTTTATGACATGAACTCAAAGTTGTAAATATCGCCGTCTTGAGTTTTTATAGAAAAAGGAAATAGTCGGCTGGTGAAGCCATGTATATTTTTTTTTTTTAAATGAGTTTTTAAAGATGTTGCAGGGAGATCAAAGTTACGAAATATAACAATACTTCATTAGAGTCTGGAGAAGTTGATGATGATAAAGAGGAGGTCGGAGGAGGCGAGACATTTAAACCGCTGTCAAAAGCTCGTTCTACTTACACGACGCTCGGTCCTCTTGACTCGATGGCTTTTTAATGTATAGCTGCTTTGACAGTCGTCGTCCGGCCATACTTTGTGAAACAATTATAAAGTATTGCTTGTGTTGTTTTGAGCAAACCTAAGATCAAGAGACGTGCAGCTCCGCCTCTGCAGTCCGATTGGCCGATGCTGCCTCAGCTCGCTCTCAGGCCGCCGCCGCCGCCGCCGCTGCTGCTGCTGAATATGGTGCGACGTCCCGTTTCCGTGCAGTGATTTGAAGTCTAGTAATCGTCAGGGGAGGGAGGGTCACATTGTGGTATCGTTTCTTTACAGCCAGTAAAACCACATCCATCCATCCATCACAACAGCGAGCATGACTAACTTGATCTGGATTTGGGTTTTTTTCTGTATTCACTTAAATTTGCATTCAATAAGTAGACGTTGATTTTAAACTTAAGATTTTCTTCATTTTTAGAGATGTATACTAGTACATGCATTAAACATGATTGAAGTGTCCTTTTTAGTTGTGTGTGTGTGTGTTTTCAGCTGCAGATGTTCCATCAGTGAGAGCAGATATCAGGTGCTGCTAGCAGACAAAACAGCAGCTTCATCTAGTTTATTTTTCCTTTAAACTCTACAACGTAATGTTCTTTAAAGTAAATGCAACAAAAACAGAATATTCAGACTGAACACTTGTTACAGGATATCGCTATGTACAGCTACACACTCCTCTGACAGACATGAGAAGGCTCAAAGTGCTTATCAAACAGAAGGGGGGAGATATAACAAAAGCACGAGTGATCCCTTTGAGAGACCCGTAGTAAGACTGCTTGGCACCGGTCTCCACCGGGACACACACACACACACACACACCCCAAATGCACGATGCATTTATATGAAGATAAATACAACGTATGCAGACCACGAGAAGTGCTTGGCAGGAAAAAAGAGGAGAAAAAAAAAAGCACAGCAAAGGATCATACTGGTGATTGTGCGTTAAGAGGACGACCCGTTGACCACGTGACCCCAGCCTCCCACTCACGCCCCCCCCCGATGCTCGTTACAACACTGAGAAGCACAGCACACTTTCAGGTTCAGCTTTATTTTTGATGCACTCTGTGGCAGTGTCTTCTTAATGACATGTGCAAAAAATATATATATATATATTTTAGACAATTCACATTCCTGGGTTGTTGAACAAGACGAGCTTGACGCCCCACATGTGTGTGTGAGTGATGGTGGTGGAAATGCTGAGTCAGGATTCATGCTGCCATCTGTCAATGCGTTAACGCGGGAAGTGAGAAAGCTTTGGCCTCCGGGGGACGTTACGCATCTCATTATAGCCAAATTATAAATTATATTTACTGCCAATTATTGTTTATAGGGGCACTGATCTAGAATAAGAAGCCATCTTTAAATCACCACTGTGAAGTGCAATGAACAAGAATATTTAGTTTCTTTTGGTGGCGGTCCGATCCGAGGCCAACCAAAGGTTTCATATCCTGCACATTTAATGCAGTTGTACCTGGAAACCAGCGTTTGAAGGGTTCACGCCGCTCTTGACCAAATAAATAGATCGACAGCTCTGCTGACCTGACAAGCTGATGACGAAGAAAGGACAAAAGGTTGGCAGTCTCAATAAGATCAATATTCAAACGAAAGTCTGCCATCGAGTGAGATGTACCTGTTTAAATCTCCAGCTGACTGAGGGGGAAGAAAAGAAAGAATCTGGAAAGTCACTCAGCTACTAGAAGCTCAGGAGGAATCTGCATGTGTAAGAACACGTGTGTGTAAAAAGTAGAGGTAGTGTTTGTAGATGAGTTTGTATGGAGTTAGTTGTGGGGGGGGGGGGGGGGGAGGATTTTGGGTTCAGGCTGTTTCTTTTGGACCACTGTTCTAAGTGCATAGACCTCTCCCCTCGGCTACAGACGCACTCGTTTGAATTGAATTTGGACATGTGATCATCCGAGGTCACATGGTGCTGGATGACACCTCTTGACTGAACCCCATCCTTAAATGGAAATGATCACCGCCACAAATCCTGCTTCGATTGGCTGATTTGAAGGAGAAATGAGGAGTGTCGCCGCAGCCGCAGATCAAAACCATCTCTCATGCCTCATCTCAACAAACACTGATTATCATGTGGCATTTGAATTGTCTGGATTTTAAACAACAATTCACCAACACAACTTTAATAAATTAAATCAAAATAAGGATTGCATTTAAAAAGGGGAAACCACTGCAGCATCAGAACAGGAAACCCTGCATCACTATTTTTAAAAAAATAAAGGAAAGAAAAGAAAAGAAAAACACCTGCGTCATCAACAGGTTGCAAAATAAATCTTTTTTTTCTGCAATTATAACAAGAAAACAAAGAAATAAAAAAAAAACTTTTTGGTGACTAATTTAAGTGAGCCACTATTCAAGGATTCTATACATTTTTCTTAAATGCTATATAGGTATCTGAATATATTATTTTATTCTCTTATTTTACAAAAGAATGTGTGTGTGTGTGTGTGTGTGTGTGTGTGTGTGTGTGTGTGTGTGCAAGGAGGTCATTGAACGGGTGCCGGGCAGAGTGGGCGTCTCAGTGAAGCCTCTAACAGATTCCATGTGGGAGCCCTTTCTGTTGCTGCTGATCACAGGTGAGGTCAAAGCCCCCCCCCCCCCCCCGTGCAGAGTTGACTTTTTTACATTTTTGTTTGTTTATTACATCAACTCAAATGGAGAATGTTTGAGTTAAACGCGTCACATTCCCAACTCTGCAAGTAGCTTCCAGCGAGAGGCTGCAAAGTGAGTGAGTTTTCAGCTCCCAGTGCCTGCTGGGTACAAAATGAAAATGACCAGTGAAGGGCGTGGCGCGAGTTCTCCCAGCAGACGCCCAGTAACACCAGCTGTTAAAGGGTGGGATGCTTTAAAGCCTTTTGTACACTTCTCTAACTCGCCCTGATTGTTCAAATATGAATAACAATAACCTCTCCTCACTGTGAGCAGGAAGGATTTAAAAGTACTTACAAAAACACAAAAAAAAAAAAAACTTCTAAGTCTCAGTCCACAGGATTTTAGAGGGTCAGTTCACCCAAATTACAAAATTGTAGACTTTCCAGTTATTTTTTAGTTTTGGACTGTTGGTCGGAGGAAAGAAACATTAAGAATATGTGGCCTTGGTCTCTAAATCAATATAACGGCCATATTTCATTATATTCTGATATATTACACAGAAAATATGAATGGAAACCATCTGATGAATTTATTAAGAATTATTTAAGTTATGTAACTGAGAGCTGACCCCACCGTCTCAGAGATCCCCCACGGTCAGACGCCACTGGAGGAATCTACGGTCATGTGGTATTGCAATTTGGGTGAACTGACGATTGATCTGTGAACATCAGCTATCGGGACATTTCGATGAGGTCAGCGACTGTCCTTTGATTGCAGGGAGACTTTGGGTGTGGCTCCAGAGTAAAGAAGCAGTCCGAGCTTTGAGATGACGCTGGTACTCAAGGAGCCTGAGGAGGGGCCCGGAGGGGCCGCTAAATGATTGGAGGGGCCGAAGCGACACAGTGAGACGTCCTCCTCTGCCCGCCCGCGCCCCGAGGCGCCGGGACGTCCATTCTCACCCCTCTGGCCTCGGAGGGCCGTCCCGTCCCAGCCACAAACCATCTGTGTGGCAAACGTGTGCATTAATCTTTCTCTCTCTCACACACACACACACACTCACACACACCACCTCTGTGCACACCCAACTTTCAGAGCACTCGGCATCTCACAAACACGTCATTCAGCTCCTCGGTCACCTTCCGTATACACACACACACACACGCGCACACACACACACACAAAGTACGTGGGACATTCTGTGTAGCTCCCGTGCTCCTCTTCTTCAGCGCCTCAGTCGGAGCTGGCCGTGATGGGTTTCTCCAGCTCCAGGTCCAGGTCCAGGTCCAGGGGGGCGGGGCTTAGCTTGAGGCTACCGTAGCAGGTCTTACAGACGCGGCTGGGCTCAAACAGCTGCTGGCTTGGCACCGGGAGCTTCTGGTCGCAACAGCTGGCACAGAACACGTTACCGCAATTCCTGCAGAGAAGCACAGACGGGTCACTGCTGGACCCTCGGACGGCCTCCCCGCCCCCACAGTCACAGTCTGCACACGGCCCTGTTCTTCGGAAATGGAAAAGCCAGTTTGGCGCAATTTTTCGAACATTTGAAACCAGTCAAGACCGGTTGTGATTGAAAGGTGGTTTGATAGTTATCTGGATTCTTTTAACTCTTTTCACACATTGACTTGTTTATTTTGAGAACTATGGCTCCTTTCCTTAGAAGAACCAAATAAAAATGTGATTAATTATAACATTTTCTATTTTAAAGCAAATCAAGATGGAAATAAAAAAGCAATTTGTGGCGTAATTGTAATTGATTATCATTAATGTATTTCCTAAAACTCCTTTAACTTGGTGAGGAAGTGGTTTCTTGGCTTCAAGTGAAATGATATGGCTCGATATATTCCAAAAACATGTTGATAGCTTAAATCTTTCCAAACATTTACATAGTAACACGAGCATCGTTTCTTTCCTCAAAGGCTACATTTAGGTTTAAAACATCTGCACGGCGTTGTTTTGAACTAATCTTTAGCAGGAGCTAAATTTATGCAGTGAGGACAATTTTCAGCAGGGATTTATATATTTGGAGGATTAACATCAGCATTATTTGAAAACAATATTACCAGACTTATCCTTCGACTGAGCAGCTGTAGAGCCATTTCATCAGGCTATAATAAGAACACTCACATGACCCTGCTGTCTGCATTTCAAAATAAGGTCAACATGGGACCTGATGTGGTCATTTCAGATTGCTAACATCAGGTTAGTCTGGGTTATTTAAGAACAGGATACTAATGTGAACAAAGTGATTCATAAAACATGATTTTTTGTAGTTTTTGTCCTTTTTGATGGCAATCCAAAATGAGAGCATCCCAGGAGCCCCACTCATGGCGTCTCCTGTTCCACTCTGCGCTGATGCCTCACTGCAAACACTCAGCCCATTCAAAATCCCACGTAACCATAACTAGACAGCAGGGCAGGTCACCCTGATTAAGGTGTAAGGCCATGCTCACACACATCTGTCTGTGCTCACCCTAAGCAATACTTCTAGTTAGAGTAAAGAAAATTCACTGTGAGTCTGCTTAGGGCCGTGCTGCTTGGGGGGTGAGATGCAGACGGACGCCATGTTGCGTGCTGAGGGTGGGGTGGGGTAGGGTGGGTGATGTGGTGCTATGGCAGGAGGAGTGTTGAGGTTGAGGAAGTCCTGGAACAACAATCAGCCCCTCGGCCAATCACAGCCCTCCCTCCCTCCTACTGACGCCAACTTGCTCCCGGACAGCCAATTGAAAATCGCAGGATTTTAGGACACAGCAGGACGCACACTCAAGTCAATACATCTCAGACGGGAAGAGATTCCCCTAAAAAAAAGCTTTTGACAACTACAACAGAATGAAGGGGGGGCAAATGCAACAAGTGAGGAGGGGAGGGAGCAGCAGGGAGGGGCGGGGTTAGGATGAGGAAGGTGCAGAGATGCCAGGTTAAATGGGTGAGGAAGGGGGGGGGTTGGCAGAGGGGACAGAGGATCTCACCCGACCTCCTGGACAGGCTCCCTGCCACTGTAGAGAGGGGCAGACAATGGATAAGAACTGCCTCAGCAGTGGAGAACACTTCACACACTTTGTGCTGAAGATGTGTGTGACAAAGTTGAGGGGGGGTGTAAAAATTGACTAAATCTAAGAAGGCTACAATGGTAGGGATTGAGGCCATGGCTGAAATATAATGGAACGCAGCTTTTGTCTGCAGTCCAGACCACACCCTTGATTCTGGGTGACCTGGAACGGTCTGATCTGAGGAGCCGGGGTCGACTGTCGGATCAGCAGTGGTGGAAAAAGAAGGACTTGCAGCCGACACCCATCCACTGTGTACATGTTAACGGTCAGCATCAATATGATGTCATCTGGGTCATCTCAGCTTGGGCTCGAGTCAATTTACGATCGAAAAGCTGCAAGTCAAAGTGCAGGCGTGGAGTTTGAAAGCTGCAGATGTTTACCAGACAGGGAGCATTACTGCACTATGCAGTTTTGGCCCTAAAAGTCAGAATATCTTGGCCTCTGCTGCATAAATTCTTAAGTTCTTTCTAAATAGAGAAGAGAAGGAACACACTACTAATATGCGTTTAACCGGACCCGATCATAGTGGACATTTACAACATATTAATGACCGGTCTTAAGCAGGATTGCAGTAATAAGTCATCATTAAAGAGCTGGGTGGGAAAAAAAACTGAAATCTGCAGGAAAATGACTAATATTAGGAATTTGCAACAAAGTAATCGGCCGTCCAATTTGGTGTTCTGGTCTGCAGAAAAGCGAGCGACATGAGGTAAACCTAAAATCCATCCACAAAAAGCTCACTTGGGATCAAATGCAAGAGCCATTAAACTGAAGAGAATGAACTCAGAGCGGCTTCAGCTTCATCTAGACAGGTTTGGCTGAACCGGGACACCTGAACTCAGTCTGAACAGAAGAGGGGCGGGCTTAAACAGGAAACATCTCTTTAAGCCTCATCGAGACGGACAGCAGAGCTTGAAAACCCTCAGTACATACCTGCAGTGATGCTTCCTGGCGACCAGCCAGAACCTGCTCTCACAGCCGTAACACTGGGCCGCCAAGTGGTCGGGGTACCAGCGGGTCACCTGCAATGTAAACACTAATCTCAGTTCACAACTCGCCTCCACAGAGCAGCTCGCCAACTGGTGACCGCCACCGACTCCCATTCCCGGGAAGGGACCTGAAGTCCACAACAAGCGCTTGGTTCTTCCCTTCCCTACGAGGAGGTGGGCCCGGCTGCTCACCTCAGTGTCCTGCTTGTCCACCTGCTCCCAGCTGGTCTCGGAGAAAAGCTCCGTGCTGCAGCGCGACAGACAGTTGGGGTCCAGGTTGTACTCGGAGTCCGTCGATGAGATCTGCACGGAGGGAGAGACGGGCGGTCAGAAGGCTCAAGCTGCAGAGACCTAAGCGCGGCCGACCAGGAGGCCGACGGATCAGCTGCTTGGCCGGTCCCCCGCGGGCCCGCGGGCCTTACCGCTTCGTCTCCCGTGTCTCCGTTGGTCCTGTGGGAGCCGGCGTGCTGCTGGTTCTCCAGGCGGCTCCACAGCTCCTGCACCTGCTTCTTCAGGTTCTCCACCTCCAGCTGGTGCCCCGCCTCGATCTGCCTCAGCCTCTGCTGGATGACGTCCGTGTGCAGCGTCAGCCCGTCGTCGTCCAGGTGGCTGCGGGGCGGCTGCTCGGGGCTGACGGCGGCCCGGCCCAGCAGGGCGTGGCACCAGCGGTGCTGGGAGCAGTTCCCGCGCGGATGCAGGATCAGGGAGTTGCAGCTGGCTAAGGACACCTGTCGGCTCAGGGGGACCCTCTCCCCGTTCACTTTGGTCCAGTGGTGTCCTCCGCAGGGCTCCCCCTCGGAGCTCTCGCTGTTGCAGAGCCCGTCCCTGCCGAGGTCAGCACTCACGGATTGAAAGGCACTGACGGGGGGTGGCCTGGCGGCCCCGTTTAAAGTTCTGATGTAGCCGTGCTCGCCTGCCTCCGGTCCTTTCTCTTTCCCGGGGCAGGGCGGCGGATCGCTGCAGGGCTGACAAGCCGGGCAAACGGGGGGCTGCGCCGGCGGCTCCGTTATGGCGCCGACCTCCTCGGTCAATGTCTCCGTGGAGCTTTCCATCAGGGAGGGCCTCTTGTCCAGCGGCTCCACCGCCTCGGAGACCCCGTGGTCGGGTTCAGAGGTCGGGCAGGTCTCCTCGTCAACAACAGGCGACCGGTCCACGAAGCCGTTAGTTATAGTTCTATGGGCTGCGGGCTCGTCTGGCTCGTCTGAGCGGGAGTCACATGGTCTGAGCTCATCTTGTACAGAAGAGCTCTGCTGCTCCAGATCCTCGGGGGCCCGAGTGACCTCAGCTGCTCGTTGATCCGGCATCTCGCCCGGCATCTGTGCGGGCAGAGGGGGAGACACAGCATCCTCCTCAGCCTCCATTAGTCCATTCAGTGAATGGTGACCATTAGCGATCGATTCCCTCTGCACGTCACTCCCGTTGACCTCAGCACACAGATCATCCTCTTCAACCTTTGTTACTTTCTCAGACTCTGCGTCAACGGTGTCAGCGACACGTGTGACATCAGCACTTCCCTCTCTCTGAACATCTGCTCCCGCTCCCGCCTCCTCCTTCGTGGCTTCCTTAAGGATGTTTTCCATTTGGCCCTCGGCCACGGCCACCACCACAGAGAGATCCGCCTCCTTCGCTTCCAGACCTGCGGCTGCAGCGCTCACCGAGGCTTCTTGGTCGAGCTCAGCGCGCGGGCTCTCTTCCAGTTCGAGGTCCACTCCTTCCGGGTAAGGCCCCACTCCGTTAGGCCGCGGCTCCTGATCCGGGGCTCCCCCTCCCTCGGGGCCCACTGCCACGTTGAGCTCCAGGGAGCGCCGGTGGTCTTGCCACTTCTCGTTGAGGCTCGGGTCGCTGGAGCGGCGGTTCGGAGCCAGAGAGCTTCCCAGCTCACACGCACTGGGCAAGTTCTCGAACGAGCGAGTCTTCGGACGTCTAAAAAGGGCGAACAGAAGGAGATCCACGTTAAGGAAACAGCATTTCATAAAAAAAAAACTGTGCTGAATCTGCCGCTGCACACACAATCATTACAAAATGATCAAGAAATCCTGTCAGTCTCATTGAAAAAAAAACAAATGCAGCCACGTCTCCCCGTATCCATCATAAATTATGCCGTTATTGAAATGAAACAACTTCCGGCAACACTTCCTTTGTGGTATGATTGTGAAGAGACGCATGATAAGCACGGCATGAATGTCTATCTGTGAGCTGAGCAGTTTTTAATCGGTGGATTTGACCCGGCCCGCTCGGCTGCGGGAATCCTTGATCTCTGTTTATCTTACATGAGGGAGGAAGAGAGGGAGGGGGGGGCGCCAGGCTCACCTGCCCAGGGGCGCATCCTCAGGGTTGCCCCCCGGCACAGGGTAGGGGGCGCATGAGTCATCTGACGGGGTGGTAGGGGAGGAGCTGGGCAGGTAGACCGCCGTCCACAGCATCAGGTTGCGTACGTGACACACTGGGTGGAGAACCTGCAATAACAGCTGCAAACTCAGCAAAGAAAGCAAGGAAATGACAAATAATAGCAACAAAATAATCTGGAAGAGAAACAATGTGACCGAACCACTTAAAAACATAAACAAAACTCTATGTGGACATTTAACACAAACATCTAAATGAGTTGTGAGATAAGATCTTCCCCTTATGGTAAGTGGAGAATATTTATGGTTATGAAACCCAAACACACAAAAACAACAGCGACCGCAAAAAATAAATTCTCACAGCCTAAAACATTGAGTGAATGAAACGTTATGCATAGCTCTGGGGCGCATTTTCCCCACAATGCATTATACAACCTCGCTGCCTGAAAGCTGGGGATTTGGGAACGTAGGCCTTGAGACTTTGACTCATTGTTTTTGTTTTTCATTCCACCGATACATCTTTAAAGAGCTAGCGCTATCCTCTTCCTAAAGGACTTAAGGCTGGATCCCGAGACAGGGACAGACAGAGGACAGACAGAAGACGTACTATCTCCGAGTGCGAGGAGTACAGCATGTTCCTGAGTGTGCGGTTCGCTGGCCTCAGCAGTGACCAGACGGAGCAGGTCCGCTCCTGGACGTGGCGGTCCTCCCTCTCCTTGCCGCTGTTAAACAGGAAGGTGCCGAACAGACAGGAGTAGGTATGCTGCACCAGTTTCACCTGCATACACACACACACACACACACACACAAAACAACATCTAGGAGGCTTGCATACACACTTCAGGTATTTTAATAAGAGCAAAGTTATCTGAAGCATCCGATTTCGGGGATCTCTCTGAAATCAGACACCCAACTTGTACGCACCAGGAAGGCCTCGTTGAACTCAAAGGAGCATGGGAACTGCCTCTGCAGCTGGTGAACGCAGTCCAGCCACTGCAGGAAAACGGGGCAGCGCTCATTCAGGTCCTCGGAGTTTTCTCCGTGGCCGCAGCGATCGCCGAATTTGTGGCCAAAGTCAAGCCAATCGGTCTCCACCAAAACCTGGAAGCCCTACAAACATAGCGTGGCGCTTTGTCAATTACACTGACAGTATTCTTTTGTTAGATTGATATAGAAACGTATGAGAACGTACCCCTTCAATTGAGATTAAAAATGCTGACAAAAAGATCACAAGTGTCTGTAATGGACCTGAAAGAAGAAGAGTCTTCTGTACCTCTATGGTGCGGTAGTAAGGGTCCAGCAGAAGCTTGGACAAAGCGACGATCTGAGGTGTGCGGTCCCAGCCGTCGGAGCAGTGCACCAATACGGGCCGGTGGTCTCGGTCCACGGCGTTGACCACGAGCAGCGCCGCCTTCAGCAGCAGGGACAGGTGCTGCAGCCACTTGGTGCTCTCCAGTGCAGAAAGCCAGCTGCAGGGAGACAGATATTAAAGTGAAAGGCAAACACATCAGAGGACATCATATGCTTCACCCACTCAGTGGCAGCATAGCGTGGACTAGTGGCCCATAGCATTTATAGCTTCAGATAGTTAGCAGAGCTGTCAACAATGTCTTTGACGTTGTATAGCAACATGCACAAGAAATGTTTTTCATCTTAAAAGAAAAAATAAATTACCCTATATTGTCCCGATGCAAGCCTGTTTTTAAATAACGCATAACTACCTTTTTTTTTGTTTTTAAATATGCAATAACGCTTTTTGACCACCTGGGGGAAGCAGAAACAAGCTATGAACAAACAACATATCGCCACCTTTTAAGTCTATGGCTGGATTTGAATTGTCAAGCTCTGTCAACTTGCTGCTAGACCAGAGGGCGACATGCAAACATATTGACCTACTTCCATTAGGAGTAAATGTTTCACTTTCCTCATCTTATCTGGGTCATTATCCTATGCATTTTTTACGCATGGTTTATTTTGGCCTATAAACCGAGCCTCTGTATAAGAGACAGACAAGCCTGTGACTGATCACAGACAGCAGGACACAGCCCAAGATACCCGAATGAATGCTCAACACGACAGAGGGAAAATGGACCGACTCGGAGCCGGATATTCCAGTTGTAATGAATAGGTGGATGCTTTGTAAAGTTTTTTTTGTGTTGCATAAACCGCATTAGGTTGCTAAAAGACACTATAAGTAATAATAGAATAAAGAAAGGCTGGATTAGGATCAAGAGTTGGGAGGATTTTTGTCTGTTTTTGTCCTGTGATTGGATCTCCTAATCACTTTCAACAACGTTCTCTTAAGCCAGAGTGATTCTATTACATGACTGTAGCATCTAGTCTGGGAGGGCAGGCAGAAAGAGATCCTCAAACTTGGGCTTGCGCCAGGCTTTATAAATCATGCACAGATGTACGGCCAAGGCCATGCCCAAGGCCAGCTGTGCTAACTACCTATTGACAGTTCCTGCAAAGTTCTGAGCCTGCAGACTATTGGATATCAGGGGCCAACGTACTTGGCCGGATCAGGCATCTGAGTGCAGAGGAATCGCAGGGACTGGAAACTCTTGCGGATGGAGTGGATGTTGGCCATGCCCATGAACACCACCTCACAGTTGGGATAGTACTCTAGTGAAGGAAAAAAAAAACAAGGGTTAAAAAACTAAAACTAGCAGAGCTTTTAATTTTATCACACAGAACAATCACATTTGCTGTGAACTGAGCTCCTAAATCCACAGCACCCATTGACCTACTTCTGCTTGTAACCGGGGACCGCGCTGGGGAGACCTACCCGGGCATTCGCACCCTCCGCCTTTGGCCCTGTTGGCCACGGCAGCAGCGTAGGACCTGGCGTCCAGGATCAGTAGCTTGTGTGGCTGGGTCAAAGTCTCCGCCTCCGAGCCGTTGGTCATGGAGGATTCTGATAGGGACATCAAACAAAAGCAGACTGACCTCTCAGTGCACGTCCTGTGAACGCGGGGCTTCAACGCCACAATAAAAGACGGCACGAATAAGTTCCACCCGAAGGCCCATCAGAATAAACAGCGAGCGGAGCGCGAGACAAGCCCCGACGGTACGAATTGCGCAACAACACCCGCTGCCGATGCAGATAGCGAGACATTGCGTTGACATCCATCCGTGTGCGGCGGTGGCCGCGGCGCGTTCGCACTTAACTTACAGCCAACGGGAGGCTGAGCGAACATCTGCGACTCACCAAAGTCTGTGTCGGGCAGGTCCGTGCCGTTGGCGTAGCCGCCGTTGGAAAGGTGTTTGCGGGCGCTGCTGTCCGTGGCGCAGGCCTTGGCGATGGACTGGACCAGGTGCTCGTCATCGGCGTTCCTCCATCCCCACCAGCTGACCTCTGGCTGACCGCAGCGGGCGATCACAGCTCCAGTGGTCTGGTGCCTGGGGTGTCGACAGGGGGGGAAGTTGGCTAAGACTATGATGGTTTATTTAAATCTGGGATCTATTTCATATTCAACTCAGGTGCTGTGACAAACTATTAAAGCAATTTCTGGTTGGAGTCAGTTGTAAAGAAACAAAAAACAGAGGTTGTCGAGCCTCTGTTTGAACTTTGAGAGAATTATTAATGAGGTATTAGCTCTATGCATTGGGTTTCCAACAAAAGTAACCTCTTTCCACACTGAAACTGGTGCAAAGCCATTAAGACACTAAGTTTTATAAATAAATCAGCCATTAAAAAAAAAGAAAAATGGAAGGCTTTTCTTTGCCACATGGCTGTTAACAACTTTGACCTTCTACCTCGATTGTAACACACCGACCTATAAACCACAGAAGGAAACCTCTTCCAGGAGCGGAAGGCCGCCACGTTTTCCAGCTCCTTGTCAGTGATCCAGGCCGGAACCAGCAGCTGCTGAGGATAGCTGGGGCAGAGCCTGGCAGAGCAGAGGGACAGAGCAGTGGTTTAACCAAGAGGAAGTGGGGGCACCAAAGGGCTGGGATGGCTCAACTGAAACCTCCGTCTACAGACACCTAATCCTGGGCCGGGCTCCAAGCAGCCCAGGGTGCAGCACCGGTCGAGTACAGTAACACAAGCACCCACTGTCTCACACACACACACACACACACACACACACACACACACACACACAATGACTTGTGTTGTTTGCCAATGAAAGCAAAGAGCGGGTCTTTCAGCTGGGAAATCAAAACAGCAGCAGGCATCCTGTATGAGAGCTGCCATCACCTGAACTTGCTGTTGATGTCAGATATCCTCCAGGCGTTTTGTGTGTCGAAGCCCATCCTCTCCACCTCGTTCTTGAACCAGGAAGTCACGTGTTCCCCTACAGAGAGCAGAGATGTCTGATAAGACCGGAGGGGAGCAGAGGTTCTACTGAGGGTTTGGGGGGGGGGGCGTGGGGGTTACCTGGTCTGCAAAGCTCGCTGTGCTGCTCCTTCTCGCCAGCGTACACCCCCATGCACCAGGCGTGGAAGGCAAATGAGAAGAGGTCCTCCAGGCGAGAGGGGGGGCGCACAACAGCGTTCAGGCGCTTCAACCATTCCTGACACTGCTCAAAGGTGGAGAACTGACACCTATGGAACCGACGCAAAAGACAACAATACACCTTTATACAAAATGCTGTTGTAGTGCATTTAACCTTGATGTCTACTTCTGAAATGGGAACGTAGGAGGTAGTTGTACAAAACGTATGGTGTTACAATCCCATGAAGCATGCTTATTCATACGCATTGTGTTACTCAAGAGTAACCCTAAGCCAGCTGCGGGACCTTTCAGCATGCTGCTGACCGATTCGGTCATTCTGTCAGTGTCCAGAACACACAAGCCTCATTTTGACAGCTGCTCTGTTGGTTTTGCATAATTCTGGGTTCATCTTGTTCAAACATACAGTTTATGGCTGTAGGATTCCTCTGTTCCCTTTCTAGTGTGTGCCCTGTTTAAGTGGTCGCCGTAGCAACCTACGCCTCACAAATTCCTCCGTTCACCTAATTGCAGCACCGATACCATCCTGTGTGTGGACTTCTGTGAGAAAAGTCAGAACAAACGCATTTCTTTGTGTGCGTTTTCTGTAAGTTCAAACACGTCCCACAGACGTCTTTCGTCTTGGGAGAAACCATAATTCTCATTCAAGTTTCCTTTAGCATTAACAACCAAGATAGTTAATAGTAGGAGTGGGAGTAGGTTTCAGGATTGATTCAGTGGTCGTACCTGACAACTTTACAGTCCTTACAGGTGACATGAAGCTGGAACATATCCCGACACTCCACGTTCTCGATGAGCTGAAGAGGAACCTGCAGAGAAAGTAAGAGCGGGAACATCAACTCTACACCTGCTCCAGCTGTGATGGTGACAATGAATGGCATAACAAACACATTTTTAGATTTTTTCCCATGACATTTTTTGACCTCACATACATTTATTTAATATTTGTTTAAAAAGAATTGTCAAAAAATGTCACGGAAGTAAAACAATATTGTATAGTCCGTAAATGTCCAAAAAGATTTGTTTTAAAATTGTCACAGAAAAAACGTCGAGAAATATTGGTCGAAAAGTAAAAATATTATCATGAGAAATATCATGGAAAAAAATGTACCCAAACGCATGCAGTCAGTACAAGTAGTGTGGCAGACTGCAGCTGACAATCCATTTAGTAAATTAGTTTTAGTCTACATTAAAAATAATCAGACACCTGTGCTGCAACCACTTCTAATTAAAATATGAAATTGTATGAGAAAAAAAAACACCATTCAGCGCCATGCTGCTAAAAATAATCACACAAATAATAATTTGATCAGGGGCATTTTCATTAATTATTCACATCTCCCTCCGCTCTGTTAATATACATCATCTTCTTAACTTTGAGTGTTGGAGCACAGACACACTCAACACTCGATTGCATCAGTATTTCCCAGTTTCCCGGAGCCTTATCCTCAATAGGCAAATATCATCCAAAGTACAAAACTGTCATGTGCTTATGACTTAAGAGCCTACTTTGAATACTGCAGGGAAATGCCTGTGCTGCCTTTCACTAAGCTCTGTTAATTAGCAAAGAGAAGTGTTCGGCCGGGCTTCAGAAAAGTGAGGCCAAAGGTGTTCACACGCGGTCCGACAGCCATGCACCACCAACAGCCAGTCGAGGAGCGGCTCCATCTCCCAGGTTGGCTCCCCCAGCTTTTTTTTTTTTTTGCACCTGGTGTTAAACAGGGCCTCGAACGAGGCAGGCCCACACAAGATAAAACACACAAGCCAAGCACTCCACGTCGTGCAGCTCCCCCGAGTACTTACTGACACCTCACAACAACAACAACTCTATCCAAGACAAAAACAGAGAGAAGTAGAATGTAAGTACTGCACGTTGACTTGTGACTATCTTCAGTCTGCACTAGCAGCCTTCCAGGATGTAGACGCATCCTGCTGCCACAGCTCAATGCCTGCCCCTCTAATCTACGTCCCCCCCCAATCTGGCCGCCATCAACATTCCTCGGCCGCTTGTTAACGGCCTCCCGCTCCCATATGCGCCAGCCTGGGCCGCGTGACGCCTCGTCGGCCCGTCCGGATCCGTGTGAGGAGAACGTCGGCTCATCTCATGTGAGCGCAGAGAGGCTGTGGGAGAGCCGACAGCCGGGGGCTTGTTAGGGTCCAATTAAGCGTGACGGGCAGCCGAAAGACAACAGGAAACGGACGGACCGATGCAACCATCGGGACCACTGAGGAAGTCCCATACAGACGGAGGCTCGTTGCAATTAGATGGACCGGTTTGAGGGAAAGGCCAAGATGTCTTTTTTTCTTTAAACCACGTGTAATGACAGACAAAATAAGCAGAAAATATGAAAATGAAAAATCTTTTTGATATCTTACCTGAAGTGATGTAAACAAAACAAAAGAATCAGATGTGACATGTTACACTAGTCAAAGGGCGCTTGTCCCAATCAGGGTGAAATTATTTTTGTTTGGGTTCTATTTTGTCTGGTTTTGGCTTCACAGTGCACAAATTACACCGGACCAAATTTTTAAAAAATTGCAAGGCACAACCGTTTCCCCCCCCATGACTCGGCACCGGCCTCCAGTTTACCTTGAATGCCCCTCTAGACAACATGATTTTTTTTAGGACTTTATCACACGTCATGCACCTGGGTCTGATTGTGACCGCATGGGACCTAGTTAGCATTTAATTAAAAAACAGACAAAACGCTGATTCCAAGTGTTGATTTAAAACCAGGGTACTTATGGAAAATGGTTTGGTACTTTTACATTTATACTTTTCTTCATGGCCAACAAATCCCCTAAAAAGACTCTTACTGAAGACTGAAAGAATCCTTAAAAACAAATGTATCCTTTCATTGAGCAGATTGAAGGGCGGCATAGAGGCGGGCTGCTGTGTGTGGTTAGCACTGTCGCCTCGCACAAGGTTTGCATGTCGTGCTCGGGCCTGCGTGGGTTCTCTGCGGCTCCTCCGTCTTCCTCCCACAGCCCAAGGACACGCTCTGGGGGCTTAGGTTAACTGGTGACTTTTGGATTCTTTTAGGGTAAGCGGTGCAGAAGATGGCAGAGCGACTTGAGATTGGGCTCGTAGCTTTTAGCAATAGTTGAGCCCCAGATGGTGTGCACTGTTGAGCGCACCAGCCGTGTTCATTGTGATGAAGTCCAATGTGACCCCGTGCTGGGGATCACTGGTTTAGAAAAGCGCAGCAGATACTTGAGAGGATATTTGCAAGGCTTATTGAGGGGAATTGTTGACAAAAAGAACCATTTAGAATATCTCACCAGATGTAACCCTTACTGGGGTAAGAAAAAGGTTTCACTCATTTTCAGATGGTATGTTTTGAAGGAAGGAAGCGATTTAAGATTGTGATATGCCGTTGCACAACTTTGCTGCCCTCACACATCAGAGCTGAATTGTGCTTTTCCTCAGACATTTGGAGGGAGATCTATTGGTCAAATTAAGACATATACTTGAAACAGGATGGAACTAGATTATGAGAGTGAGTACATATGAATACACTAGACAGTACACCAATATTACCAAACACCAAAACAGTATGAATGTATATTGATTTGTACGTTATGTTTGAATGTGGTGTTCCAAGTTGTAATAACTCTCTTTTCTCAATCTAGCAACAAGGTGTAGAACATATTACTTTTCTTTCTTTTATTTTTTAAGTGAACCGTTTTGCAGTGGCTGATGGGGAAGTTTCCTTAAAAAAAAACAGGCAACACTTGGGCAACAAGGCCAGTCTCTCTTTCTAAACATGGTGAAACGGAGACGTTGAGAAAGAAAGAGAAGGCGTGACTGTTTTGAATCCCCCGTGGAACCGCTGCAACCACGGCAACGGCCAGTGCTGAGAGAGAGAAAGCCGAGCGGGCGGGCGAGTGTGAAAACAGAGGTGATGAGGAGTCACGCGGCATGTGCTGCCAGTGCAGATCAGCTTTGAATGGTCTGGTCACCACGCCGCCGGCACAATGGCCCCGACTCTGTCCATTCACAAAGCATTAACACCCCCCCCCCTCCCCCTCCCGCCCCAGCCTCGAGTACACACAAAGCACTTCAGTTATTTTGAGCTGCGCGAGAGACATTCTCTCATCAGGTCCGACCTCGAAGCACATCGCTCACTTTTTCAAGAGAACTTACGTTGACGACGGACTCTTTGAACTTGATGTGTAGGCGGTAGTTGGATATTGCGATGATGGCGTCCTCTGCTCGCCCCACGTACGCTGTGAACTCGCCATGCAGCTCAGGAAAGGGCAACTAGCAACACCGGGGGAGAAAAGAAAATGTCATACAAAATGCTGTGACACTGCAGATTGTTTAACTGGATAAGGCTATTTTGCAAGTAGTATTGACCTATTTTTAAAACAGCCGTCAAGCAAAGTCAGTTATTTCACTCTTGCTGTTAAATCTATTGCTTTTACAGTACAGAATGTACCCGTTTTTAACACAGCAAGAACTTTTTCCATTACAAATTAGTAAACTTTTTTTATAGAACCCAGCAGCTTCGCTTTAAAAAAAAAAAACACAACACAGGAGGGGGGGGGCGCAAGACCATTCAGGACGCAACAACATTAGTGCATGCAGCACACAGACATACAAATAACTTTATTTTTATTTTGGGATTACAGCGCTTCAGATATCCTTTGACTTTTGAGACTTTGCCTCGGACACTGGTCAAACTGAAAGTGAGCTTAAGTCACATGTCACAGTGATTATGTAACTAATTCAGACTGAGGAGTAACTTACACGCACACAAACACATGACTTTCTGGTTTGCGGTTTTTTCTTTACAGCACATAATAAGAGGCCACTTTCCCACCTGCATGTTTTCTTCCTCTAGAACGGGGGACTTCTTGGGGAAGATCTGATTGGCCTGGATGCACACCAAGCTCTGCTGCCCCTCCTCCTCCTGCAGAGAAAAAGTATTTACTCAACTACTATCAACTTTAATAACCTCTGCCTTCTTCCAGTTATAATTTATATTCATTTTTTTTTTTTTTAAACGAGGCAGGCTGGCTGAGCACTTTCTTGTTTATCACCCTCCTCCGTGCACACTGACGCAAGCATTCACAGCTCGACAGACCAAGACTTTAGGAACTGTTTGGGAAGTGAAGTCCTCCCTAGAGACATCTTAGCAGTCATTTTGTGGGTAAACGAAGTGCTACTCCTCCACTTGCCTACATTTCCACAACTTTTATTGATTGATTGGCTTTTTAACGTTAGAAATGGCAGAAGTGTCACAACCGTTGTTGTCACAGAGACTTGATTTAAAGGCAACTTGACAGTGTCGCATTCAGGCTGCTTCGCGTGGATGTTTTCTCCTTCCCAACCACACTGTAATGTGCAAACCCAGGCTAATTTACTGTAATCACCCCTTGTGCAAGAAGTCGCTCTAAAACTAGAAATAGACGTGGTCATTCATTTACACAACACCCTGAAAAGCAAGACGCGTCTAAATCAAATTTCCGGTTTGGCCAAATGAAATTAGTGAAGAATTTCATTTAAAGGTGGTTTTCATTAACAGGCTTTCATGGCGGCCAAATGTTTGAGTGGACAGAAGTCTTATGCAACATATTACACAGAGGGTGCCAATCAATGGGGAATGCAAGGCATGGATATACAAGCAGAGTCAGGGATTTATCTTCAAAGGCAAACCGGTGGGGGAAAAAAAAATGGCCTCGCGCTGACAGACATCAACACGAATCTGTGGGCTGTTTGGGCCGGAGAGGAGTTCAGTACAAACGTTGTGTAAAGGACTGATTATGGTGGTCAAAAGAGATGGAAGATAACCGAGAGCGGCAGCACATCCCGCGGGATGCTGACTCAGCACGAGCAGGGCTGATACACAGAGCCTGGTCATGCCTGGAGGAGCAGCCCGCTGAGGCCGGCCAGGGGGCAGCCGCCGCACAGCAGCGTGCCGCTCACTCACTCACAAGGGGACACACACACACACACACACACACACACACACACACACACACACACACACACACACACACACACACACACACACACACACACACACACACACACACACACACACACACACACACACACACACACACACACACACACACACACACACACACACACACACACACACACACACACGGTTTAACAAGCAATGCGTCCGACTTGGTGGTTATGTCATGATGCGACGATACAACAGTGCGAGCTGCCCTGGTTAGACAGCAGCCTTGAAGGACCTTTGACACGGTTGCGGCTGATTTGACTGTCTGGCTCCTGGTAAACAGAGCTGATTGAACGCAAAAAAATAATCAATGGAGAGTTTCCGATTCTGCAGAATGCACCCGGGCCACAGAGCACACGGCAGTCACCGTCCAAAGCATGCATGAGATGAGGGTACTTTACCATGGCCCCTGTGAAGGAGTGCGGGTCACCCGACTAGGAGATCCCGCCTGGACCTGTCTGTACAGGAAGAGCACAGAATGATGAGAGGTTGTCCTGGCAGCAAACATGTAAATTATACATGGGGCACATAATGAATGCCATCATTGTCTTATTCATGGCGTGATCCAAATTTAAACTAAAGATGGCCATATTAAAATGAATTTATAAATAAAACTATACATTCATTTCAAAGCCAGAAATGAGCCATTTTGCAGCCGCAGGCACTGATATCATCATTGTAATATATGGAATAACATATATGGAAACAGTCATTATCAAAGTAAATGGGCTCTTCTATCTCGTTATCAGCACTAATTGTGGGTCAGTTAAGTTTTTGAAATGGCTTTTTTAGTGTTGAGTAGACAGACAGTTTGCTAAAAAATGAATATAGAACTTCTCAGACCCTGACCACAAACCACAAAGGCATTCATTCAACACTAACTACTCTACAGTAGGTTGTAGTTAATCTGTTGGTGCATTTGGATTTTGAAGGTCGGGGAAACTGCTGAACTATGTTGTTATCTATGATATTGCTGGCAAGGATGCATAAATACATTCTCAGGGTATGGGTCTTGGAAACGAACTGATCGGGGTGTCATGTTCACAAAATTCAAAAGCAGATCAATTCACAGCAAAGGGGAAGCACTTGGGTAGCATTGTCACGATTTAAGGCTTCAGTGAAGCATTTATTCAGTTGCATTAATTATAGTGAAAAATTTGCAAATGTACTGAGGGGAAACCTTTAAAAAGGGCAGCAGACGGCTGGAAATGTCAAATCAAATCGGTTATGTCATTAAACTTCTAGCCTTACCACAGACAATCAATAACGGAAATTGGGTCGTCCTGATGATCCTGTATCGAAACTCTCACAGGTAAGGCATGGAAATCTGTGGAAAATGAAGGCAAATATGTGACTGAATCATAAGGCAAATGGTTTTCCTTAATAACTGGTAAACAGTTGACTTTTTCACTGGGGCATTTGAGCAACAGAAGCTTTTTTGATTCCCCTGTAAATATAGCTGCGCTGGTGGTTGGAGTGGCTTCCATCCGAGCTCAGAGATACCACTTAAACTCAGTCGTGGAATGGAAAAAGGCCAATTGAATATTGAAAGAGAATGTGACAGTCAAGCTAACATATAAAGCCATGGTTCAGTCAGGGAAAACTGCCTATGTAATGTTCACCTTCAGAAAAAAACAAGAACGCATACATAAAACAATTTCTAAACCACCGCCGCCAGATCAATACAAGCTAATGGAGGACATGGTAGATTTACTAACTTAAAGGTCGTGTATGCAATTAACACACTTAGGGACACTGACAGTGTCGCCCCAACACCTCTTTTCAAAAACAGGCAACCCTTTCTGAGATCGATCAGCAAACAGGCCCACGAATAGTTGGAAGGGTCAGCTACTCATACTGAAACTGAAATGTCATGTGATAATGTCGGTGAGAGAGCAACACAGCGCCTCACAGCACACCTTCTTGGGACGATTTATGGTCCCAAAGGTCAGAAATGAGACAAAACGCCCCACTGCACTAAAGTCAGCCGAGTCCAGCCTTTGATAGTGGTGTGAAGGAGTTATGGGGAGGGTGTGTCATTGCGTCACTGACTGTGGAGTCCAGCTTCCAGCTGGTGCTACCTGATAAAGCCTATCTGCCCCAACACACACACACACACACACAGGCGCGCACGCGCTGTGTTTACCGCAGCGGGCTCATGACCCGTGGCTACGGCTCAGTCTGGTTCCGAGTGCAAAGTCACACAGGGAAGGCTAAACCCCTTAGAGCCTTAACGGTGCTCCTGCCCCGTGACAGGCCCCCAATGCATCACAGACTGCTGCTCGCTGCAGCTGCATCATCAAACCAAAAGCCTCCTTCTCCTGACTACTCATGTTAGCAACTTTAAAGGAGAAATACTGACGCGGGGGGTTGCATCGCATTGAGTGACTGTGGAGTTAGCTTGTGCACATGTAATCGACGGTCAGGAAGGCACTAACAGGGATTAGCGTGGACGTTAAAACCCACACAAGAGCGTAACGTCGCATGTTTTGTCTGATTTCGCAGGATGACACGTGAAACTTTTAGGTTAATCGGTTTGCCATTAATCGTTGGAACGTTATAACGTGTCATGTTGGCTAGCATCTGGTGAGGAAATAAAGAGTGACGTGTGTAATTAAAAAATAATCTATAACCAAGTTAGTTTATCAAATACCAAACTAAACAATGCTGAATCGTTTAAGGAGTTCTAGCGAACCGAACAACGCACCTCATCGTTTAACTGAAGCCAGAGAAAAGAGCGAGAGCAGAGAAAAGTCAGTGAGGTGAGCTAACGTCAGTTCACTGACAAACAGGTTCGTCAGACAAGTTAAAAAACTAAACCAACCCGTGTCATTGTGAAAAAAGTAACCAACTGGCTAACGTCAACATCACCGATGCCCTTCGTTCTTTGAGAGTAATTCAACGACACCATTAACCTAGATTGTCTGCAGCTAACGCTAGCTAATATCAATAGTTAGCAAGGTAACGTTAGCCAAATAGTTAACGTTAACTGAAATTACTGCTAGCAAGTCAGCACCGGTATAACGTGGATATTTCAACGGGAAGCAGCCGACACTAACATTCACTTGTAAACCGAATGTGTGTCGACTCCGCAGTGCCTGGTGCTGTGGCACAGACCAACCAGCCTGTGAGCTGGCTAGCTAGCATTAGCGGGTTGGGCTAGCGCAGCTCTGTGCCTCTGTGTTTGTTGTTATGAGATGGAGGGCGGAACCTCAAAACGGAGGCCTCTGTCAAAACACACCGCGGAGCGACCACAACCGGCGGACTCACCAGTGAAAGGAGCGATGAGAAGTTGGAAGCCAAATATTCACCCGAACCCCGTGCAATTACTGAGCAGCAAATAGACCTCGATCAAATAAGCATTAGTCATATCCGAGCCGAGGCCAGCTTCACTGCGTCCCCTTCCAGCACCGAGCCGTCGTCGCCATCGCCGCGAAATTCTCCAGCCCAAGAACCTACGTGAGTGAGTGACGTCATGGCGTCATCCCAATCCATTTCGGGGAGGGGAGGGGCCCAGACTCACATGCTCATGTAAACACTGGCCAACACTGTCCGAATAACGTAATGGACATGATTGAGACGGAATTCAGAGTGACAGGGTGTTTTGTAAATCTGGGGACTGCTGATAAAGCAATCAAATTGGAAAATACTAACTGCTCCAGAACGTCGCGGATAAATCATGTCTCGGATTCATATTATGTGTATTACAGTGGAGGAAGGTGAGTTATTTTTTACTGTATTATTTAAGGGTTTTACCAAATCGTTTTTGCATTCATTTAATATTCATCTGTAATGTGGGTGGTACTCCCGATACTGCAACGAAATAACAACACAACACAGCAGGATCTTAAACAATTATGTATTGAATGATGGCTTACATATGCAAATTCAATTCAAAGAGGCTCGCCATACATTTGTCCATTCTTTAACATTTAATAGTCTGACACATCAGGGCGTTAGACAGTGATTTAAGTGTGCAGGACACTTCCCTTTATTGACTCACTGCTGACTTTCAAATAAAACATTTTCTTTTAGACAAATCCCAAGTGTCAGATTTGTAAATATTGTTTCCATATTAACAACTCTTTCAACTTTTGTATAACCAATTGCCTTTATTTAGTGACTAATGTCAATTACAAAATAAAAAACATCCAATGTGTAGGGTTTTTGTTACTGGGTTACAAAAAGCCCTACGCCCCACTTAAATCCTACCTTACCACAAGGCATTATTCCTGTGAGGATAATGCATGAGGCATATGATATGGCACAAAATAATCTTGATTTCAGTATTTACCTGCAAGTAAGTTATTGGGTTCTGATTGGACTGGATTCGTCATGACTTTGTGAGAGCCAAATTGATCAGCTGTACCATGCATGGACTTCAATAATGTAAAAAGTGCTGATTTAATGTCCCTGTGCAAGAACAACAACACAAAACACAGTCCCATCCCTTGTAATGAGACCGGAATGGATTCGCATGCAAAATCATGAGATGAGCTTTACATGAAGAGATAATGCATTAAAATACATTTCTTGTTCAGTCATATGTCCATGTTACCATGAAAAACAACGAAATCTCCACATTAGAAATGCCACCGCTAATCATACAGTATATTATGCACACAAAAAATGGTGGTACGAAAACCAGAGAAAAATCTTCTGTGGCTCCAAGAGAAAACCAAGTATTTTAGAGAGCAAAGTCTACTGATCCCAAAAATGCAACCCATCAGCCTCATCCTGATAGTTCCAATCCGCACTGCACTTTGACACGTCTGTGTAATGAATTACAAAACAGCAACAGCTCTCCAACAATCCATTACATGCTGGGATAGTTGCATCTCCTGTATACACACAACCTCCGTAGATCCATTTAATATTTAACGGAGTCATTCCCCTACACCACATAATGTTTATCGTAGTCACCACCACTGATGAGCGCAATTGTTTCAGTAAAGCTTTAAAAAGCAAGACTACCCTGAGAGAAGGTCTAAAACGTGGGCAAGCTTGCCAGACCAGAACTGGCTTGAATGGGTTTGGTTTATTAAATCTGTACACTCTATTTCAATATAATCAGCACATTTTGTCAGCAGATTTTCTTTTTTTTTTAGTAATTGTGTAATATATATATCTCTACATAATACAATCCAAGTCCTCTGAACTATGTAGACATGTGCAAGTGTTTTACTACCAACTTTGACGATACAGTAAAGGCAAAGACTTGTGGACACTAAGTTAGGATAATGTTGATATTTGAAATTTTCTTGAGTCCTCACAATTATCAAAATCTAAGTGCTGTAAGTAGTTCATACACGAGGTATTGAATATCTAGTTAACTGTTCTGAGTATAAAATAGAGGCAAAATACATAAAGAACATTTTGCAAGCATGACAAAGAAACTTCTACAGACACGATACACCAGTGGTCAAAGATAATATGAGGGGATACCTGTAACCTTTTGTGTCCTTGAATATAGTCTACTTACAGATTGGATGTTTTCATGTTGGCGAGAGGTCATACTGCATTATGCTCTCGGATAGATTTCAACCCACAGGGAGATTCACAGGCGGAAACCTTTCATGTCAAACGGGCCGGCTAGACATCATCTCAGTGTTTGATCGGCTACGCATATTCTAACTACATTAAATTACCCTTTTTGAGAAAGTGCACTCAATCAGGTGTTACCTGTGAGGAAGATCATAATACACACATATATCGGATTTATTAGCTCCCTATCTCTTCAAACAGCAGCGTATTCTTTGTAAAAGACAGATTTCACTCATTCAAACTATGTCCGAGGCATAATACAGAGTGCCTTCCCTCTATGGATTAAAATAAGTGTGGGTCATGTTCATGTATAAGAATGAAACGCATGGTCGCATAGCATGATGTGCATCAACATAATCTGAGGTAAACCAGGTGTGTCTTGGCCCGTTACAGTCTGAGAACCAATGTCTTACAGGGTCAGAGAGGTAAGTCTGAAATAAATCATGTAAACTGTGCTCTTGTGCAGTAAATGTTTCACTTACTACCGAAAGCACAAGGGCCCTAAACTGTAAACCTCAAGGATTATACAAAGGGAGAAAAAAAACAATACACTTAACGTACTCTACTCGTTAGATTTAACGTTTCCTTTTTTCATATTTTTTGCAGGGTTTTCAACTCTTTTTTTTTCAGTTGTTTTTGCTCAAGTATAATCACAGGTGACTAACTACAGAGGGTAACAGGGTCAGGTGAGTACCATGCTACATCAGGTTTAGAGAAGGCTATTGCAGACAATTCTACAACATGTACAACCACATTTTATACGTGAGTTACAAATATTTCAAAACATATCACCAAGAAACTAGGTACATACAAGATGTTGAATATTTAGAGTCTTAAAGGACTATCCCTCAGTCAGTGTTAGGATTTCATGTTACTTGACTTAAACTGTCCAGTTTAACAGACAAAATCTGAAAAATTGCTATTCAAAAAGTAGCAAATTTGGTCAATGTCTCTTTTCAAATAGTTATAGTGCTTTTAATGGCTTAAGACAGGGGTCTTTTTTTAATCTCACCCAGTGGCAATCAACAGAACTTCAGTGTACATTTTATGACACCATAGCTGCAAAAGTCTTTATGTCAAGTCCAATAGGTAAAACAACAGCTAGTGCTGTCACATGTACTTCAAAGTAGTATGCATTATCAAAAACAACAAAAATCAAACGACCAAAAATAAAAACAAATCCACAATTATACTTTTTTTTTTCTCCAACTCTTCAAGTTCTTGGAGGGACTTCAGTCATATGTTCTGTTCTGTGTTCCCGTTTCCTATGAGTCATCAGTCTAAGAGGACAGGCCCTCAGCAGCCAGGCCCCAGTCCTCTGTGAGACTCTCCTATGTCCCGCTAGGGTCATCAGCACTAAACACAGTGAAAGGGGACTTAAAACTCCCATTCCAGCGTTTCTTCCCGATTGGCGGCTCTCTCTAGCCTGTGGATGATGTTATTCAGGTTGGCCATTTTCTCATTGCGTCTCTGAGTGCTTCTGTTGAGTTTGGGGCTTTGGAAGGGAGGCAGCTGGCTAGGGTCCAGGCTGTGATTGGTGCTCGTCGAGGGCGGATTGGGCAGCGAGGGCGATATGGGAGCCGAGGAGGAGGGGACGGGGGAGAATGACATCATGAGGCCGGGGGAGGACGCGGCGGAGGGCGAGTTGAGGGACACCTCCAGGCTGCCGCGGCAGGGCTCCGACGAAGCCTTGAAGCTGACGGGGTCCACGGGTGACTTCCCGGACTCTTCCCCCTCGCGCCTGGACAGGACGGTTCTCTGGGGGCCGCCCTGGGCCTGGCTGCTCAGCCCCGCCTCCTGCCTCAGGCCGCGGCCGGCCGAGAGGGGCTCGCGGCCGCCGGCGACCGGGTCCTCGCGCTCGCTCTTCAACTGCGGGAACTGCGCCGCCACGGCGAAGCGCTGGGCTCTCGACCGCTCAACGGAGTCCTCGTCCCCCGCCTCCCTCCCGTCCTGCCTGTCCGTCGCCTCCTGCTTGACGCGAGTAAGCGCGGCGCTGGCGCCGAGGCGCACGCCGGCGTGGACGTGTCCCGGGAGCTGCTGCGGCCTCCTCTCCTCGCCGTCCGAGCGGGGGCTCCGCGTCGCCGAGGGCGAGTAGCTGTGGTGCTCGGCGTCTGTGTCATTGTCCAGCAGACCCTCCATCAGCACCTCCCGCCGCATCCTGGACCTGCGGGGCAAACACAGCTGTTAGACACACTGCTTTTGGCGTGCAGCGTGCGGCTGAAAGCAAACAAAGCCGAAAAGCCACTAGCAGACATTTAAAAGCTCATCGGACTGGCCTGTAGTTGTGGAACCAGTTGATGACGGTGTTGGTTTTCAGTTTGAGCTGGGAGGCCAGGATCTCGATGGTGTTTTGAGAGGGGTAGGGCTCCAGGAGGTAGGCCTTCCTCAGCGCCTCTTTGTCCTCGGCCCCCAGCACCACCCGGGGCTTCTTGGCCTGGCTGTAGGGGCACAGGTCGAGCGACGCCAACGCCGGGCTCACGCACTCGGAGCGAGTGCCGGGCGAGTCGCTGTCCGAGCCGGTGCTCAGCAGCCCGTAGCGGCGTTTCAGATAGGCTGCAGGGAGGACGGCGAGATGGCGTGTGTGAGGCGGGTTACAAAAAAAAACACCAACAACGACATTTTCTCACTCGGGGAACATTCTGGGTCCCCACCTTTCTTCTCCATCTTTTTCATGGCCCTCAGCTTGTCGACGTTGTGGGGATCGTTGAGCCACAGCTGCATGCGGACAAACGGCTCGCGGCCTTTCAGGCTGAGCTTGTGCCAGGGCTTGGGCCTGGAGAGCAGGTCGGACACCGAGCCCTGAGTCAGGCCCAGGATGGTCTCCCCGAAAAGACGCTGGCCTGCGGGAATCAAACAAACACGGCGGACGTCGGACTCGCGTGTGATTACATGAGCGGCGGCGGGCGGCTGCGGGGGCGGCCGTGACCCCCGCAGCGGGAGCGTCGACCCACCTAGGTTGTTGTCTGTCAGCACCTCTTTGACCTTCTTGGTGATGGCGTACGTGTCTAGCTCCGAAGACATGGCCACTATCTCTTGGATGCCCAGTGGGTTCGTCGGCGGGTGCAGGACCATGAGGCCGGGGGCGGATTTCCTTCCATCTGGGTGGGGGGGCAATCCCAGACCCAGACCCAGGCCCAGGCTCTCGGGCTGCTGGTTCTCTTTGCTGCTCTCCAGGGAGAGGCTGACGGGCTCAACCAGAGGACTCGGGTGGCTCTCTGCAGGGCTGGGAGGAGGAGAGGGCGAGGAATGGGTCGTCACTGGGCTCTTATCTGGAAAAAGAACACCAGCTTAGAGTTAAAATTGAATCTCACAGAGTCAATTTGACTCTCTGCAATTCGCTGTGTGCGTGGAGGGACACTTCTGCATTTACAGCTCCAGTGTGAGTGTGCGCGTTGAGTGAGTCTCACCCAGAGCGTGGCCGTGGCTCGGCGGCTGGCTGAGGCTCTGGCCCAGCTGGTCCAGCAGCCACAGCTGCATGCGGATGAAGGGCTCCCTGCCTTTCTGGGTCAGCTTGCTCCAGGGTTTGGGGCGAGACAGCATGTCGCTCACGCTGCCCTGAGAAAGACCCAGGACCTGTGTGGTACGATATTACACGTCATGATACAGGTGAGCAACGCGTAGAATTCAGGGATTTTTTGTGTTGAACCTTCAGTAAACAGCCACTAGAGGGGAGCAGCACATCACAAATATTTAGTTTGTGTCTATTCAAATACCGACATCTTGCAGTTGCAGCTCATGGAGAGGAGAATAATCTCTAAGTAGAAAGTATGATAGATAGATAGATAGATAGAGCATAGATTAATTCACCCTGAGAGCTTGAGTAGATATAAACCAGAAAAACGTTTTTCTCCAAAGAATGTTATATATTTCTTTCTTTGAATTTTTGATATATGGATAAAATCTCAACACACATTGGTTTGCATAAAATTCACCTTCAAACCAAGAGTAATTCAGTTTAAAAATATATTACAGAAGCTGAGGATTTAGAAATATGAATAATGGAGACTGCAGACTCAAACCCCGTAATATCATCAAAATAAAATCTGCACAACGAAGTGTAAACGTGTTTATCTGTTCCACAGAGGGTGCGATAAATAAGAATTTTTTAGAATATTCTCAGGGGCAGAACTAAAAAAAAAAAGAATACTTGCCTAAATGTAGGGTAGCTCAGTTTAGGAACAAAGCTTGTAAAAAGGCAACTTTGGCGGCATATTTGTTACAGTGGACGGTTCTAATATTTACATACTGAACGTTGAATACAAACAATACACGAAACCGTCAGACTAATTCCCACAAAACTCTTTCAAGCACACTGTGCCACAAAGGAAGATCTATGAGAGGAAAATATTGATAGTCTGGAAAGACTAAACCTTGTACCAAAAGTACTTTTGCAGTTTATTTGTTTTCAAAGCTGCTGTTTTGTCAATGTCAAACCTCCTCCGATGTTTGTAGGATGGCTGCCGTCTATTTCTTTTTCCCTTTAAGCAACAGACTGTAGCACTGTGCCAAATTTAATTTCCCCGCCGGGACTGTAAAGTTTATCTCTAACCAGAGAGACAGCTATTTCCGTGCAGAATACAGTGCTGCGGTGAGATTTGTGGCCGGCTCTCTGAAGTTCCACAAGGACACTCATCCAGGAAGTCACAAAATATCTCCAGCCAAAGGACCCACAACAAGAGAGAGATGCAAAATGGGATCCAAAGGAGAGCAGCAAAGTGGAAACAGTTGCTGTCTCACGTGCAGAAAAGCCCAGAAGGCTTTTAGGATAAACTCGAAAAGAACTTGAACTTTTCAGACAATAACATTTGCAGCAAACCTGGTCTAACAAACTCTAATCCAATGGGGCTGAGATACGCAGAGCTGTACCTGAACTGTGGAATGATCATCATACCAACAGTAAAACATCATGTTTGTTAGACTGGTTATTATTATTATTATATATTATTATTAAGGGAAGCGTGAACCCTTTTAACGCGAGACGATGATCCCAACCGCAAAAATGGATCTGAGGTGCTGAAAAAACAAAACGGGTTTTGCACGGTTCTTAACTTTTAACGGCTCGTTCTTCCTGAGGACCACGTTCAATTCTTCCATAGTGTGTGAGCGCAAAACCTTTTTTTTAACGTTTTTTGGCCGGCGGTTATTGCTGCTGAGGTGGTTCAGTCTTTTATTACATTTAAAAGGGGCAATTACTTTTCAGATGGATGATCTGATTGCTGCGTCGCTTCGTTCCTCAGATGACGAGCAACATGTGCATTGTGTTTAGTCAGAACACCTCGGTCCATTATACATGCAGGCCGACGGTCTGAAAAACGTCCTTTTGGACAGATATGCACCGCTTTTTCACGGCTCTGTATCTGTATGCAGCTTCTCTAGGTTTGACCAGTCCTGATCAGTACAGTGAACGTAGAGACAACTTATAAATAAAATCATTAGTTCAGGTCAATGTACCTTTTCCCCAAAGATCCTCTGACAGATGCCGTTCTTGGCCAGCTTCTCCTTCACCTGCCGGGTCAGCTCCAGCGTGTCCACCTCCCGGTACATGTACATCTCGTACTGCTCTGGAGTCAGCGGCGGCACGGTGGGCTTGAGGGCGCGGGGGACGTACGCCGGGTAGTAGGAGAGCCTCCCGGGGCCGGGCCCGGGGGACTCGCCGCTCACCGACGTGTCCGACTCCACCTTCACCTCCGCCGGCCGGCCTGAGCCCGGCTCGTCCTCGGCGGCGGACGCCTCCTCGCTGTTGGGCGGGCCCTCGCCGTTCTCCGGGCGGGCCCAGTGCCGGGGCGGGGCGGAGGGCCCGGAGGAGGACGAGGACAAGGCGGGGGAGACCGAGTTGAAGCGCAACGAGCTCCCGACGCCGCTGATCACCATGGAGCCTCGCTCGTGGGACCAGTGCTGGTCAAAGTAGGAGCCCACCTCACCGATCTCCGACTTGACCTTGCGGATGATGTTCTGGACAAAGGCGGCCGGGGAGAGGACGCTGAGGGGCGTCTGGGGGCTGCTGATGGCGTTGGCCATGCAGACCGTGACGCAGCCGCCCTCCTCCTGTTTGATGGAGACGGGTGGAGGCGGGACCCTGGAGCGCTCGGGCGGGCCGAGGCGCTCTACCTGAGGCCCTGAGTTGGCGGACGGGGCCCTGCCGCAGGCCTCCATCTCCATCAGGGTGTGCTGCTGGGCCTCCATCTCCCTCCGGGCCTGATCCAGGATGTTCTTGATGGTTTCGTCGGAGCTGCTGCCGGGCCCGTTGCTGCTCCTGCCCGAGGAGCTGTTCAGAGACGACTTGCCTTCACCTAAATAAAGAAGAGACCCAAGACTCGGATGACACCGATGGCCTTCTCAATGCACCTCTGCAAGTTCTATTTAGATAAAAACAGTTGTCACAAAAATGAAATGAGCCACATTGGCCTTCAACGACGACTCGCTGCTCCATCCTCACCTCCCCTCTGCGACTGGATCTCCTTCTTGGCCTGCTCCAGGATATTCCTGATGGCGTCGTCTGACCCAGTTTCAGGAGTTCGAATGCGCGGAGTGATGCTCCCTGCCACAGAGGGTAACAGAAAGAGATAGAGGAGAGAGAGGAGGTGGGAGGGGGGGGGGGGGGGGGGATGGTTGATCAGAGAGCAGTTCCAAGGCTTTGCTTTTGACTGGTAGATCAATGGCTGCCTTTGAGCGCGTGCTGTCTGAGGCTGCAGTATACGGGAAGCTCAACTTTCAAAAGCTGTGAATCTAGGGAGAAAACAAAGTTTAAAAGTGAACACTACAAACATGGCAGAGGAACGGCGCGTTGGAGTCAGGGATGAGGTCCAAGTAGATTAGAGGGTTTAAACGTACACGGGTCCAGAAGCTGAGCCACCATAATAAGATGATTACATCTGTGCCAAAAACCTGTTGGTACATCCCTTGAAAACTTTTAAAACTACTCGTTTGGTAGCTTTGACCACCTATAGTGACACCTGTTTCACCTGTTTTAACTAAATAATGCATTTTGAAGACAAAACAAGGGTGAGGGTTTATATCCAACTGTAGATTTGAACCTGCGCTTCAGCTATATTTTTGACATGACCAAAGCCAGGTACACAGGTTTTCTCAAGACTTCATTATTTTTGTAACTGAAATGGGTCAAAAAGATTTAGAAAAGGCAAAGACATTGTTCTAAAACAAGGTTATACATTGTATTTCTTGGGGACTATATTGAGCTGCAGATGAATATATATTTGTTGTTGCAGTGAGTATTTCCAGCAGCAGGACGCTTTGACTCAAAATAACCCACAGAGCCCATGAACCTGTCATTCAGTGCAACGGTGTGGCTCCCTGATGTGTTTTTTGGTGCAACAATGGAGCACAAAGGAAGGAGATTTATCAGGATTTGGCTTCACACAATAGTTCTTAGTCAGATAAATCCATTGTTGGTTTTGGTCTATTCACAGATCTGATGGCATTAGGGATTATATCAAACAAACACCCTTGAACTGTTGTTGTGAACATATGCAGTGGGTGAACATGGACGACGTGTCATTCACTTCCAAAACGATGCTTTGCAAACTGCGGTCAAAGAGGCACCTCTGGGCGCTCCTTCTCTCACCTCTCTGCCGGACCTGGATGGTCCGGAGCGCCAGGATGTTCTGCTCATCGGAGAGGAACTGCTTCATCTTAATGAAGGGTTCTTTGCCCTTCACGGTCAGCTTCCTCCAGGGTTTGGGCCTCGCCAGGATCTCACTGACGGAGCCCTGCGAGAGGCCCAGCACGTAGTGGCCGAACACGCGCTGGCCGATGTTGTGCTTCAGCAGCTGCTCCTTCACCTGGAAGGCGATCTCCGCCGTGTCCACCTGGTCGTCGTCCCCCGCGGTCGAGCTGCCGCTCTCCGACTGGTCGCTGGGCAGGCCGGCGTCGACGCTGCCCGGCCCCGCGGGCCCCTGGGCGGCCGACATGAGGGCGACTTTGGCTGCGTACAGGGCGGTGGGGAAGGCCGCCAGGGCCTCCTTTTTGAAGTGAGGGGAGAGCAGCTGCTTGTGCAGGACGTGGTCCCCGGACAGCCGCTCTCCGGAGCACGGCGACGCGGAAAACGGGCGGGGTGGGTCGTGGCCGGCGGAGGTGGCGTCCGGGGCGGGGGGGCCCGGGCTGGGGGAGGCGCGGCCGTCCCCGTGAGAGGAGGACGAGCGCGAGCCGGGCGGCCTGCCCGCCTCCCTGCCCGCGTCCTCGGATCGGTCGTCATCTGGTGACAAGGAAGGATTGGTTACCCCGTAGCAGGTGTTTCCTTCATTTGGTAGGTTTTAGGGCAGTGATTCTCAACTAGTGACCCATTAGTGGGTCGCGGGCCCTTGCGCAGGAAAATAAAAATTAGAATTAAAAAAAAGAAATTCCTCCTGTCATTTTATTTTGAAGGGACTTCAAACTTATTTTTGCCTCGTCCGTCCATGTTTTCAGCAGCGTGTGCCAGGTTGGGTCAAACCTTTCTCATAGGGGGGAGACATTGGGTTTTTAGGATAATTAAACATCCTGAATATAAAATTCAGCTTATGAACTTGATAAATTTGAGAAGTTGAGAATGTTCCTCGATTTGGGTCGCGGCTTGTCATTAAGGGGTGATGGTGGGTCCCGGAGCCAGACCAGTTGAGAACCACTGCTTTAGGGGAGAGAGGGACACAACGCTGGAATCTGAGCCGGGATGGGACCGTTACAAGACATGCGCTGTAGCTACTCCGCTGCCACGGCACTTTAAGATATTTAATGAATCGACTCACTTGCTTTGTAGCCTTGAAAACGCAAAACTCGTTAATCGCGTAGGCTTATTTTACGCAAAGAGATGAAAGCATCAACTGGAGAATTGATCGAGACTGACCAATGAGAACCAAGCAGCCGTTGGGTTACGGGAAGGTTTTTAGAAACTTGCCGCTTCTCGTTGAGAATAAAGGATAAAGCGTTAAAGACGTTTAGTTTACCGATGCTGTGCAAAACTCTGGCCTTATCCACAAGGTATTTGTGAGATGGAAGAAAGGCCTCTTTATCCAGCAAAATAGCCTCGGCAGCCTTGGCGGAATCCTACACACGCAAACAAACACACAGAAGAGCAAAAGCGGTTGACTTTCAATTAATCAATTGCAGCAGCTGTAGATATCCTTATAATGGATGACGATCGGTGAAGCATTCAATGGCACTGCTGTAGTTTTTCTTCTTTGACACCAAGAGCACATTAAGTACAAACCAAAGGTCTAAAGACCAGTCCGGTTAAACTGAGATTGCGCAGGAGCATATATATGTATATATATGTATTAAATACCTGTGACAAGGTACCATTGGTTGAAGCCATCTTCATGACCTTTAGTATACTACGGAAACAAAAGTGCAGAGAAACTCATTTCATTTTGGAACTAAATGTGATTTTATTGTGAATGACTCAAATTCAGCCAACGTTAAAATGATCACCTGAGTTCAGTTTTAATCTCCTCATAATCCATCTGGGTTTGCAATTTAGCTTCCAATCTCTGAAATGGAAAAAAAAACGTTTTATTTCCCGTTAGCGAGATTCTTGTCGGTCCTCGGAGGACCGAGGAGGTGTTCGCCGCGCTCCGTCACCTCTCGCGTGTCGCAGCCGCTCACCTCGATGGCTTCTGTCTTGTAGGCCAGCTGGCGCTCCAGCTCCAGGATCTGATTGGACGAGGTCTCCTGAACTTCCTGAAGCGTGAACTGCAGCCGCTGAATGTTCTCGAGAAGTCGGAGGATTTCGCGGTCTTTAGCCAGCAAGGCAGCCTCCAGCTGGGAGGGCAACACCTCGCCGTTCTCGCTCTTCCCCTGACAAGGCGAGAAGGAGACAAAGCTTTACAGTGGGGCGGGGGGGGGAGGAAGAAAAAGCTGAGAAGCCAGCCAGCGAATCACAACCTCTGTAGTGTCGATAGAATTCAGGTAGCAGATTATTTACTCCAAGTAACCGTTAACACTGCATTTAAATGTTCCCATGGTGTCTGTATGTACAACATGTTTATCCCCGACTTTGGGTTGCTTTGTACAACACATCTGTCCACATGTAGGTGTGTTAGTCGCAATTATTTGTTCATTTCAAGAGAACATATTTACGTTTAAGCTGACAGATGATCAAGGGGATATGCATTTTTCCTAAAACTAAAATAAGTGTTTCTTGTGTGGAATTTGTCCTCTACTGGGAAATGGTCTGTAAAAGTCTTTTGGGGGTCACTGGGGATTCAATTCCGAGTCTCAGTCTAAAAATAAATCTGTATTTTTTAATATTCACCTCTTACAGGATAGTATAGGAAGTGGCAGAAACAATGATGCATGGTAAAAGTGCCAAAAATAAGAATAAAAAGACATGCATCCAAAATGGATTTATTCGATCCTATTAGACACGTTGATACTGAAATAGCCATAATTAGCATTTTAATTCATTTAATCACACTGACTAAATATTGTCAGTTCATCTTGGAGGCAAAGTAGATGCTGGCAGCAATAAGAAAATGTTCCCTCCAGCTGTTCCTGAGATATCGTGTTAATGAGAAACGGCAGGCGGACGCTCAGCCCAGGAACCAAATACCTGCGGCCACGGTATAAAATATCAAAAGTAAAACTACTCATGATGCAGGAAAATAGATGATATAATTAGACACTATGGTATCGTCATAAGTGATGCGAGAAGTAGGAGAATAAAGTAGCACAAGATGGAAGCACCTTTAACTCTACTAAGGTACAGTCCTCGAGTACAGTCGATTCATTCAAGTTTAAAATCCCACCTCAGTTTGGAGTCTGGTCAAATATCAAATAATCACAGGTTCTTACCCTGCTGGAGCTCTCTGCTGGATGGCAGCTCCCTGCGGTGGCTCTCTGGCCACTGGCTATCTGCTCCTTTAGCCTCTCCACCTCCCTCTGGGCCTTCTCCGCTCTCTGTGCACATGACATGGCATCACAGCGTCACCGCTTTTCCTACGCATCAATTCGGCTGACGAGATGATCGAGGGCAGAGCGCACACACGAATCCAAAAAGGGGGGGGGAGGGGGGGTCAGAGCCGGGCAAGGAGCGCGAGCAAGGCCAAGGCCCCCCCCCCCCCCTCCTCCCCGTGCAGGCGAGTGCAACCGCTCGCTTCATTCTGCTGAGGGGGGCTGTTTAGTCGGGCCCCGCTTTATTCTCCATAACTGTTTACCTGCTCTGTCACACCCGGCCCCGCTAATTAATGATTCATTTTGAGAACATTCATCTCGGGGGGGGGGGGGGGGGGCGCTGGCAGAGGGGAGCGAAAAAGAGCACGAGAGCAGAGGGGAGGAAGAAAAGGAGCAGAAGAAACAAGGATGAAACCGCGGCATCGACGGCGCATCGGCAGCCTGCCGGAGCACCCCCCCCCCCCCTCCCCCCACCTGACGGGGGCTCGGGTTTACACTCGCTAATCACACACTCGTGGGAGGGTAGGGTGGAGGTGGGAGGAAGAAAAGAGGGTGTGGGGGGGAGGGGGGCGGCGCACACACACACACACAGGACGGAGGGTGTCTAATTAAAACCGAAGCTTGATTACAGGAGTGATTGCCTTAACGATGGAGCATCTCAATCAGGGAGGTGCAGAGGAAGGCTTTACTCACCTGGTTGGCTTTCTCAAGGTTCGCCATGATGGCGTTGACCTCCTCGGCCCTGGAACGAAACACAGCCAGTCACGTGACCGCGGGATTACCGAGACACAGTTCACAGCTGTTAATGAAGGGCACGTTGTTCTTATTAAACAGGTCCCACACCGGTCGGATAGAACGTGTCACCACAATCTGTTGGATCTGCATCGCTCTTATTTTAAATACTGAGGGGAACCTCGGTGTCGGACTGTTTTGTTGGACTGCATTAGTTTAACCTAATAAAGTCGTAAATAATTGTATCAGTGGCCCTACGTTGACTCTTCAATAGCAAATAAACAATAGGCATGACCAAATAAGATATCACCATCAACATTAAGATATCGAGTACAACAAAGAACGGTCATTTTGGTGAAATGCTTGATAAAAGCCGTCCACAGGTCAGTGCAAATCACACATGGAGGCAGCAGAGATGAAATGAGGGGTGTCCTGAGTGTCTCAGCAGATGTATACGATTCCCATCCTCAGAACTCATACATCCTACAATCAGTCGTCTAATTTAAACAGAAGCGGGATTATTCATGAGGGTTGTTTGAAGTTCAACAGTTTCCTTTTGCACACGTGGGACCTGCTTTTCAAAAAGGTAGATGGGGATGAATTAACGAGGCTGTGAATATGATTTGAATATGCACGGAGGTTTTTCTCAAGTTTTTTTCCGGGGACACACGCTCCACACGCTCGTCCTTTTCCCACCGAAAGAGAAAGTGTTCAAAGAACATTTCCGCCGGACATCCGTCCTCTTTCAAATCCACCGATGCACCAACGGAAACCAGAAAGAAAAGCACGACAGTCGAGACGCTTTCGGAGGGTCTCGGCGATGTCCCCCCCCCGGTCCCGTCAATAAGGCCGAGGGATAGATGGCGCCCTGCCGACCAGCAAACACTAACAGGTGTCAGCGCCGCGTTTAATGAACTCGTGCGCTGCGGAAAATGTTTTGTATTGATTACCCGCTCAGCTGCTCAGGCCGGGACGGACAAACTGTCTTTCTCATCAACATGGAGGAGACAGTCGGGGGAGAGTAATGAAGGCCGGCTCAGGGTCAGGGAGGCGCCGCTCCGAGGGGGGGGGGGGGGGGGGGGGGGGGGGAGTGGGGTCCGGGGCACAGAGGGGTCTGACCAGGACCCAAACACACACACACACACACACACACACTCTGTTGGACGGTAGCTGGTCCAGAAACAGGCTGAACTGCGCCGTGGATTAAGCCCGGGAGGAAATCCATTAGCAGCGGCTGACTGAGCTTCCGGAGCAGAACCCGAACAAAGGAGTGTTTGAACTCTCTCTCATGGAACCCGAAACCCCCCCCCAAAAAAACCAGCGGCTCCAGGAAACGTGCGTTGGGCAGTAACCTTCGAGGCAAAATGTGACGGCGGAAGCAGAAGCGAGACTCTTACTTGTTGGTCATCTCCTGGTTGTATTTACACCGCAGGTCCAGCAGCTCGGTCTGCGCGGCGTCCAGAGCTGGCAGAGAGGCACAGAGAGCGGCAGAAGTGAGATATTAACTTTCAAAAAACAAAACAAAAAAAGAACCACATGAGCCATGACCTCAGAGCGACATTACTGAACTCATTCGAGCAATATCATTTTTTTATTTTTGGTCTCCGCTAATATGTAACTAAAATGTCCGTTTGGTCCGTACTCAGGCGACCTCGATGGCTCTTCATCAGATCGACGATTACTGATGACCCCGAAGTCTTCTTCTGTTGTGAATGTTAGTTTGGATGGAGAAATAACCGCAATTTATTGCTCCGCTCTGTTCAAGGTACCGGTCGATCTTAGCACAAGACGTAACGGGCTAAGAAGTGAAAGAGGATGTTAAACCGCTCCGCGGTGGTGGAAAACGACATTGAATTCATCGTCGGTGTCGGTTTGAACTTCTGTGTTTTTTTCCGCTCGCGGGCAGCGCCGCGCGTGCAGTGGCTCGGGCAGAAATGGGATTGCAACGTGTTCAGTGTTTAAACCCCCTTACATGAATGCAGAACCTTGATCTTCTCCTCGGCCTCTGATAGTCTGTCAGCCAAGCCCGCGTTGGCGCTCGCCTCCTCCTCCCTGGGAGAAGAAAACAGTTGCTTCTTGACGTCAGGGCCACACATTCAAAGGCAGAACGTGCGAATTAACGCCACGAGACAGAGAACAAACGCGCCGATCCCAACCCGTGTACCAGCTGGGAACAGCAAGTGTGACAAAGTCAACAAAGACGTATTCTACGTGTGTCATTACGGCCCCAAATGTCCCCAGGACGAGCTAAATCAGGCATTAGTGTACAGGGTTGCAGAGAGAAGGGAACGTCTTCACTAATTGTTCTTATAGCTTTCAAATTGGAACATTTTTGCCTTAAACAACGTCAACATGAATTGAATAACTTAATCAAAATTTCAGTGCCCTGTGCTGCAGGGATGGGTTGCCGCATTAAAGGTTTAGAAGGTAGCTTATCTAAAATCAATAATTGCTCAAAATGTCATTATGTCCTGATATGTCCCATTTACAGGAATCCACAGAGGGGAAACGACCAATCAGAGCTCTGATCAAACTGTCCAACTGGGGCAGCACCAATGTGGAGATGAGAAGGTTTAAACACCAGCCAAGCAAAAATCTGGATTCCCAGCCTCGATTAGTTGATGTATAAACACAATGTAAATCAATGAAGATGAGGGGGGGGGGTGATATCGTAGCTCTCACCCTCGGTCCTGGTAGTTCTGCTGAGGGGAGCCTGGGGCCCCGGGGGCCGGCGTGCTGTTGGGCGTCATCAGGGAGGACGCGGGGCTGGACCCCTCGGTCACTGCTGGCCCTGAGAGCGCAGGGCTGTCCTCCGACGGCTCTGTGGGGGGGGGGGGGGGGGGGGGAGAAAGGCCGCCATCAGTGATCCGATGCTAACGGGTAATGGTGGTCAATGTTATTTCTGTTTGAAGCGTTCACACCAAAATCGCAGCGCAGTGCTGCTTAAGTAGATTGTTTTGGTGTGAGTTGTCTAAGTCATGGGGCCATCGGCCCCGGAAATGTCCAACATTATAGAACTTGATGTGACTCAAAGACCCCCCCCCCCCCTCGAAAACACTCTAAATAACCCACGGACGTTGTGATGAGCAGTGTCCACAGTTTTTCACATTTCTCCAGACTTGCTGGTGGATTTCACAGCCTGCCACTTGCAGAGGGACATTCCAACACTTCAGGGCCGCGTTAAAATCAATTGCATTCAGGTTTCAGGCAAAGATGATTTTAGGGCCTGACCTGTCTTTTCAAGGCACTCCAGGTGTTTCTTCCAGTGCCCGCTGATCTGCCGCGCCAGAGCCTCGCTGTCCGGGGCCGAGCTGTTGAGGTGCTGCCGCCTTTCTTCCAGGGTGTGCGAGGCCTCCAGCACAGGTGCTGGATCTGTGAGAAGAACCCAACAATCACATGATGTCCATACAAAAAATAAAAAAGGCGAAAGCGCTGGTTTTAGTGTGTGCGCTGCCTGCAGGGCCTTCTGCTGCGCAGTTTCAACAGAGAAACAATATTCCACCGAGACTTGTTTCCAAAGAGCGACTCTTAAGACGTTCCCCACTCAAGTCGCCTTTGAAAATGTTCACAGGCCGGACCCTAATGACACGAGTGCCGTTCCGACCCCCCTTTGCATGAACCCCAATCCGTTCTAATGAGTCGTCTCATGTTGCTGATGAAGAGCAAGGACGACAAAAAAAAGATTGCCCTGACTGTGCGACGGCGTCTCAAGTCCCGAGTACACACCTAGGCAAAGTGTGGAAAAAGTCTGCTCCTGAAAAAAAGGGAGGGGTGGGGGGGTGAAAAAAAAAAAAAAAAAAGCGAGATTCTTTAGCACAACAGAGGGGCTGTTTTGCAATGCATGCGCGGCAGCACCGGGCCCATGGGGCCAACTAGGAGGCTGTATCTCAGCTAACAAGTCTCCTCTGTATCATTTGATCATTTAAATTATTATGCCAGGAATCCTCAGGAGGCAGCTCGGCACTCCACATCACAGGGCTGTTTTTAATCTTCCCCTTCCCTTTCTTCCCCTCCCGAAAAGTTCAACAGCTCAGAGAGAGAGAGAGCTGCTCCTGTTGTGTACCTGCCTGCCGAACACCAAAGGAGGTGACTTCTAGTGCCAAAGCACAGAGAGGGAAGCTCAGGGGAGCTCCTTGACAAGGGGTGTGGGGGGGGGGGGGAGGCAAGATGTGGAGCCAAACACACACACACACACACACACACACACACACACACACACACACACACAGACAGGAGCCCTTCAAAACTCTAAAAGAGGAGGAAAAACGCTGCTTTGCTGCACAAACTTTTCTCCCACAGCTTTCATCCCCTCATCTTAGACTTCTGTGTGGAACCCAATTGGATCCCTTCTTCAGTTTGGGCACCGACTGAAGTGACTTTTCATAAGAAGTTGGGAGCCGCAGACCGTTTTTTAAACTTTGCCAGATGCGACGGAGAGGAGGCAAAACTCCGAGCCACCGGGCGGAAAATAACATAAACGCTCATCAGAGGGCCAAAACTTCTGCGATGTGCAATTTGTTGAAATACCGGCCTTACATTGCAACTCGCCATATCTCCATTTTTTTTTATCTGACAAACATTTGGGGGCCCATTTAATTGATCAGGCTATTTTTCCCAGGACCGTTTACAGTCCAACGTTGTCTGCATTCGTTGTTACACCAGCTGGGGAGATATTGCATCAGTCACAAGGGACCTCACCATTAAGAGCAGAGCTCTTCTAAGACAAACAGGATGACTTAAAGCACTTCTATTCCATCGACCCACTGTCACAGAAATCACTTTATCAGCCTCTTTCCCATATATCCTTTCAACTTTTAATGATCAAAGGACAGAGATTATAGCTGGGCATCTCTCACACATGGACAAGCCGGGATTATCAATCAGTGGCAGGGGGGAGTAAAGTAAAGTCAAATTTGAGCGCGGGGGAAAGAACGTAAGTATACAAAATTAACCCCCCCCCCCCCCGTCAAAGAAGAGCAGCGGGGGAAAGTCTCTCAGGGGCCCGGGATCTAGGGGTTTTCTGAAGGAGTCCACAAAGCCTGCTGGTAACTAGATGATGCTAATAAGGAGCACTTTTAAGAGCAGCTCCGATGGTAAATCCACCAAATAAACCCTAGAATGTAAGAGGAATTCAGCACTAACCCAAGCGCTCACAAAAAAAAGCCATTGCGGATCCATTTGAAAAGTCATCCCTAAGACCCGAACTGTCCGGTCAGCGCTTGAGTCCGATTGGCCCGCTTCATTTTCACGTGGAATTCTTTGCCTGGCTGGTCCAGCTTTGATTCAGCGCAGTGGCGGCGTGCTGTTACAGGCCCCCGAGGGGTCATGAAGGTCTCCAACATCATCAGATACTCTTTTAAGCGCAAAAAAGAAAAGAAGAAAAAGACGGCATCAGTGTTGCTAGCGAAACCTCGCTCACACGTCACGTCTCCCCATTTCAGTCCCAGTGAATATATGGGCTAACAAACAGCTTTTTAAAAGCTTGTGCCGCTCGCTCTCGTCCTTCATAGTCATACAATTCAAAATGTTCTAATTGTCAGGCGAAGTACAAAAATGAGACCCACGTTGTGACAACCGCTGACTTTCTAATATCCAACAACTGTCGGCATGAGTTGAAATTGTTTTTGCATATTCTCAGCCGCATTGATATTGAGTTTCATCACTTTGACTGAGCGATAATGAGGCCGCCCCCCCCCCCCGCTGCCCCGTAGCTGCTCTTTCCTTGTGGTCACTTTGTTGCCGTGCTATTGCACATCTCCAAGCGGGGGGGGGGGAGGTTAGAAGTTACTGTATCTGGCTGAGCCTTCAGTCCAGAGTAAGCGGGTGCCAAAGGCCGTCAGAAGCCGGAGGACGGCACAGCGGATTGCAGGTGGCATCGGGGGGGGGGGGGGGGGTGGAGGGGGGGGTTTCAGGACGTGTGTCTAGTTGGGTGGGGGTGGACCAAGGTGGTGTGCGCCAAGACAAGCAGGTGTGTCGGGGCGGTCCGTCTTGGCCCTGTCAGCGATACACCATCATTAGGCGGTGTGGGCGCAGCAGGGTGCGCCATTATGTCTCCCTGGGCCCTGTGTAATTACGCTCTGACATAATTAACCCAGCAAGCCCATTAGCCAAGCATTGGCTGGCTGAAGAGAGAGAGGGAGAGAAGAAAAAAATGCTATAATTATTTGTTGTGCGCATGTTAATGAGGCCAGCTGTGTTCCCATCATACAACACGAACAAATTAATTTACAAGGCTGTGCTCCAAGGTTTTTTCTTTTCATTCAAAACAGTCTTGTTTTTTTGTTGTTTTTTTTCTCCCTTCCTCCCTCTGAGTGGACTTCAAGGTCCACAAACACGCTCCGCCGCTGCTGCAACAAACAGCAACACTGTTGTAATACTGTTGTTCGAGAACCCAAAAAAACTAGGCTGAGAGAGCGCCGAGTGTTTCACCTTCACAGACAATGCGAAGCGCCACGAGGTGTGTAGGATAAGTTGCCCGCTTCTATTTTGCTGCCTGTCAAGGATTAGTTTCGATTAGAGCTAAAAAAAAAAGAAAGAAAAAAAAGTAGAAAAAAAAAAGCTCGGAACAAATTCATGAACATGAATTTAGTGTTTGCAGTGCATTTTAAACCAACGAGCATTTGATATATTCGGATGGCAAACTGACGTGCCGCTCTACCTTGATGTGGGAGGAGGAGCGAGAAAATACGAAAATAAAAAAAAAAAAGAGGGGAATGAAAGCAATGATTGTGGGAAGCGGCGGCTTTTTGTGTGTGAACAAAACAAAGCTTGAAAGAGAAACTTTTTAACCTGTTCTCTTCAGTTCCTGCTCCGTATCTTTGTTTGACAGACTGAAGGACGGAGAAGGAACCACATC